>NC_133455.1:50451792-51651792 GCF_048565385.1 Saimiri boliviensis
TGAGGGGAATAACTGTGGAAAATTTATTAGGGAACATTGTTGCACATTTAAGAATTACTAAACATTTAATATAAATGTAGCCTAGATCAGAATCAACCCATCAGATGTGACTTCGGTTCTTTTCAACCTACCATAAGTTTGAAAGACATAAATTAGCTGCAGACATTATCTATTTATTTTCATTGTCTAGAAAAAAAGTAAAATATTTGAATGGAGCTAGTTCACTAATGTTGAAGTTTTTTTTATTATTATTGATAACTGGGCAATATTCATTATGGCTTGTTTATGAAACCAATTAAAATAAACTGTCAAACCTATTGATTAACACTTTCTGCTGTAAAAAATCAATACCGTAACATTCCCTTTTATTTTTTAGTTTTTTTTTTTTTTTTCCCATTAGAGTAGCACTAGAGAATATGCTGGTTTTTCTGTATTTTATTTACATCCCAGATTCATTAGATTTGTTAATCATGAAATAGGGAGTATCCAAATGGTTTGTGAGACATGAACACTAGAGAATGAGAGAAAAATTCCTCCATAAAATTTGGAAGATGTTCATATGTGTCTTGATCCTTGAGTCCAGGAAGTCTGGAACATGCCAGAGTTCTCTCTAAAGTAAAAGACAAATTTCTGTATCATATGCAACTCATCTGTGAACAAAGAAGAACAATACCTGTTGAGCCTCTTTGGATTTTAGTGGTAATATAGGCCACATTTCAGTGTGCTGCCCTGACCTATTCACTAAGTAATGCGTAATAAACTTTGAGTGGGTTCTAACAGGAGAGTGCTCTGTGGGGAAGGTGTATGGTATGCTGCCCACTATAGGTGGGCATCCTTGTGGTGCCTCTTTGGGCCTTGTGACCCCAAAGATCCAATAATAATTGAATATCTGTGGCAGATATTGCCTCATTAATACAATTTTTAAATCTTGCATTTGTGGAACTATGTGAGTTGAATTAAGCATAAGAAGGTATAAACAATAAAAATGTTGGTCAAGTGCAGAATAAAAAGCACAAGAAACTAGAACTCTTATACACTGTTGATCAGAATTTAAAATGGTGCAGCCACTATGAAAAACAGTGTAGAATATGTATCTGGAAAAAAAGCAAGATCTTAAAGAAATATCTGTATTCCCATATTTATGATAGCATTATTCATAGTAAGAAAATATAATAACAACCCAAATACTTATATACAGATAAATCAATTAGGAAATCTGGTGTGTGTGTATGTGTGTGTGTGTGTGTGTGTGTGTGTGTGTGTGTGTGTGTACATTTGCAACATGAGTGAAACTTGAATATGCTATGCTAAGTTAAATAAGACAGAAAAGGACAAATTATTCATGATTTATATACACTTATAGGAGTATAACCATTATACTTATGGGAGTGTGACCATTTTAGATACCTCCTATAATGTAAGATACGTTTATGCCATTTAGATATACTTACTGGACGTATCTAAAATGGTCAAACTTAAAAGCAAAAGGTAGACTACTGTTTGTCAGTGTATTAGTCTGTTCTCACACTGCTATAAAGATACTACCTGAGACTGAGTAATTTATAGAGAAAGAAGGTTTGATTGACTCAGTCCCACATTGCTGGGAGGCCGCAGGAAACTTAAAATTATAGAAGACAAAAGGAAAGCAGGCATCTCCCACACAAGGCAGAAGTACAGAGAGAGACTGCAGGGAAAAATGCCACTTTTAAAACCATCAAATCTCATGGGAATCTTCTCACTATCATGAGAATGGCATGGAGAAACCACCTTCATGATCCAATTACTTTCCACCACCTCCCTCTACATGTGGGGATTAGAATTTGAGATGAGATTTGGGTGGGAACACAGAGCTAAACCATATCATTCTGCCCTGGCCCCTTATGTTCTTTCACATTTCAAAATCAATCACACCTTCCAAATAGTCTCCTAAAGTCTTAACTCATTTCAGCATTACCCAAAAGTTCAAGTTCAAAGTCTTATCTGAGACAAGGAAAGTCCCTTTGGCCTATGATCCTGTAAAATCAGAAATAAGTTAGTTACTTTCAAGATAAAATGGGGGTGCAGGCATTGGGTAAATATTCCAATACAAGAAATTGGCCAAAACAAAGGGGCCACAGGACCCATTCAAGTCTGAAACCCAGCTGGGAAGTCATTAAATCCTAAAGTTGCAAAATCTTTGACTCCATGTCTCACATTCAGGCCATGACGATGCAAGGGGTAGGCTCCCAAAGCCTTGGGCAGCTCTACCCCTGTGTCTCTGCAATGTACAGCACTCACCACTGCTCTCATGGGCTGGCACTGAGTTCCTGTAGCTTTTGCAGATGCATGGTGCAAGCTGTCAGTGGATCTACTATTCTGAGTTTTGGAGGATGGTGACCCTCTTCTCACAACTCCACTAGGCAGTACCCCAGTGGAGAGTCTATGTGGGGTCTCCAACCCCACATTTTATTTCTGCATTGCCCTAGCAGAGGTTCTCCATGAGGGCTCCACTCCTGAAGCAGATTTCTGCCTGGACATCCAGGAATTTCCATACATCCTCTGAAATCTAGGTGGAGGTTCCCAAAGCTCAACTCTTGCTTTCTGCACACCTGCTGGTACAACACCAAATGGAAGCCAAAAATGCTTGGGACTTTCACTCTAAAGCAATGGCTTAAGCTTTAATTTGGCTTCTTTTAGCCTTAGATGGAGCTGAATTGGCTGAGACACAGGGCACCATGTCCCAAAACTGCACAGAGCAGTGGGGCCCTGGGCCTGGCCCATGAAGCTGTTTCTCCTTCATAGGGCTAAGGGCCTATGATGAAAGTGGCTGCCATGAAGACCTTTGTCATGTGCTACAGACATTTTCCCCCATTGTCTTGACTATTAACATTTGGATCCTTATTACTTATGTAAAATTCTGCAGCCAACTTGAACTCTTCTCCAGAAAATTGGTTTTTCTTTTCTACCACATAGTCAGGGTGCAATTTTCCAAACCTTTATGCTTTGCTGCATTCCAATTTCAAACCATCTTTTTGTGAATGCATGTAATCGAACATTTTCAGAATAAGTCAGGTTACCTCTTGAATGCTTTGCTGCTTAAAAATGTCTTCCACCAGATACTCTAAATCATCTCTCTCAAGTTCAAAGTTCCGCAGATCTCCAGGCAGGGGCAAAATGCTGCCAGTCTCTTTGCTAAAGCATAGCATGAATAATCTTTACTCCAGTTTCCAATTACTACCTCATCTCCATCAGAGACCATGCCAACCTGGACTTCATTGTCCACATCACTATCAGCATTTTGGTCAAAACTGTTCTACAAGTCTCTAGGAAGTTCCAAACTTTCTTGTGTCTTTCTGTCTTTTTCTGAGCCTTCCAAACTGTTCCAAACTCTGCCTGTTACCCAGTTCCAAAGTTACTTCCACACATTAAGCTTATCTTTGTAGTGGTACCCTACTCTGCCAGTACCAATTCTTTTTATTACCCTATTATCACACTGCCATAAAGATGCTATCTGAGACCAGGTAACCTATAAATAAAAGAGGTTTAATTGACTCGTAGTTCCACATGGCTGAGATATCTCAGGAAACTAACAATTATTGTATAGGGAGAAGGGAACACTGGGACCTTCTTAACGAAGTGACAGGAGAGACAGAACTTGCAGTGGAAACTGCAACTTTTGAAACCATCAGATCTTCTGAGAACTCATTCACTATCACAAGAGCAGCATGGGTGAAACCACCCTCATAATCTAATCACCTCCCACCAGATCCCTCCCTCAATACATGGGGATTAAGATTTGAGATGAGATTTGGGTGGGGACACAGAGACAAACCATATTAGCCAGGGCTTGGTGAGGGAGGGTAAAAGAGGAAATTGTTGCTCAACGGGTGTAAAATGTCAATTATATAAGATGAATTGGTTATGGAGATTTGCTGTATAACATAGTACCTGTAGCTAACAATATTAGAAGCTCAAGACAGTAGATCTCATATTAAGTATTCTTATCTCTTCAAAAAAAATTACACAAAAATCAAAACATGCAGAAAATCCAAACCCATAAAGGGACACAAGGTATTATTGGAGGCAATGGATATATTTAATACCTTGATTGTGGTGATGGCATCATGGGTATATGTAGATGTCCAAATTCATGTGCTTTTTTGTGAGTTTTTGTACATCTATAACTCAATAAACCTGTTGATATGGTTTTTCTGTGTCCCTCCCCAAATCTCATTTTGAATTGGAGTTCCCATGTATTATAGTCTGTTTTCACACTGCTGATAAAGACATACCGAAGACTGGGTAATTTATAAAGAAAAAGAGGTTTAATGGGCTCACACTTTCACATAGCTGGGGAGGCCTCACAATCATGGTCAAAGGCAAAAGGCATATCTTACATGATGTCAGGCAAAAGAGTAAATGAGAGCCAAGCAAAAGAAGAAACTGTACAAAGTCATCAAATCTCGTGGGATTTATTCACTACTAGGAGAACAGTATGGGGGAAAATTACCCCCACGATTCAATTATCTCCCACTAGGTCCCTCCCAAAACATGTGCAAATCATGTGTGCTAAAACTGAAGATGAGATTTGGATGAAGACATAGCCAAACCATATCATCCCATAATTCCACATATCCTAGAAGTGACCTGAGGTAATTGAAACATGGGGGCAGTTACCTCCATGCTGCTGCTCTCATGATAGTGAGTTCTCACAAGATCTTCTCATTTTATAAGGGATTTTTGTCTTTGCTCAGCACTCTTCCTTCCTGCCATCATGTAAAAAAAGAAGTGTTTGTTTCCCCTTCTGCCATGATTGTAAGTTTCTTGATGATTCCCGAGCTATGCACAACCATGAGTCAATTAAAGCTCTTTCCTTTATAAACTACTCAGTCTTGGAAAATTCTTTATATCAGCCTAAGAATGGACTAATACACTTGTCAAAATTTTTTTAAAAATTCAAAACTAGAAATGGACTTACTTTTTTTATTGCATTTTAGGTTTTGGGGTACATGTGAAGAACATGCAAGATTGTTGCATAGGTACACACATGGCAGTGTGGTTTGCTGCCTTCCTTCCTCTCACCTGTATCTGTCATTTCTCCCCATACTGTCTCTTCCCACCTCCCACCCCCATCCCTCCCCCATTTTCCCCCAACGGACCCCAGTGTGTAGTGCTCCCCTCCCTGTGTCCATGTGTTCCCATTGTTCAACACCCACCTATGAGAGAGAACATGTGGTGTTTGATTTTCTGCTATTGTGTCGGTTTGCTGAGAATGATGGTTTCCAGGTTCATCCATGTCCCTACAAAGGACGTGAACTCATCATTTTTGATGGCTGTGTAATATTCCATGGTGTATATGTACCACGTTTTCCCTATCCAGTCTATCATAGATGGGCATTTGGGTTGGTTCCAGGTCTTTGCTATTGTAAAGAGTGCTGCAGTGAACATTCGTGTGCATGTGTCCTTATAGTAGAATGATTTATAATCCTTTGAATATATATCCAGTAATGGGATTGCTGGGTCAAATGGGATTTTTATTTTTACGTCACTGAGGAATCGCCACACTGTCTTCCACAATGGTTGAATTAATTTACACTCCCACCAACAGTGTAAAAGTGTTCCTATTTGTCCACATCCTCTCCAGCATCTGTTGTCTCCAGATTTTTTAATGATCACCATTCTAACTGGTGTGAGATGGTATCCCAATGTGTTTTTGATTTGCATTTCTCTAATGACCAGTGATGATGAGCATTTTTTCATATGTTTGTTGGCCTCCTGTATGTCTTCTTTTGTAAAGTGTCTGTTCATATCCTTTGCCCATTTTTGAATGGGCTTGTTTGTTTTTTTCTTGTAGATCTGTTTTAGTTCTTTGTAAATTCTGGATATCAGCCCCTTGTCAGATGGGTAGACTGCAAAAATTTTTTCCCATTCTGTTGGTTGCCGATTCACTCTAATGACTGTTTCTTTTGCCGTGCAGAAGCTGTGGGGTTTGATTAGGTCCCATTTGTCTATTTTCACTTTTGTTGCCATTGCTTACTATAGCCTTGTAGTATAGTTTGAAGTCCAGTAGTGTGATGTCTACTGCTTTGTTCTTTTTGCTTAGAATTGACTTGGCTATGCGGGCTCTCTTTTGGTTCCATATGAAGTTTAAGGTGTTTTTTTCCAGTTCTGTGAAGAAGGTCATTGGTAGCTTGATGGGAATAGCGTTGAATTTGTAAATTACTTTGGGCAGTATGGCCATTTTCACAATGTTGATCCTAACCATGAACATGGAATGTTTTTCCATCTGTTTGTGTCCTCTCTTATTTCGTCGAGCAGTGGCTTGTAGTTCTCCTTGAAGAGGTTCTTTACGTTCCTTGTTAGTTGTATTCCTAGGTATTTTATTCTCTTTGTGGCAATTGCAAATGGCAGTTCGTTCTTGATTTGGCTCTCTTTAAGTCTGTTACTGGTGTCTAGGAATGCTTGTGATTTTTACACTTTGATTTTGTATTCTGAGACTTTGCTGAAGTTGTTTATCAGTTTCAGGAGATTTTGGGCTGAGACGATGGGGTCTTCTAGATATACAATCATATCATCTGCAAATAGAGACAATTTGATTTCCTCCTTTCCAATTTGAATACTCTTTATTTCTTTTTCTTGCCTGATTGCTCTGGCTAGAACTTCCAGTACTATATTGAATAGGAGTGGTGAGAGGGCATCCTTGTCTAGTGCCAGATTTCAAAGGGAATGCTTCCAGGTTTTGCCCATTCAGTATGATATTGGCTGTTGGTTTGTCATAAATAGCTTTTATTATTTTGAGGTACGTTCCGTCAATACCTAGTTTATTGAGGATTTTTAGCATAAAGGGCTGTTGAATTTTGTCAAAGGCCTTCTCTGCATCAATTGAGATAATCATGTGGTTTTTGTCTTTGGTTCTATTTATGTGATGAATTACGTTTATGGACTTGCATATGTTGAACCAGCCTTGCCTCCCTGGGATGAATCCTACTTGATCATGGTGGATGAGCTTTTTGATATGCTGTTGCAATCGGCTTGCTAGTATTTTATTGAAGATTTTTGTGTCTATGTTCATCATGGATATTGGCCTGAAGTTTTCTTTTCTTGTTGAGTGTCTGCCATGTTTTCGTATCAGGATGATGTTTGTCTCATAAAATGATTTGTGAAGGATTCCCTCTTTTTGGATTGTCTGAAATAGTTTCAGAAGGAATGGTAGCAGCTCCTCTTTGTATGTCTGGTAGAATTCGGCTGTGAACCCATCTGGACCTGGGCTTTTTTGGGGTGGTAGGCTCTTAATTGCTGCCTCGACTTCAGACCTTGTTATTGATCTATTCAGGTTTTCGGCTTCTTCTGGATTTAAGCTTGGGAGGATGCAGGTGTCCAGGAATTTATCCATTTCTTACAGGTTTACTAGTTTATGTGCATAGAGTTGTTTGTAATAATCTCTAATGATGGTTTGGATTTCTGTGGAATCTGTGGTGATATCCCCTTTATCATTTTTTATTGCATCAATTTGGTTATTCTCACTTTTCTTTTTTATTAATCTGGCTAGTGGTCTGTCTATTTTGTTGATCTTTTCGAAAAACCAGCTCCTGGATTTATTGATTTTTTTGAAGAGTTTTTTATGTCTCTATTTTCTTCAGTTCTGCTCTGATCTTAGTCATTTCCTGTCTTCTGCTAGGTTTTGAGTTTTTTTGATCTTGCTCCTCTAGCTCTTTCAATTTTGATGATAGGGTGTCAATTTTAGATCTCTCCTTTCTTCTCATGTGGGCACTCATTGCTATATATTTTCCTCTAGAGACTGCTTTAAATGTGTCCCAGAGTTTCTCATATGTTGTGTCTTCGTTCTCTTTGTTTTCAAAGAACATCTTTATTTCTGCCTTCATTTCATTGTTTATCGAGTCAACATTCAGGACCAAGTTGTTCAGTTTCCATGAAGCTGTGTGGTTCTGAGTTATTTTCCGCATTCTGAGTTCTAACTCAATTGCACTGTGGTCTAAGAGACTGTTTGTTAGGATTTCCATTCTTTTGCATTTGCTGAGAAGTGATTTATTGCCAATTATGTGGTTGATTTCAGAGTAGGTGTGATGTGGTGCTGAGAAGAATGTATATTCTGTGGATTTGGGGTGGAGAGTTCTGTAAATATCTATTAGGTTTGCTTGTTCCAGGTCTGAGTTCAAGTCCTGGATATCCTTGTTGATTTTCTGTCTGGTTGATCTGTCTAATATTGACAATGGGGTGTTAAAGTCTCCCACTATTATTGTGTGGGAGTCTAAGTCTCTTTGTAAGTCATTAAGAACTTGCCTTATGTATCTGGGTGCTCCTGTATTGGGTGCATATATATTTAGGATCGTTAGCTCTTGTTGCAGTGATCCTTCTACCATTATGTCATGTCCTTCTTTGTCTCTTTTGATCTTTGTTGCTTTAAAGTCTATTTTATCAGAGATGAGAATTGCAACTTCTGCTTTTTTTTTTTTTTTGCTCTCCATTTGCTTGATAGATCTTCCTCCATCCCTTTATTTTGAGCCTTTGTGTATCCTTGCATGTAAGATGGGTTTCCTGGATATAGCACACTGATGGGCTTTGGCTTTTTATCCAATTTGCCAGTCTGTGTCTTTTGATTGGAGCATTTAGTCCATTTACATTTAGGGATAGTATTGTTATGTGTGAATTTGGTACTGTCATTTTGATGCTACCTGGCTGTTTTGTTCGTTAATTAATGCAGATTCTTGATTGTGTTGATGCTCTTTTACCATTTGATATGTTTTTGGAGTGGCTGGTACTGGTTGTTCCTTTATATGTGTAGAGTCTCTTTCAGGAGTTCCTGTAGAGCAGGTTTGGTGGTGATGAAATCTCTGAATACTTGCTTGTTCGCAAAGGATTTTATTTTTCCTTCACTTATGAAGCTTAGTTTGGCTGGATAGGAGATTCTGGGTTGAAAGTTCTTTTCTTTAAGGATGTTGACTGTTGGCCCCCAATCTCTTCTGGCTTGTAGGGTTTCTGCTGAGAGATCTGCTGTGAGTCTAATGGGCTTCCTTTTGTGGATAACCCAACCTTTCTCTCTGGCTGCCCTTAGCATTTTTTCTTTTATTTCAACCCTGGTGAATCTGACGATTATGTGCCTTGAGGTTGCTCTTCTTGAGGAATATCTGTGGTGTTCTCTGTATTTCCTGGATTTGAATATTGGCCTGCCTTCCTAGGTTGGGAAAGTTTTCCTGGATAATATCCTGAAGAGTATTTTCCAGCTTGGATTCATTCTCTTCATCACATTCAGGTACACCTATTAAACGTAGATTAGGTCTTTTCACATAGTCCCACATTTCTTGAAGATTTTGTTCATTCCTTTTTGTGCTTTTTTCTCTGTTCTTGCCTTCTCTTTTTATTTCATTGAGTTGATCTTCGACCTCTGATATCCTTTCTTCTGTTTGGTCAATTCGGCTGTTTAAACTTTTGCATGCTTCGTGAACTTCTCGTGTTGTGTTTTTCAGCTCCATCAATTACTTATAATCCTCTCTATGTTGTCCATTCTCATTAGCATTTTTTCCAACCTTTTTTCTGGGTTCCTGGTTACCTTGCATTGGGTTAGAACATGTTCTTTTAGCTCACTATAGTTTCTTACTATCCGCCTTCTGAAGTCTGATTCTGTCATTTCATCACTCTCCTTCTCCATCCGGTCTGGTTCCCTTGCTGGTGAGGAGTTCTGATCCCTTTTAGGAGGAGAAGTATTCTGGTTTCAGGAGTTTTCATCCTTTTTGTGCTGGTTTCTTCCAATTTTTGTGGATTTATCCACCTGTTGTCTTTGTAGTTACTGTCATTCAGATTGGGTCTCTGAGTGAGCTTCTAGTTCGTGGATGCTGAAGTTACTTCTTCTTTTTTTTTTTTTTTTTTAAGCTTTCCTTCTAACAGTCTGGCCCCTTCGCAGTAGGACTGCTGAGGTCCTTTCCAGGCCCTGCTTGCCTGGGAATCACCTGCAGCAGCTGCAGAACAGTAAGGGTTGCTACCAGTTTCCTCTTCTGCTATCTTTGTCCCAGAAGGATGCTCGCCAACTGTCAGTCCTTTCTCTCCTTTATGAGGTGAGTCTTTGGATCTATGGGGGTCAGGGAGCTACTTGTGGAGACAGTCTATCTTTTTTTGGGGCTTAAGTCTTGAGCTGTGAGCTCCATTGTTCATTCAGAGCTGCTGGGCAGGTACATTTAGGTCTGCTGCAGCTGAACTCATAAACCACTTCTTATTCCCAGGTGCTCTGTCCCGGGTAGTTAAGGCTTTATGAGTTTCCATTGTGCTGCTGCCCTTGTTTTCAATTTCAGGTCTACCCTGCCCAGCTATCTGCCCACCAGGCCACTGCCTGCCTGCAGAGGCTTTGCTGAGCTGCTGTGGGCTCCGCCTAGCTGCCCTGTGCTCTTCCCTGCAGTCCTGTTTATGTGGGCATAGTTAGAACAGCCTCAGCAATGGTGGCCCCGCCTCTGTTATGGCGGACTCTCTGTTGTGGCAGGCTGCTTCGGCGATGGCGGCCTGCCTCCGTAGTGGTTGAGAGTCTCAGTAATGGTGGATGCCCCTCCCCCACTGAGCTGGACCATCTTGGTTTCAGCTGTACTTGCTGTGAAAAGCTCAACCCAGAGCGTTTTCAATCACTGTTTTTGTTTCCTTGTTGTGGGGGCAGTGGGTGTGACCAACCGAGCCTGATCACCTGGCTCCCTGATCAGAGTCTTTTTTAAATTTTTTAAGTTGAACGACCCAGCATTCCATTCACTTGTTGAAAAGGCGCCAGGATCTCCTGTGCTGCGACTCACTGAGTTGGCTCAAACAGCGGTGCCGGCTCCTGGTGGTTTTTTTGCCTAGGAATCTCCTGGCCTGGCTTGCTGTTTCAGATGAATGGGTAACTCGGCCATCTCAGGGCTCCAATTGCCAGCTAAGAGGGCTCCCATACCAGTGGCTTTTGTACGGAGAACTGCCGCAACAGGGCGTGGTCAAAGCAGCCACGTGGGCCAAATCAGCCCCACAGGGTCCAAAACAGCCACACCAGCTGGGACTGCAGCACTGGCGACCCCTCTGCCTGGGTATCTCCTGGTCTGTGGGCAATAAAAATTTGTCTGGAAATGCGGCGTCCACTTACCCTCTGCACTTTCACTGAGAGCTGAAGTCCTGAGCTGTTCTTAGGCGGCCATCTTCCGAAATGGACTTACTTTTTAAAAATTAGCCTATCATAAGGCATATGAGACAGATCCATGCAGAAGAAAACTCATAACTTCCAATTACAGTCATGCACAGTATAACGATGTTTCAGTGAATTGTAGCCATAGTAAAATAACAACACACTTTATTTTTTATGATTAATGTAGTGTAAGTATACAATGTTTATAAAGTCTACAGTAGTGCACAGTAATGTCCTAGGCTTTCACATTCATTCATCAGTCACTCACTGACTCACCCAGAGCAATTTCCAGTCCTACAAGCTTTTTTCAAGGCAAATGCCTTATGCAGGTGTGTTCTTTTTTATCTTTTATACTGTATTTTCACTGTACTTTTTCTATGTTTAGATCCACAAATACTTACCATTGTGTTACAATTGCCTACAATATTCAGCAAAGTAACCTACTGTACAGGTTTGTAGCTTAGGAGCAACAGGCTGTACTGTGTAGTCTAAGTATGTAGTACACTATGCCATCTAGGTTTGTATAAGCATACTCTATACCGTTGGGGGTAACCACAATGACAAAACCACCTCACCAAGTATTTCTCAGAACAAGCATATCTCTGTCCTTAAGCAACTCATAACTGAAGTTAATTAGTTAATAGGATCACTAAACAAATAGTTGAATATTAATCAGTTTTAAGTTAAAACTTTGTCACTCATTCACAAGTCATTTGAGCAGTACATGTTGGTATTAGGTTGGTGCAAAAATGATTGTGGTTTTTTCCATCAAGCAAAACCACAATTACTTTTGTACTAGCCTAATAAAAACAAAAAAAGTGTCTCATGACAGAGATTTCAAATATGGACTTTTTAATAATTTTCTAATGCTAGATAACTTTTTTGGTGTAATTTTTATCGTGAGCTGTAAGGTAGTATGGTATACTCTTTAAGAATTTAGGTTCTTAAACTATGTAAATTCAAGTGTTAATGGAATATCAATGTGAAAACCTGACAAATGTAAAGTTTAGTAGGTTTCTTGAGTTCTCTGTACCTCAGTTTCCCTCTAAGTAAATCCAGCATTTGTACTGGATCAGAAGTTGATGTGAGGCTTAAATAAGAGAGCATGTTAAGGGCCAGCCATAGAGAAAAACCTTCCATACATATTAATATTCAGGAGATTGTCATGAGTTTTCTAGGTTGTAAAATTATAACTCCTTGTCAGCATTATAATGGTAAATTTCTGCTTTTTTAAACCATATCTATACAAAGTGAAAAGATTTATCAGTTATTAATTAACCAGAAAATACCCACTATATAATCAAGGTTTATGAACAAATTGTATTAATAAGAACTGTTGTATATTAATGACCCTATGAACAAATAATCATTTTTAACTGCAAGAAGTCAATCTAATTAAACCATCTTTTAAGGGTGTTTAATGGTGCTGCAGTTCTAGTTATATTGTGCTGAATTGTGCCTTAGCTCCCAGTTACTGCATCCTTTTTTTCAAAATTATATTTTTATTACATGTTTTATAAAGCAATACCCCATTCTCTCTCCCTCTTCCGCTTTTTCTTTCTTCCTCTTCTTTATTCTTTTTCTTATTATTCTTTTTTCTTTCTAAAAAAAAAGGAAAAAAAAGAATTTATGTGAGAAAATAATAATGTAAACAAATAATGTATGCAAATAGCAACTTAATTTAGGTTGAAATGGTGTTTTCATCTGTGTGAAAAGGTACAACCTTTTTATTTAAAAAATCTTAATTCTTTTCTTATGAATGCTGTCAAAGCAAATATTTGTTGAAGATAATAATATTAATGGAAATATGGTTTCACTTTCATTTGCAATAGAATAGTGAAAAACAAAACTAAATAGAACAACAAAAAAACTTTGTCATTTGCAATTACAGACTGTCTCACAGCAGAAAATAACTGGGTAATTGTTTTGTCAGTTTAGAGATCACACACAGAATTACAGCATTTGTTTCATTTCACTCTATGTCTTGAATTGATAGAATATGCTATTTGGGGAAGATTTCGGTTTCAAAGTATACTGCAAAATGTAGCCATCAAAATCAATATCTCTAAAAAAGTCGTGCATGATGAATGGGATTTTGTACCTTTAATGATAACCTCCAGAGTTCTCAACTATTTCTCACTGTGAAGGACAAAGTAGTTATCATAAAATAAACTTGCATCAGGCTTTCCATTGTTTTCTTCAAACTGTGGATTGATTTCTCACGTTTGGATTTCACTGACTGCTTGACCTAAAATTGGCTCATTGATTGTGATACATCTTTCTGTGCTTCTTCTAGTAATTGTTTGCCAGGGAATGTGACTTAAAAGTTAAATGCTAAGTCAGTTGTGTAGGATCAGAGGACATCAATAATAAACCCAAGAATTAAATGTATAGTATACAATGAAATATTGATAATCTTTAATAAATGAATAACACTCTGACTAGCAATATCCATTAAAACCCATATATATGGTTATATGTGTTTATATATATATATACATATATGTGTGTGTGTGTGTGTGTGTGTGTGTGTGTGTATTTTTGAGATAATATATAGCTCTGTTGCCTAGGTGGGAATGGGATGGCACATCAATGCTCACTGCAACTGTAACCTCCAGGCTCGAGTGATTCTCCCACTTCAGTCTCCCAATTAGCTAGAACTACAGGTGTGCATCACCATATCCAGCTAATTTTGTTGATTTCTAGTAGAGGCAAGATCTTCCTATATTGCCCAGGCTGGTTTTGAATTACTGAGCTCAAGTGATCCTCCTGCCTAGGTGTCCCAAAGTGCAGGGATTCAAACCCTTATAATCTAAAATGGCCTTAGAGCATAGATGTTCATAATTCTAATATTGTTCAAAATTATTATCTGAACTATGGAAAACATTAATGTGTTTATTAATGATGAAAGAAAACATCACCCCATCATGCTGTTCTTGCAAAATCAGCTTTAACTGAGACAGCAAGGGAGAAACATGTGACCTCTCCTCTCTAACTCTTCTGTTACTTCTAAATTTAAACCAGAGCTCACAAACTTAAATGGATGAAAGAATTGCACCATTAATATATACGAATAAGGAGAGATAGGTATCAGTCAACAAGTATATTTTGAACGCCATCCATATTATCTGCCTAATTTCACTGCTGCTTATAACAACCCAAACACGTGACACCTCAGTTTAGAGAAGTGTATGAAACTTGGCTTAGACCACATCCTCACTCTGGCTCATTTGTAGCATGTGGTGTCTCTGCCTTTCATCTCCAATAACTCCAGTACACCCCACATTCCTCTATATTAATGTTCTAAATATTAGGTTGCCAGTACTTTTAATGGCAAAAACCGCGATTACTTTTATTCCAACCTAACACCTAAACTGATTATATTGTTTTTCTATTTAAAATGTCCTTTGTCTTTCCTTTGTTGCTTGATGGAAATACATTACTTTCCAATATCTTCTACCTCTCATTTCACTGTGCAGCCTGTGTTCTGGCCATACTAAATGTCTCACTGTGACTTTTCCGTGTTTCAAGATTTTTTTATGACCAGCCCGGCTGGTGGCTCACGCCTGTAGTGCCAGCAATTTGGGAGGACGAGGTGAGCAGATTGCCTGAACTCAGAAGTTCACAACCAGCCTGGGCAACACGGTGAAACCCTGTCTCTACTAAAATACAAAAAAATTAGCTGGGTGTGGCAGTCTGTGCCTGCATTCCCCACTACTCAGGAGTCTGAGGTAGGAGAATTGCTTGAACCTAGGAAGCAGAGGTTGTCGTGAGCCGAGTCTAGCCTGAACAACAGAGCAAGACTATATCTCAAAAAAAAAAAAAAAAAAAAAAAAAAAAAAAAAAAAAAAAAAAATTCCATGACAAACATCTATCCCCTAATATCCTTTATTTCCCCAAATTTACATAATTTGTGAACCCTTCCTTTAAAATCAGATATTTTTCATCTAGGACCCTGGTTCTATCTATACTTACTCCATTTCTCATATAGTGCTTCAATTTGTCTTACATGTGTGTATTTCTGCTATTTGACTTACAAGGCAAAAGACAAATGCTCATTTATTTCTACATCAAACCTCACAGGACCTAGTACTCAAGAAGTTTTCAATTAATGTGTGTGTGTGTGTGTGTGTGTGTGTGTGTGTGTGTGTGTACACATGTGTGTGCATACATGTTTTTAGAAATAAATGAATCAACGAGCCAGCAGTGTGGTAAAATTAGAATTTTAATATGTGCATATCAAAGCATGATAAATGTTTTCTACAATTTTTCAGGTAGTAAAAAAATTTTTCAACGAATGTAAAAATACAGATAAAAACAACTAATGTACTGGACAATTTCAAAAGGCATACTTACCCTATTTTCATGTTAACTGAGATTATTCTGTATACAATCCATATATCTAGTTTGAAGAACATTTTGCCAATTATTTCCTAGCCTTGACATAAATGCCTTTCATATATCTGTGATTATGATTTTCTGCCTTTCTGTAGAGCTTCATCTGCTTTTTATTCAAGTAACAGAATAACGGTCCTTGAAATTTGAATGTTCTTAAAGCAACTGAAATTGTTTAGCTGTCTGCTTTTCACCCAGCAGATTTTTCTATGACATCATGTACCTGGTTCTCAATTAGACTCCATAAGACAAAATGAAAACACAATAAACTTACCTTTGGTGTGTGCATGTGTGTGTGTGTATGTGTGTGCTTAAATAGCAAGCTAGTGATTGGAAAAATTCATGCTGTGGTGTTCTAGAACACATGGTTTTATATAGCCATAAAATCTCTATTTTCTTTATTGGACTTAGAATATTGCTAATACCTGTCTTTGTGGTGATTTTGCCATTATTGTAATTTTCTTTTAATTAGGCTTCCTTTAAAATTGATTTCAAAAACTGATGGAAGAGCATATAGTCATTATCTACCTTCTTGAAGAAAGAAAATTATACATATACAAGATGTAGTTTCAGGATTTATTGTCTCAGATTTTGGTATTTTTTCTGATCTCTTTAAAAACGTTACCTACATTTTTATTAAACCATGCATTTTTTTAACTAATAAACATTAGAATTTCTTATTGTTGAATTATTTTAATATTGCTCTGTCCTCTTCCATTTATTTGGCATAGTAAAAAGTTCTAAAGTTGTTCTCTGATTTCTACATTCATCTGAGAATGCAGGTTATGAATTCAGCCTTTGATGACAGATCTAGTTTGAAGAACATTTTTGCCAATTATTACCTCCATCTTGATGAAGACACTTAACTTTTCTAAGCTACAGAACAAATGGAAATAAGACTAAAATCCAGGCCACAGAGTTGAATAAGAAATTTGAATAAGAAAATGCATGTTAAAAAAGCTGCAAATTTTTTAGAATATAATAAGCATTCAATAAATGTTAGTTGTGATAATGACGGTGATAATATTTTCTCAGTGTCCATTTTACATTGTACCCTTTGAGTCTAGCTTCCACATATATTGTTTCACACAACAATTGCTCTCTGTAGTGATACCAATTCATTAATAAATTGAATAAGATTTTCTATGATATACCAGGCACTGTTCTAGTGGTTGGAGATATAGCAGTATACGAACAAAAGTCCAAGTCCTTTGAAACCTACATTTGTGTTAGAGAAAGAGATAATACACACATAAGTGAATTATGTTGTGCTTTAGGTGATAATAAGCACCATGGAGAAAAATAAAGCTGAAATTAAGTACAGATAACCAGGAAACAATATTTTAAACTGAGCTGTCAGGGAAGCTCTATGACAGCAATATTTGAATAAAGGCAAAAAGAGGTGATAAGGCACTTGTGCCAATATCTTGAGAAAGAACATTTTGAGTACAGGTCAAATTTTTACTATGTGTGGCAATTAGAATTGGGTCAAAAGGCTATAGGGGTTGGCGTATGGCTAGAGATCGGTTCCACTATAATAATATAGGTCGTTATCATACTTTGCTTTTCCCCAAGTCAGTGGAGGTCTTGAACCTTTTGATAATCATACTTTTCTTATTTTAAAATTGCTGTATATGTCTGTTCACAGTAAGAATAGGGCAAAGGTACATGAGTGGAACAACTGTTTTCCACACATACTATTCCCTGTCCTCATTGTGCAAAACAGCTCTAACTTCTGCTGATCAGGAAGATTACTCCTCCTCTTCCCAGGTGGTCACTTGTAGTGTATTCTGACAAGAGTGTCTTTCTTTTAGGCACTGGGACCTCCGGCACTAAAATACTCAGAGTGATAGGACCAGGAAGCACACGATTTGCCAATGGCTGTTTGGAAGGATTGATAAGTGATGGATATACTATGTCCTGAAGGATAATACATCATCTTTCCAGGGTGCTTCTTTTAGTCCTATCTTTAGAAGATTGGTACAGCATTGTATGAGGCTAGCTGCTACTGGAAAGTGTGGTGTAGGATTTAGCCAGTAGATCCTATGGACATAGGCTCCCCCTCATACCTTCTATACTGTAAGATGAGTCTTCTGGCCAGAGGTTATGCTGTGTGGGATTCCAAATGTATGCGTTAGGCATTGCATAAGCTCTTTGGTGGTAACATTGACTGATAGTGTACAAATAATAAAAGAAAACCCATCCCACAATAAGCATGTTTCCCTGTGACAACAAACCACTGGCCCTTCCTGGATTGAAAGGAGTGGATGTAGCCAACTTGCTACAAACTTGCTGGACAGTCTTCTTAAAGAAGGGCGCCATATCTGGAGCTCAGTTTTGGTCTGTTTTAAAAAGTTGGAGAATCTGGGGTATAAATAGAGTTACCCTGGTGAATGGAGTCTATAATTTTGATATTTGTATGTCTCTTCTTATCTGCCACTGAGGCCTCTCTAGTCCAGCCTTATACTTGACTTCAGATGTGTTATTTCCATCTAGAGATGGTTTGTTGATAGGGCTGTTTTATAACTCTATGATTTGGCAGATCTGAAAGAAGCTAATTCATAATGAGTAGTTCTGGACATATATTCACTTGGAGCCACATTGGTTAAACATTTAGTTTCTACCAGTTTCCAAAAGCATGCCAAGGGTTGCTTCTCAGCTTATCAAAACGTATAATTATCTCCTCTGGATACTTGGCTTTACTCCAGAATTCTAGTGGCCTGCATCTGATTCTTATGAATTTTCCATAAGCTCCACATTGTGTCTTTTCCCATCATTGACAGCTCCAATACCATAATGTCTGCCAGATTGCATAATACAAGTTGCAAGGCTGGCTGCATCAAGACATGCACCTCCTACAGCATCCTTTCCTTCTCCAGGCCCTATTCAATGTTAGCAGCCTTAGTTTCACCTAGTATGTCAGCCAAAGCAAAATTCCTAGATGATGTGGAATGTGTTGGCTCTACAGCTTAAAGAGGTCTACCAGACACTATGGCCTCATTCTTTTTGGTAGGAAATACAATGTCTTTTTATTTGTGGAGAAACTCAGCATGACTTTGACCACTAGACCCCTGAAAATTTCACTGGAATGAAACTTCTTTGAAACTGCTTGGGGTTGGTTTCCCATACTCTGGAGTACATGTGTCTCCCCACAGCTTCTAGCATACTGGCTATCTCATGCTCTTCTTGTCTGATCAAGCGGGGTAAGATATCCAGCAGGGTAAGAGAGAAGTGAGATATTCTATGCAATGTCCAGGTGGTACAGGTCTCTTTAGACTAGACTATGATGGAGAGTAGAAGAGTTAACATAGCCTTGAGGCAAACACATAAATGAAAATTTTTATCCTTTCTGTATCAATGTCAACTATTTCTTATTCTTTTTCCTAATTGGAATGGTATTAAAAGAACATATTCACCAAAGTAATGGCTGCAAATCGTATACCTGAGGCTTTAATAATTTGTTCAGCAATGGTAACACATCAAGAGTAGCAGCTGCTACTGTTGCTATGACTTCATTAAATCTGATATAGTCTATAGCTATTCTCCATGACTATCTATTTATTCAGGGACCAGGGCCAGGCTTGTGAATTAAATGGAGATACAATGTGGAGCATCCCCCTTGTATCCTTAAATTTTAATTGTAATGCTAATCTCTGCATAACCTCATAACACCTGGGATATGATGTTATTTTTTATTTTACTACTTGGCTGAAGGTGGGTGAGTGGAGAGTAGATAGCTTCAGAAGTTTCTATTTGGCCTTACCTTATATGATAGCTCTTACTCTTCAAACGAAGAATTTTTATGACCTATATGCCAAATAGAAATACTTCCTAGGGACTGGGGAACAGACCATAGGTTGGGTTCCTAGGCCCAGTGGGTACACTGTGAGCTGGAATTTAGCCAGGACTCCATTTTTTATTTCCTCTCCATACATTCCTACTCTAATAAGAGGATGTGATGGAACTTTGGGCCTTCAGTTGTCAAAGGCATCCTAGAACTTTTCACTAACGGTCATCAAAAAGTTTGGTTATTTCCTTTAAGTAAGATACCTAGTTTGTGCTAGAAAATTTGTGGTAGAAAATTCTTTAGATATTAGGTGAATAGTGTTTTTCTGGACTCTCCAGTGGGTCTTCTGTCCTTATATAACAACAATTTTAGCATGTCCACATTGTTAGCCTTTTCATTTCTTTTTCTACCATCTACCAGCGTAACACAGTATGCTTCACTAAGTATTGTGTGTTGTTTCTTATCCCCCTGCAACGAGGTTCTAAGAGCTACCCAAGAAACAATTTTGCTTCCACTGATGGTGTCCTTGGTTGAGTATTTAATTCCAAATTCCAAGAAAAAGTCATACTTCTTTAGTCAATAAATTCTTGCTTATCTATACCTAAATTCTGTCACTCTTAATCGAGCACTCTTAAAATTCAGTCTCAGGAGAGCTCTCTTGGATCCTGTTCATTAATGACAACAAATTCTTGCACTTTCTTGTGACATATAGTCTTTATCTTCCCTTAAAAGGCTCAGCACATCCCCCACTGGGTTATGCTGGGACTTAACACTGGTCGCCAGCTTAGTGGTGAGGAGAGGAGGTGGAAGGACACCGGCTGCTTCGTGGGAGAGAGGCTCCCGCAACATATTTCAGCACAGTGAAGTGCTAGCTCTTACCAGAGAAGAATGTGTCCCTCTTTTGCTAGACCAGAGTCTAAGCAAGTAAAGAGTCAGAGTTTCCACCCAGATGTACCCAAACTGTATTTAGTTTCTCAGGTTTTCTCTATTAAGGCCCTTCATGTAATAGACATCTTGATTTAACATTCAAACATCTCCCTTGAGCTTTGTGACTTCAACAATTAAATCATTCTGTTGATCCACTGTGTCTGCCCTTCCACTGTAGATCATAAGCATCTCTATCACAATAGCTCTCTGGCTGTCCACTTAGATATTAACTAGTTGTTAATAACTCTTAATCACTCATTATCTTTCTTCAGGAAATCAATATAATGTAGCAGTACTCCGCCAATTCCATTGTCTCTGTAGGTATTCCTGCCAGTATTTTTCAAATGCTTACATCATTTCACCTGCCAGGGAACTCCTTTTCATTGAGACTTCCTTCCTTCCTCCCCTTGCTCCCTTCTTCCCTCTCTTCTTCCTTCCTTTCCTCCTGCCCTTCCTCACTCTCTCCCTCCCTCCTTTCCTTCCTTCCTTCTCTCCCTCCCTCCTTTTTTCCTTCTTCCTTGTTCTATCATTACAGGTAACATCACTGGCAATGTGCTAGTACTTTATGCCAAGGAGTATCAATCTCTAATTCATAAAAGAGAATGATGTCCTTTCCAACTGTTGAGTGATGAGTGAGTCGGTCTCTTTACCCATCTTATGGCCTGTTTTTTTGGATCACCCAACTTATGTACCTCTTATATTTGTCTAGGTACAATAAGAGGTAGACATTAAGGTGGGCTTAACCAGGCAAGGCTTTTATTAGAGGAAAAGCCTCCATAACAGAAATGGGGTGGAACCTGGATAAAACTGGGGATGAAAATCTGACCCCTTGTAAAAGAAGTTTGGAAGGAAACAGCTTGCTCTGCATTGTAAGAAGGTTCAATGTAATCATCAGGGAGTCCTACAGCCAAAGCTGGCTATCAGAAGAGACCTATGTTCTTCAGGAATGATAGCAATGATCTTGTTTCAGGATCCTCAAGTACTCAGTCACTGGCTCAGAGAAGCCAATGAAAGGCACTGCCTTGGTGAAAATGTTAGATTCGGAGTGCAGCAGCTGATGCCTTTGGCCAATTAATGTCCTCAGAGTTGCAGATCTCTGAGGTACACCTTATGCCTGCCACACTGGCTGAATAAAATAATACGTAAGTCCAGGTACAAACTCAAATAACTATAGGAATGAGGCAGGTAATATCAATGAACTAGTCATCCTGGCTAGTGGAAAGAAACATTGCACAAGCTTGAAGATAACCTGCCTTCCATGCTGGAAAAACTACAGGGTTTGGTGCAAGGGTATAACTGTTCCTTAGAAAACTCAGAGTCTAGCATTGCCAGATCTTCTGATTATTGTTTTATTATTTTTTAAAAATTATACTTTAAGTTCTGGGGTAGATGTGCAGATTGTGCAGGATTGTTACATAGGTATACACATGCCATGGTGGTTTGCAGCATCCATCCCTCCGTCACCTACATTAGGTATTTCTCCTAATGTTATCCCTCCCCAATCTTCCCACCCCTGCTACCCCTCCCTTAGTTCCTTACTCCCCAACAGACCCCAGTGTGTGATGTTCCCCTCCCTGTGTCCATGTGAATTTACAAGGAAAAAAAACAACCTCATCAAAAAGTGGGCAAAGAATATGAACAGACACTTTTCAAAAGAAGACATTTATGCAACCAACAAACATATGAAAAATGCTCATCATCACTGGTCATTAGAGAAATGCAAATCAAAACCACATTGAGATACCATTTCATGCCAGTTAGAATGGTGATATTCAAAAATCTGGAGACAACAGATGCTGAAGAGGTTGTGGAGAAACAGGAACACTTTTACACTGTTGATGGGAGGGTAAATTGGTTCAACCACTGTAGAAGACAGTGTGGTGATTCCTCAGGGATTCAGAACTAGAAATACCATTTGACCCAGCAATCCCATTACTAGATATATACCCAAAGGATTATAAATCATTCTATTATAAAGACACATGCACGTGTATGTTCATTGTGGTACCGTTTACAAAAGCAAAGACCTGGAACCAACCCAAATGCCCACCAATGATAGACTAGATAAAGAAAATGTAGCATATATACACAATGGAATACTATGCAGCCATAAAAAAGGATGAGTTCATGTCCTTTGTAGGAACATGGATGAAGCTGGAAACCATCATTCTCAGCAAACTGACACAAGAACAGAAAACCAAACATCACCTGTTCTCATTTATAAGTGGGTGTTGATCTTCTGATTTTATTTTTGAAAAGCACAAAATTTACTTATTTACGTAATATATACATTTTAAATAATGAGAACTAATTTATAAAAACTTACTGTATTGGCATAATGTATTGTTGATTTTTATCTAAAGAGTTTATTTTGTTCTTCTCAATGTAACTTAGTAGAATATCTGTCCTTCTTACCTTCCTCTCTGTTTGCATATTGCAGGAAGAATGCTAGGTCTCAGATGATTCACTCTGTACTTCCAAACACAAAATCTAGTAACTCCATACTCTATCCATTATTCTCTGTGCCTCCTAGTACTTGAATTCTTGGCATTGCTGCATGAAGGCAAAGGATTGAGATAGCCAGTAGAGGCATATTCTGTCTCCTTGTGCTGTGCCAATGTCAAGGTCTTTGATAATGATCCCTTGAGCCCCCCTTTTTTTACCAGCTGCTGTTGATACACTTGCCAATATCCTTAGCAGACCCATTGCTGCTATAGCACATCCATCACCATTTCAACTCACCTTCCACACATAGGCATCTGCCATTTGCCAGCTCTATTCTTATTTTTTCAGATATGCAAAGCAAGGATATAAGTTTTATATTTTTTTCCTTGCTGTAAAACCTCAGCATCAACATTTTTCTAAAACCAGGGTGGGCTGAGATCTAAGGTTTGCCACATTCATTCAGTCAATGGGTGTATAGCAGTTTTAATCTGAATCTTAAGGGAGTTTTAGAACCAGATGATAATATGAACATTTGTGTTCTTTATGTTTTTTTTTTTTTCTTATTTAGAACCTCTTCTATGAAGGAAGTAGAGCTGGCCCCAAGCACCCTTTAGAGCACATTTCTATGCTATTTCAGAGCCATCATTTTTCCACTCACTAATAAGAGAAACTTAAGGAAGTAAATCTCTCTCCCACACATCCCTCCATACTGTGATCATTCCTTCCTTTGAATTAGTGTCATTAAATATATTGTTGTATCTTTGCCAAAGTGTCCATCCTAGTAAAGAGCATTTTGCCCATTCATAGACATTATTTTCAACTCCATGTGGCCCCAAACTGAACTGTTTATTTATTCTTAAAGCTGCAAAGCAGTTTAAAATAAGAAAAATAAAATGTGTTATTATTTACTCCAGCTTGAGTGACAGAGTGAGATCCTCTCTCTCAAAAAAAAAAAAAAAAAAGAAATGTTATTACTGCAGCATATATAGATATAAAATACTTATTCATCCATCTTCTTATAAAAACAATGCCATGAAGCTTACATGTGCTGGAAGAATGTTACTGAGAATGTTATTCAGTGCATTAAAAATGATCTTTTATGAGAATTTGCAGGATACATTTTGCTCTCATCTCAGAAGAGTTATTGTTCCCCTGGAGAAATTGTTACTGGAAAGAGGTCCTGATCCAGACCCCAAGAGAGGAAGGGAACGCCCTTGGATCTTGCACACGAAAGAATGAAGGCCTGATGTTGATATTCTTAAACGCTTGTTTCTCACAAGTATCAGGATGATCCTGTGAAATGTAACTTAACAAAACAAAACAAATTGGATCTTCTAAACCTAAACATTTCTAAAGTAGACAATACTTTCGACTCTGCTCTTCTATTTATACAGTATAGTGAAGAAAGCAGCAGAATAAAAGAATGGCTACTATATAGGCCACTCTATAGAAGGCTGCCAGATACCCAATTTTATGGTTATTTCTTTATTATATACTAAACAATGTGTGGATTATTCATGCCTCCCCTTTTTAGACCATATAGGGTGACTTTCTGGTGTTGTGGTGCTGGCAGGAATGTAGCAGTGAGGATGACCAGAGGCCACTTTCATCACCATCTTGGTTTTGGTGGGTCTTAGCAGGCTTCTTTACTGCAACTTGTTTTATCAGCAAGGTCTTCATGGCCTGTATTTTGTGCCAACCTCCTATCTCATCCTGTGACTTAGAATGCCTGACCTTCTGGGAATGCAGCTCAGTAGATCTCAGCCTTATTCTACCTAGCCCCTTTTTAAGATGGAGTTGCTCTGGTTCAAACATCTCTGACAAAGCTAGTTTTTTTTTTTTCTTTTTTTGTCTTAAGACACTAAGAATTTACTGTTATCCTGTTGGAATGCAACAGGGCACAAACTGTTATGAAGTAGTTGTTGAATATATGTATATTGATGTAATTAATGATACTGTTAAAAAAAAGACACTAAGAATTATGTGGCTGAATAAATATAATTCTTCTCGAAAGCTTGGAGCCAATCTTTGAGACTTCCAGAAAGGTTAATGCCATATATTTTGTGTTAAGCTCATGCTGGCTCCATTTTACTTCCTCATCCTTATTTTCACTTCATTTTGTCTTCTTTTTTTTTAAAAAAAAAACTGTTTTACCTTGCTGTATGGCCTGTGTCTTTCACAGTATATCTTCTTTACATTTTTTCTGGACCAAAGCAACATATAAACAAATTATACATAAAGTCAGCACCCTTCCAACTGACAAGTTCTAAATTACATAAAACAGCTACATTTGAGATGTAACTATCATGTAAGATTCCATGGGAAACTTTAGCTTGTCTGATTCAAAGATACATTACCATAGGTGGGACTCATTTTAGAGTTGCTTCCTGAGTATATGATGACATTTCTTGAAAGCCTATTCCAGAGTGAATGTATGTTGTGTCAATCAGGAGAAAACTTGGAAAGTTTGGCTGTAGATGTTGAGATACTAATTTTCTTTTTTTTTTGAAACTAGTTTCACTCTGTCACTCAGGCTAGAGTACAGTGGCATGATTTCTGCTCACTGCAACCTACACCTCCTGGGTTCAGGCAATTCTCCTGCCTCAGCCTCCTGAGTAGCTGGAACTGCAGGTGCATGCCACCATGCCAGGTTAATTTTTGTGTTTTTAAGTAGAGATGACATTTCACCATGTTGGGCAGACTGGTCTTGAACTTCTGACCTCATGATCCACCCGCCTTGGCCTCCCAAAGTGCTGGGATTACAGGTTTGAGCCACCGTGCCCAGCCTGATGTCAATATTCTTAAATGATTGTTTCTTACAAGCATCATGAGAATCCTATGAAATGTGACCTTCCAAAACAAACACAGAAACAAATTGAATCTTCTAAACTTGGACATTTCTAAAGTAGACAATACTTTCTACTCTGCTCTTCCATCCAAGTAGAGGTAAGAAGAATGTTGTGAGCAGGACAGGGTTTCATTTAACATCTGAGGCTTAAGGCTTTTTATTTTTAGGCCTTTTTTAGATCAATAGCTTCTCAAAAGAAAACTCAAAAGTCTATCTTAGTTGATATTGTCTTTAAAATTTTTTGCATGCAATATTATCATTGAATTCCATATTTGATCATTTGCAAACTTTGTTGCTTTATTTTGATGATACATAAATTTATCCTTATTTATGGACTAAAATTTAAAATACTTTTCAGGTGACTTAAGTTTTGTCAAATTGCTAAAGAGTTAAAGTATTATGGGGGAACTAACTTCTCCAAGATGGTGGAGAAACCATTTCCACTGCCTAGAATCTTCCAATAGCTTCCCAGTGCATTTAGAATAAACTCAAACTCAGTGTCATAACTTGTAATTCTTCCCTGGCCTGAATGCCTACTTCCTCCTCTGACCCCACCTCCTCCTGTTATATTGGGGTTCAGGGGTTCAGGATGCCCTCAGCTTCCCTGAGAGGATGTTTCTCTAGGTTCTTGGTCTCCTGCCCTCTCAAGAATGAGAGAGGAGACCATGCCACAGTGCGCTCATAAAAGTAAATGCCAGATTCAAAAGTGTTTGTAGAAAGTGATTTATTCAGAGAGAGAAAAATGAGGAGAGAGAAATAGCTAACTCTCACACTGAGTGAGAGAAAGAACACCGCTCTCACACTGAGAAGGGTTCCCAGAGGGGAAAGCCAGAGAAGGAAATCTCCTCTCACACTAAGTGAGAGAATCCAGAAAGATGGAATCCAGCAGAGGAAAGCAGCTTCCACACTGACTGGAAGTGAACAGAGAGAGAGATGGAGTTTAGGAGCGGAAGACAGGTTTCCACAAGACAGTGTGGAAGGGGACTCAAAGGGGAAATCCAGGAGAGAGAAAAACAGCTTCCACAGGAGTGTTCATGGAAGGGGATCCAAACATGGACTTTTTAACTTGGGAGGAACCCCCACCTTCTCTAAGACCCTGGGCCAATGAAAGGAGTTCTTTGGAACTTTGCTGGAGTGATTGACTTTTGACTCTTTCCCATGCCAGTGAAAATTAAAAGAGAAACCATTAAATCTCCTGGATGGATAGAGATGGGAGGGTAGGGCATGGCACTGGGAAGTTCTTGCCCTAACTATGCCCCCTTGTGGACCCGGAAGGAGAGCACATTCCCTCACTATCACTATGTCCCTTGTTAGCTGGGTCTAATAGAGTTCTTCCTTGTATTATTCTTATAACCAATACTGGTTCCCTCTCAAACAAGTGCACTTACTCCTTCCTCTCATGAAACTTTCCCCTTGAATCTTTAAATGGCTAGTTCTTTCTCCATATGTAAATTTGGCTTAGATACATCTTTTAAGAGGCTTTTGCTGAACATTGATCTATACTAGACTACTTTCCCGTGACCTCATGCAATCATTCTCCATCACATTATTCTTTTATTTATGTTATAAAACTGATTACAACAACTAGTTTATTTCTTAATTTACCTGTTGACTGTTTGGTTTCTTCTGATCAATGTAAACTTGAAGGAGTGAGCTAGTTTGTCTTTTGATTGCCTCATCTCCTGTTTCTATGACAGACCTGTTGTGTCATAATCGGTTCTCAATCAACACCACTTATTTTAATAAATGAGAAAGAAACCAACCTCAGTGGTGCTTTACCAAGATGGTGAGTGGCCATCCTGGAAAGGTCTTCTTCCTCTACCTTTCAGCAGCTTGGATAAGGAGGACGGAGTGTTTCCAAAGCTTCTTCACTCAGGGATAGTGGATTTTTTCCCATGGAAAATTTGAATCCTGGAAATATAACACTATCAGTTTTAGAAGGCTCAAAAATATAGCAAAATAGGGCGTTCTGTAAGATTTACTTTTCACTCTGTCAAATCTCAACAGTTACACTTGAAAACCTGTGTACTTCTCACTTGAATCTCTTAATTGAAAATTATACAGATTTCGCTTGTCTACATTATTTTCAAGTTTGTGTCAAAACCATCAAGCTCTGAAACCTAGAGTTACACAATGTGATCGTATAAACCAGAAAATTATTAGAGTGAAATTGCCTTCCAAACATTGTCTTTTTTTCTGTTTTACAGGATATTTGATGAAAAAACTACTTCATGATTTAACCTCATATTTTATTCAAAATACATGAGATAATTTGTGAAAAACTATGATGAGAAAATGACAATATGAATTGTTTATATTGCGTGCTAGGCACTTTTCTAAGCACATTAATCTTATTTATTCCCCAAACAATTTTCTGTGGCAGGGCAGCTATGATTCCATTTTATAAACAAGGAGACTGAGGAAAAGAACTTAGTGATAGTTAATGTGGAACAAGTATTTGAATCCAGGTAATATAATCGATGGCCTTTGTAGCTTTTAGAGGGGAGAAAGAAGAATGTTTTCTACCCTCTCAGCAGAGGACCCAGGTGGACATTGCTCTATCTATTGTTTGAATCATAGTCTGAGCAAATTGGAAAGTGTTTTGCCCTAGGGTGTCCCCTGGAATCTTCCTTCCCCTCACCTAAAATTATCCTGCCCACACTGTCTTTGAACATGCTGTTCAATCATTCTATAAACATTTCTATTCCATGGCCTTACTTACAAAAATATTTGCTCACTCTAGACAATTTTACAAGGAGTAAAAGTATACAACAGTATAAAAATCCCTTATGATCTCTGTTGTTAATCATTGTTCCTTTTCTTCCAGTCTTTTATTATCTTCCTTTTATGACTTGACACTTTGTGTCAACATCTCCTTATGAGTTTTTCTAGGTTTTCCTAGAAGCAGATGTCAAGATGGGATGAGAAATGCAAGAGATTTATAATAATGCCTGTGCCTTATAGTGATACCCATGCCAAGACAAAAGAGAGAGAGCTAGAGAGGGTGGGAAGAATCTTGAGATCATGATGTAGGTCTGATTCCAGTAAAGAAGAGCAGGAAGGAAAAAGTATTAGACAGGAAGAGCCTAATCCTGAAAGGCAGGTCCTGAATGTTTTCCGGTAGTGGCATATTAGAGACACAGCAGATGGAACTGGTTATCAATTATGCTGTCACTTATTATCAAGGTCACCAAGACCTTCCCACTATGCAACACACATCTATTTCTCCATGCATGTTCCAGGAGCAGATCCTCCATGGTTCTTGTAGGCCTCTTATCCCACAATCTTTTAGATTTTAGAGTAGTTTAAACTATACCCTGTGTCCCTGCTATTGATCTAGAGGCAATAACTAGTAAACTTTTCCCTCCTCCACTGTTTATTCTGAATCCCCTGAACCCTAAGATATTATCTCATCAGGCCTCAGTAGCTTACTGGATTGTGTGGCTCAAACCTTCATTTCTGAGGGGTCTGAGTTCTTGATAATTATGCCCTCCCTATGCTGGAGTTGCAGCACATGTTTGATCACAGTTACAAAGGGGGAAGGGAATACCAAAGACACCCAGTGGGATCACCTGGGTTCCATGTCTATTCCTGTTTGTCCCCATTGTGTAGCAGCATCCCCGACTTCCTTCTGCTGAACACAATTATCCTTCCCACAACAATTACCTCTCTTCTTATTTGCTTGTTCTTGGGTACAAGAAATCCAAAGTTCATTGAGAGCAGGCATAATTTGTAGTTCAATGAGACCTTTGCTGTGTCTTTTGGCAGGACCTTTGTGGACCAGAACAGCAAACAATACAGATTTCAGAATGGACTTCAACAGGAATGAAAATTCTCCAAGGAGTCATCAGTAGTGATGGTAAGGGTCATTGTAAGATGGTCCAGTCATGTTTCTACTCCTCGGTTCCCAGACCCATGCAATCTTCCTATTAATGCATCATATAGAATTTCTGATTTCATGCACATACAACATCATGAAGGATGCCCCTCCATCTTCTTCAAATGTTACCTCCAAGCCAGAGCTTCAGTCATTCCATTGTTCTATGAAGCTAGTTATTTCTGGATGATGAGGGATGTATTATGGCTAGTCAATCCCATGGGCATGGTACTACTCCCATATCTCCTTGCTGTGAAGTGGGTCTGCTGGTTGGATGCTGATATGGTTTGGCTGTGTCCCCACCCAAATACGTTAACATAATACATTAATATTTGCATAATATATTTAGAATCATGTGGTTTCTAGTGATTAGTATTTAGTCATGCCTGTAAAGGAAGAGAAGACAGTGGCTAGTCAGCATTTTTCTTATAAAGGATACATAAATGGTATATTTAGGATGACTAATATTAAGAATTTAAACATAGTGATTTTTTTTCACAGAGGGCAAAATTTTATTTTGTGAAGACCGTTTATTTCTGATATGTCAATGCTTGATTTCAGTGGTTACAGACTGTGTACTTCTGTATTACTTAGGACAAGCAAAGTGCATGTCAAACAATAAACTACTCTTAGCACAGAGATAACAGAAGATATGCTCACATCCTGTGTTGTGAAGCATGCTGGGACACTCTCCACATAGAGACCATTCTTTGCCACTGGTGACTAATGTATTGTCACTATTAGCACCAGTAAGAGGGATACACCATGAAGATAATTTGGCTTTCAACTTCTGGACATTGATAAGTATTAGAGAAAAATCAGAAATTCATCAAAACTGGGCCAGATAATGGCATCTCTGAATTCCCACATGCTGTGGGAGGGACCTAGTGGAAGGTAACTGAATTATGGGGGCAGGTCTTTCCCATGCTATTCTCATGATGATGAATAAGTCTTATGAGATCTAATGGTTTTATGAAGAGGAGTTTCCCTGTACAAGCTCTCTCTATTTGCTTGCTGCCATCCATGTAAGATGTGACTTGCTCCTCCTTACCTTCTGCCATGATTGTGAGGCCTCCCCAGACATGTGGAACTGTAAGTCGATTATACCTTTTTTTTTTTTTTTTTTTTGCTATAAATTGCCCAGTCTTGGTTGTGTCTTTATCAGTAGCATGAAAATTGACCAATAAAGCAAATTGGTACAAGTAGAGTAAGGTGCTACTGTAAAGATAACCAAAAATGTTGAAGTAACTTTGGAATTGGGTAATAGGCAGAGGTTGGAACATTTTGGAGGGCTCAAAAGACAGGAAGATGTGGGAAAGTTTGGAACTCCCTAGAGACATGTTGAATGGATTTGACCAAAATGTTGATAGTGATATGGACAATGAAATCCAAGCTGAAGTGGTCTCAGGTGAAGATGGTGAACTGGTTGGGAACTGGATCAATGGTGACTCTTGTTATGTTTTGGCAAAGAGACTAGGTGGCATTTTGCTCCTGCCCTAGAGATCTGTGGAACTTTGAACTTGAAAGAGATTATTTAGGGTATCTGGTGGAATAAATTTCTAAGCAGCAAAACATTCGAGATATGACTTGGGTGGTGTTAAAGACATTCAGTTTTAAAAGGGAAATGGCATAAATGTTTGGAAAATTTGTAGCTTGACAATGTGATAGATATAAAATCCCATTTTTTGAGGAGAAATTCTAGCCAGCTGCGTAAATTTGCATAAGTAACGAGGAGCTGAATATTAGGTCTCCAGGGCATGTCAGAGACGTTTATGGCCTTTCATCACAGGCCCAGAGGTTTAGGAGGAAAAAAAAATGGTTTCATGGGCTGGGCCTGGGATTCCTCTCCTTTTGTGTGCAGTCTAGAGACTTAGTGCTATGTGTCCCAGTTGCTCTAGCCATGACTAAAAGGGGCCAAGATATAGCTCAGGCTGTTGCTTCAGAGGGTGGAAGTCCCAAGTCTTGGCATCTTCCATGTGGTGTTGAATCTGCAAGTATGTGGGAGTCAAGAATTGCGGTTTGGGAACCACCACCTAGATTTCAGAGGATGTATGGAAATGCCTGGGTGCCAAGTTTGCTGGGGTGGGGCTCCTATGGAGAGTTGCCTTCCACCATGATTGTGAGGCCTCCCCAGGCATGTGCTACTGTATGTCAATTAAACCTTTTTCTGTTTTTGTTTTGTTTGTTTGTTTCTTTTTCTGTAAATTGCCAAGTCTCATTATCTCTATCAGTAGTGTGAATCTCTATCAGTAGTGTGAAAACTAATACAGATGCCATGTAACAGGGTTTGCATATTTGTGGATCAGGCATTCTCTAAGCCTCAGGCTGCTCTCTTTCTCTCTCTGTGCATGCCACACACACAGAAAAAGGACATATGAGAACACAGTGAGAAGGTGAAGTCTGCAAGTGAATGAGGGAAGGCAAACCAGAAACCAACCCTCCTGGCACCTTAATCTTGGACTTTCAGGCTCTAGAACTGTGAGAAAATAAATTTCTGTTGTTTAAAACCACCCAGTCAGTAGTATTTTGTTATACAGCCCTAGCAGACTACTACAGTCTAATATAGACTAATGTAGAAATTCAAAGACATAGCAGCTGGATGTGTGTGTCAATTATGCTCTCTCCAACAGAGGCTCTGAGTGAGTGGCTGCCACACCTTATTATTTTATTAATCAACTTGCAGGCAATTTTTAAAAGGTTGGAATTATTTTAAATATAAGAATTTACTATAAAATTTTAATAAAATGCTTTCTCCATTCAAATTACTTTTTTGTTTTTAATTTTTTAAAATTGCAATAAAATTCAACACGTTAACCATTTTAGGTATATTCATGATATTTTGCAATCACCACCACTAAGTAATTACAGAAAAGTATAAACACTCCCCAAGAAACCCTACTCTTACAGAGAACCTGAATACTTCAGTTAAGAGTGTTAGGGAAGAAATTACTAATACAATAGTAAGCTCAGCCTTTAGAGCTTTCAGCAATCTGTGAATAACTCAAATGACACGGTATTTTTGCAAGAAGGTATATTTTGCCTTCAGTTTCAAAAGACATGTTATTGAAATTGCTAAAAATAGAAAGTAGAATTGTCTTAAATATATTTTTATAGTCCATTCATTAAATCTTTACCATGAATAAAAGTGAATCTGATATTTTTAAAATCTCAAAATAAATCCATAAAAATCATTTTCCACCTGTTTGGAGTTGGCATCTCTGAACCAGTACACACACTCATAAATAATGCAGCATATTTTTATCGTGCATCTGCTACATACTTACCCAGCTAGGTGGTCAGGATAAAACAATGAAAAAGACAGGTGCTCATTCATGCTTATCCTACTCTTAAGGAAATTATAGAGTAATGTGTTCCTTATCAGAGCTTCACTTAAGATGTTAAGATCAAAGAGTTTTTACATCTTTTGATGCAGCTTTGGAGGCCTGTGTATCTCTTTTACCTCCATTACCATTTGTATGGTCAAGTAGCGCATGATGAGAGGAAACACTGGGCAGACTGTCTGTCATTTTATTCAGTTGATACACACTGTGAAGATAAATGTGTCTAATAAGGTAAGCAAAAATGAGCATTGTCATACAGTGCATAGCCAGCTGGAAGTAAAACATAAATGCAAACAAAGGAAGCCCATCCACATCAAATTTATGAGCTACAGAAATGGGACCTGAGTATGTTTTAAAAATTGTTTTATATGTATTACTATTTTCTTAAATTACATTCATAGACAAGAGGTGTCCAATCTTTTGGCTTCCTTAGACCACATTAGAGGAAGAAGAATTGTCTTAAGCCACACATAAAATACACTAACAATAATGATAGCTAATGAGCTTTAAAAAATTGCAAAAAAAAAAACCTCATAATGTTATAAGAAAGTTAATGAGTTTGTGTTGGGCCACATTCAAAGCTGTTCTAGGCCACATGCAGCCCACGGGCCAGGGGTTGAACAAGCTTCCTACAAACCATTTCTATAATGTGTGTGTGTTTGTATGTATGTATGTCTATAGGTCTATATGTGCACTATTGGGTATAATCATCATATTTCTCTCTATCTAATCTAGTTCTTTATTTCCACTATACATATCCTGGAGTTTATGCTAAATTACTCTTCTACATTAAATTAAAAATCCTCATGAGGAAATGTCTCTTGATTCCTTTGGAGGTTAAATTTAATATGGTCACAGTAAATTTTATTCTCAAGACTTTTAGCTATATCTAATAAATATTTCCAAGTAAGAAAATGCATTATTTTTATATCATCAAACTCAAGCACAGTATCACTGAGGCAACTTTATAGCACTTTATAAAGTTAAATACATAGAACTCTTTTTTTTGCAGTTGCTTAGGAACACATTGTATTTGAAAATGTTTCCAAGAATCACAGTAAGGTTGAAGGAGTAGATTTGAGCCGAGAAGAAAATTTTACTTTATACATATGATTTACACTGAACTCCTTTCAAAAAATACAACTGGAGATGTGGTGGTAAGTTTGTTTCTGAGTTAGATAGAAAATATCTATCTCTTATTAGTCATATTTGTTAAAATATTAAGAATTGTCGCATCTTCTCTCACACGATTTGGTTGCCAGACTGCATAGTTAATGACGTGTAATTTATGGAGGTGTAACTATTCCCTTATTAACCCAAGGAAACATTTTAGTCGCCTTATTCCTCCGAATAATTTAGCTTCAATTTTAAATGTGTTTCCAGTTTATGAATCACAAAAGGTTTATGTATATAATAATCTTTGTGATATCATTTTGCTTTCTGAGTAAGGAAATATTTGGGTCTGGGAACAGCAAAAGCAAACTAACACCCAGTGTAGGGAAGGCGTGAAGAAGGCAAGCTCTGCTATTCTAAAGTGGGCTGCTGTGGCTTTTTGAAAAGTATAAATGTGTTCTGTTCTTTCCTGATTATTACTTTTGCCATGGGTCTAAGCTTACTATTTTATTATAAGTCACTAACCACCACTTCAATTGGTTTACATGTTATATAAAGTACCCTATTAACTAGTACTCAGATTTCGGGTATAAAAAGCAATCTGAATGTGACCACAATCCTGTAATTAGAGTTCAGATTGGTTTTATTTGTACAGGCAGTGATCCATATCTCGAAGATGCAGGAAGCACAAGTCATTCCTGCAGCAAACATATTATTGCCTGTGTTTTATATCTCGACAGTATGTGACAATTTATATTTGTCTTACATATTTATCTAAAATGGCAGTTAAACAAATTATGTGGATAAAATAATCCAAAAGATCAAACTTATGAATATTACAGGTTGAACATTCCTAATCTGAAAATTCAAAATCTGAAATGCTCCAACATCCAAAACTTTTTGAGTGCTGACATGATGCCGTAAGTGGAAAATTCCATGCAGACTTCATGTCATGGCCATGGTCAAAATTTTGCTTCATGCATAAAATTATTTAAAATATCACATAAAATTACTTCAGGCTATGTGTATGAGGTGTATATGAAACATTAATAAGTGTTATATGTTTAGATGTGGGTACCGTATCTAAACTATCTCATTATGTATATACAAATATTTCAAATTTGCAAAAAAAAAAAAATCTAAAATCTAAACACTTCTGGTCCCAAACATTTCAAATAAGACATATTTAACCTTTTTATCAATATGCTAGATACTTTCTGGGTAGAGTCTCCTGCTCCTTTGAAGTCACTTGAGATAGGTTCAAGCACCCAATTCCATGATCTGTGGAAACATAAGCCCTTTTTCCAAATATTGCATGAATTTATTGGGGCTTCTGTGGTTATGGTTTCTCTACCCTTAGGCTTAGGTTTTTGTACATGTTGTGTTTCACCACAACCAACTTATCCCCATTCACAAGACTTACGGGGAAATATCCTACAAGAAAACACTCATAACTAAAGTAGTTCTATCGAAGATTGATTGGGGAGGATATTATAATGTGGCGCTGGAGTTGGGGGAGGTAAGGCTGTACATTGAAGTAATAGAAATAACTAGACAGGAGACAGTTGGTATTGGATGCTTCTTAATAACATCCTGGTGCACACCGTCTCTCTGGTTCTTCTGACTTTCTTGGTATTCTATCTTTGTTTCCATACATTTCTCTCTCAAGAGCAGAACAAATTCCTGTCCATGTCTCTTAGAGAAAAAATTAATCACAATTGTTTGCTTCTTGTTTCTTCCTGGTCCTAATGTGTATAATACTCAACCTCTTCAGAAAGTAGCTTAGCACAGTAATTACCCCAATGACTGTTTTCTTAGGTAAGTTCTTATTTTGTTTTATCTATATGACTTTTGTGAAGGAAATGTTCTTATGTGAATGAAGAATGGTTTACTTGCAATAGCTGAGGTTTACATTCCCAAGTTAGGACTGCAGGTTGTGTCCCGAGGCTGGTGCATCTACTCAGCTTCTCATGGTGATGGCCACATCAGTTGCCATATTCACTCTATGATATAGCTACCTCTGCAAACACAGAGCAGCGTTTTCATAGGCAAGGGCCTTTTTCTCTGGTTTCAAAGGAACAGATTTACTACTTACAACTTTATACGAAAACTGGGTCTTCCTTTAGTTTAAGAAGTGGCAAAGGCACTGAAAAAGAAAGAAAGTGTCAAGTATGTTCTGATCTTTGTGGTATTTGCAAAACCCAACATTTATTATATAATTACTAAATCTTTAATGCTGTACCTTTGTAATAAAATTACATTTATTATGCAGTAATTAATAAATTGAAAGACATGTTATCAAGTCAGTGGATAGCTTCCTGTTATACTTTTCCAGAAATATTATCTGTAAAATGCCTTATCTCCAGGGCAGGGTCTTTAATCCAGAATATCCGAATTGTTGTCTTAGAAGTGCTTCAGGGGTTACAACAAAGAAACCAAAAGTAATGAGAAACATTTTATATTTTGGCAGGTGAACAGGGCCAAATGGAACTGCAAAATTAAAATTAACCCAGTGGTGGTTGTGATTTTACTTTCTATTTTATCCTCAATTCATCCTTTCTCTGAATATACCAGCTCACACACATATAACCATTTTTGAAAAATAACATAGAAAATATTTATTTTTGCAAATAATGTGAGCAGAGTCCACAAAATGCCAGGCATGCTTATACTTTAGACATGTCTCCATATCTAAGAATTGTTTCACACTGTTGCTTAGCAACAATCTGGTCATTTAATTCAAAAGCTATTTCTAAACTGCAAAGCCTTTTGTTAAAAAGAAATCAAATAATCTGATTTTTGTGTGTGTGAAGAAAAAAATGCAGAGCAGGCCTTCTGTTTTGTATAAAGGGACTGTAGTATTAAAATCTGGAAAATAGCACTTTGACTGAATTATTTGTTATGATTTTTATTTTATGTATTTTTATTTAAAATATTAAAAATAATGAAGTCAAGTAGCCTTTACTCTGCTTATTCAGTTGCTGGTTAATGTGACATCCAATTCATATCCTAAATTAAATGTGTCTGGGAGATAATCTTTTAAGGAAATCTAGTTGAAATTATAGTCATTTGGGTTTTGTTTGTTTTGCCTGAAGAAGAAACAATTAAGCAGGTACTTAGTATTAAAAACACATAAACATGTATTGTAGCCACATTTCTTATGCATCTATTATAGAAACTTGCTACATTCTACATGGTATTAGAGTTTTCTATATATTTTATCTTCCACAGTATTGACTGTACTCTTTATAATCAGCTATCCTTTCTTATTTCAGTTTTCTATAATCTATTATTATCTTGATAAAACAGGTACTTCACAAATATATATCTGTTCAATATATTAATAATAGCTGTAACAATAATAACAATGGCATTTTTGAGCAGTTTTCTATGTGCCATGCATTTTACTAATACTCTAGTTTAATGGTAGGAACAATTATGGTTATCTTTTTCTGTTTTTGTCAAGGGCAGAGTAGAAGGAAATCTTAAATTATAGCTACTGTAAAGGTTGGGAAACATTAAAATAGGTGACAAGAACTTGCATTCTTCTACATTGTGATAATAAGGTACAATTAAATGCTTATATTTTTGGATATTAATGGATTTAACACTTGTTTTTCACAAATGTAGGTCTCAGGCCACATCAGGAGTAATTGTTTGTATCATAGTGCAGTGGATATTTGTTGATTTGACCTGTACAGCATCAATTCTGTCTTCTGGTAACAACACTGTTTTTGGTGTTTTCTTTTTAACCTAAGAAGTCACCTCTCCATTTTCATTTTGTGTGGTTTCAGTGTGACCACCCCAGCCCGCAACTCAGGAAACAGGAGCATAAGCCAGACCTCACCTGTGACAGTGGCCTTCCCATTGGCTATGGTGATCAAATTAGCACTGTATAGTGCATGCCCGCACAAAGGAAACAATTGGTAGCACTGTTGTAACTGGGAAAAGTGGTGTGATCTTTTTCTTGGGATTGCTGAGCTGGTTGAACTAAAGTCTAGTGCTACTTTTGGTCACTATTTCTTCAGCAATGTCTTTCTGAAAATGAATCTAGGGCAGAAGAAACATTGCCAAGGCAAACATCACAGAATAATTGTTGCAGTTGTGAAAAAATAAAAATAAAAACATGGGAAACAATTCACTATGCCTAAAGGAAAAAATTAAGCTAAAAACTGAGTCCCATATGAAACTGCGTTCCTTTTGTTCCTAAGCAGACACCTACAGGTAAAAGGTGAATCTCTCCATAAGTAACTACTCTATGTTCACCTTATCTTGTGTAAAGTGCCAATTTACTGAGTAGGAGAGGAATAGATAGTTGACTGTTTCCCTACCTGCTCCCTTTCCATTGCTTTTGTGGATTACCATACAGTCCTTCCCCTCCAGCCTGCTTTTCCCCCTTTAAGTATTGCAGTTCTCAAATTCATCTTTGGGAGAAGTCACAGACCACAGACTGTTTCTGTGATTCTGTGCTCTTTTCTTCCAGGTATGTCCTTAATGATGGCAAAATAAACTTCAAAATTGATTGATTCCTGTCTCAGATACTTTTTTGTTTACACTGTCAGTATTCACCAATAGATGTTAAAATCACTGAGTGAAAGTTTGAGTAGAAAAATGATTATTAACAAGTGTCTCCCTCCAGCTATTTATCAGTTGCAAAGGGGAAAATATTAATTTTACAATGGAAAAACCTGATAGAGAAATGTTAACCAACTAATCAAGGTTAACATCAATAGAAATAATATATATAGGTACCTGTTTCCCCAATAATACCTACTTAGAGGTGAACAATTACTACTTCTGATATTCTTGCCAAAAGTTCAAAGCCTCTATCTAATTATAAAGAAACATCAGACAAACTCAAATTGAGGCACATTTACAGAAAAACAGACCAGTACTCATAAAAAATATTAAGGTAATGAAAGGTGGGAAAAGACTGTGGAATTGTCACAAATAGAGACAAAAAAGACACAACCATTAAATGCAATGTGGCAGCCTGAATTGGATCTTAGAAAAGAAAAAAAAACTTTCAGGGAAAAAAGTGCCTGATGAAATTCAAATAAGGTCTGTAGTTTAAAAGTAATATTGTACCAATGTTAATTTCCTGGTTTTAGAAATTATTGCTATATACATTTTTAACAGTAGAGAAAACTGAGGAAAGGCTATATGTGAACTCTTCGTAATGTATTCCTGATATGGTTTGGTTGTGTCTCCCATCCAAATCTCAGCTTGAATTGTAATAATCCCATGTGTCAACAGTAGGGCCAGTTGGAGATAATTGAATCATGGGGGCAATTTCCCCCATACTGTTCTCCTGCTAGTGAATAAATCTCATGAGATCTGATGGTTTTATAAGTGGGAGTTCTCTTGCACATGCTCTTTTGCCTGCTGCCATATAAGACATGACTTTGCTACTACTTGGTTTTCCACCATGATTGTGAGGCCTCCCCAGCCATGTGGAACTGTGAGTCCATTAAACATCTTTTTGTTTATAAATTACCCAGTCTCAGGTATGTTTTTATTAGCAGTGTGAGAACAGACTAATACCATTCCCAAATTTTGTAACTTTAAATGTATTTTAAAATAAAAAAAGAAACTGAGTCAAGGGATTAACAAAAATAGACTCCTGGTAATTCTGTATACCTCTGTCCTGCTGTATTTGAACAGAAACCTACCACTGTACTTTTCAGGTACATGGGTCAAATAATTAATCATTTCAATTTGGTTTCTTCTCACTTCTACACAAAAGAGATATGACTAATATATATTTCTTTTTTTTTTCTGGTGAATTTACTGTGGCCTATGTAGAAAATACCTTATTACCAATGAGGTGCTTCACATAAGGGAATTTTCCAGATAACTTCTATATTCAAGGCAATAATTTTTTTCAGTTTTATAATTTTGCATGGAGGCTTTTCTGTAATGTACTTTTCACTTTCTTGGCTTTGGTGTGGAGTACACAGAAGATGATTTTTTTATTCGTTCAATGACTTTGAGTCATCATTCTGAACATAAATCATCCTGTAAATAGCATGTGATAGCATCAAGATCAATTGAGGTGTGGAAATGTATGTTTCTATTCTACATTAATTGTCCTCTGCTAAGATTTTTTTGTCTGTATTTATAATTTTATGCATCTTTCTCAGCTTATATGGTTTTATATACATTTTTCAGCTCTTAAACTATAGTTAGCAGTTTTTTTCCCTTGTAGAACTTGCTATGTATCTAACTCAGAGAACACAATATTAATGAAATCACATCTAAAATAATAGTCATGCTCTGAATGAGGATATCTCATATAGTCAAAGTTCCCATATTTTGTGTTATTGATATTGACCAAAGAGATTGGTTTTGTTTTCTTCATACTAATAAGTATGGACTGTGATCTAGAAGGGTGAATTTAATGAATGTGTGAGCTTGGAATATGAGAGTCTGGCTCTATTAGAAATTAAAGTTTATAGCTTACATTTTTATTAATATTTTTAGCATTTGTTTTCTCAGTAAGTCATCAGTATCCTGTTCACTATGATACCTTTTCCAAAATGACCTATGAAAAATGAACATCACATATGACAAGAACTAAAGGTAATTCCCTTGGGCAGAATAAATGTTTCTCCATGTGCCAGGGCCTGTGATTACTTTGATTACTTCTTCCTGCTTACAGAACTATTCATGACATGTCTCTTATGACAGGTCTTTTGTCCTTGCTGATATGAATTTAGAGGTTTTTCTTTTTTTTTCTTTCTTTTTTTGTATATATTTGTCAGTTCCCTAGAGGCACCTTAAATGCCTATCCCTTTTTATCTCAGTCTCCTTCAAAATTTGTCCCTTGCACATGTACTGAGCTTGTAATTAATCTAAGCTGATTGCACTTTTCTTCACTGCCCATATGCATCTATTATTATCCATTCTTTTTTTTTTCTCCCTTCAAGTCAGCACCAGCTATACTGTGCTGTCATTTCCTTGGCTTGGAGTCAATTCTCTTTTCCTGCCAAGTGCCATAGATCCTATAAAGTGCTTCTGTTGCAGTAGTAATTTTGTTACCTAATATAAATGAACAGAAAGCTCAGAGCCGTTACTATATATAGCATGGAGCTTCTCAAATGTCTCCCACTGATTGTTCACCAGGCTGATTTAATCTCTACTAATAGTCTTAATTCATAAATTGACGTTTTAGGAATCCATTCTAGATATTTTTCCCACCACAGTGAAAATTAATTTTTCTTATTGTATGTAAAGAAATGGCTCTCCATTGTTCATTTTTTCATTTTAGAACATTTATAAGTAAATGTGTCTAATCTCAAAGAGAAAAAAAAAGAAATTAAGTAGAAAGTCCAGGATTTTCCATTATTTCTTATTCTTGTGAACTCTTTTCCCCCCAACCTTTTAAACAGAATATAATTTGGAGGGCCTCCTTTGGTACATTTTGTCAATTAGGATCATCAGCTGGTAAGCAAATATATTGACCATTGACTATACTTAGGGTGTAGTGTTTAGTAAAAGGGAAATCATGCACTGATAGAGTGGAGACAAAAGGAGCCAGAGAGTTGAGTCTTAGTTCCAACTATGCCAGTGTATTTCTGGGTGATCTTGTGAGTTTACTGTGTCCTGTCTAGAAAATCCCATCTTCTGAACATAGCTGTATATGATGACGTGAACTCAAATTGCTTTCATCTCTAACAGTTTATGAGTCTAGGCTGTGTTCCTTTAGAAATTCACAATTTGAGATGGAGAACGATGAGTGCCATTGTCTGCAATTCCTATGATAATTGGAAGTAAAAGAACCATGTCTTATCCTGTATATGGTCCCAACTTCAAGCATAGTCTGAAACAGAGGTTCCAGTTTTTCCCTCTAACACACAAATGATAGATGGCCTTCACATTCCAGACATATGCTCATAAGTCTACATGATATGATGAGCTGTTCCATGATGGTAACTTTCACCTTTTTTCTGTCACATTAAAATCTAATAATAGTATTGAAGCTGATTTTAAAAATGTGTTAAAACATATTTTTCAGGTATTATTGAAACACAATCAACTGCATATATTTAAAGTATAAAATTTAATAAGCGTTGACATATATAAGCTAAAGAATTATGACCACAATCAAGATAATGAATATCTATCAACTCTAATTATTTCTCTGTATTTCTTTATATTCTGTTTCATCTGCTCCTCCATCATCTTTCTTTATCAGTAAGCATGTACTGATCTTATTTCTCCCATTAGAGATTAGTTTGTATCTTTTATAAGTTTAAACAAATTGAATCAATAAATGAGAAGATATTAACACTATGGCAGGTGGTGGTCTGGCTTTTTGAACTGCATAACTGTTTTTTTACAGTCATTCACCTTTTGTGAGTTTATAACTTTTTAAGAAAGTACACTTTCTTTTGTAGAGTGGTTTCAGGTTCACAGCAGTGTTAAGCTAAAGCTGAAGGTACCAAAGTTTTCCATATCTCCATCTGCCCCACACATACATAGCCTCACCTATTATTAAGATCATACATCAGAGTGGTGCACATATTACAACTGGTGAGCCTAAATTGACATATTGTTATTACCCAAGGTGCATAGTCTACTCTAGGGTTCACTCTTGGTGTTATATATTTTATGGATATGGACCAATTTATGTTGACACATATTCATCATTATGATACAGGGTAGTTTCACTGCCCTAAAAACCCTCTCTGCTCTATGTATCCCTCCATTCCCACTAACTACTGACAACCAATATTCTTTTTACTGTCTCCATAGATTTACTTCTACAGAATATCATCTAGGCAGAATAGACAATACATAGTATTTTCATATTGGCTTCTTTCACTTAGTAATAGGCACTTCAATTTATGCCATGTCTTTTCATGTCTTGGTATTTTATTTCTTTTTAGTCCTAAATAATATACCATTGTCTAGATGTAACATTTTGTTTAACCAGTTACCTACTGAAGGACATTTTATTTGCTTCCAAGTTTTGGCAACCATGGATAAAGCAGGTATAAATAGTTGTGTATAGATTTTTGTGTGAATAAGTTTCAACTTTTTTGGTAAATACCATACTGATTGCTGGATAGTTTGGTAAAAGAATATTTAATATTGTAGAGAAAAACAAACCATCTTCCAAAGTGGATTTTGGAACCATTTTGATTTTCCACCAGAAATAAATGAGAGTTATGTTCGCTCCACATCCTCACCAGCATGGGTGTTGTCAGTGTTCTGGTAATTTTGTCATTTTGATATGTGTATTGTGTTTTTCACTTGCATTTTCCTGATGACCAATGATGTTGGGCATTTTTTCATACACCTGTTGGCCAGTTGTGTATCTTCTTTTGAGAAATGTCTATTCAGATGTGTTACCTATTAAAAAAAATCGAGTTTAATTTGTTTTATTGGTATTAAGTTGTTTGAGTTTTTTATATATTTTGGAAATCAATCCCTTATCAGATGTATGGTCTGCATATATTTTCTCCCACTTTTATATTATCATTTCACTCTGTTAATTTCTTTCTTTGTGGTGCAGAAGCTTGTAATTTGATGTAGTGCCATTTATCCATTTTTGTTTTGTTGCCTATTCTCTTGAGGTCATAGCCAAAAAAAAAAATTATTGCTCAGATCAAAGTCAAGAAGATTTCCTCTTTTTATTTTTCTATCATTTTTACAATTTCAGGTCTTAATGTTTAAGTCTTTAATACATTTTAAGTTAATTTTTGTAGGTAGGGTGAGATAAGGTTTCAATTTTATTCTTATTTATGTAGATGTATTAGTCCATTCTTCTGCTATAAAAAACTACCTGATACTGGATAATTTATAAAGGAAAGAGTTTAATTGACTCAAAGTTCAGCATGCCTGGAGAGGCCTCAGGAAACTTACAATTATGGCAGAAGGCAAAGGGAAAGCAAGGCACCCTCTTCACAAGATGGCAGGAAGGAGAATGAATGAAGGAAGATCTACCAAACACATAAAACCATCAGATCTCATGTGAACTTACTCACTATTATGAGAACACAAGGGGGAAGCCACACCCATGATCCAATTGCCTCCATCTAATCTCTCCCTTGACATGTGGGGATTGTGGCAATTACAATTCAATATGAGATTTGGGTTGAGACACAAAGCCTAACCATATCAGTGGATATCCAGTTTTGCCAGATCAAGTTCTTGAAGGTATTATTCTTTCCTCATTGTGTGTTCTTTGTTGACTGTAAATACTTTTTATGAAATGAATTTTATATAACAATTACCATGTTCCTTGCCTTCATTTTTATTACTCACAAAGTGTAGATGCTGGTTTCCAAGACAGGATGGTTTATTCCAAAATAAAATTCACCCCAGACTGTGAAAGATAGAGAAATGAAAAGTTATAACATATAGATTCTTTGCCCATTCAAAGAAGTAAAATTCCTGATCATGATGTTGAGAAGCCTGGATTTGGAAAATCAAACTAAATTCCTTTATGGTTAATTTATATTTTTCTATTTATTTCCATATTTGGTGTTAGACTCTTCAGTATGTTCCAATTAAATAGAATTTTAAATGAAAATATTCTTTAGCATATAATATAATATGTGATATAATTTGGATATTAGTCCCCACCCAAATCTCATGTTTAAATATAATCTCCACTTTTGGAGGTGGAGCTTGGTGAAAGGTGTTTGGATCTTGGGGGCCGATCCTTCAGGAATGGCTTGGACCATGTTCTTGGTGATAAGTGAATCTCATTCTGAGTTCACATGAGATCTAGTGGTTTAAATTTGTGTGGCACCTCCCACCCCACTGTCTTTATCTTTCTCCTTCTTTTGCCATGTGATGTTCCTGCTCCCCTTTTGCCTTCTGCCATGATTAGAAGCTTCCAGAAGCTTCCCCAAAGCAGATGCTGCTATGCTTTTTGTATAGCCTGCAGAACCATCAGTGAATTAAGTTTCTTTTCTTATAAATCACCTAGTAGCAGGCAGTTCCTTATAGAAATGCAAGAATTGCCTAATATAATATGTAGTCCTTGAATATGTAATATAACACCTACAAATTATATAATAGAAGTTAATTTAATCTAAGTGTTTTCTAGTACCTAAACCAACCCTGATCATTAAGGAAATAGTAATGGATGTAGTGTGACAAAGAAACAAGTAATTTTTTGATATTTTGAGAAGAGGTGAAGACAAACACAATGGGTTACTAAGTGTAGAAAGATATGGCATAGAACTTATGACAAATACTAGAAGCCCAACAATATCTCTTAATTATCTAATTCTTTAATATTTGAGTTTCCAAGTTCTAGCTAGGCATATGATTGTCATATACAGGCTACATTCCCAGCTTTCTCTGCAATTGATGAAGTCGTGTGACTAAGTGCTGGACAATAATCAGTTTGAGTGATATAACAAATTATCATAGCCTGAAAGTCTTAAACAACAGAAACGTATTTCTCATAGTTCTAGGGTCTGGGAAGTTCAAGATCAAGGCACCCACATATCCAGTGTTTGATGAGATCAACTGTGAAAACCACAGAGAGTTTGTTTTACAGATGGCAATCTTCTATTGTAGCCTCATATGGTGAAGAGCAGAAAAAAGCAAGCCCTGTATCTCTGCTTATAAAGGCACTAACCCTATATGAGGACTCCACCTTCATGATATAATTATCTCTCAAGGACTTTACCTGTAGATATTGTCACATTAGAATTTCAACATAGGAATTTGATGTCCATAGTAGCTAGTAACTAGTAGAGCTTGGATGTAATCATACAAAATATGAATACTTAACTTGGGAGGTGAGGCAAGAGGATTGCTTGAGCACAGGAGTTCGAGGCTGCAGTGAGCTATAATCTTGTCACTACACTCCAGCCCAGGAGACAGAGTGAGATGCAGTCTCAAAAAACAAAAAAAAAAAATATGTGTTCACAATAGCAAAGACTTGAAACCAACCCAAATGTCCATCAACGATAGATTGGTTAAAGAAAATGTGGCACATATATACCATGGAATACTATGAAGCCATAAAAAATGATGACTTCATGTCCTTTGTAGGGACATGGTTGAATCTGGAAACCATCATTCTCAGCAAACTGACACAAGAACAGAAAACTAAATACCGCATGTTCCCACTCATAGTTGGATGTTGAACAATGAGAACATGTGGATACAGGGAGGGGAGCATCACATACTGCAGTCAGTTGGTGGGGGACTAGGGGAGGGACAGTGGGAAGTGGGAAGGTGGGAGGGATAATGTGGGGAGAAATACCGGATATAGGTGACAGGGGGATGAAGGCAGCAAACCACATTGCTATGTAGGTACCTATGCAACCATCCTGCCTGATCTACACAGGTACCCCAGAACCTAAAGTACAATTTAATATATACATATATAATATCTATCTATCTATCTATCTATCTATCTATCTATCTATCTATCTATCTATGAATGACTAAACTTACTATTCCTGAGCCCAACTTCACCTTGAATTAATTTATCATGCATTTGTTAAGTATCTGATTTATTCTAGGTACCTATTTAAGTTACAAATTCGTGAATGAAAATGTTTATAGCTCTAGTATAATGAGCAAGTGAAGAATGCTTGGCAATAGTAGGTTATTCAGTTTTGTTCCAGCTATGAATGTAAAATCTCTGGATTTTTGTTTTATGTGTGATTAAAAGACATTGCAGGACTTGAGCAGAGAAGTGTCATGATGTGACTCATACTTTTAAAACATGGCTCAGAATGACATTTAAAATAAGTTACAGAGGGGAGCATGAGTGGAAACATGAGAAACCATTAGAAGATGATTATAGTAGTGCTGTCTAGAGATCATGTTGGCTGCAATTGGGTGGTAAACGTGGAGGTGGTCAGAAATAAGATTTGTGATATATTTTAAATAGAGGTTGAAAAAACTTGCTAATTGATTGGCAACTAGAATAAATTAGATACTTAACAAATGTATGATAAATTAATTCAAGGTGAAGTTGGGCTCAGGAATAGTAAGTTTCACATTTATACATATATATATATGTATATACATCTATCTATCTATCTATCTATCTATCTATCTATATTATTGTACTTTAGTTCTGGGGTACATGTGCAGATCATGCAGGATTGTTGCATAGGTACATACATAGCAATGTAGTTTGCTGCCTTCATCCCCCCATCACCAATATCTGGTATTTCTCCCCACATTATTCCTCTCCACTTCCTGCTGTCCCTCCCCTAGCCCCCACCAACTGACTGCAGTGTGTGATGTTACCCTCCCTGAGTCCACATGTTCTCATTGTTCAACATCCAACTATGAGTGGGAACATGTCGTGTTTGGTTTTCTGTTCTTGTGTCAGTTTGCTGAGAATGATGGTTTCCAGATTCATCCGTGTCCCTACGAGGGACATGAACTCATCATTTTTTATGGCTCCATAGTATTCCATGGTATATATGTGCCAGGTTTTCTTTATCCAATCTATTGTTGATGGACATTTGGGTTGGTTTCAAGTCTTTGCTATTGTGAACACATAATTTTTGTTTTTGAGACTGCATCTCACTGTCACCAGGGCTGAAGTGCAGAGACAAGATTATAGCTCACTGCAGCCTCGAACTCCTGTGCTCAAGCAATCCTCTTGCCTCACCTCCTAAGTTAAGTATTCATATTTTGTATGACTACATCCAAGCTCTGCCAGTTACTAGCTTCTATGAACATCAAATTTCTATGTTGAAAAGATAAGGATAATTTATTCTAGGTACCTACTTAAGCTACAAATTCGTGAATAAAAATGTTTATAGCTCTAGTATAATCAAAAGATAAGAATGAAAGATTACTTCTAGTTTTCTAACCAAACCTACTTAGTGAATGATACCATCATTTTCTGATAAGGAAAATTCTGGGATAGGAGACTCCATGAGTAACCAAGAATGCTGTCTGGAAAATGTTAAATTTGAAATGTTTCATTGGTAGCCATGTAGAGTTGTCTAGTAGGGGTATAGATTTGTGCAGAAGATTGGGACTGGAGATTTAGATGTTGGAGTTATCAGCATTTTGGATGATATTTACACTTATCCACATATACTTTCTTATCTCTGACATTTGTCAAATATTTTCCCTTTTTGAGTAGTTATTCCTTATGTTGTTTCATGCATTTTGACTGATTGTACATGTTGCTCTTATTAGTGAAATGTCTTGGTTTACATGGTTTGGTAATTCAGTCTTACAATGTTGTGGTAACACCATCTGGAGTTCCTGAGTTTGCAGTGCTGTGATGTGTCACATATATATTGTGTCTGGAGCATAGGAGAATTTGTTGTGGTATCTCTTTAGAAACATTGCACACAACATATATGATTAGGCACTAGTTGGATTAAGTATGTAGAGAATGCACTCCTCTTATACTGCCTGACTGTAAGGACCATAAATTGAAAAATATTAAAGTTCATTTCCCTGATTGCCCTGCAATCAATATAATTGTAGCAGCCTGATTCTTAAATAACTGAATGATCTTAAATTCAAATTATGCCCAATAGGAGAAGGTAGTGGGAATAGAATTAGGAGTCAATACTTTTAAATTCCAGCACTCTTTCTTCCTCATTTTTGACACTTCGTACTTTGGTCACATCTCCCTTTGGCACCTGTGTTTTGCTGTATTTTTGTTTTGTGGGATATATTTTATTGCTTTTGCTAGCTTTTGATCTCTAAGTTGTACCATCATCTTTTTTTTTTAATCTAGTGTGCCTATAGCAATGATTTATATATAATAGACATGAGAAAATATTTCTTCACATCTCAAATCAATTTATCAATGACATTTGCTTTTGTATTTGTTGGTATAGTCAGACAATCTCTTAAGACTACCAAATGATCTAAATCTAAATAAGATGATACTGTCTTTTGGAAAGTAGTAGTCGGTATCAAATGAAAGACATAAAACCTTGATACCAATATTAGAAAGCCCTAAACATGAATTTATAATACCATAACTTTAATGGATTTTAAAGGTGAATTCCAGAATAATTGAGGATATAATAAATGTTTTTACCCCTGCAACATTAATTATTGGTCTTTAAGTTACCTATCAATAAGTTTTTCCCTACATTTTATTTATTTTGAGTTTCTTGATATTAAATTCAAAGGCAATATTTTTAAAATCCTCATTCCTTACATAATACGTTTAATAACAAATTAAATAACAAAATTATTAACCAGATATTTTTATTTATATTACATAAGATCCATCCCAAACTGTAGAAATTTGAGCAGCAAAATAAATAATTAGATTATAACTCACAGAATAAAATAAATATATGCATCCATACTGATAAAAATTAATAATTAATACATTCGTAAGTGAGGAAGAGAAAACAAATTTTCCACGAAGAAGAATGGCAAATTAACTATGTAGATATATCAGTCTTAAGAGGAGGAAACAGCTTCCTACTCATTAAGTATAGGCTGCAAATGGGAGGCTTAGTATCAAAGACCAAGGCAAAAGGGTGGGAGGAAGGTGAGGAATAAAAGACTACGATGTACTCTGCTCAGGTTATGGGAGCACCAAAATCTCACGAAAGAACCTACTCATGTAACCAAATACCACCTTTCCCCCAAAACCTATGGAAATAGAAAATTTTAAAAAACATAAATGTCTGATATGCTAAAAGAACTATGTTTGCCATTGGAGGAAACATTTAATTATGTTATTTAGCCTAACAGTGAGTTTCTTTAGAGGTCAATTTAAAATCTAATGGATGTTCTACTAAAATGGTAAATATGGTATCTGGTCTCATGATAGAAGTTATTGGTTTATTTTATATGTTGTGGTTATTCTCCTCCTAAAGGGTTTGCTAATGCATGCTTATACATATGTATATATACACATGGTCACACACAAACATGCCACACACTTATAAATGAAAGTAATCATGGTTAAAACAGACACCTTGATCCTTAGGAATTTTATAAATCTGTTATCTGATTGTATTATTAGGCCTGGGAATTTGTACATTTCCCAATGTCTGGAAATTTTCAGTTTGGACTTTGATGGCTCTTTTAGGCCTTAAGTTAGCAAATGGGACCTGCCATAGCTTTTGACCTTGATTTTTCAACAGCCTTATATGTTTCTTAAAGTTAGTATTTCTGGTTTTACAGTTTATTTTTTACTATGAAGCCTGGGGAGTTTGTTTAAGGGCTGAGGAAATAGGCTTATGAACTTGCCAGTTTATCCTGCTTCATGAAGACTTTATTTATAGGCTTGTGGCAGTTTGTATTTAGATGAGTTACTTTTATACAGAAAAGGTGATCTTTTTATATGTGTAGAACTACATCAGCCACCTTAACAAATGCAGGTGGACAATACTACAATTCTGCCCTTAGCAATCTGGCACCACAGAAACAAGGATTCAATTATAGAGAAGAGAATGGATGAGTTTTACATTGCTGTGTAACATATTTCCACAAGCTTAGTAGCAAAAAAACAGAAACAAAAACAAATTTATTATCTTACAGTTTCTATCGGTCAGTAGTCATGGCATAGATTGGCTGGATTTTCTGCTAGGTTCTCACACAGCTAAAATAAAACTATTAGCAATCAAAGTGTTATCTGGGGCTGCATTCTCATCTTCAACTTGAAGATCTCTGGAAATTCATTTAGTTTGTGGGCAAAATTCATTTTTTTGCAGCTGTACAAAAATCTCATGACAAGTTCCATTTTCTCCTGGGCCAGCAGGAGAGCCTGTCTCTCACACTTCACGTTATTTTTGAAATAAACATTATTGTGTATATTTGAGATTTACAACATTATGTTATGAAATATATAAAGTAAGATGGTTACTAGAGTAATGTGAATTAACAAATCTGTCATCTCATATAAGTACTATTTTAAATGATGGAAGCAAATAAAATCTATTTATTTAACAAAAATCTCCAATGAAATAGTTTTATTAACTTTAGTCCTCACGTTATACATTAGATCTGTAGACTTGTTCATCCCACATACCTGCTGTTTTGTATCTTTTAATCTGCATCTTTCTATTTTCTTCGCCATGCCCAGTTGGTAGTAAAAACTGTTTTACTTTCTATCTCTGTGTCTTTGTGTATTTGAACTCATATGTATATTCCACATATAAGTGAGATTATCTAATATTTTTATTTCTCTGTCTGGTTTATTTCACTTAGCATAATGTTTTCCAAGTACATTCATGTTGTGACAAATTGCACAATGTCTTTCTTTTCAAAGGCTGTATAATATCCTACTAACATACAGACCCACCCAGACACACACACATGCACATGAACACAAACCCATATACACACACATAACATTTTCTTTATTTATCTGTCAATGGGCATTTAGATTGTTTCTATATTTAGGCTACTGTGAATAATGTGATGAACAGAAGAATGCAGGTAGCTTTACAAGTAGCAATTTTATCCTCTTTGGGCATATACCTAGAAGACAAGACTGCTGGGTCATATGGTAATTTTATTGTTATTTTTAGAAATCTCTATACTGTTGTTCATAATAGCTGTATCACACTTCATCTTATTTTATTGTATTTACTTGTTTGTGTATGTATTTATTTATTTGTAGTAAGAACATTTAGTGTGAGATCTACCTACCCAACAAAATTCTAAATGCACAATAGTGTCGTTAATTACAACCAAAATGTTGAGCAGTGTTATCTCTAGAAATGATTCATCTTGCATGTCTTAAACTATATACCTGTGAAACAAAAATTACTGATTTTCCCTTTCCCCAGTTCCTAGGAATAAGCATTCTACTTTGTTTTTGAGAGTGTGACTATTTGAGATATTTCATGTGGATGGAACCTTGCAGCATTTGTCCTTCTGTGACTGACTTATTTCACTTAGCATAAGGACCTCCAAGTGCATTCATGTTGTTGTATGCTGTTGGGAAAAGTGGATATTCACATGTGAAAGAATGAAACTGAACCTTTTTCTTACATCATACCCCAAAATTAATTAGTACTCTCCTGTTCCTTGAATGATTATTTACTATTGCCAAGATAAAAAAATCTAAATGTCTGTTGATAGATAAATGGATACAGAAAATGTGGTATAAACATATAATAAAATATTATTCATTCTTTAAAAAGGAGATTCTAGCACTTCATCTTATTTTAATTATTTACCTGATTAGGTCAGACCCACCTAGGATAATTTTCCTAATTTAAGCCAGTTGAATAAGGATTTTAATTACAACTGCAAAATCTTTTCACAGCAACACATATATTAGTGTTTGAATAACTGGGAGAAGGTATGTACACACCAGGTCCTGGAAATCTGAGGTGGAGGGCATCTTAGAATTCTGCCTACGTCAAGATTTGTTTGAAAGGCTTTTAGACATTAAGATGATAAATTATTTTCACCTGCTTAAATTGTCTTTCTCAGTCGAATTTACACACTAAGGCTTAGGCTTTTATTCACAAAGAGAATTTACTTCCAGATGGCACCAGAGATCCATTTTAGATTGAAATTTAATTTGAGATTAATAGCCTTTGTGACTGGTGTGAGATAGTATCTCATTGTGGTTTTGATTTGCATTTTTTTATGATGAGTGATGATAAACATTTTTTCATGTTTGCTGGCCACTTGAATGTCTCCTTTTGAGAAGTGTCTGTGTCCTTTGCCAATTTTTTAATTGGGTTATTTGCTTTTTGTTTGTTGATTTGTTTAAGTTCTTTATAGATTCTGATTATTAGACCTCTGTCGGATGCATAGAATGCAAATATTTACTGCCATTCTGTAGGTTGTCTGTTTACTTTTGATAAGTTCTTTTGCTGTGCAGAAACTGTTTAGCTTAATTAGGTCCCGCTTATAAATCTTTGTTTCTGTTGCAGTCGTTTTTGGGGACTTAGCCAAAAATTCCTTGCCAAGACTGATGTTGAGAAGGGTATTTCCTAGGCTTCTCCTTGGATTTTTATAACTCAAGTTCTTACATTTAAATATTTAATTTTTATATGATGAAAGGTAGGGGTCCAGTTTCATTCTTCTGCATATGTTTAGCCATTTATCTCAGCACCACTTAATGAAAAAGGAGTCCTTTCCTCACTGCTTGCATTTGTTGGCCATGTTGAAGATTAGATGGTTGCAGATGTGTGACTTTATTTCTGAATGTTTTATTCAGTTCCGTTGGTCTATGTGTCTGTTGTTGCACTAATAAGATGCTGTATTTGTCACTGTAGACTTACAGTACAGTGAGAAGTTGGGGAGTCTGATGCTTCCAGCTTTGTTTGTTTTGCTTAGGATTGCTTTTGAGGTTCTTTTTTGGCACCATATGTCAAAAAACTATTCAAAACTATTCTAAAACACATATGGTGCCAAAAAAGAACTTGAATAGCCTATTCACGTTCTTTTTTTTTGGGGGGGGGCACCATATGTGTTTTAGAATAGTTTTTTTTTTAATTCTGTGAAAAATGACGGTAGTTTTAGAGAAATAGTGTTAAATTTGTCAATTGCTTACAGCAGCATCGTCATTTTAACAATATTGATGCTTCTAATCCAAAAGCATGGAATGATTTTCCATTTAATGTGTATTGTCTCTGATTTCTTTCAGCAGTACTTTGTGGTTCTTATTGTAGAGATCTTTCGTCTTCTTGGTGAGGTGTATTCCTTGGTATTTTATTTACTTTGTGGCTGTTGTAAATGGGACTGCATTTTTGATTTGGCTGTCAGCTTGAACATTATTAGCATATAAAATGTTACTAATTTTTGTACAGGTATTCTGTAACCTGAAATTTTGCTAAAGTTATTTATCAGTTCTGGGAGACTTTTGGTGGCATCTTTCAGGTTTTCAAGGCACAGAATTGTATCTGTGAGGAGAGCTAGCTTTCACTTATTTTCCTATTTAGATTCCTTTGATCTCTTTCTCTTGCCTGATAGCACTATCTAGCACTTCCAGTCTTATTTAGAGTAAGAGTGGTGAGAATAGCAATTCCTATTTTGTTCCATCTCTCAAAGGAAATGCTTCCGGTTTTTACCCATTCAATATGACATAGCTGTGGGTTTGTCATAGATGGCTCTTATTATTTTGAAGTACATTTCTTCAGTTTAGTTTCTTGAGGGTGTTTTTTTAATCATGAAGCACTATTGAATTTTTCTGTGTCTATTGCAATGATCATATGGTTTTTGTTTTTAATTGTTTATGGTGAATTACATTTATTGATTTGTATGTGTTGAACCAACCTTGCATCCTAGTAATGAAGCCTCCTTGATCATGGTGAATTAACTTTTTGATGTGCTGTTGAATTGGGTTTGCTAGTATTTTGTTGAGTATTTTTGCATCTGTGTTCATCAGGGACATTGGCTTGTATTTTTCTTATTTCATTATGTCTTTGCCATGTTTTGGTATCAGGGTGATGTGGATTAATAGAATGAATTAGGGAGGAGGCCATCCTCTATGATTTTTTTGAAATAGTTTTAGTGGAAATAGTACCAGCTCTTCTTTGTATATCAGGTAGAATTCAGCTGTGAATTCATCTAGTTTGAGACTTTTTTAATCAGTAGGTTTTTTATTACTGATTTAATTTCAGAATTCAATATTGGTCTGTTCATGTCTCCGTTTCTTCCTGATTCAATCTTGGGAGATTGTGTGTTTCTAGGAATGTATCCATTTCCTCTAGGTTTTCTAATTTGTTTGCATAGAGGAATTCATAATAGTTTCTAAGGAGTTTTTGTAATTCTGCCTGATTGTTTGTAATGTCACCTTTGTCATTTATGATTGCACTTATTTAGATATTGTTTTTCTTAGTTATTCTAGCTAGTAGTCTATCAATCTTGTTTATCCTTTCAAAGAAACAACTTTTGGTTTTGTTAATTCTTTGAATTATTTTGGTCTCGATTTCATTTATTTCCACAATGATTTTAGTGATTTTTTTTTTTTTTCTGCTAGCTTTTGAGTTAGTTTGTTCTTGCTTTTCTGGTTCCTCTAGGTGTGATGCTATGTTATTAATCTGAGATATTTTTAACTTTTTGAGGTAGGCATTTAGTGCTATAAACTTCACTCTTAACACTAAGACGACCAAGCTTGGATTTTTTTATCTTGCCCAAATTCCTTTCCAAGGGGTCTAGGGAGTTATGCCCTACAAACCACAAATTCTCATCAGATGGGTTTTGTTTAACCCTGTATATCATGACTTAATTTCCAATCTGACTCAGGCATAATAAGGGAAAAACTGAAAATGTTTTACCCCAAAATACATTTCCTTGCCATACATTGAAATTATTCTGCAATGTCTTTTGTGGGAAAAATGCGCATTCTATAGAGAATCCTTTTCCCCCTTTGTTTTCCTTCCTTTATTTCCAAGTCAAGGAGATAATCTGCCCTTCTAGGTATGATAAGAAATATTTTACAACCTGCTCTCTCCCTCTCTGAAGTCTACTACATGAGAGATTCCTCTATACAATAAAACTTGGTCTCCACAAGCCTTTTATCTTAACGCGAACATTCCTTTCCATTGATCCCAGGTCTTCAGATAAACTCTAACAGTTGACACCCAGAAAATGTTCCAATTTACCTATAGCCTGGAAGACCTGCTTTGAGTTGTCTTATCTTTCTGAACCAAATAAATGTATTTCTTAAATGTATTTGATTAATGTCTCATGCCTCCCTAAAAATATATAAAACCAAGCTGTACTCCGACCACCTTGGGCACATGTTCTCAGCACCTCCTGAGGGCGGTGTCATGGGCCATGGTCAATCACATTTGGTTCAGAATAAATCTCTTAAAATATTTTACAGAGTTTGACTCTTTTTCTCATTGGCAACTGACTTTACTGAATCAGAGATATTGGTAAGTTCTCAGTTCTCAGTTTTTTCAAAGAATTTTTTGATTTCTGCCTTGATTCCATGTGCAGATGAGAAGAATGTAAATTCTATAGTTGATGGGTGAAATATTCTGTAAATATCTATTAGGTACAATTTTAAGTCTAGAATTTCTTTGTTAGTTTTCTGCCTCGAAGATCTGTCTAATGCTGTCAGTAGGGTGTTGAAATCTCCCACTACTATTGTGTGGATGGTTAAGTCTTTTTGTAGGTCTAGAAATACTTGTTTTATGAATCTGGGTGCTCCAATGTTGGGAGCATTGAGATTCATAAATATATATTAATATATTTTATTATATTTATATTTAATATCATTTTGCATTGGTTGAATTGAACTCTTTGTTATTACAAAATGTCCATTTTTGTCCTTTTATTATAATTATTATTGGTTGTGGTGGTTTAAAGTCTATTTAATCTAATGTAAGAATTGTGACCCCTGGTTTTTTCTTGTTTTCCATTTGCATAGTAGATCTATCTCCAACCATTTGAGCCTATGGATGTTGTTACATGTGAGATGGGCCTTTTGAAGATAGCAGATTAACAGCTCATTCTTTAATCCAACTTGCCACATTGTGACTTTTAAGTGGGGCATATAGACTTAAGGTTAAACCTGATTACGTGAGATTTTGATCCTATCGTGAAGTTATTAGCAATTTGCTTTGTAGTTTCCATTGTGTTTTTGCTTTATAGGGTCTGTGGGCCACGTAGTTAAGCTATGTACTCAAGTATGTTTTTGTGGGAGCAGTATTGCTCCTTTGTTTTCATAATTAGAACTCCCTTAAGGATATCTTATTCGACTGATTAAGTGACAACAAATTCCTTTAGCACTTGCTTATCTCAAAAAGATTTTATTTCTCATTTGCTCATGAAGATTATTTTAGGGAGATATGAAATTCTTGGCTGGAAATTCTTTTCTTAAAGAGGCTCCTAATCTCTCCTGGATTAAAAGGTTTCTGCTGAGAATAATGCTATTAGCCTGAGTGAGGTCTCTTTGTATGTTTTCTGCCTTTTTTCTCTATCTACCTTTAATATTTTTCCTTTAGCATTTACCTCGGAAAGTCTGGTGACTATATGCCTTGGTAATGTGTGTTTTGTGTAGTATCTCACAGTTATTCTCTGTATTTCTTCTATCTGGATGTCTACTTCTGTAGAAATATTAGGGAAGTTTTCTTGAACTTTGAAAGTTATTTTCCATGTCATCTGCTTTATCTTCTTCTCTCTCAAAAATGCAAATCATTCATAGATTTGGTCCCTTTACATTTCTTGAAGATTTTGCTCATTTTAAAATATTATTTCTTCTTTATTTTTGTCACATTGTGTTAATTCAAAGGACTGATGTTTAATCTCTGAAATTCTTCTGATTGGCCCAGTCTATTGGTAAAACTTTCAATTGTATTTTGAAATTACTTAAGTGAGTTTTTTAATTCCAGAAGCTCTAATTGATTAAGGGTTTAGTAATCAAAATAGCATGGCACTGATACAAATACAGACACATAGACCATTGGAATAGAATACAGACCCTAGAAATAAAGCCACACACCTATAGCCATCTAATCTATAATGTCAACAAAAATAAGCAATGGGGTAAGGATCCTCTATTCAATAAATGATGCAGTGGTAGCTGGGTAACTATATGCAGAACAATAAAACTGAACCCCTAACTTTCACCATATATAAAAATTATCTCCAGATGGATTACAGATTTAAATGTAGTATCTTAAGTTATAAGAATCCTAGAAGAAAATTAGCCAGATGGTAGCGACATGCACCTGTAGTCCCAGGCTGAGCAGGAGCATCACTTGAGACCGGGAAGCTGAGGTTGCAGTGAGCTGAGATTGTGTCACTGTACTCCAGTCTGTGTGACAGAATGAGATCCCATCTCAAAAACAAAAACAAAAAACAAAAAACAAACAAACAAAAAGGAATCCTGGAAGAAAATCTAGAACATGGGCCTCAGGAGATAATTTATGATTAAGTTCTCAAAAGTAATTGTAACAAAAACAAAAAATGACAAGTAGGACCTATTAAACTAAAGAGTTTCTACACAGGAAAAAGAGCTATCAACAGAGTAAATAGCCAACATACAGAAAGGAAGAAAGTATTCACAAACTCTGTATCCAACAAAATCTGATAACCAGAATCTATAAGGAATGTAAACAAATCAACAAGAAGAAATAACTTCATTGAGAAATTGGCAAAAGCCATGAACAGACATTTCTCGAAAGAACACATACAAACAGCCAACAAATGTGAAAATCTGCTCATCATCACCAGTCATCAGAGAAATACAAATCATAACCTCAGTGAGATACTCTCAAACTAGTCAGATTGGATATTAATAAAAAACTCATGAAACAATAGATGTTAGCAAGGCTGCAAAGAAAAAAGAACATTTAAATGCTATGGCCAGAAATGTAAATTAGTTCACCCACCTTGAAAAACATTTAGAGATTTCTCAAAGAACTTAAAACAGAACTACCATTAAATCCAGCAATTCCATTACTAGGAATGTTTCCAAAAGAAAACAAATCATTCTATCAAAAAGATACATGCATTTACATGCTCAACTCAGCACTATTTTTTAATAGCAAAGATATGGAATCAAGCTAGGTGCCCATCAATGATGGATTGAATAAAGCAAATGGGGTATATATACACCATAAAATACTATGCAGCCATAAAAAAGAATGAGATCGTATCTTTTGTAGCAATGTAAATGCAGCTGGAAGCCTTTATTAGTGAAGTAATTCAGGAACAGAAAACCAAATATTGCATGTTCTCACTTATTATAAGTGCAAGCTAAACATTGGGTACTCGTGGACATAAAGATAGAACAATAGAAGTTTGAAAACACTAGAGTGGAGAGAAAGGAAATGGGGCAAATGTTGAAAAATGAACTGTACAGATACTAAGCTCTGTACTTGGGTGACAAAATTATTCATACCCCAAACCTAAAGAAAAGAAAAAAAAGAAAAAAGGAATGTTAATATTATGGATATCCAGTCAAGATAACATCATGAGGTTGATTATTATAGACTGAATATTTGTGTCTTCCTCAAGATTGCATGTTGAAATCCTGACCTCCAATGTCCCTAAATTTGGAGATGGGGACCTTGGAAGAAACAGTTAGGGGTAAATGAGGTAATAAGGATGGGGCTTTGTTCCCTAAGGATTAATGACCTTGTAAGAAGAGATACGTAACAACTCACTTCCTCTCTCTGTGCAAATGAACCAAGAAAAGGCTCATGTGAGTACAGAGAAAGAAGGGACACAGCAAGAAGGTGGTCATCTACAAGCTAGAGAAAGAGCCCTTGCCAGAAACCAAATCATGATCTAAACCTTGATCTTGAACTTCTAGCCTCCAGGGATGTGAGAAAATAAATTTCTTTGGTTTAATCAAAAAGGAAAAAAGTGATATTCCTGTGACTAATGCAGGAATATAAAATGATGCACTATGTCTGTTGCAAAACAGAATTTTATTTATCATGCTAAGCAATTTAGAGAAAAACATTACACCTTCATTCACTTAAAAAACTTACAATAAAAATTAAGATTATACCTTTTTAGAAAAAAAAGAAAAGAAAATATAGTACATACAGGTCATGGAATACTATCCAGCCAGAAAAAAATGAAATAATGTTCTTTGCAGCAACGTGGATGCAGCTGGAGTGTATAGTTCTAAGTGAATTAATGCAGGATCAGGAAATCAAATGCTGAATGTTCTCATTTTTAACTGAGAGATAAACAGTGAACACACAAGGACATAAACATGGAAACAATAGGCACTGTAGACTACTAGAGAGGGGAAGGAAGGAGATAGGCATGGCTTAAAAGCCTACCCATTGGATGCTATGTTCACTACCTTGATTACAGGATCCAAACCCCACACCTCAGCATTACACAAAATACTCGTGTAACACACCTGCACATTTACTCCTGGTACCCTATGTATATTTTTTTCTTTTTTGTTTTTGAGAAAGCCTGTCACACAGCCTTTCTGTCAACTCTGTCACACAGGCTGGAGCACTGTGGCATAATCATAGCTCATTGCAATCTCAAATTCCTGGGATCAAATGATGCTCCCACCTCAGCCTCCTGAGTATCTGGGACTATAGGCACAAGCCACTATGCCTGGCTAATTCTTTAACTTTTTTTTTTTAATAGAGATAGAGGTCTTATTTTGTTGCCCAGGCTGGTCTCTCACTCCTGGGCTCAAAGTGGTACTCTTGCCTCAGCTTGGCAAAGTACTAGGATTACAGGTGTGAGCCACTCTGCCTGGCTATCCCTATCTAAAGTTCAAGTCAAAAAAAATTTTAAAAACAACAAAGTAGTTTATGCCAGGTATAAAAGGCTAAATAGGCTTCCTCAAAGTCAATTTCAACTCACCTTCACACATTGAATCTGGAATTGTTAATTAGAAATTTCTGAATGTAGTTTTACAAATAGGAGCCTTAATGCTCACAAAGGAGGATTAGGTATTATTAGTAAAAAACAAAAGGAAAGGGTTTTCTTATTATAAAAGTAATAATTTGTCTTTTGGAGTTGTGATAATGAAAAAAAAAAAAAAACCACAGTGACATTATTTCAAGGCCCAAAGCTTAGACACTGGTAGGTCTGATACAAATAAAATGACAGAGTAGCCAGAAGCTTACCAGAGACAAACAGAGAAAAAGACACCAAATAAAAGCCCTTCTATGATGTAGACAATTCTAGAGGAGGCCTGTGCCTGTGTAATAATAGGCTTATCCACATAGAAACATGAAGTCTACATGTGAGGGTAGATTTAAAAACATCCCCAAGACTCACAAATCAGCATGTCGAAACTTCACTGGCAAATAAGCTTAAACACAACCTCTGACTGAACGCTGATAAAATAATACGTTGCTTTGACCTAGGGGTGACTCCTAATAAATCAGTATTCTAGATAATATCATAGTCATTCCTGTCATTCTCAAAAAACATGTGCTTGTCCAAGACTGTACACTCCTCGGAGTGACCAGAAAGAGACCCTCTAAGCTACTGTCCCTGGTTGAATATGCAGAGACATGTAAACTCCCTGAACAGTGTTAGCAATTTCCAAACCACAAACACACATTAATGATAAAGAGTAAAAATCTAACTGGCTAAAGAGATTCGTGTATAACATTTGACAAATTAGTGACTAGACATATTGGGGTGGCTAGGCTTAAAAAAAAACAAGGGGGAATATGTGAGTAGTGACATCAGAATCTTCTCCCTGTAGGGGAAATATTCTGCATAGAATTATTTCAAACAGCTAAGCAAAATTTTAAAAGACCAAATAAGCAATACAACCCCAAGAATCATTGGTATCCAAAATTGGTAAAATAAATTATCTGAAATGTCCATTTTTTTAACAACATAATGGGACATATCAAGAAATAGAAAAGTGTGCCTTATAAATAAAGAAACAATTGGCTGTAGAATGTCTCTTTAAAGTGGTCCTGATGGTGGACTTAGGAGACAAAAACTTCAAAGCATCATTTACAAGTACTTTTAAAGAATAGAAAGAAATCAAGCTTAAATAACTAAAGGAAGGTACAATGACAATATATTATCAAGCATAGAATACCAAAAAAGATATCTATCTTATTAAAAAATACCAAATTATAATTATTAAAATGATTAAAATGAGAAATGTATTAGAGTTGAAGAGTAGAAATGAGCTGGCAATAGAAAAGAATAGTAAAGTTGAAGACAGATCAACACAAATCAGGCAATCTGAAACAGAAAGAATAAAGAATAAATAAAAATTAACAAAGCCTGAAAGATATGTGGGACAGCATTTAAGACCAACATGCATTTCATGGGACTACCAATGAAGAAGAAAGCAAAAGACAAAATAAATAATCAAGGAAATAAAAATTGAAGACTTACTAAATTTGGTGAAAAACATTCATGTACTCAGCCAAGAACCTTAGCAAACTCCAAGCACGATAAGTACAAAGAGAAAACAGCCAGACATATCATGTCAAAATGCTAAAAGACAAAGAGAAAATCTTGAAAGGTGCAAAAGTAAAAGGCATCATTACATCAAGCTGACTGCTCATCAGAAATAAGGGGCCAGAAGGTAGTGGAATGACATATTCAGAAAGCTAAAAGTAAAAACAGTGAAAAATAAATTTATGTCTGGCAAGACTATCTTTCAAAAATAAGGGTAAGATAAGACATTCCCAGGGAAACAAAAATTAAGAGAGTTTGTTGCTAGTGAAAGGCCTTAAAATAAATAGTAAACTAACTTCTTCAGGTTGAAAGCAAGTGACAATAGACAATAATTCAAAGCTACAAGAAAAACAGAGGGTGCCCATAAAGATAATTATGTAGCTAACTGAAAAATATAGCATGATTGTATGCTCTTGTGTTTTTTTCTTTTGACTGATTCAAAAAGCAGTTGCATAATATAACAATTTGGCATGTAACACAAAGAAATTTCATATATTTGACAGTCACTGTTCAGAGGAATTGGGTGAGAATGAAGTTATGTTGGTAGGAAATGATAGCAAGTGTTATCTCACACCACTAGATGGATAAAAAGAACCAGAAAGAGTAAATAAGAATGTTAATGTAACAAACTCTATACTTACATATTTGCTTCTATTTCTTTAATTTTTTAAAAAAATTAAAATTATACAAAGTAATAATTATAACAATGTATTGTTCAGTTTGTTAACTTTATACAAGTAGTGTGTATGACAGTAATAGCACAAAATATAGGGAAGAAATATAGCTATATAGGAATAAAGTTTCTATATTTTATGGGTATTAAATCAGTATAAATCTAAATTAGATGCTCATAAGTTAATACATATATTCCAAGTCCTAGAATAACCACTAATAAATATTTCAAAAATATAATTATAAAGCTATTATAATTTAAACTGCTACACTAAACATAAGCTGCTTAGTATTAAAAACGTCAATAGATAAAGGAAAAAGATGTGTGACGCATAGAAGACAGAAGGCAAAATGACAGATTTAATTCTAAACATAGCAATAATATTAAATATAAGTGAGTTATACAATCTCACCAAAAAGCAGAGGCTTTTAAATTGGCTTTTAAAAACCATGATCCAATAATACTTTGTCTGGAAGAGATATAAATAGTTTGAAAGTAATAGGATGGAAGAAGATAAACAACACAACTATAAATGAAAGGAAAGCAGGAGTAGCTATTTGAAGCTTTAAAAAATATTTTTTAAAAAGCTACTGACAAAATTTTAGCTGGACTAACCAAGAATAAGAAACAAAGAGAAATCTGAAATTACTAAAGTCAAGAATGAAAAGAGGAATATTACTATTTATTTTACTGAAAAAAAGATTATAAGAGAATATTATTATAAACAACTGTAAACAACAAGATAAGTGAGATGAAATGAATCAATTTCTTGGGAGACACAAAGTACTGACTGTTACTCTAGAATAAATAGAAATTCTGAATAAATCTATAACAAGTAAAAAATTGAATTGATCATTTTAAAACTTCCTGAAAGAAAAACCAAGTACCATATGTTTTCACTGGTGAAATCTATCAAACATTAAAAGAAAAACTACTATAAATACTTCACAAATTCTTTTAACTAATAGATGAGTTGCAAATCCTTTCCAGCCCACCCTGTGAAGGCAATATTACCCTGATACTAAAACTAGAAAAAAAAATCTACAACCTAATATTGCTTATGAATATATTTGCAAAATTACTCATTAAAATACTAGGAAACCAAATCCAATAACATATTAAAAGGGTTATATACCGTGAACAAGTAGGATTTACTCTAGGAACACAAGGTTGACTTAACATCCAAAAATTAATATAATAAGCCATTTTGACAGAATAAAAGACAAAATATTATATAGTCATTTTGAAAACATTTGACATACTACAACTACATTTTATGATAAGAATACTCATTTTTACCTAGTAAATGCTATCTACAAAAAATCCACAGTTTTCATTATACTTAATATTGAAAGAATGAATATTATCACCCTAAGATCAAGAATCAGGCACAGATATTCAACCTTATTACCTTGATCTAACATTGTATTGGAGTTTCCAGCCCAGACAATTCAGCAAGAAGAGGGAATAAAAGACATCTAAATTGGAAAGGAGGAAGTAAAACTATCTCTATTTGCAGATCACATTATTCTGTATACAGAAAATCCTAAGGATTATACTAAAAATCTGTGAAGGCTGAAAAATAAAAGATCAAAAAGGTTAGCAATGAAAATTATGCATTTGAAACTAAGAAAACATTTTCAACCATAATGGCATTAAAAAAATAAATAAGTATAAATTTAACAAAAATTATATAAGATTTATACCCTAGAAAATATAGAACATTGTTTAAAGATATTTAAAAACCCTTAAATAAATAGAAACACATGTCATGTTCATGGATTAAAAGACTAATAATGTTAAGATGGCCAATACTTACTAAATTGATTAAAATATTCAATGCAATCCCTTTCAAAATTCTTGCTGGCTTTTTAGAAGAAATTGGCAAACTGAAGTTAAAATTCATGAGGAAATGCAAGAGACCCAGAATAGTCAAACGATCTTGGCTCATACTTCCTGATTTCAACCCTTACTGCAAAGCTACAGTAATCAAGACAGTGTGGTACTGGCATAATTACAAACATATGGTCAATTTATTTTTGACAACTGTACCAAGAAAATTAAATAGTGAAAAAATAGTCATTTCAACAAACACTGCTGAGGAAATTGAATGACCACATTCAAACGAATAAAATCGGAACCTTACCTCAAATCATATGCAAAACAAAAAACAAAAACAAACAAACAAAAACACAAAAACTCAGAACACCTCATAGACTTAAATATAAGGGCTTAAACTGTAAATTCCTGGCAAAAAATGTAGAAGTAAATCTTAGTGATCATGAGTTAGGAAACTTTCTTAGGTACTACATCAAAAACACAAGCAGGAAAGAAAACAAATTAAATTAAACTGCATTATTTAAAAACTTTTGTGCTTCAAATTATATCCTCAGGGGGAAAAAAAACACACAGAATGAGAGAACATATGTCTGATAAATAACTTGTATCCAGACATTTAAATGAATTTTACCATTCAATAAAAAAGACAGTAACTCAATTTTAAAATGGTTGAAGGATTTGAATAGATATCTTCTCTAAGAAGATATACATGTGACCAATAAGGGTATGAAAAACTGCTCTACATCATTAGTGAAAATCAGATCAAAACTACAATAACATGCCATTTATACTTACTGAATGGCTATAAAAAAAAGATGACAACAGTACGTTTAGCAAAGATATGGAGAAATTGGAATGCTTATATGCTGCTGATGGGAATGTAAGATGGTGCAGTAACTTTGAAAAACAGTCTGGCAGTTTCTCAAAAGTTAAACATAGTGTTATCATATGACCCACAATTCCATTTCAATGTATATATCCAAATGAAATTAAAATATATATCCATACAAAACCTTGTTTATGAATATTCATAACAATACTATTCACAGTGGCCCAAGAGTGAAAACAACCCAATTGTCTATCAACTGATGAATGTGTCAATACAATCTGGCATATCCACACAATGGAATATTATTTGGCAATTAAAAGAAATGAAGTATCGATTCATGCTATGGCACAATGACTCTTAAAAACGTTATGCTAAGTTACAGAATCTAGTCACAAAAGAACATATTTGCATTAAATGGCCGGAATAATGAAGTATCTTAGTAAATTGCTTAGGGTTGGAGTAGAATAGGGACTGACTGTTAATGGAAACAGGGTTTTTTTTAAGGAGGTTAAAATGTTCTAAAATTTAATTGTGTTGATATCTGCACAATACATTGAGCAGACTGAAAAATGTTAGGTGGTATACTCTAAATGAATAAATTGTATGGCATATGAAAAATTTTATATTTCAATAAAGCTGCTTGAAAACAAAACAAGAAAAACCAAAATGATTCACAAGATCTGGGAATTTCAAAAGCTGAGCAAGACAATGTATTGGGAAGCATATGACAAAAGCTGGTACATCTTAGACTTCAGAGGTCACAGGTAACAGAAAAAAAAAATACAGAGCAAGTTTAATTTAGAAATATGATGAAGGTGATTCTCCAGTTCAAATAAATGAGAAGACTAGGGAAATTCTTTTCTGTGTCACAGATTTCAAAAATTTCTAAGCTTACCCTTATTAAAGGACTGAATTAAAGCGTAGGACTAAAATGCTTGCTCACAAGGAAGTGTGAAAGCACAGAGCTCAAAAAATAAATGGAATTAAGAGGGATTAAATTAAATTTAGAGGTGAGATAGGGAGGGAGTAAAACAGCATATGGTGACTGGAGCTGCTAGGAGTGTGAATTTCTAGACTCTGAAAGAAGGCAGCAGTGGCTCAAATGGTAGCATGAAAAGACAGTTTGAGTAGGTGGCTTCCCCTAAAATGATAGGTGCTTATTGAAAAATATTAACCCCTTAATAAGAACTTTCACCCAGTGGTGTTTCACACAAGTGTTTAACTATGCAATGCAATTGATTGCCTGACAGCTCACTATGGCTAAAAGAAAGATTTTCCCCATTTCCTCTTCCTTCAGATACTATTGAGTTTCTGCTATGGTCTATGGCAGAGGTTAACTCTGGCTGGACATTAAAATACCCTGGGTGGACATGTCTCTAAATAGGTGAGTGGTTAAATAAACTGTGGTTCATTCAGACTTTGGAATATTATTCAGTAATGAGAAGAAATGAACTTTCAAGTCATGAAAAGACATGAAGAAACCTGAGATATATACTGTTAAGTGAAAGAAGCCAATCTGTAAAGGCTACATATGGAATGATTTCAGCTAGGTAGTTCATCTGGAAAACGTGAAAATATGAAGACAGAACACAAGAAAAAATCAGTAGTTGCCAGCCAGGGGTTCCAGGGGAGGGAAAAAAGGATGAATTGTTGAAACATACGGGAATTTAAGGCCAGTGAAACTGTTTGGTATCGTAGGTAATGGTGGATATATGTTATACATTTGTTAAATCCCATAGAATATACAACACAGAGTGAATGTTAATGTGAACTATAGACTTTAGTTAATAATTATTCATCAAAATTATGTAATCAATTGTAGCAAATGTGCCACACTAATGCACGCCGGGAACTACCTCTACTTTTCACTCAATTATCTGTAAACCTAGAACCGCCTTTTTAAAAGCCTATTAAAAATAAAAAATGAAGACAAACTTTGAGAGATTTAAAAATTACATCTTTACAAATTCCTCATTCAAAGATGCTGATTTAATTTTTATTAAGTAAGGTATTATTTTTCACAAGTATACAAGACAATTCTAGCATACATTTAGGAATGAGAACTGGCTAATGACAACACTAAGTGTGAAGAAATGTCTTCGTTTAGGAAGAAATGTCTAGGTCTTATGGGTTGGCTGATTATCTAAATGTGTCAGAAATAGTCCAAGGCTATGAAACTATGATATATTGTATTAATTATTTGATTTCTATTTTTTTTTTTTTTAGATGGAGTCTTGCTCTGTTACCCAGTCTGGCTGGAGTGCAGTGGCACAATCTCAGCTCACTGTAACCTCTGCCTCCTGGTTTAAGCGATTCTTCTGCCTCAGTCTTTGAGTAGCTGGGATGATAGATGCATACTTCCATGCCCAGATAATTTTTGTATTTTTAGTAAAGATAAGATTTCCCCATGTTGGTCAGGCTGATCTTGAACTCCTGATCTCAGATCATCTACCTGCCTCAGCCTCCCAAAGTGCTGGGTCTACAGGCATGAGCCACTGTACCCACTCAGAATTCTTTGATTTTTTTTTTTTTAATGAGGTACATGAGAGTCTTTGGCTAAGTTCAATTTAGCCAAAGACTATTAATGCTATGGCATTCATAGCTTTTACAACAGGTATAGCTACAATATTAAGACTTCTCACAGAGATTAAATGTAATAAGAAATTCAGAAAAATTTTAAATTCTTTAGGCTTAAAATTCTTTTACTTAAAATATTGATATCTTAAATGTATAATTTCTTTGAACATTTTTAAATCTTTCTGCGAAATTCTTAATGGAAGAAAATTCATAACAAATATGGAGTATATTTTAGCTGTTATTTTATCACTAGTATATCATGAAGTTATTTAATCTTATCACAGAAAATTTGATGAGATATAATGAAATATAGGTTGACGTAATTTAGCTAGGAAATAGTAAAGGGTATAATTTGGACCAAGCAAATCTTGGAGTTTGATTTTTTTTGATGGGCTGTGGAGCTCTTTGTGGAATATAACTTATGAGTTAGAGGATCACGGATAATCCAGGGAGAAGTCATTGGTGTTTTGATTGGAGCCTCTTGGGTATGGAAATAAACTAATCCTGACAAAAATGCTGACATGCTTACCTGAGAGGGACAATTATAACCCAAGATGGCCTTATACAAGATGTTCAAATCCAGTAGGTAAGAGTGCAAAAGGCTTGAAAGATTGATGATGGCTACTTCTTTCTCTACTAAGTCTTCCCTAGAAGGAGATTCTCATGACAGGCTGCACAATAGAATCACTTGGAAGTTTTCAAAAGTCCTGATGTCCAGGTCATAAGCAGACTAATTAAATAAGAATATTTAATAATATTTGAAATTTAGCATCACAGAGAAGGAGGCAGGACTTACTGTTTGGTAATTTGGAAGAACACACTCCATTTGTATACATCACTTATTTCTTGCTCCTCTCACTTTGAAATCTACCTGACTGCAGAAAGATGTATTATCTTTGCCTTTATGCTGTGATTTTTACTGAGCTTGTGACCAGGTAGGTAAATCTGACAAATCTGGGGTGAATTATTAGTAGTGTGCCCTTCTCCAGCTTAGCTTTCATCCCCAATTAAAGCTGACAGCTTGATCTCTGTCATGTTTCCAAATAAATCTCTCAATTTGTTCCAAAATAAAAACCTAATTTACTAGTCCATTATGTCTGTGAAGCACTTATGAACCAGAGAGATTTCAAGAAACCCAGTTGCTAGAACTATAGCTGGCTTCATATGTACCGAAAGGCTAACAAAGTTCTGTTCTCTTGTTCTCTCTCACTCTTTCTCTGGGGCTGGAGGCTGCATGTTCAACTTTATTCTGTTTTTCTCCAGATAGGTTTGTCTTTGAGTCCTCAATGACACATGGTGAATCTAGGTTTCCATGACACTGGTTCTAACAGCAATTGAACAATACCTTGTAACTCCAAGAACCAATGCCAATAAGTTGTTTCCCTGAATCTAAAAACATAAATTTCCAAGAGATGATATAAGATTATCTTATCTTGAAATATACGCTCACTTCTGTTCTCATCAACTGTGCTAGCTGGAAAGTCACAAGTTGCACAGAGGGCTGCCCACTCCATCAGTCTGGATCTGAGAATGCTTCCTAGAAAGGTGTTGGCTAAAAGGGCATCCCACAATATAGCTGCTGACTCACCAGCTTTGTTCTATTTTTCACATTTACTCCAAGTCTCCTATGTAACTTTCAAAAAGTTATTGAAACCTTTTATCCCTTAATTGTAAAAATTACCAAAACTGCCATTGTGAGAATGAGACAATTAGGTGCACAATTTCAAGAACTTTAGAAAAAGCTGGATTTCTGATATTGTTAGGTAGTTCAAATATATTTATTAAACTGCAGGTGAAAAAAAAGAGTTACTGCTTAAACTTCAGTTGTTACTATTATTTCAGCATAAAATAATTATTGGAGATTACTCTACCTGGGGAAAGAGAATGATCACAATCATTTTACTTCTAACGTCTCTCTTTTAGGCATTAATTATGCCTCTACAACATTTTTAAAAAGAACTTGTTCCAAGTGTTTAAACCCTATTATTGAATGTTTAATTTTGTTTAAAAATAGTCTCAACTGAATTTTACCTCACTAGTGAACTAACAATTGATTTTTGCTTTTCAAGAAAAGTGTTGAAATATGGCTTGTTAAGGAAATACTGTTTCATTTTTTAAAATATGTTCTCTTGTACTTTTGTTGTTTAGATTCCTTTCATTTAGTTTTACTTCAATGTTGTAGGAGTTGACATTTCCTAGGGAGACGAAAGTCTCCATTTTGATTTTCCCTGCTATTAACCAATTATTCACTGGAGGCAGCACTATTTTTAAGTTACAGTAGCATTAGTCAGAGTTTTTAGGAGAACTGTATTTTATTTCATCTATCTAACTAATGAATTGTATGACCTTGGGCTGGTGACAATATTTCTGAACTTCAATTTTCTCATCTTTGGAAGAACAGAGTTAGAATATATTTTCTTTAATTCCCCATCTAGCTCTGATATATTATTCCATGAATGGCTCCATAGAGCAGGATTCTTGGTTCATGGTATGATGGTAAACTATTACAAGGCCATAGAATTACATTTATAGATTTCTGTGAAACACTATCAGAGGATCACCACCTGTGCCCCGAGAACATGACAGAGGAGCCTAAAAGATGCCAATATACCTTGATTTATTTGGGTACATTAGTATTTGCTCCTGATCCAAATGAGCAATCAGTTTTCTTGAGGAATTCAGGTGTCATGATGGTAAATGTGGGGAGTATTGTGTACCATGAAACAAAGAATATGTGATTTAAAACTTGTGTAAATAGTAGGATCTTTTCTGAGGAACCCGAAAATAAGTTTTACAAAATTTAAGAAAGCTTCATGCATGAGGTCCATTCCAAGTTCTGTTTCTCGGTCCTGTTATCACTTATGCTTGCTCTGCCATAATGGGGATACAAAGAAAAAGGCCACACAAGACAGGCCTGGACTCAAGCTGGAAGAATGTCATTCCCAATGTGTTCTATTGATCAAGGCAAGCCATCAGACCAAGCCTTGTGAGGAAGTTAAGTTCCATCTCTTGATGGGAGAATTTGCAAGGCGTTGCCATCATTTTTAAAATCTATCACATCTTCATTTTCTGATAAAAGTCACAAATAATATATACTTTGCAGAGTTTCCACAAGCATTCAATAAAATCGAGTGGTTGTTTCAGTACCTGGTATAGAATGTCCATTCAATAGATGAAATCTCTTTATTAGCTACATAATTATTACTAGAAAATCATATCTGGGTTTTGGTCATCAGAATGACTAAATCTTATTATCTCTACTCCTATCTTTAAAAAAATGTATCCTTTATTTTCTACTTATGTTACTACTGCCTTAATTGTGACCCTTGTCACTTCTTACCATGATTATTGACGTTGATTGCAAAATGTTCTCACTGAGTAATAAACAATTAATTACCTGTCTCTATTGGAAAACTATAAACTTCTTGAGGGCAGGGACTCTGACTTTATTGCTTATTGCTGCATTTTCATTTCCTGTACATTTCTTATAGTAAATGTTAATGAATATTTGTTGATGAATGAATACATTAAACTCTGCATATAAAGAAAATTTTATAACATGCAAATCTTGTTACTGTACTTCCTTACATTCTCCCAATGACTCCCATAGTGCCCAAGATGAAATTTAAGCTTCTGAGCTTAACCTACAAGTCTCTCAATGATCTGAGCCCTTCCTTGTTAACTTCCTCTCTCACTCTTGTACATGTAACCTGTATTTCAGTGGTTTCCTGAAACTGTCATTCAGAAATGGTACCCTCTTCCCTAGAATGGCTTGAGCTCCCTTCTTCATGTGGCTTAACTCCTATATGTTTTAAGACCTTGGCAAATAATTTCCTTGTCTGGGCCACTCACCTTGATGTTTCTGAATTTGGGCAGGCATTATTCCCCTTGCCTCTTAGCACTCGATACATAACTTTGTCACAACAATTTTCAGCCTTTCGAAGTAGGTGCCTCATCCTCCACATGACCAGGAAACACCGGCATGTAGTAGATGCTTTGTAATTTTTGTGTGAATGAATGAAGGCAGCATAACAGGAGTGAAAAAAGTTAGCTTTATAATTCGTTGCCAGACAGGAGAATCACTTGAACCTGGGAGGCAAAGTTTGCTGTGAACTGAGATCATGCTGTTGCACTCAGCCTGAGCAACAAGAACGAAACTCCATTTCCAATAAAAAATCATTGCCAGAGCCAGGCGCAGTAGCTCATGTCTGTAATCCCAGCACTTTGGGAGTCTGAGGTGGGCAGACTGCTTGAGGCCAGGAGTTCAAGACCAGTCTGGCCAACATGGTGAACCCCATCTCTACAAAAAATACAAAATTTAGTTGGGCGTGGTGGCAGGTGCTTATAATCCCAGCTAGTTGGGAGGCTGAGGCAGGAGAATCACTTGAACCCTAGGAGGCGGAGGTTGCAGTGAGCCGAGATTTGCGCCACTGCATTCCAGCCTGGGCAACAGGGCGAGACTCTGTCTCAAAAAAAAAAAAAAAAAAAAAAAAAGTTACTGCCAGAAGTTTGATGGGATAATACTCTGCTTAAGCACTTCAGCCCAGGTATGTTTATTTCTTCCATTATTAAAGTCTCACTAGAATATTCTTCCAATAAATAGACTAAATTGCATTTCTTTATTCTTAAAATAATTCTCAGTAGTGAGCTTGGTATTATTCTATCCTCAAATGACTATTGTCCTAACCTAGAATATTCTTCCAATAAATAGACTAAATTGCATTTCTGTATTCTTAGTAATTCTCAGTAGTGAGCTTGGTATTATTCTATCCTCAAATGACTATTGTCCTAACCTAGAATATTCTTCCAATAAATAGACTAAATTGCATTTCTGTATTCTTAGTAATTCTCAGTAGTGAGCTTGGTATTATTCTATCCTCAAATGACTATTGTCCTACCTTTATTTGTATTAAAGCTTGACTTCATTTCTCTTTGATTGCTTTTGTTGATTGAGCAAGTGGCTTATATTTTATTTCTGAAAAATCTCAAAAGATTCAGACTAGTCCAAGTAGAGCTATGTTTGTAAAATGCTAAACTATCATTTGGCAGTGACTAAATTATTTTGGCATCTTGAGCACAGAGCTAGTCTCAGTTTCTTCGACAATAATAATGATATCGTGCTATTATAATTGCCTTCAGGAAAGAAGAGAAACCCAGCATCGATTTGACAAGACTAATGTTTAAGTGGATCCTGCTGTATCTCCCTTTGAGTAGAAAGAGAAAAATGAGAGTTAGAGAAAGCACCATGTGAATCCCGTGCATGTCATTGATGCATAACTTAAAGTAGCCCTAGGCAATGTTTTTAGTTACTCTTCTTTGATTTACTATTGTTCTTATAATAGAACATGAACGCATTCTAAACAATTTTAAGTCACATAGTACTTTTCATTATTTCCCAACTACAGCCCAGTTCTCTAAATTTTTAACTATTTAAAGGAAATGATAAGACATAATTTAGTAAAGAAAAATATAGCAGAACATCACAAACTATAATCTGTGAATAACCACAAAATCCTCTTTCTTAAGAGGAGTAAATCTTGCATAAATATATTTGATAATTTCAGAGGATGGGTGGAATTCTCTTTGGAAAAAAAGTATATCCTTTACTTTTCATTGTAATGTTACCTAAGGTTGAGCATGTGCCTTCATTATGTATCAATTAATTTCTCTCCTGACTGCACTAAATAATAAATGACACACTCACAATACAATCCAAAGAGTGAGTTGGAGTTTGCTTTATGAAAGCCAACATCCTCTTTATCCTGGTAAGAAGACTGAAGCCAAGGGAACGCAGGTGGCTAGGACAAGGTTATTCAGCTATCTAAGAGAAAAACTAAACCAGGGACTAAGGCTTCAGTCTCTTTCCTTTATTCTTTCCTTATATTCTTTCTCTTGAGCCTCTAATTTTCATATTATTTTGTCTCTTTCCTTCTGAATGCTTATATGTAATAAATTGTTTCAAAGATATTCAGCAGGTTCTGAAATAACATTGTTTCGCTGAAGATTGTTTGGTTGTAATGTTGATGGAAAAAAAAAATTGTATTCCAGGTGGAGCCAAGATTTGCATGGAATTTGCTAGCTCCTCCCCATGTTTGTGTGGGATTTCTCTGGGTACTCCTGTTTCCTCCCATGTCCCTAGGATGTACACATCAGTGAATTGGCGTGTCTAAGTGATCCTGGTCTGAGTGCGTGTGGGTGTGCCTGAGTGCACCCTGCAATGGAATGGCATCATTTTGGGGCAGGGGGACAGGGAGGTTGTTCTTAGCCTGCTCCTTAAACTTCAGGGACAGGCTCTGGCCATCCTCAACTCTGAACTGGAAAAATTGAGGAAATAATTATCTCACATGTTTTCATGAATCTTTCTTAAATGTTTACATGTACTTTTATTTCAGTGTTTAATATTAGAAGTGTTTTGGAAATTTATTTTGAAGTTTGATGATGTTTTTGTGACAAGAAATATGCCATAGAAACTTAACTCTTCCATGTGTCAATTGGCCTATGGTAAAATTGGTTTTAATTATGTGTCATTTTTCTCAGACTCACAATTTCCAATAACCTATTGAGGACATTTTGTGGAGTTGACATTAGAATGACCTTGGGAGAAAAAGAGAGAGGTAACCAAGAAAGAAAATGTGAACAAATGGCAAGAAAAAACACTGAGGAAGGAGCTCACTTAACAAAATCCCTTTATCTGTCAATTATTCTTTTGGTTGCAAGTCACAAAAGCTCGCTCAATCTAGCTTAAGCAAAAATAATTCTTATTTAAAAACATCATAGAGTAGATCTAGTTTCAGGCCAGCTAAACCCAGGATTTTGACACTTCTGATGTCAAGATTTTTTCTCTTCATCTCTCAGCTCTTTTATCTGTGACATTTTACAAGCTTGTAATTTAGGAGTCAGATTTGTATAAGAAGTACGGGATTAGGAGTCATTACCAGGTAACTGTTAATTGTTTTCTTGAGAAAAGATAAAATCAGTCATGAGAGGGTCCAAGAGAGAAGAGAAGAGGAACTTGAAGGGAATCCCAAAACACCCTAGTATTTAAGGTTGAGGAAGAGAAACCTAGTAAGAATTGAGAAAGAACTACCTGAAAAGGAAGCACAGAGGCCATGGGAAAAGCTGAGAGTGCCATAGATATGAATTTGTCTGGCTATTCGACTTATAGCAATTTCCTTTCCCAGGAATTACCCCTGTACTCAGGAATGGCCATTTGGATTAAATGATGCTGACTCCTGGCCACAGCTGCGTGTTTTAGGTGGCTCCAATTGAGCCAGGCTGGCCCCATCAGATTCCCATTTCTAAGATATTAAAATTTAGAACTGAGAGACACAGGAACCATATATGACAGGCTTAGTTAAAACAAACAAAACACACTAAATGGAAATAAAATCATGGGCCATTCAGCAAGTAAAGACAATTAGAGTCATAACAGCAGAAAAGAAAGACAGTATCTGTTGGGGAGTGGTAAGGAAGAGAATGGAATGATTTTGCTTTACTTTGTATGGACTTACATGTATGGACTTACAGTCTTTTTTTTTTTTTTTTTTTTTTTTTGAGATGGAGTTTCGCTCTTGTTACCCAGGCTGGAGTGTGATGGCGCGATCTCGGTTCACTGCAACCTCCGCCTCCTGGGTTTAGGCAATTCTCCTGCCTCAGCCTCCTGAGTAGCTGGGATTACAGGCACGCGCCACCATGCCCAGCTAACTTTTTATATTTTTAGTAGAGACGGGGTTTCACCATGTTGGCCTGGATGGTCTCGATCTCTTGACCTTGTGATCCACCCGCCTCGGCCTCCCAAAGTGCTGGGATTACAGGCTTGAGCCACCGCGCCCGGCCGGTGGACTTACAGTCTTAAAGATTTGAGTATGTTTTAATGCATTTGCCTCCCCATTCTTGTAAGATGAACTTTCTCCCTAATTCACAGAGAAAATAAACTCTCGAGGCAGAATACTCCTCAATTCCTTGCCACCAACACTATTCCTTTCCTTCTTTGCATTGTTTCCCAATGGAAAAAAGTGACTCTCTGGAAAATTTCTCCACTACAATGTTATAAGTAGGTTACAACAATTAAATATCCTAATATGAGTGTTACTTTTTTGCAAAACTAGTGAAATGCAGTCTGAGTCTTCGGCTGCTAATACTGAATTCCAGGGGTCTGTCTGCAAGGCCCCAGTCCATCTCATTCTTGCTGCAGTTTGGCACCATCTAGTAGTGACTCTTCACCCTAGCGTAAATGCGTTGGAAAATTATTCTAGGACCTAAAACTAACTGTGACTTCTACGGCAGCACTTGCAGTTCCAAGACTACTCATAGTTATTTTACCCTTCCCCTACTGGGCCTAGTAAATACTAATAACATAAAATCTCTTCCACCACTTGCAGTTTTCTTGCTTTTTTACAGTCCCCTTCTGCAGATTCCCTTTCTCCCAGAAAATAAAAGCTTTAATTTGTTCCAGTTTGAGAATGGAAACTGGCATGAAGCCAGGGGCTGATTGCCCTGCATGTTACACTTTATATCTAAGTTCTCCTATCTTCTTTTTTTTTTTTTTTTTTTTTTTTTTTTTTTTTTTTTTGAGACGGAGTTTCGCTCTTGTTACCCAGGCTGGAGTGCAATGGCGCGATCTCGGCTCACCGCAACCTCCGCCTCCTGGGTTCAGGCATTTCTCCTGCCTCAGCCTCCTGAGTAGTTCGGATTACAGGCATGTGCCACCATGCCCAGCTACTTTTTTTTTTTTTTTTTTTTTTGTATTTTTAGTAGAGACGGGGTTTCACCATATTGACCAGGATGGTCTCGATCTCTTGACCTCGTGATCCACCCGCCTCAGCCTCCCAAAGTGCTGGGATTACAGGCTTGAGCCACCGCTCCCGGCTCTCCTATCTTCTTAAAAGTGTTCCTTAGGATTACTGTATCCTCAATGTTTACTTAGCAGGGTGCTGAGTACATTGTAGGATGTCCATTCAATTTTGTAAATTATATGACTGGATGGATACATAAATGAATAGGTGGATGATCTTACAAATTGTAAGAGGCCAGGATCCAGAGTACAAGAAGGAAGACAGCTTTTAGAGAAAAGGAACTTCTTTTTCTGTTGAAACATTTCTGTTCCTCAGGGAAGGAAATAATATGAATTGGCATGGGTTGTAGCATATGTCATACACTACAAAGAAAAAAGAAAATCAGATAATAGGTATTAATGTTCTTTTTTAAAAAATAGATTTTATTTTGTTAGAGCAATTTTAGATTCACAGCAATAGTGAAGAGGAGTTACAGAAATTCCCCATCTGCTCCTGCCCACACTCAGGCAAAAATTTCCCTTATCACCAAAATTCCCCACCAATGTGGTTTATTGTTATAGCTAATGAACATACATTATTCAGGGTCCTTTAAATTTTCAGAATGGTGTCCTGGGTGAATAAATAATTATAATAATTGGGAATATGTTTAAATGTTTACCTCCAATTTTCATTTCCATGTGAATTAATTGAAGTAGTTTGATACAATTTTCTTATTTTGGAACAACCAGCATTATTAAAGTAAGTTATCATGGATTGAACAGCTGCAAGTTTTAAATTGAGCATGACTATTAAAGCAATGTATCTTAGGCTTAAAAACACAGTGCTTTATTTACATTGCTATTATTTAAAAATGTGGCTCTATTTGCTCAAACTCTTGGGATTTTTTTTAGTGTTAATTTTTGACTTCTGCAACTTTCTTTTTTAAAACAAGCAGAGAATAATTCCTATTTTCTGATTATTTTGGAAATCCAGAAGCAACTCTGTAGAACAGTCATTTTATTATATGTCTGATAGGTTACTGAGTTCATCTATTTTTTTTATGCTGTCTGCTTTTATCCCCTGCTATTCTTAAAATATTCTGGAACCCTATTTCTGTTTGATAGATTCTTTTTAATGGATGGGGAAAAAAAGCAAAACTCCTTGAAATGTTTTTTCAGATTGCCAAGGTTAGAGACACTTTGATATCTAGGGAAATTGATGAAAAGAAGTGTAGCTTTATGTTAATTGTACTTGGCCTCTATATTTATATATCAAGACAAAGTTATCCTAGGTAATATTGTTTTGTTTACCTTTATCTTTCTTAAAGGAAAAAGATGGAGATAAAGAAAGAACTTTGCAATTAAAAAAATTTAATAATATTCGAGCCTCTCTCAAGTGATCCTCCCACCTTTGCCTCCTTAAGTGCTGGGATTAAAGGCATGAGCCACTGCAGCTGGTCCACAGTGGTGTTAGAAAAGTCTAATCTGCAGGATCTGTGAAATGCTTTAAAAATGAGAAATGGCTCTTTGACAATAAGATCTTAAAGAAATAGATACGTATGATAAGTGAAGGAAATTAGATAATATTAAAAGAATGTTATTGTTTTAATATCAAGTTTTCATGTGATTTAATATTTAATATGATTTTGTGAGAACCTTCTTACTGTTCTAAAATTAGATTTGGGTACCGTGATGACAACTAGTGCTATTAAGTTTTTTATTTAATACGATTTTGTGTTGATTTTCTTATTGTTCTAAAATTAGATTAGGCTACTGTGATGACGTCTAGTGCTATTTATCGGTATTTCTGGTTTCCCTTTTTCTGGATACGAGGAAGAATTGCATCTTTCAGCTTTCTTGAAGATAGGCATAGCCATGTCACTTTTTGCAGTAAATAAAGTGTGAGCAGAAAGGCAGGTATCACTTTTGTCATGTTATTTTCTTCCTGTAGTGGCTAACCACAATATTTCAGGAGGTGAAATCAGCAGCCTACAACCCTAAAGGAGGTTAAAGTACAAAAAAAAAAAAAAAAAAAAAACCAAAAAACACTTGCTGACCCAAGACGAATGTGTAGCATGAGTGAAAAATAAAACTTTGCTTTAAATTACTCTGATTTGGGCTTCATGTAAAAAATAGTCCATTTTCACATAAACAGGAATTAGACTGAGAGGAAGCCTCCATAAAAACTAAAAAGTAACATATGATGTTCATTTGTGAGCTGGTGGCTGGATAAAAGGCAATACATCTTACATGATAATTTTGATGGCTAATACTGAGTGTCAGCTTGATTATATTTAAGGATGCAAAGTGTTGATCCTGGGTGTGTCTGTGAGGGTATTGCCAGAGGAGATTAACATTTGAGTCTGTGGGCTGGGAAAGGGAAGCCTACCCTTAATCTGGGTGGGTACCATCTAAGCAGCTTCCAGCATCGCTAGAATATAAAGCAGGCAGAAAAATGTGAAAAGACTAGATAGGCCTAGCCTCCCAGCCTACATCTTTCTACTGTGCTGGATGCATCCTGCCCTTGAACATCATACTCCAAGTTCTTCAGTTTTGGGATTCAGACTGGCTCTTTTTGCTTCCCACCTTGCAGATGGCCTACTGTGGGAACTTATGATTGTGTGAGTTAATACTGAATAAACTTACCTTTATATATGTCTCTATCCTATTAATTCTGTTTCTCTAGAGAGCCCTAATACAGATTTTGGTACCAGGAGTGGTTCTAGAAGAACAGAATATTAAGGATGGAGTTCCTTCGTTGGTTTTGGGGTTTCTGGAGTTTGCTGCTTAATATAATTAGACTCCCAAATTCTAAGGACTCTACTTCTAATAGTACAGAGAACACTAATAGTCCTTGGTGTGAACTGTTTAGAGAGTTAGGCAAAATAAATGCATTTGACACTCTTGATTGACTGCTCATGAAAGGCAAGAAGTTTAGTGACTCTATACATAATATTTTTGACCATATTTGAAGAACCAAGGAACATAATGAAGCTGGTGGGTTGTTCCTAATGTCAGTGGATGAAGTGATGAAAAAATATAATGAACTCAGGGATTCTAACTCCCAGATTCAGAAGCAGATAGTGAGCCCTAAATCTGTGAAGATTGCCCTGAGTGAGAGTCTTATCTCCTGTAGAGAAAGAGCTGAAATTGTGGAAAAACAGACACCAGCTCTTACCATGTGAGTGGCTGACCTGCATCGAAAGGTGAATGCACAGCTTGGGCAGGTGCCTACTGTTAAAGTGAGGGCATTGATTGAAAAAGAATAGGACCCTGCAATGTGGAATGGGGGTGTGTGGGAGGATTCTGATGAAGCTGGAGACACTGAATTTATAAACTCGGGTGAACATGTTTTGCCAGAAAAATGGCTTTCTCATCCCCAGTAGTGGCAACATCCCTTCCCTGACCCAAAAACTTTCCACTTTTATCTGAAAACAAACACCCTGCACCAATAGAGATGATCTCTGCTGAGGCAGTTGACAGGCAAGATAGTGTTGATTCTCCTCAGGAACCACCCCCAACACCCCTGTTTGCTTCTTGATCTATAACTAGACTAGAGTCCTGGTGGGCTGTTAGAGGTGAAGTTGAGAGTGTGATCCATGAGGAGATGCACTACATTCAAAAAGAGCTCCTTGAGTTTTCTAATTTATATAATCAGAAATCTGGAGAACAGGCATGTGGATGGATATTAAGCGTCTGGGATAATGGTGTAAGAAACATAGAGTTGGATCAGGCTAAAATTTATTGATTTGGGTCCACTAAATAGAAACTCTGTATTTAATGTTGCAGCTTGGGGAGTAAAAAAAGGTTCTAATAGTTTATTTGCTTGGCTAGCTGAAATATGTATTAAAAGATGGCCCACTGTGAGTGAGCTGGAAATGCCAAATCTCCCTTGGTTTAATGTAGAGGAAATGCTCTAAAGGCTTAGGGAGATCGAGATGGTAGAGTGGATTAGTCACTGTAGACTACTCATCCCAGCTGGGATGGTTCAGAATATATACCCTTGACAAATGCCTTGCAAAAAATAGAGGGCAGCACCTGCATCTTTGAAAAGCCTTGTAACTGCTCTTCTCTGTATGTCAGATCAAACATTGGGAAACACAGTCATACAACTACAAAATTTAAATATAATGGGAATAATTGGATCCTGAGATGTCAGGAGCCAAGTTGTAGGACTCCACTGTCAACGACAAGGTGAACATAGGTACTATAAAGTACAACAGAGACAAAGTGACTTCAGAATAGTCTGAATTGTGTAGAGTTTTGGTATTGGATAACTGAAAGTGTGAAAGTGACTTTGGAACCGGGTAACAGGTAGAGATTGGAACAGTTTAGAAGGCTGAGAAAAAGATAGGAAAATATGGGAAAGTTTGTAACTTCCTGGAGACTTGTTAAATGACTTTGCCCAAAATGTTGATACTTATATGGACAATAAAGTCTAGTCTGAGGTGTTCTCAGATGATAATGAGGAACTTTGGGGAACTGGAGCAAAGGTGACTCTTGTTATGTTTTAGCAAAGAGACTGGTGGCATTTTGCCCCTGTCCTAGACTTGTGGAACTTTGAACTTGAGAGAGGTGATTTACGGTATCTGGCAGAAGAAATTTCTAAACAGCAAAGCATTCAACAAGTGACTCGGGTGCTATTAATGGAATTCAGTTTTATAAGGAAAGCAGAGCATAAAAGATTGAAAAATTTATAGCCTGACAACGTGATAGAAAAGAAAATCCCATATTATGAGGAGATATTCAAGCCAGCTGCAGAAATTTACATAAGTAATGAGGAGCCGAATGTTCTGCACCGAGACAATGGGGGAAAATGTCTCCTGGGCATGTTAGAGGTAATCACAGAAGCCCCTCTTATCACAGGCTAAAAGTCCTAGGAGGAAAGAGTAATTTCATGAGCCAGACCCAGGGTCCTTGCGTTGTGTGCAGGCAAGGGATTTGGTGCTCTGCATCCCAGCTGCACTAGCCATGGCTGAAAGGGACGAGTGAAGAGCTTGGGCCATGGTTTCAGAGGGTGCAAGCCTCAAGAGTTGGCAACTTCCACGTGGTGTTGAGTTTGACAGAGCAAAGAAGTAAAGAATTGAGAGTTGGGAACCTCCACCTAGATTTTAGGTAATGTATGGAAATGCCTGGATGTCCAGGCAGAAGTTTTCTGCAGGGGCAGGGCTCTCATGAAGAACTTCTGCTAGAGCAGTGTGGAAGGGAAATGTGGGGTCAGAGTCCCCACATGGAGTTTCTATTGGAGCACCGTGTAATACAGCTGTGATAAGAGGGTCACTGTCTTCCAGACCCCAGAATGGTAAATCCACTGACAGTTTGCACAGCACAACTGGGAAAGTTGCAGACACTCAATACCAGCCTGTGAAAGCAGCTGGGAGGGAAGCGGTACCCTGCAAAGCCACAGAGGTGGAGCTACCCAAGGCCATAGAAACCCATCTCTTGCATTAGTATGACCTGAATATGAGACATGGAGTCAAAGGAGATCATTTTGGAGCTCTAAGATTTGACTGCCCCACTGGATTCAGAGTGCATGGGGTCTGTAGCCTCTTTGTTTTGGCCAATTTCTCCCATTTGAAATGGTTGTATTTACTCAATGCCTATACCCTCATTGTGTCTAGGAAGTAATTAACTTGCTTTTGATTTTATAGGTGCATAGGCAGAATGACCTTGCCTTGTCTCGAATGAGACTTGGGACTGTGGACTTTTGAGTTAATGCTGAAATGAGTTAATACTTTGTGAGACTCTTGGGAAGGCATGATTCTTTATGAAAGGTGAGGACATGAGATTTGGGAGTGTCCAGGGATGAAATGATATGGTTTGGCTGGGTTCCCACCTTAATCTCATGTTGAATTCCTATGTGTTGTGGGAGGGACCTGGTGGGAGATTATTGAATCATGGGGTCAGGTCTTTCCCATGCTGTTCTTGTGATAGTGAATAAGTCTTATGAGATCTGATGGTTCTCTAATCAGTAGTTTTCCTCTTCAAGCTCTCTATTTGCCTGTTGCCATCCATGCAAGATGTGATTTGCTCCACCTTGCCTTCTGCCATAATTGTGAGGCTTTCCCAGCCATGTAGAACTGTAAGCCCATTATAACATTTTTTTCCTGCATAAATTACCAAGTTTTCAGTATGTCTTTATCAGCAATGTGAAAACAGACTAACACAGAAGGTCAGGTAATTAATGGGGTTTTAGCTCAGGTCTGACTTACAGTGGTTCCAGTGGGTCCCTGGACTCATCCTGTGGTCATTTCCCCAGTACCAGAATGCATAATTGGCATAAAGGTACTTAGCAACTGGCAGAACTACCACACTGGCTCCCTGACTGGTAGGGTGAGGGCTATAATGTTGGAAAAGGGCAATTAGAAGCCATTAGAGTGGCCACTACCTAAAAAAATGTAAATCAAAAAATGATACTGCAACCCTGGAGGGATTGTGGAGATTAGTGCCACCTCAAGAATTTGAAAGGTGCAGGAGTGGTGATTCCTACTACACCCCTTTTTCAACTCTCCCATTTGGCCTCTGCAGAAGATGAATGAATCTTGGAGAATGACAGTGGATTATTGTAATTTTAACTAAGTGATGACTTCAGTTGCAGCCTCTGTACCAGATGTGGCTTTATTGCTTGAACAAATTAACACATCTCCTGGTACCTGGTATGCAGCCATTGACTTGGAAAATGCCTTTTTCTTCATTCCTGTCCATAAGGCCCACCAGAGCAATTTGCATTCACCTGTAAGGCCAGCAATATACCTTTACTCTCCTACCTCACAGTATATCAATTCTCCAGCTCTGTGTCACAATCTTATTCTGAGAGACCTTGATTGCTTTTGCTTCTGCAAGATATTCTGCTGGCTCATTACATTAATGACATAATATTGACTGGATCCAGTGATCAAGAAGTGCAAACACACTGGACTTATTGATGAGATGATTGTTTGCCAAAGGATGGGAAATAAATTTGACTAAAATACAGGGACAGTCTACTTCAGTAAAATTTCTAGGGGTTCAGTGGTGTGGGGCCTGTCAAGATATTTCTTCTAAGGTGAAGAATAAATTGCTACATTTGGCCCTTCCTACAACCAAGAAAGAGACACAATGGCTAGTGTGCCTATTTAGATTTAGGAGGCCACAAATTTGGGAGTGTTATTCTTACCTATTTATCAAGTGACCCCAAAGATTCCAAGTTTTGAGTGGGGTCCAGAACAGGAAAAGGCCCTGCAACAGATCCACACTGCTTTGCAAGCTGTTCTGCCACTTGGGCCATATGACTCAGAAGATCCAATGGTGAGTGAGGTGTCAGTTGCAGATAGGAATGCTGTTTGGAGCCTTTGGCAGGCCCCATAGGTGAATCACAGTGGAGGCCTCTAGGATTTTGGAGCAAGACCATACCATCTTCTGCAGATAACTACTTTCCTTTTGAGAGACAGCTCTTGGCCTATACTGGATTTTGGTGGAAACTGAATGTTTGATTATGGGTGATCAAGTCACCATGGAACCTAAATTGCCTATCATGATTTTGGTGCTTTTTGACCCATCTAGCCATAAAGTGGGTCATGCACAGCAGCATTCCATCATCAAATCGAAATAGTATATACATGATCAGGCTCCAGCAGGTCCTGAAGGCACAAGGAAGTTATATGAGAAAGTGACTCAAATGCTCCACTCCTGCCACTCTCTTCTCTCTCCCAGCCTGCACCAGTGGCCTCATAGGGAGTTCCTTATGATCAGTTGACAGAGGAAGAGAAGACTAGGCCTGGTTCACAGATGGTTCTGCACAATATGCAGGCACCACACAAGAGTGGACTGCTGCAGCACTACAACCCCTTTGTAGGACATCCCTAAGGATAGTGGTGAAAGGAAATCTTCCCAGTAGGCAAAAGTTTGAGCAGTATACCTGGTTGTGCACTTTTCACAGAAGGAGAAAGGGCCATATGTGTAATTATATAGAGATTCATGGGCTGTAATCAATGTTTTTGCTGAAAGTCAGGGACCTGGAAGAATCATTATTGGAAAGTTAGTGACAAAGAAATTTGGGGAAGAGGTATGTGGATGGACTTCTCTGAGTGGTCAAAAACAGTGAAGGTATTTGTATCCCATGTGAGTGCTCACCAATGGGTGACCTCAGCAGTAGAAGATTTTAATAATCAAGTGGATAGGATAACTCATTCTCTGGATGCCACTCAACCTCTCTCCAGCCACTCCTGTCATAGCCCAATGGGCCCATGAACAAAGTGGCCATGGTTGCAGGGATGGAGGTTACGCATGGGTTCAGCAACATGGACCTCCATTCACCAAGACTGACCTGGCTATGGCCACTGCTGTGTGCCCAATTTGCCAGCAGCAGAGGCCAACACTGAGTCCTCGATATAGAATCATTTCTCAAGGTGATCAGCCAGCTACCTTGTATCAGGTTGATTATATTGGAACTCTTCCATCATGGAAAAATTAGACGTTTGATCTCACTGGAATAGATACTTACTCCAGTTATGGATTTGCCTGTCAATATTACCATCTATGGACTCATGGAATAACTTATCCACTGACATGATATTCCACACAGCATTGCCTCTGACCAAGGCACTCACTTTACAGCTAAAGAAGTGCAACAGTGGGCTCATGCTCATGGAATTCACTTTTCTTACCATCTTCCCCATCATCTTGAAGCAGTTGGGTTGATAGGATGGGGGAATGGTCTTTTGAAGTCACAATTACAATGCCAACCAGGTGACAATACTGTGCAGGGCTGGGGCAAAGTTCTCCAGAAGGTGATGTATGCTCTGAATCAGTGTCCAACATATGGTACTCCTTCTCCCATAGCCAGGCTTCAGGCATCCAGGAATCAAGGAGTGGAAGTGGAAGTGCCACCACTCACCATCACCTCTAGTGATCTGCTAGCAAAATTTTTGCTTCCTGTTCTCATGACATTACGTTCTACTGGCCTAGAGGTCTTATTTGCAGAGGGAGGAATGCTACCAATAGGAGAGACAACAACAATTTCATTAAACTGGAATTTAAGATTACCACCAGGACACTTTGGACTCTTCCTACCTTTATGTCAACAGGCTAAGAAGAGAGCTACAGCTTTGGCTGTGGTGATTGACTTGGACTATCAAGATGAAATCAGTCTACTACTTCATAAAGGGAGATAATGAAGAGTATGCATGAAATACAGGAGATACATTAGGGCTTCTCTTAGTATTACTATGCCCTGTGATTGAGGTCAATGTGAAAACACAACAGCCCAATCCAGGCAGGACTACAAATGGCCCAGACCCTTCAGGAATGAAGGTTTGAGTAATTCCACAAGGAAAAAAAAACACAACCTGCTGAAGTGCTTGGAAGTCAAAGGGAATACAGAATGGGTAGTAGAAGAAGAAGTTTTACCCACTGGGAAGATTACCCTTCTCCACTATCCTTTAGGGATGTCCTACAAAGGGGCTGTAGTGCTGCAGCAGTCTACTTTTGGGCGATGCCTGCATATTGTTCAGGACCATCTGTAAACCAGGCCCTAGTCTTTTCTTCCTCTGTCAACTGATCATAAGGAACTTCCCCTGAGGCCGTTGGTACAGGCTTGGAGAGAAAAGACAGAGTGGCAGGAGTGGAGCATTTAAGCCACTTCCTCACGTAACTTCCTTGTGCCTTCGGAACCTGTTTGAGCCCAATCACAGAAGAACTGGTCAATATCAGCTATGACCACATAACCAGTTGCAGAAACAAGGACTGTAATTGTCATGAGTATTTTCTCCTACTTTTGTTAAATGCATGTTTAGGTACATATACTCTTTTATGAAGAAAATATCCTCATTTTATTTCCTTTTTCCTTTATCATGTGACATAACATTTCTGACTTCATATCAGCATTTAAGTATTGTTAACTTTTTATAATAGTATTTCAGTTGGGGATTGGGGCATTTCTGATTGTAGGAAGGATAATTGTATTGTTAGATGTAATTATGACCTTATTATCTTTATTTGAAGATTATGATGTCAGGAGATGTGAATGGGTTCAAGTTGACAAGGGGTGGACTTGTGATGGTTAGTACAGAGAGTCAACTTGACTGGATTGAAGGATGCAAAGTATGGATTCTGGGTTGTCTGTGAGGATGTTACCATAGGAGATTAACATTTGAGTCAGCAGGCTGGGATAGGCAGGTCTGCCCTTAATCTAGGCAGGCACCATCTAACCAGCTGCCAGTGTGGCCAAAATATAAAGCAGACAGAAAAACTTGAAAACATAGACCAGTCTAACCTCACAGCCTACATCTTTTTCCTGTGCTGATTGCTTCCTGCACTCAAATATCGGATTCCACATTCTTCAGTTTGGGACTTGAACTGGCTCTCCTTCCTCTCAGTTTGCAGATGGCCTATCATGTGAATTAATACTTAATAAACTATTGTGTATATGTAAATATATATATGGATATGTATACGAGTTTATTAAGTATTAACTCAAAATACTTAATAAATAAGATACATATGTATATCCTATTAGCTTTGCTCCTCTAGAGATCCTTGACCAATACAGTACCAATCAGTTATGTTATGTTATGTTATGTTATGTTATATTATGTTATGTTAAAATATTTAGCAAACCTGTCTCCTAAAGTAACATGAGAGGCAGATCATGTACACAATGAACTCTTAGCTTTAGGGAATGAGGTTGGAAAACAGAATACTAATGTGTATGTTGGTCATTAATTGCATTTGATCAGTTATTGTAGGGAGCAATGAGATTAAAAAGGACTTGCTGAAAATACTGGCAAACGGAATGCAACAGCACGTCTAAAAGTTTACCTATCACCATTAAGTAGTCTTTATTCCAGGGATGCAAGGCTGGTTCAACATATTATCTCTATAGATGAAGAGAAGGCCTTCAACAAAATTTAACAGCACTTTATGCTAAAAACTCTCAATAAACTAGGTTTTGAAGGAATATATCTCAAAATAATAAAAGCTATTTACAACAAACCTACAGCCAATATCATACTGAACAGGCAAAAACTGGAAGCATTCCCTTTGAAATTCAGTACTAGACAAGGATGCCCTCTGTCACCACTCCTTTTATATATAGTATTAGAAGTTCTAGCCAGAGAAATTAGGTAAGAAAAAAAAAAAGAGTATTCAATTAGGAAAAGAGGAAGTCAAATTGTCTCTATTTGCAGTGATATGATTGTATATTTAGAAGACCCTATCATCTCAGCCTAAAATCTCCTGAAACTGATAAGCAACTTCAGCAAGGTCTCAGAATACAAAATCAATGTGCAGAAATCACATATAGGCCAATGGAACAGAACAGAGACCTTGGAGGCAATGCCACACATCTACAACCATCTGATCTTTGACAAACCTGACAAAAACAAGTAATAGGGAAAGGATTTCCTGTTTAATAAATCGTGTTGGGAAAACTGGCTAGCAGAGTTCAGAAAGCAGAAACTGGACCCCTTCCTGACACCGTACACTAAAATTAACTCCAGATGGATTAAAGACTTAAACATAAGACCTAACACCATAAAAACTCTAGAAGAAAACTTAGGCAAAACCATTCAGGACATAGGCATAGGCAAGGACTTCATGACTAAAACACCAAAAGCATTGGCAACAAAAGCCAAAATAGACAAATATGATCTAATTAAATTCCAGAGCAAAAGAAACAATCATTAGAGTGGGCTGGCAACCAAAAGAATGGGAAAAAAAATTGCGATCTACTCATCTGACAAAGAGCTAATATCCAGAATCTACAAAGAACTAAAACAGATATACAAGAAAAAAATGAACAACCCCATCCAAAATTGGGAGAAGGATATGAACAGACACTTTTCCAAAGAAGACATAAATGAGACCAACAAACATAAAAAAAATGCTCATCATCACTGATTATTAGAGAAATACAAATCAAAACCACATTGATATACCATCTCATGCCAGTTAGAATAGCAATCATTAAAAAATCTGTAGACAACATATGCTGGAGAGGATGTGGAGAAATAGGAATACTTTTACACTGTTGGTGGGAATGTAAACTAGTTCAACCATTGTGGAAGACAGTGTGGCACTTCCTCAAGGACCTAGAAATAGAAATCCCATTTGACCCAGCAATCCCATTACTGGGTATATACTCCAAAAATTATAAATCATTATATTATAAAAACACATGCACACGTAGGTTCATTGTGGCACTGTTTACAATAGCAAAGACCTGGAACCAACCCAAATGTCCATGAACAATAGACTGGAAAAAGAAAATGTGGCACATATACACCATGGAATGCTGCACAGTCATAAAAAACTATGAGTTTGTGTCCTTCATAGAGACATGGATGAAGCTGGAAACCATCATTCTCAGCAAACTGACACAAGAACAGAAAATTAAACACTGCATGGTATCACACATAGGCGGGTGTTGAACAATGAGAACACATGGACACAGGGAGAGGAGCATCACACACTGGAGTCTGTTGTCAGGGGGGCCCAGGAAGGGAGAGTTGGGGGAGTGGTGTGGAGGTCAGGGAGGGATAACATGGGAAAACATGCCAGATGTAGGTGACAGCTGGATGGAGGCAATAAACCACATTGCCATGTGTGTACCTATGCAACAATCCTGCATGATCTGCACATGTACCCCAGAACGTAAAGTACAATTAAATAATAATAATAATAAAAGGGCTTTCTGAGTTTGCAGGGAAGAGTTAACAGCACTAGAAATTACAGAAACTTAAGGCCATAAAATCTTTGCAGAGACAACTAATTTTATACCTGAAACAGTGTAGATAACATTAAAAAACACTTTGAATTGTTGTTCTAATTGAGCATACCACCTTTCCATCTATGTACCTATGCAAAAATCCTGCATGATTTGCACATGTACCCCAGAACCTAAAGTACAATTTTAAAAAACCACTTTAAACAACAACAAAAAAACTGATCAAAATTTAGTCTTATCAGTCTTATCTCTACACATCTATTAAAATGGCTAAAATCCAAAACACTCACAATACCAAATGCTGATGTGGATATGGAGTAATAGGATCTTGTTTTTGTTTTTTTCTTTTCTTTTTTTTTTTTTTTTTGAGACAGTCTTGAGATAGAGTTTCACTCTTGTCCAGGCTGGAGTTGACATGATTTTGGCTCACCACAACCTTTGCCTTCTGGGTTCAAGTGATTCTCTTGCCTCAGCCTCCCAAGTAGTTGGGATTATAGGCATGCTAATTTTGTATTTTTAGTAGAGGTGGGGTTTCTCCATGTTGATCAGGCTGGTCTCAAACTCCAGACCTCAGGTAATCTGCCTGTGTCAGCCTCCCAAAATGCTGGGATTACAGACATGAGCCATCGTGCCTGGCCAGCAATAGAATCTTATTCACTGCAGTAAGAATACAAAATGTATATCCACTTTGGAATACAATTTGGCAGTTTCTTAGAAAGCTAAATTTATCCTTAATGTATAATTCAGTAATTCCACTCTATGTATTTACTCAAATGATTTCAAAAATTATGTCCACACAAAAACCTGCACATGAATGTTTATAGCAATTTTCTACATAATTGACAGAAATTGGAAGTAATGAAGATGTTTTTCACTAGATGACTGGATAAACAAACTGTGGTTCATTCCTACTATGAAATATTATGCAATGATAAAAATAAATAAATTATCAAGACATGAAAAGATGAAGACACCTTAAGTATATTTTGTTAAGTGAAAGAAGCCAATCTAAAAATGCTGCATACTATATATTTCAATGATATGACACTCTAGAAAAGGCAAAACTATGGAGACAGTAAAAAGATCAGTCATTGTTGGGGGTTCAGCAAACAGACACACAAACACACACACACACACACACACACACACACCTGAAAGCATTTTAGACATTGAGATTTTGAAAAAGTATGAACAATAATTTCAGTTTGGACTGCAAGTTTCTCTGGCTATTTGAGTAGCCTTGAAGAAGACAAGGCTTAGTAATTGGCTTTTTGCTTATTCTCGGGAAGGAAAAGGAAGTGCTAGTTAAAATGAGAATGAGAATCTAAGACTGTTATACCAATAATGTGCATAATTATGATTACTAGTTTCATGTAAATTTCTGAAATCTTTAGGTACATATTTTCTTTCTTATTACTGCATTGTTTTTGAAACAAATATTTACTTCTTGGAGTTTTTGTGTATGTGAGTATATGTATATGTGTGCGTGTCAGGGGATGAAGTAATGTATTTATGTATTTTTGATCCAGAGTGCACCATGGTAAAAATTATGAAAAGTTTGTGCAAATCGCACTGAAGAGAGACCTGAAATAAAACCAGATTTTGATTGCCTAAGTACAAGTAGATATTGTAGTAGGTTGGAAGAAACCCTACTTTGAAATCAGGCAGTCTGAGGTCTAATTTAGGTTTTGCTACTATGAGCCTCTAGAGTTTTGTTAACTTCTATGAGTTTTGATTTACTAATCTGCAATCAAGGATTAGTAATTTATAGTTCATAGTATTACTGTGATAACTAAGAGATGATGTATCCAAAAAGTTGGATTATAGCAGAAGCTCAGAAGTAGAAACGATTGAAATTGCTTGAAAAAACAGTGGAGCAAGTGAGAAAGTAGATCTAGAGAAACACAGCCTTGCTTAGGGGACCTTAACAATCTTGGTCCAAGTTCCATATAAATTCTTAAATATAAATGAATGACATTTTCTTATATTTAGCCTTCATGAATAAATATTTACTAAATAATTTTGCATTTCATACTATTCTAAGGCATATGCATTTAAAAGATCTATTTTTTTCATTGCAATAGTTAAAAGAAGGTTGAGAGTGTGATTATTCATAAATCAAACAGATAGATGATACATAACATATAGTAACAAAAAAGGGAGTGCACATTGACAAGTGAGGCCAGATTACTATGATCCAGGAATGTTGGCAAAATCCAAGTAGAAGATGAAAGATTTTATCTGAGTTCTTAAAGAGGAAACTGGCTTAGATGTAAGAATGTAGAATCAGAACACAGTAGAGAAGTAGGTGACTGATATTTGTTGAGTGATGCCATATTTCAGGCACTGTCAGCAAATATTAACATATATACATAGGGTCTGATATAATGTTTGCTAGCAAACAGATGGTTAGATAGATTATATTGCCTTATCAACAATAAAATCTGGTTATTTTCATTTTAATAAGTTTAGATTTTTTAGATGATAAGGATTTTCTCTTTGTTCTGGACACATCATATATGGCTTTCATTTCTGTACTCTTTAATGAGACATCTTCAAAAGATGAGTAAACATAGATTGAGAAAACAGTTATTGATTTTCCACATCATGAGTGAGTTATTTTTTTTTCAATTTGTATACATAGTTGCCTCATACTACCTATCAACAGCGGTATAAAAATACCGTTGGAATCTCTTTCTTCATCCTCTTGAAGGAAGTTTTTTGTAACTGTCAAATTAATTTTCTATAAGATGCCATGTGACATTTTTTCTTTCACATGAAGCTTACATAAAATTTGTTTAAATCATCATGGTTTTTCTCTAATTGGCTTAGCCTATTATTTTTATGTGAGGTTATTATTTGGTTGTTTAAGTTTGTAGTTAAAAGCTGTATCTGTTTATTATTAGATTTTCCTAGCAGTTGGCCAACTGTCTCATGTCATACATATTAACATTTTAAATTAGTCACAATATTTACTGTTTGTTAATGTCTTATATAAAAAAATAGAAAATATATCCACTGCATATATTTATAATACAGGCAAATGTAAAGAAGAAAATGAGTTACTCATAATTACAGGGATAATGTACATTAACTTTTACATGTATTTTGAGAGTTAGAGAAAATAGATAGATTTTAAAAATTATAGTAAGAAGTTTAATTTTCTTGGTGCAGTCACATTCAGACACACTTATTGGTGTAGGTATTGAAAGGTTAGCCTTGCAACAGGTTTTACCATCTAAATAGGGTCATCCCCCAAAATTGCAGTCAAGGAAGCAGAAGATATACAGCTTTAAGAAAATATAAGTGATCAAAACTGAATCAAATCTTATGTCCCCTGGAGGAGATGTATGTGTGAATATTCCAGTTGCAAGTGGCAGATACATAATTCTTTAAATACTATAATATTCAAATTTTCAGATAATATAGTTAGTAATCTGGGTTTTAATACTATTAATATGTGATCTTTGAATCTCCAAGATTGATGGAAATGAATGGCCTATTCAATAACATTTGGACTATTACTCAATAATTTCTTTCTAAAAATATGCTCCTACAAATGTGGAGATGTACAGATGTTGCTACATGAATATAAGACAAAGAGAAAATGTAACACAGAAAGAGAAGATGTGATGAAGGATAGTTAGCTATAAGCCTCCTCCTCTGCTCTAAGCATAGCCAGTCCACTTTTTCTGTCTTTCATGTGTATTACTGTGTTACATTGTTTGGAAGAATGGGCTTTGTTGCCAGCAACAAGTATTTGAAAATTCTTGCATGTATAGTTTGGGTAGCTGTTATCAGTTCCTAAGTTGTCAAGATTTATTTTCAGCTGTTGTTCCCTTCTTGTATATAAATTTTATGGTAAATGTCAATTTAATCTCTTTTCCAGTAAATATACTTCTAAACTTAAATTAGCATATTTTTAGCATGGTATATGGATGAGATAATGAGCCATGGAAGATGAAAACATGTATATACTCTTCCCTTCTATTATTTGGAGGAAAACTTACACCATAAATTAGTGCTAATAACAAATTCATCTAGGGCTTCAAGGCACTGAGACAGTATTTAGGCATGGGAAAATGGTGATTCTTTTCCTCCCCATGGAAAAAGTTCACAATCGACACTCCTATAACAATAAACAGGTCAACAAGAGAAAAGCATGGTGGATTTACTAATGTTACATGTAAATGTGTGCATGTGAGTCATATAAAATGTAAACTCAAAGAGGTGCCAGAGAGTTGAAGCTTAAATGTCCTCTTCATAAGGGAATAGGAAGTGGTTGGTGTAGAAGTAAATTATTTTCAGGAGAAACAAATAGACTCAATGCTCAGACAATGGTTCATAGGAAAAAAAATTGTCTTATTATGCAGATAAAATTTTTTAGGTTATCTATTGGAGCTGCCCTCAGATTAGATGAAAAGTTTGTTTGGGCATGATAAAGACTCCCAGTCTCATCTTTTCTCAGAGTGTGAATCTTTTCTGCACATTTGATGAAATTCCCCAGGGCAGAAATCTTCAGACAAGTACATTTATTTTTGAAAGAAACTTTCTTGGCCAAATCAGAAATTTCCAGAGTCCCTGCCTCTGCTTGGAGGAGGGTAATAAGACTATGTTAGAAGGACTTTGATTTTGAGGCAGCTTCTAAGACCTCTCAGCATGCTAACATGCTAACAAGTCTTTGAGGCATTGCTTTCTGAGCCCCATTAATATATATATATATATATATATATATATATATATATATATATATATATATATGTGTGTGTGTGTGTGTGTGTGTGTGTGTGTGTGTGTGTGTGTATATGTACACACACACATAAATGCGGTTCTCATAATTTTTATCTGTAATTTTTCCGTTTTTTTTTGGTCTGAAAGCATTTCAAATTTGTTTTGAATTGTCTTTTTTGAATAATTATTCTTTTCACCTAAACACTTCTATTTTTACTTCCAGTTTCTGGTCTGACATATTAAGAACTTAGATGTCATTGCTCCCACCTTCACAACTAGAAAAATAGTAAAACTTAAATTTCTTAGAATCATTAGAGAACAGAGGTGACAGGGCAAACTACTGCCCCAACAACTGGAAAGACATACTAGAACGGAGAATCCCAGTTTACTGAGATCAGAAGCTACCGCTTGAGCCAGCAACTGGTAGGAAAACTTAAAGGATATTGAATACACACTGGACACAACATGGACCAGCTCGAGATATTAAAAACTCCTGAAAGAGGGCTTACACTTTCATGAGTTTTACCTCCAGGAGTTGCACCAAGTTCTCAGGATGAAGAGAATAATTCCCTCATGCTCTTGTCAAGGAAAGGAGAAAACTAATGATTTTGAAATATTCCCAGAGGACTCTGTTATTAACAAAGGCTTTCCTTCAAGGGAAAGTATTTTACCAAAGTCTAACCTGCCTGGCACATAACGGTACATAACTGACTTGGGGGAAGGGAAATATCCAACTTCAGCCCTGTCTAGTCTTCCTGTCTCATCTAAAAGGGCTGAAGATAGCTGAGGAACACTTATGAAGATCACGTTCCTGGGATGGAGGCTCACTGAAAGACTGAAACCTAATCATGGGATTGTAAAATGCTTCCCTCTTTTCCACACTTGACCACCAAATCAATCAGGCTTCTGCATGATAACAGGGGTTTACAACTGAAAAAACTGCCAGCCTCAAACTCTGTTTAAGAAGGATTCTTTGTAAATTCTGGATATCAGCCCCTTGTCAGATAGGTAGACTGCAAAAATTTTTTCCCATTCTGTTGGTTGCCGATTCACTCTACTGACTGTTTCTTTTGCCGTGCAGAAGCTGTGGAGTTTGATTAGGTCCCATTTGTCTATTTTGGCTTTTGTTGCCATTGCTTTTGGCGTTTTGGTCATGAAGTCCTTGCCTATGCCTATGTCCTGAATGGTTTTGCCTAGATTTTCTTCTAGGGTTTTTATGGTGTTAGGTCTGAAGTTTAAGTCTTTTATCCATCTGGAGTTAACTTGGCTAGCCAGTTTTCCAAACACCATTTATTAAACAAGTAATCATTTCCCCATTGCTTGTTTTTGTCAGGTTTGTCAAAGATTGGATGGTTGTAGATATGTTGTATTTCCTCTGAGGCCTCTGTTTTGTTCCATTGGTCTATATCTCTGTTTTGGTACCAATATCATGCTGTTTTGATTACTGTAGCCTTATAGTATAGTTTGAAGTCCGGTAGTGTGATGCCTCCTGCTTTGTTCTTTTTGCTTAGAATTGACTTGGCTATGCAGGCTCTCTTTTGGTTCCATATGAAGTTTAAGGTAGTTTTTTCCAGTTCTGTGAAGAAGGTCATTGGTAGCTTGATGGGAATAGTGTTGAATTTGTAAACTACTTCGGGTAGTATGGCCATTTTCATGATGTTGATTCTTCCTAACCATGAACATGGAATGTTTCTCCATCTGTTTGTGTCCTCTCTTATTTCGTTGTGCAGTGGCTTGTAGTTCTCCTTGAAGAGGTTCTTTATGTTCCTTGTTAGTTGTATTCCTAGGTATTTTATTCTCTTTGTAGCAATTGTGAATGGCAGTTTGTTCTTGATTTGGCTCTCTTTAAGTCTGTTACTGGTGTATAGGAATGCTTGTGATTTTTGCACGTTGATTTTGTATCCTGAGACTGTGCTGAAGAACTAAAACAGATCTACAAGAAAAAAAAAAGCCCATTCAAAAATGGGCAAAGAATATGAACAGACACTCTACAAAAGAAGACATACAGGGGGCCAACAAACATATGAAAAAATGCTCATCATCACTGATCATTAGAGAAATGCAAATCAAAACCACATCGATATACCGTTTCACACCAGTTAGAATGGTGATCATTAAAAAATCTGGAGACAACAGATGCTGGAGAGGATGTGGAGAAATAGGAACACTTTTACACTGTTGGTGGGAGTGTAAATTAATTCAACCATTGTGGAAGACAGTGTGGCGATTCCTCAATGACCTAAAAATAGAAATCCCATTTGACCCAGCAATCCCATTACTGGGTATATATTCAAAGGATTATAAATCTTTCTACTATAAGGATACATGCACACGAAGGTTCATTGCAGCACTGTTTACAATAGCAAAGACCTGGAACCAACTCAAATGTCCATCAATGATAGACTAGTTAGAGAAAATGTGGTACATATACACCATGGAATATTAAGCAGCCAACAAAAACAATGAGTTTGTGTCCTTTGTAGGGACATGGATGAACCTGGAAACCATAATTCTCAGCAAACTGACACAAGAGCAGAAAATCAAACACAGCAAGTTCTCACCCATAGGCAGGTGTTGAACAATGAGAACACATGGACACAGGGAGGGGAGCACTACACACTGGGGTCCGTTGGGGGGATATGGGGGAGGGACGGGGGTTGGGGAGGTGGGAAGAGATAGCATGGGGAGAAATGACAGGTACAGATGAGGAGAAGGAAGGCAGCAAACCACACTGCCATGTGTGTACCTATGCAACAATCTTGCATGTTCTTCACATGTACCCCAAAACCTAAAATGTAGTTAAAAAAATAAAAAAAAATGAAAATTAAAAAAAAGAAGGATTCTTTAGGAAACCCAAGGCTGCAGAGAGGATAAATGCAGGTACTCTAGAGGAAATTTTGGCCCCTGACTCCAAAGTTCAAGCAAGAACCTTAACTCTTACCCAGATCAACATAAAACCTCACACTAAGGACAATGTATCTGTGTGTCTTTTTCACAAATATCATGTTTAGCTTTCAAGAAAAAAATTAACAGGGATGCTAAAAGGCAAAAACACAATCTGAAGAAACAAAACATGCATCATAACCAGACTCAAATATGGCAGATATTTTGAAATTACTAAAGCATAAATTTAAAATAACTATTATTAAAAGAAAAATGTGCAAATGATGAGGAATATAAGCAGTGAGATGGAAACAAAAATGAAGAATATATTTGAAGGGCTTTTAAGTAGACTGAACTCAGCTAAGAAAATAACTGGTAAGCTTGAATAGTAGTCTATAAAAACTTCCAAAACTCAAATTTCAAAAGAAAATTGGATTAAAATTTGAAATAAAATATCTAAGAATTGTGGAATAATTACAAAAACATTACAAATGCATAATGGATAAGATACCTGCCAATCTATATGTAGGTATGTATATTCCATTCAAATTACAGAAAATCAAAGTTAAAAATATAATATTGAAGGAACCCACAGGAGAGGAGAAAATACCTTATCTATAAGGACTAAGCATAAGAATTATATTGGACTTTTCCTCAAAAGACATACAAGCAAAAAGAATATGAATGACCACCAGTGTAGACTTACATATTCAGCAAAATTATCCTTCAAACATGAAGAAGAAATAACGACTTTCTCAAACAAACCAAAACTGAAAGTATTTGTCACCTACCATGCAAAATATATTAAAATACATTTTTAAGAGAAAAAAAACAATTAGGTTAGAAATGCAGGAGTACATAAAACAGGAATAGCTTTAGAGAAGGAATAAATGAAGGTTAAAATATATTTTCAAATCTATCTAATGAATAATAACTTGTTCACAGTAGTAATAGCGACAACTTATTGGGTGCTTACAGCTCTGAATAAGTGAAATGAATGAAAATAATGTAGTAAAGAATAGAAAGAAAAACAGACAATTCTTTGTTACTGGTTACCTGAGCCACTCATGATGCAGTATGGTGCCATTTATCTTCCATATGAATGTTCATCAACGAAAAACAAAGCTAAAGACATATACTTTCTGACTGCAAATTACATTAATACAGAGCTATAGTAATCAAAACCAAATTCTGGGCTAAAAGTAGACACATAGAAAAATGGAACAGAATAGAAAGTCCAGAAATAAACCCATACATGTAGAGTCAGTCAACCAATCTTTGTCAAAAGAGCCAAGAATACACCATGGGGCAAAGAATAGGTTTTTTAAAAAATATGTTAGAGAAACTGGATATCCATGTGCAAAAAACTAAAATTTGATCTTTATCTTATATCTTACTCCAAAATCAACTTAACATTAATTAAATATTTAAACATAATAACCCAAGTAGTAAACCTTCTAGGAAAAAAGAAAAGGCAAAACTCTGTGACACTGATCTTGATGATTTTTTGGATATGACAACAAAAGCACAGGCAACAAAAGCAAAAATAAACAAGTAGACTAAATCAAAACAAAAGGAGTTTCTTTTCAAAAAAGGAAAACATCTACAAAATGAATAGGCAACTATGGAATGGAAGAAAATATTGACAAACAATATGTCCATTAAGGAGTTAGTAGTAAAACCATATAAGGAACTCATATGACTCAGTAGCAAACAATAAAACAAACAAAAATAGAATAATCCAATTTGAAAATGGGCAAAGAATCTTAATATAATTTTTTTTCAAAGAAAAGAGACAAATGTTCAACAGATATATGAAAAGGTGCTCAACATCACTAATCTAGAAAATGCAATTCAAAACCATGAGATATTAAGATATGCTTGTTAGGACAGCTGTTAGCTAAAAGATGAAAGATAAGTGTTGGTGAGGTTGTGGAGAAAAGGAAACCCTTGTGCATTTTTGGTGGGAATGTAAATAAGTACAACCATTGTGATTAACAGTATGAAGTTTCTGCAAAAAGAAATAATAATAATAACAATAGAACTACCTATGATCCTGCAATCCCACTTTTCTACATATAATCAAAACAAATGAAATCAATATATCAAAGAGATAATTGCATGACTATGTTCATTGTGGCATTGTTCATAAAAGCCAAGATATGGAAACAATCCAAGTGTTCTTTGACAGATAAATGGATAAAAATGTGATACATATATATGCAGACATAATATTATTGTGAAATATTATTTAGTCTTGAAGAAGAAGGAAATCCTATAATTTATAACAACATGGATGAACCTGGAGGACCTTATGGTAATGAAATAAGCCAGGTACAAAGGGAAAAATAATGCATTATTTCATTTTTATGTGGAATTTTTAAAAATCAAATTCATAAAAGTAGAGAGTAGAAAGATGGTTACCATGAGTCAGGTATGGGAAAAAATGGGATGATGTCAGTTAAAGAGTACAAACTTGCATTTATAAATTGAATAAGTTCTGTAGACCTAATGTACAGCATGTTCACTATAGCTAATTATAATGCATTATACATTTGAAGTTTGCTAAGAGAGATCTTAAATATCTTCACCAAACCCACACAGGTAACCAAGTGAAGTGACAGATATGTTAATTAGCTTGATTGTGGCAATTATATTACAATGTATAGAAAAACATCTTGTTACATGCACAAATTTTACCTGTCAGTTACATCTCAACAAAGCTGAAGAATCAAAACCAAGTGAAAACAAGACAAAACTGCAATATCTACTCCTCCTTGAGTTTCTAGCCAGCCAGCCTTCCCTAGAAATTTTAGACTTGTCAGTCCCCATAATTGCAAAAGTCAATTTCTTAAGATAGATCTCTCAATATGTATGTATGTATGTGTCCTATTATTTCTATATCTCTGGAGAATTTTGACTGATACAGTAAATTTTTAAAATTATTTAGTTATTTTTGAGATAGTGTCTCACTTTGTCACCCAAACTGGAGGGCAGTAGCACAACCTTGGCTCACTGCAACCTCTGTCTCCCAGGTTCAAGTGATGCTCACATTTACCCTCCCCAATAGTTAGGACTATAGTGCCCACCACCATGCCTGGCTAGTTTTTGTACGCTTTTGTAGAGACAAGTTTTAACCATGTTGCCCAGGCTGGTCTTGAACTGCTGAGCTCAAGAAATTTTCCTGTCTTGGCCTCCCAAACTGCGGGATTTAAAAATTATTTAGGTCTCAGTTAACTTATTTCTAACATGAGAATAATAAGAAACACCTGAATCATAGTATTATTATGGGTACAAAATCAGAGTGTGCAATCAAATCACTTAGAAAAATATGAGATGAATCATAAGCACTTTATAAATATTAGCTTCTATGCTTTTTACAGTATTCTGATTTCCAAAGCTAAAAAAACGTATTCTTGGTATATTATTTTTATCTCTATCTCAATCTATTTTAATGTATAATAATTTCACTAAGCTTTTCCTATAGCATGCTCATGAAATGATTAAATTTTCCAGATATTGAGGGACTGTTTCTTTTTGACAATGTGTTCATTGATTATCTCAACTCCATCGGTAGACCGAACTCACATTGTAAGTCTTTGAAGCTATTGAGTGACTATAATGATTGTTTAGATAATGTTCACAGAAAATCTATAATCAAGGGGAAAAAAAATAATGGACTCACATCTTACGTCAACAAGCCTTTGGTCATTTTTGTCAAAATTTTGGCATATTGCTAAAAAATATTTAATGAACACCTACTGTGTTCCAGGAACTGTTTTACTGGCTGATTAAATAGCAGTAGGCAAAGCAAACAAAGTTCCTTTGTCATAGTGGCTGCATTCTGTATAGGGACTTTGTAAGAACTTTTGCTTTCCTCAGAAGGAAGCTGGTAGCTATTGGAGGGTTCTGAACACAGGAGAGCTGTGTGTGGAAGATAACTGGCAGTGTGTCCTGCTTTCATCATGAATAAGTTTTTCTGTCTAAACTTTACTTATGACATCATGTCTGACTGTTATAAGTAAAATAAACTCTTTGCACTCTAGATAAAGCAACAAAGAAAAATTGGGTCACTCTTTCTAGCTCTAATTCTCCAAAATAAATGGAATTATTTTGCATAAGTTACAAACTCCTTAGCAAAAAACAATTTTATCCCTGACTTGCATTGCTAATGTCTGAACATATGTGATGATTTTGCTATCTAATCCCCACATGCTTGAAAACTGTTTTACTACCCTGAACAGATTAATTAATATAAACTTGGTAAACCCACTCATCCTGCATTTTTCATTAAATCCTTTTTGCCTATTTTTAAAATTTAATTAAAATTGCATGATGAGGAGAAAGAAAAATGGATGCAACAATGTCCTTGAGTAAGTGGTAGAGCTTTAGTATGTGTGATGATGCATAGAAACAACCAGCTTCCTGGGAAAAAAGCCCGGATTTGTAGCATTTGCAAACATTTGTGGTATAAACACTCCCTTCCAAATTTGTATTGTTTTGTTCAATTTAACAATGACCACAACCAGGAGAGGTAAATGACTGTATCTACATAAAAGTTGCTATTTATCCAGGATGAATTCTTTCTCAGCATTTTTTAACAATGTTTAAGCATCTGTCATCAACATTACTGGTACAATATTCACCTCTTCTAAGATGAAGCAATGTGTATGATCTCATCTTTTTTTCTTTTAGTTCTGATAACTTTCTTCTCCATTCAAATAGAAATAATATAAGTATAATAATAGAGCTATTATATTCATAATACAGGCACTAAGAGAATTGAATGAAGTATCATCATTTAATTCAGAGTCATTTCCACTCCAGCAAACCAGAATCTAAATTGATTGAAACAAAACATCACAAGCTAATTTGGGGATTCTTGACATATTGGTCATTTCTAATGTGGTACAAAATTTATTCCATCATCTTCCCGCAGTTTAAAATGAACATCATGTCTTATGTTTTGTACAACAATAGTACAATTATTTTAAATTTAGATGCTGATTGAAACAATTTCTGATTCCTATTTTTATGAATGTAAATTTTAACTATTGGTGGTAACCAACTCTAATGCTTTATTTTATTTATTTATATTCATTTATTGGACACATTATACTCCAGATGCTGTATGTGCCCTTGAGATAAAATGGTACACCACATGAATATAGTCTCAGCATTAGAATACACTGGCAATTACAGTCTTACTACTTCACAATAGGTTTTAAAGGAACACAGAAAATATATTGTTTATGTGTGTTTTAGGAAGATAAGTAAAGAGAATGTTGGGTCATGTCACAGGTTGAGCTTCCCAAGAGGGAAATTCTCAGGAGGGATTTGCATTTAAAGTTTTTGTAGAAGTATTTTCCTGCCTGAGGAAGAAAGCAAGAAAGTAAGATTGCTCAAAGTCAGATTTGCAGTCTCTACAAAGGCTTCTGTCAACCAGAAGACATTATAAAGTTTTCTTGAGTTGAAGCAAGGGAGTGAGGCTTTAATGGATCTGCATGGTGGTCTGAGAAGGGGAAATGACCATGGGTGAGGAGACTCTCTTCAGCTCAAGCAGTTCTCAAAGCAGGCTATCTGATGCTCAGTTTTATGTATTACCTTGTATGTGTTACTGTCTTGTTATACAAACACTAACAAAGGTGTTGCTGGGAAGGTGATTTCAGTTGTGTTTATGTAAGAAAGATTACCCTAGTCTGTTCAAGTCTGATTGAATACATTGAAAGACTTTTAGAACAAAACTGAGGCTCCTCTGAGAAAAAATAAATTCCACCTGTTAATGGCAGCTTCAGTTTATGTCCAAAAAATCTGGCCTGGCTTTCCTTATGGATTACCCTACAGATTTTAGACTTGACAGCCCCCACAATTGTTTAAACTATTTTCTTACAATAAATGTGTGTATCTATATCTATATAGATAGATAGATATACCTATAGATAGATCTACATACACACACACACACACACACACACACACACACACACACACACTCTACTGGTTCTGTTTCTCTAGTTGAATCCTGACTGATATAGGTTGACAACTGAGAATTATCTGCTAACAAAATGCCAAGTAGCTAGTTGATTAATCCTTCAGCCCAGAAGGGGTATCTGAGTTAGATATCACAGGGTTGCCTACAAGATAGTTAAATTATTTCTTGTTTTCTATTGTTTGCCTTCAAATTCATACTTTCTGTCCCTTGCCAAAAAGAGAAATAAGGGGAAAGACTGAGAATAGCTATTATGCAATTATACTAGATAAGAGTTTCATATCCAGGTTGCAAAAACCCAATTCAAGCAGACTTCAACTCACATAAATTGAAAATCTAGCCATTCAGGTATGGTGAACCTAGGGACTCAAATAAAATGGTTTTTAAAATTTTCATTCTTTACCTTTCTTCTCTGCATCCATCTGTGTTAACAATATTCTCACACATGCTGACTCCTCCACTGCTCATGCCTTCATCGGCCTCTCACTAGCAAGTTCAATGCAAACAGACAAAAAATAAAAACCAACTGCACGTCAAGCATCCTCATGGTAGAATTAAGTTTTATTTTTCATGCTTAGGTGACAAAATTTAACTCTGAACCAGTCACTATGAACAAGACAGAGAGAATATACTGATTGACTGACAAAATCTGAGTCATTTGCCTACCAGTGAAAATTGAGGTTTTAAATTAAAAGAAAGGGCAGCACCTGGAGCCTTGGTGGGCAGGTGATTTTAAGACATCTGCTTACAGCTGGAAGCAATCATTGTAACCTAGAACAACATCCACTCCAGCTTAAAAATATGACATGAAAGTGTGTCTGTCTCACCTGGACTCTGGAAGAAAAGATAGGTCCTTTATTAAAAATAAATACTGTTCAAATTTAGCTTACTCAAATCCTGGGTAAAGACAAGAAATTAATATTAACAGTGGTCTCAGGGCACCCAGACAAAGAAAAACCAAAATTTATCTGTGAAGAATTCAAAGTTTTTCAGGATTTCAAATATGAAGCCCAAATGAAGCAGAACTCGCTGAAGAAACAACTACATACGAGTGAGAGTCAGTCAAAACAACAAATAACAGAAATACAGATGGGAGATTCAGATAATAGAATTATCAGGTGTTTATTGTTAAGTAAGTATGTGTAAAGGCTGGGCAAGGTGGCTCATGACTGTAATCCCAGCACTTTGGGAGGCTAAGGCAGGTGGATAACCAGGTCAGGAGTTCAACACTAGCCTGGCCAAAATGTTGAAACCCCATCTCTACTAAAAATACAAAAATTAGCTGGGCTCAGTGGCATGTGCCTGTAATCCCAGCTACTCAGGAAGCTGAGGCAAGAGAATTGCTTGAACCTGGGAGGCAGAGGTTGCAGTGAGCTGAGACTGTGCCATTGCACTCCAGCCTGGGTGACAGAGTGAGACTCTGTCTCAAAAAAAAAAAAAAAAATTGTGTGTAAAATAAAGACAAAATTTAAAGGAAAGCATTAAGGGCAGGCAGAGGCTCAGGCCTGTAATCTCAGCATTTTGGGAGGTTGAAGTGGGAGGATCACCTGAGCCTAGGATTTCAAGACCAGCTTAGGCAACTTGGTGAAATCCCATCTCTACAAAAAAAAAAAAATACAAAAATTAGCTGTGCATGGTGGCATACACCTGTGGTCCCAGCTACCTGAGAGGTTGAGATGGGAGGATTACTTGAGCCTTGGAAGGTGAAGGCTGCAGTGAGTAGAGATTGCACCACTGCACTCCAGCCTGGGCAACACAGTGAGACACTATCCAGAAAGAAAAAAAAATGGCAATGTTTCATAAAAAATTTTTTTTTAAAATAAAACTTGCAGAATTGAAGTATATAGTAATTGAAATTCAAAGCTCAGTAGTTGGATTGAACAGCCATTTAGTCACAACACAAAATAGAATTATTGAATTAAAAAATAGATTGGAGGAAATTATCTAAAATACAGAACTGAAAATTAATTTCTGAGAAATTAATATAAATGAAGGTTTTAACATATATTAAATAGAAATTACATAAAAAGACACTAAAAGGAATGAGAAGCAGTAAGATTTGGAGGGATAATTTGCTAGTATTTATCAAAGACATAAATCCTCATATTCAAGAAGTAAAATTGGTTTCTAAGGAGGAAAATTAAAAAATCAAAGTCGGCTGGGCACGGTGGCTCACGTCTGTAATCTCAGCACTTTGGGAGGCCGAAGCGGGTGGATCACGAGGTCAAGATCTCGAGACCATCCTGGTCAACATAGTGAAACCCCATCTCTACTAAAAATACAAAAAAACTAGCTGGGCATGGTGGCGCGTGCCTGTAATCCCAGCTACTCAGGAGGCTGAGGCAGGAGAATTGCCTGAACCCAGGAGGCGGAGGTTGCGGTGAGTCGAGATCATGCCATTGCACTCCAGCCTGGGTAACAAGAGCGAAACTCTGTCTCAAAAAAAAAAAAAAAAAAAAAGTCGTATAGGAATGCTTGTGATTTTTGCACATTGATTTTGTATACTGAGACTTTGCTGAAGTTGCTTATCAGTTTCAGGAGATTTTGGGCTGAGATGATGGGGTCTTCTAGATATACAATCATGTCGTCTGCAAATAGAGACAATTTGACTTCCTCCTTTCCTATTTCAATACCCTTTGTTTCTTTTTCTTGCCTAATTGCTCTGGCTAGAACTTCCAGTACTATATTGAATAGGAGTGGTGAGAGAGGGCATCCTTGTCTAGTGCCAGATTTCTAAGGGAATGCTTCCAGTTTTTGCCCATTCAGTATGATATTGGCTGTTGGTTTGTTGTAAATAGCTTTTATTATTTTGAGATATGTTCTGTCAATACCTAGTTTATTGAGGGTGTTTAGCATAAAAGGCTGTTGAATTTTGACAAAGGTCTTCTCTGCATCAATTGAGATAATCATGTGGTTTTTGTCTTTGGTTCTGTTTATGTGGTGAATTACATTTATAGACTTGCAGCCTTGCATCCCTGGGATGAAGCCTACTTGATCATGGTGGATAAGCTTTTTGATGTGCTGTTGCAATCAGCTTGCCAGTATTTTATTGAAGATTTTTGCATCTATGTTCATCATGGATATTGGCCTGAAGTTTTCTTTTCTTGTTGAGTCTCTGCTGGGTTTTGGTATCAGGATGATGTTTGTCTCATAAAATGATTTTGGAAGGATTCCCTCTTTTTGGATTATTTGGAATAGTTTCAGAAGGAATGGTACCAGCTCCTCTTTGTATGTCTGGTAGAATTCGGCTGCGAACCCTTCTGGACCTGGGCTTTTTTTGGATGGTAGACTCTTAATTGCTGCCTCAACTTCAGCCCTTGTTATTGGTCTATTCAGGGTTTCAACTTCTTCCTGGTTTAGGCTTGGGAAGATGCAGGTGTCCAGGAATTTATCCATTTTTTCCAGGTTTACTAGTTTATGTGCATACAGTTGTTTGTAATAATTTCTGATGATGGTTTGAATTTCTGTGGAATCTGTGGTGATATCCCCTTCATCGTTTTTTACAAGCATTCATATATAACAATAACAAACTTAAAGAGAGCCAAATCAAGAATGAACTGCCATTCACAATTGCCACAAAGAGAATAAAATACCTAGGAATACAGCTAACAAGGAACGGAAAGGACCTCTTCAAGGAGAACTACAAGCCACTGCTCAATGAAATAAGAGAGGACACAAACAGATGGAGAAACATTCCATGTTCATGGTTAGGAAGAATCAATATCATGAAAATGGCCATAATCCCCAAAGTAATTTACAGATTCAACGCTATTCCCATCAAGCTACCAATGACCTTCTTCACAGAACTGGAAAAAACCACCTTAAACTTCATGTGGAACCAAAAGAGAGCCCACATAGCCAAGTCAATTCTAAGCAAAAAGAACAAAGCAGGAGGCATCACACTACCGGACTTCAAACTATACTACAAGGCTACAGTAATCAAAACAGCATGGTACTGGTACCAAAACAGAGATATAGACCAATGGAACAGAACAGAGGCCTCGGCGGCAACACAACATATCTACAACCATCCGATCTTCAACAAACCTGACAAAAACAAGCAATGGGGAAAGGATTCCCTGTTTAATAAATGGTGTTGGGAAAACTGGCTAGCCATGTGCAGAAAGCAGAAACAGAACCCCTTCCTGACACCTTACACCAAAATTAACTCCAGATGGAATAAAGACTTAAACATCAGACCTAACACCATAAAAACCCTAGAAGAAAATCTAGGCAAAACTAGGAAAATCTAGGAAAATCAGGACATAGGCGTAGGCAAGGACTTCATGACCAAAATGCCAAAAGCATTGGCAACAAAAGCCAAAATAGACAAATGGGACCTAATCAAACTCCACAGCTTCTGCACGGCAGAAGAAACAGTCAGTAGAGTGAATCGACAACCAACAGAATGGGAAAAAATTTTTGCAGTCTACCCATCTGACAAAGGGCTGATATCCAGAATTTACAAAGAACTGAAACAGATCTACAAGAAAAAAACAAGCAAGCCCATTCAAAAGTGGGCAAAGGATATGAACAGACACTTCACAAAAGAAGACATACATGAGGCCAATAAACACATGAAAAAATGCTCATCATCACTGGTCATTAGAGAAATGCAAATCAAAACTACATTGAGATACCATCTCACACCAGTTAGAATGGTGATCATTAAAAATTCTGGAGACAACAGATGCTGGAAAGGATATGGAGAATTAGGAACACTCTTACACTGTTGGTGGGAGTGTAAATTAGTTCAGTCATTGTGGAAGACAGTGTGGCAATTCCTTAAGGACCTAGAAATAGAAATTCCATTTGACCCAGCAATCCCATTACTGGGTATATATCAAAAGAATTATAAATCATTCTACTATAAGGACACATGCACACGAATGTTCACTGCAGCACTGTTTACAATAGCAAAGACCTGGAACCAACCCAAATGCCCATTGATGATAGACTGGACGGGAAAATGTGGTACATATACACCACAGAATATTATGCAGCCATCAAAAACGATGAGTTTGTGTCCTTTGTAGGGACATGGATGAACCTGGAAACCATCATTCTCAGTAAACTGTCACAAGAGTAGAAAATCAAACACCGCATGTTCTCACTCATAGGTGGGTGTTGAACAATGAGAACACATGGACACAGGGAGGAGAGCATCACCACTGGGGTCTGTTGAGGGGAAATGGGGGAAGGATGGGGGGTGGGGAGGTGGTGAGAGATAGCATGGGGAGAAATGCCAGATATAGGTGAAGGGTAGGAAGGCAACAAATCACACTGCCATGTGTGTACCTATGCAACACTCTTGCATGTTCTTCACATCTACCCCAAAACCTAAAATGCAATAAAAAAAAAAAAATCAAAGTCGTACCTAGACCCATTATAGTAAAACTTGAGAGCATCAAAAACAAAGAGATCTTAAACTCAGAGGGAAATAAGAACAGTTACAAATGAATGATAGCTTTTGGACAGTAAACTTTTCCTCTTAAAACTGAAAATCAAAAGAAAGTATAAAAATTAGCTTTAATGGGCAGAGAGAAAGATACTATCTACATAGAAGAATATTCAGTGGTGTGCTAGAAACAGTTTTCTGACTTAAAAAAATAAATTGTTAAATATTGAAAAATTTTGCAAGTAAGTCATCAAACCAGCTTCATATGTGAGCCATGAAATAGAAAAAAAAAAAATTCCTAGGGACAGAAAGAACCAAATATATTCTTCATAATATTAGCTAAGAATTTTCCTGAATTGATCAAAGACCTTTTCATATTTCAAAAACTCAAATAGAAAAAGCAAAAAGAAACATACTTGCAGATACATATGAGTGATAATACAGAACACTAAAGGCAAAGCAAGATTATAAATGCTGCTGTAGGGTAGAGGAGAAAAATGAGTGTTAATCAGTTTAAGACTTTTTAACATCACAAATGGGAGCCAGGAGACAGTGAAGTAGAGCCTTCAAAGTGATACCATTTAGTATCTGTAAATGGTATACTATATGCTAGATATATATTTGCATTTTAGATAATCCTATGTTAAAAAATACTATGTTTTAGTATTTTTTAGTATTAAAAATTATTTTAGATAATTCTATTTTTAAAAATACTATATTTTACTATTATAGTAAAAATACTATATTTTAATTTGAACTAAGTGCTATACATTTTATATACCTTTTTAAAGAAATAGGAATAAATTATATAATTATCATTTGGTGTTACACTAAGCCTAGGGTGGGTTTGAATTTTTAAAAATATATTCTCTCTTTATAAAATATGCTGACTTATTTTTAACTTGTTTTTTAATTTGATTCTATACATGTAAGTATATGTGGTATATATAATATAAAAATATAATTTATGAGCATGTATTATATATGCATAATACATAGAGTTTTACCTCTAAAGAAATCATTGAATAAAAATCCTATAATTATGTTCTCAAAGTAAATATAATCTAAAATTTTATGTAAGCTTTTTAGATTGTGCTTACATAAATGTACTACTAAATGTCCCTAAAATGTACCACTACATAATATATTTATAGTAAAAAGAAGTAAATAAAGAATAAAGGGAATGATAAATAATTCAGTTAATCATTTTTGTTAAATCTTTACATCATCTGCAAATATAAAAGCAATCTGAGGTTTCTAGGTAGAGAAAGTATTTACTGCATCAAAGAAATTCAGCTTATTTGAGTCCCTAACACTTTCTGGAAGTCTTTCTATATCTACAGCCTTTAACCAATTGGTCAACCTAGAGTGGTGTATCATACAGGGTAAATTCTGATAGGCATTATAAGCAACATTATGCCATTTTCTCTCCATATCCCATTTCTTTTAGCTCTAAATTGCATTTTTAATGATAAACTACTTTTTTTTTTTAATGCTTGATTATGTGCATTTTGTGATTGGTTTTGACCAACCCTTTGGTTAAAATTTTATATAAAAGGAATTATGTGAATTTGTACTTGATTCTATTGTACTTGATTCATATTTATATTCTCCTTACTCTGCAAAATCTAGAAAATGAAATATTTGACCCTAATTATTTAAATATAGCAAGATCAGTTTTTTGGAGATGAGGTAATTTATTATAACTTTCAGTAGGACTTTGTCCTACCCTAGGTTTAACCTAACCTAAAAAAAGTTTAAAATATAAAATTTATTCATATTTTTAAATAAAATAATAAAATGGTTAATTTTTAATTAAATTTAAAACATTTCCTGAATAGGTTTAGCTAAAATGTAAACTTTTATTAGAGGCATTGACAAATTTCACTGGATATAGAAAAGTAATATTCACACAAGGAACCGATTGGAGTGTTGAAGTATGCTTTACATGAGAAATGTTGGAAAATAAGTAAAAATATTTAGTGTGAAGAAGAAATAATTAAAAGTAGACACAACAGCTGCCATCAAAGATTTGAGAACTTTTATATGAAAGAGAAATTGGTTTGGATTATATGAAGAAAAGTCTTAAATACTTTATGGAAGAACCTTTTTAGAAACCGGTCATTGAACATTGGAATCAGCTACCACAAAAGGAATAGTTTAAGTGATAGCTGAACATCTGAAGATAAGATATAAAAAATTAGATGAGGTATAGAATTAGAGGTCAGCAAGCATATACAGCAAGTATAGCAAATTTTTGCTCTGTAGAAAAAATAGAAATGATACAAAATTGTATGGCAAGATAAATTTGTTTTTTAAGAAATTTAAAAAAGCAAGATTATATGTCAAGAAGAAAGATAGTCTGGAAGAAAAGAGAAACACAGGAAATGGAGAAGAAGGAGAGAGAGAGAGAGAACAATTGTAGGATCAAATGTCTATGCTATGAAGCCAGCGTGGTAGATTGTGCCTGCGACTGTAGTCTCATCTACTACAGAGGCTGAGATGGGAGCATCACTTGAGCCCATTTGAAACCTGGGCAACATAGCAGAACCCTGTTTAAAAAAATAAAAATAAGTCTATACAGGAAAAAAAAAAAAGAAAGAAAAAGAACAAAAAAAGCAAAGAGGATGCAGAACACAAGTGGCCTGTCAAGGGGTGGGGGCCTATGGGAGAGATAGCATTAGGAAAAATATCTAATGTAGATGATGGGGTGATGGGTGCAGCAAACCACTATGGCACATGTATACCTATGTGACAAACCTGCACATTCTGCACATGTATCCCAGAACTTACAGTATAATAAAAATAAATAAAAAAGAATATTGTCATTTGAGACATGGATGAATCTGGAGATTCCAAGGTGCACAGTCCCAGTCTTTTCCAATCAATACCCTTACTTTAACAGCAGACACCTGGTGAGGCTGTGCCTGCACCTTTCATGCAGGTCAGCCACTTGCTTAAGAGCTTGTATCTGTTTTCCCACAATTTTAGCTCCTTCTCTGCAGGAGATAAGACTCACTCAGGGCAATCTTAGCAGATTTGAGGCTCAGTATGTGCTTTTGAAGCTGAGAGTTAGAATCTCTGAGATCATCATTTTCTCTCATTACTTTGCCCCCTGAACTTAGGAGCAACCAACCAGTTTGATTATGTTCCTTGGTTCTTCAATACAGTCAAAGGTATTATGTATAGAATCACTAAACTCCTTGTCTTTCATGAGTGGTGAATCAGGAATGTCAAGTGCATTTATTTTGTGTAACTTTCTAAACAGTTTATGCCAGGAGTATCAGTGTTCTCCATACTATTAGAAGTAGAATCCCTAACAATTTTGAGTCTAATCATCTTAAATAGCCAACTCCAAAAACCACCAAACCAACAAATGAACTCCATCCTTAATATTCTATTCCTCTAGAACCACTCCTGGTACCAAAATCTGTAGAAATCACAGTTCTCTAGAGAAACAGTACTAATAGGGTATATATATGTGTGTGTTATATATATGTTAATACTCCTTAATAGATACACACACACACACACACACACACACATCTCACACCTCACACAATCACAAGGTCCCACAATAGGCTGTCTGCAAGCTGAGGAGCAAGGAGGCTAGTCCCAGTCCCAAACCCGAAGAACTTGGAGTCCAATGTTTAAGGCAGGAAGCATTCAGCATGGTAGAACAATGTAGACTTGGAGGCTATGCCAGACTAGCCTTGTCATGTTTTTCTGCCTGCTTTATATCCAGCTGGTGCTGGCAAATGATTAGAGGGTGCCCACCCAGATTAGGGATGGATCTGCCTTTCCTAGACAACTGACTTAAATGTTAACCTCCTTTGGTAACACCCTCACAGATATACACAGGATCAAGACTTTGCATCCTTCCATCCGATCAAGTCGACACTCAGTATTAACCATGAAAATGAAGTTCCCAGAGGTTTCAGAGTATGGGCAGTATCTGTCAAATTGCCTGGGGTAAAATTACTCATGCATGTGGCAAGAATTTAAAGAAAAGAGAGCGTTGGACACTATATTTAGAAAAAATACATTAATTAAGATCATACTATTGCTTTTAATTTTAAAACTACAGAGTGATCATAAGAGACCAATGAATTTGGTCAGGAACATTTTGAGAATCAGTCTCATTAAATTTTGCACCTGCACTGTGTAACCGAGGAACTGAAAGCTGCAAGTCAAGATAGGCTCTTTGCTGATCTGACCCAAATATTTGTATAGTTTTTGTCTTGTTAAGAAATTGGCTGGGTGTGGGGGCTCATGCCTGTAGTTCCAGCACTTTGGGAGGCCGAGGCAGGCGCATTGTGAGATTGAGATCAGTGTGGCCAATATAGCTAAACCTCATCTCTCTTAAAAGTATAAAAATTAGGAGTTCGAGATCAGCCTGGCCAATATGATGAAACTCCGTCTCTACTAAGAGCACAAAAATTAGCTGGGTGTGGTGGCACTTGCCTGTAGTCCCAGTTACTCAGGAGCCTGAGGCAGGAAGATCACTTGAACCCAGGAGGCAGAGGTTGCAGGTTGCAGTGAGTGGAGATCATGCCACTGCACTCCAGTGTAAGCAACAGGGAGACTCTGTATCAAAAAAAAAAAAAAAAAAAAAAAAAAAAAGGAGAGAGAGAGAGAAGTTGCACCAGACCAGTTAAACCATCGCAAAACACTTTATTCAAGACTTACAATTGAGGAGAGAGACAATTGCTGTGTAAGAGAAGGGTTGAACTCAACTCCACTGAAGCAAAGGGTAGATGAGTGAAAAAGTACTGAAAGACTAGGAAAGGGGATAGAGACATTTCTGGGTTGTAGCAGGTTTCCAGCTCAAAGGGACAGAGAAATAATGTACGAGGGCAAGTTTGCCTAAAGCAAATGTCTAAGAAGGGAGGTTAGGGGCCTACATCTGGGAAGAAACCTGTCCAAAGTGTAGTTGAGTTGAGAGGAATGTTAGGGAAAGACAATCTTGGTCAACTATATATATATATAATTATTGGGCCTGAAATGAAGATTTCATAAAACAGTGATATATTTTGTAAAGCATGTTCTTAATGTGTTTAGGAACAAGTAACATATTACTACCTCAGAATTAACCCTCTGTTTAATATTCAGGGAATCTGATCATTTTACATTTTGTTCTAGTTCAAAACACTACACTTTCATAAAAGTAGGGCTCCCATATCAATGGAAAAATGCTTTGAGGTCTGTTTATCCTGGGTGAGTAAGCAGCCAATCTGTATTCTTAAATAATGAGGGGGAATGAGCAGCCCAACTATTGAAGAAAGTAATAAATTTGTCTGTTAATAAAAAAGGAACTCTACATACTAAGGATTTTTTTGTGAGAAGGTTGGCATAATTAACTGCAAATTGTTGTAAACTAAGACATAAGTAACCATTGCATGACAAAAAATTATTTCAGGCAATTCAGTGAGGAATACCTATCATGAAAGTTTTCTCTTCCCTCCTTTGTAATTGATAGGCAATTTACTTTCCAAAAGGCTCTCGTTCTTTTTTGGCCTAAAACTTTATACTTGCTGCTTCTTGAAACCCACTACTTTTGTTTTGCTTTTTAATTCTGGGCAACAGTGCACAAGGAAATTTCTTGGTATAACACATAAAGGAAAATGAGGTCTGTAAAATCCCTTGGAAGAGAGAAGCAGAAAAAATGAGTGATATTTTTGAACAAAGAAAGGACAAAATATAAGGTGTCTTTTCTTATATATGAACAAAAGGTTGAGGATATTTTGAAATAGATATAGTTTTATAAGACAAGACAATGGCTTATTAGGTACAGAAATAATTTCTGCAAATGTCTGAGAAAAAAATTGAAGAAAGCCAACAAAGGACTATGAATGAAAACTTACAGAAAGCAGGGATAAAAACTATTTTCTGAAAAGACTAAGATCCAGTCCACATCTCAATGAGAAGAAACAGAACACTGAAATTGGAATCAGTTGATAGGTATAGCTTCATATTATTTATAAGCCCATTCAGGCTTAAGTTAATAGATTATTATTTATAGTTCATTCTGGTATGAGGTCACAAATTTGAAAAATATTTCTCATATATATATATATATATATATATATATATGTATGTATGTGTATATATATACATACATATAAATATATCTGCCTTTTGAAACTAATTCTTCTCTATCTGTTCCTAAATTTGAAGCTATTCAAAGTGAAGCTCTTCAAAGCTTGGTCCTAATTCTACTCTTAGTTTCTCACTCCATATACATTGTCAACCCAATTACACCTATGCCTGCAGTTTATTTACCACACACAAAAAAGATAACTAGGTGACTCCAATTTATATATCTGATCCAGTCCTGTTCTTTAAGTTCCAGAGTAAATAACGACAGTTTACCTGGCTTCTTCTCTTGGGGGTCTGAAAATTTTAACACATTGAAAACTGAATTAAAGACAAAAATAATCTTTTCCCAGTGCTACCTATCTCATGACAGGTAGCTTCTATATGCAGTAGTTTATAGTAGCACATTTCTTTTCACCTTATGTATCTTTTGAGCCTTCCTACATCCATCTGTCTTGCCACTACTCTTCTCAAAGCTGCCTTCATTTGACATTTGTGTGACTACAGCCGCCTGGACTACCTACATCTCTCTCCCTTGTTCTTTTCTCAGCTATCTGCCCCCTACTAAGACCAAAATATTCTCATCTCTTATCCTTGCCACAGCTGGAGTGATCTTTTTGGAATGCAGATCTAATAATCACATTCACCTCCTCTTTCAACTTTTCAATAGCTTTTCTTTGCTTTTAGAATAAGTCTTTTACAACACATGCAAGATCTTACATTGTCCAGCTTCTACCTGTCTTGCCAGCCTTACACCATTCCATGCTGCCCCATTCTTTCTCTATAGCCACATTAGCTTTCTTTTCTCTTTCACTATTTCACTAACATACTATCATGTTCTCACCCAGAAATTTGTGCTTGCTAGTTCCTGTATTTGAAATGTTTTCTTCTGAGAAAACAAAACAATTTTTATTTGATAAATGTAAGCCCTTTCAAATGATCAGGCTCAGAGAGACATTAAAATGAGACAGTCCTACTTATGCCCTTTTAAGTTACGTATTCATCTATTGAAACTTCTTGCTACTGCCACAGGTAGCTATGAATTAACCTAATAATGCTGCTCTATAGCTTAATAATGTATAGCCATATCAGTCCATTTTCACACTGCTGATAAAGACATACCCAAGACTGGCAATTAACCAAATGTTGACATTCACTCAGGATGGTTGAAAAACATTAAGAGAAATATTAAGGAAGCGATATGATTATAGTCTCAAACCTTTTGGAAGCCCAAAGGCTTTTTTAAACTTATGGAACGGGCTGAAGGCAGCCGGTTCTTATGTTAGAACATTAAGTCATAGGGTATAGATTAAGGATAATAAAAGCTTCCCCAGTTAAGTCTGTTTACACTACATTCTTTGTCTCTACTCTGTTTACTCATGTAAACTTTGTAGTGCCAGATGGCCCTCTCTGGGGGATATTGAAGGGGGATTACCCAGCAATGTTGTTTGTTCTGGGACCAGGAACGAAAACCTGTTAGCATTCATAAGGCCACTCTTTTAACCATGTTAATTATCCACAAGTGTGTTGACTTGGAACCTCTGTTATTAAATCTATACTGAAAAAATGCAAGGAGGAACAGGGAGTGGTGGTTGGTTAGCTGCAGTTGCCCTCTGAGAGCAGCCGATGATCATCTCTAGCCCACTCAAATCACTGTAATGTGTGTGAGGGTGCATTTCGTTTATTCGTCATGGAGTCAGGGTCTGCAGGACAGACCTTCACAGGTGGTGATCAACATCTCAACCAAAGAAAGAGGTTTATTGGACTTTCAGTTCTACATGGCTGGGGAGGCCTCACAATCATGGTAAAAGGCAAGGAGGAGCAAATCATATCTCACACAGATGGCAGCAAGCAAAAAGAGAGTTTGTGCAAGGCAACTCCCGTTTTTAAAACCATTAGATCTAGTGAGACTCGTTCAATATCATGAGAATAACACCGGAAAGACGTACCCCCATAATTCAATTATCTCCCATCAAGTCCCTCCCACAACATATGGGGATCATGGGAGCTATAAGATGAGATTTGGGTGGGGACAAAGAGCTAAACTGTATCAATAGCTAATCACAAATCAATGTTTCTTCTGTAAACCAATGAGAATTCCTGACAACTTCTTATCGATCTACTCCCTGTCCTCTTTGATCATTCTTTTGCCTTTAAAAATGTTCTTGTAACAAAGGACAAATGGAGGTCATATTCAAGGTTATTTGGCTCTGAATCCTTTGGGCAGCTGTCCTCACACTGGTGTAAGCAAATTCTACAAATTATATTTTGTGCCTCAGCTGCTTTCTTTTAGGTTGGTACCCCCTGGTTTGGTTATATACCCTCCTCCTTCAGTTATTTCTTCCAATATTACTTCCTTAGTGAGAACTTTCCTGATTATCCTATTTAAAAACTATAGTCACCTACCTTCAACTTCTGCATTCTCTATTCTCTCCTTTATTATTTTAGTTTCTTAGTTTTTTTCCATAAAACTTATCATCTTGTTGCATATTATATATTTTATGTATTTTATTTTCTTCACAACTCTAGTAGAATATAAATATCCTGCTCCAGAAATTTTTTCTCTGTTTCTTTCTAACATGGCAGAACCTAAAAAGTTACCAGGAACATAGTGAAGCCACCTTTACAAAGATTATGAAAGTAGGAGAAATCTCACATAACTGAATCCATCTTGTTTTTTATCTCACAAGCTGTCTTTGCTTATTCCACGTTAACTAGGCAGGATTTAGTCTATACTTAAAAACAAAGATGATAACAACCTCTTCCTACAACTAACCTGCTCCTTGGTTGGAGACCGAAACCATGTTTATAAAATTAAGAAGAGCCACCAGGCTAGAATTGTGATAGGGTCTAAATTTTGAGAAAATATAGACATAGTTAAGTTCCAACGAGCTATTGTGTTTTCTGCTAAGATGTAGATATAAATTCCTATCAGCCATTGTCTCTTCTGCTAGGATGTAGGCATAGTTTAACCAGTCACGGTTTCACCAGTCATTGTTTTATAACTTGCCTTCTTTTTACTACATACCTCTCAAAAGTCACATAGTCAATAGCTGCAAAATTTATAACTTATCCAGTTTCCCTTATAAATAACACTGTTATGTAAAACCTAAGACTGGCTTGGAGATATTTTTTCAGAGTTTGCATCATTTATAGACCAACTGGCAGCATGTGAACCAATAACTCCCTGCACAGGGACTGACTGAGTATAAGAAAAGAGCTCCAGTCCCCTATGATTTCATCCTTGACTCAACCAATTAGCATTCTCCATTCTTTAGTGCCCCCTGCTCACCAAACTATCCTTGAAAAACTCTAGCCTCTGAATTTTCAAGGAGGCTGATCTGAGTCATAAGCTTCTGCCTTTTCACTTGTCTAGCCCTGGATTTCTTGCACTTTCCCTACTTCAGTAACACTGCCGTAGTGAATTGATTTTATCTGTGCAGCCAGCAAGAAGAACCTTGATGGATGATTACAGTAGTGCTAGGTATTCTCCATTTACTATGCCAAATCTGTTCTATACCTGTCTGTTCTGTGCTATGGGAGGCTGGATCGAATATCTGAACTCCCTTGCACTGTGGCTATCTAATGCCTGAAATTTGTGAATGGGAGGCACTGTCAGAGCAATGTCAGGAAATGTAAGTCAGGTATATGTTGCCCTTGCAGTACCTCCTTAGCAGCTATATTTGTCTATTTAAAGCCACAACTGTCCCATAACACCATTTGAAAAGTTTAGGATCCCCAGGTTCTGGTAACTGCTTCTTTGCTTCCCATTCTTGCTCTTTAGGGGTAAGTCATCTGTTTTGATTCCCAGGTTCTCATCCTCTTTCTCTGATTCCCTCAACCTTCCCTACACCTTTGCAATTTGGCCTTCACCAAAATCTCCTCAGTTATTCACTTGAATATGCCATCTATTTCCCTGTGGAAACTTGACTGATACAGTAGGCATTTTCTTATAGGAAAATCAGATGTTTAAAACAGTATATATCTGACACATGGTGAATGCTCAGTAAATGGTACTTATTATTATTTGGCCAAGGTTTATTCTCACTAAATCTTGGCCAAATCTAATACAATTCCATATGGTATTTTGTATATAGTATAACATTTTGACAAATACTAATAGCATATTATCTATCATTTTGCTACATATATCTGGCCTTTTCCAGCTTCAGCTTTTTCATCAATAACTAGGAAATAATTTAGTAATAACTTTGTTAAGATGGGGCTCTTTATAATTGATTTATTATCATTTCATAAAAATTCCAGTACATCTTCCAAACCTACTACAGTAGTAGAAATACATTTACTTTGTTTTATGTTAATTGAGTGACTTCTCTGTGTATAATGGTATGGTTCAAATACAGCTCAATTTATGATGCAAGCAAGAAGATAAATTATCGAACAAGAATTCTAAAAATAGCCAGTGATTACCCGTCAGCTCCCTGAGTTTCAGACTGCTATAAATGGCTTACTTTTGCTAAATTCAGACAATCATCACAAATCCAAATAGCCAAATCTAAAGCTGTGGAGTGTTCAACAACTAATTTAAAAGTAGGCTTTAAATTCTGTGTTGTTTTAATTAATGCTAGTGCATTTATTTTAGAAGGGTAAATACGCATGATGCTATTAGTGATTTTTAAAATTTTTCTGCTATTAAATAGGCCAGCATTTAAGTCTTCTGTTTGAGATTCTTAGGCTCACACCTAAGCAAGATGTAGTCTCTGTCATGACCACATGGCATCCCAGAATATTCTTAAAGCTGGAGCAGAATTACTGGGAAAATAATTACATCAATATCTATAGGGAGTCTTGTGAGCTCTCTGTTGCCGAGAAGTTAAAAATCAAATGAGGAAAGAGGCTTTGGTCAGATATAAACTCAAAAAGTAATAATTTTTATTTTTATAGACATATAATTTATATCAAACCATAATTATAATTTTTAAACTGCATAATTAGTAATTTTAGTTCAGTACTGTAGTAATTTGCTTTATCAATGGTACAAAATACATAATACCAAGTCAAACTGATGTTGTTAAAGGCCAAATATCCCTTGGGTCATATCAAATATATTCATATGGAATCTACTTTTCTCTCACTTATACCCACCATGACTATGAAAATTAAAAAAGCTTACATATTCCATGAATTCATTTAATTTAAATTTTTCTGTGTCAACTATCTATGACATTTATCTTCCAGATTTATATTTAAGCTGTTTGTCAGACATCTCTTCGCTCCCGGCATATAGTGCCCAACCAGCTGTTTTCAGTTTTGATCCCTTCCAAGCCTTTTGGCTCAGTGACAATATCTCCCCTCCAAAGATCTGCAGACCCATATCCACATTGCACAATTCCAGGGTCTGCTTAGTGCTCCCCTGGAGTTATGCAGAATAGGAAGTAGGATTACCCTGTGGATAGGAAAAAGAGGTAACTTGAAAACCTTATAAAAAAAGGTTTGCTAAGAATATCTTCAATGTTACTGTGAAATTAATATATCTGACTACTTCTATAAAGAAGTTCAAATGAATACCCATAATATCACACCACAAAAGAGCACATCTAGGAATGAAAGGCTATTACAGTTCTCCAGTCTAATGATAACAATTTGTTCACAAATCTCTTAAAATAAGGATCTGCCTCTTTATGCTTCAGAGAGTTTAAGTATGAACAACATTTCCCACTCTAGAGTAAAATAAAGATTACTAAATGTTGTGGGTGTTAATTTTAATTTGTGTAATCTAGCTACATTTTAAAAGACCTAACCATGAGGTCTTTAAAATCTACTGGGACCTGTTGGGGAGGCAGGGGAGGGAGAGTAAAATAGCTAATGTACCTGGGCTTAATACCTAGGCAATGGATTGATAGGTGCAACAAATCCTCACGGCATGCATTTCTCTATGTAACAAACCTGCACATCCTGTACATGTACCTTGGGTCTTATAAAATAACATGAAATAAGAAAAAAAGAGAGAAACATACAAAACAAAACAAAACAAAACAAATCTAAGTTCAATGAAAATCTGTGGAAAGTTTCAAAGTTAATTTAAATGTGTTGATATTTAAAATAGCTTAATGTACAATACTGAATATTTTAAATGACACATTTGAAAAAGAAGAAAAAAAGCTTAATGTAGTTATTAAGAAAATCTGACTTTTTTATTAACTCAAAAGCACTTTATTAGTGAGATAATTTGATATTCTCCTCACAGAATTAGAATTCTCTACTTTGGCTATTCCCACCTGCCAAATGATAGGCAAGTTGGTGAGGCTACAGTTGGGTACATCTCTTCTGCAGTGCTGTACATCTTCATGCCTCTGCCTCTTTGTGCTATAAAGGGAATGGGAGATTGACTAGAAAGAGAAAAAAAAATGAATAGATGATCTCTATGGTGGCTTTCAGCTCAAAGAGTCTGAAGCCTGAGATTATAAACAAAATTACCCGTTTAATTCCATTTCTGCCTAGATAGTACTCTTTGCATATATCCAGCCATTATAATAAAATTAAGTGTTAGAATGATTACGAGGTCAGGCATGCTGTAATATTTCATTCCACAGATTTTTATTGGATTTGTAGACTGTTGCATTTTTCTCTCCAGTGATTCTTTCCACATTTTTGCTTTTATATAGAAATATTTATCAAGGTAATAGGGATTTACAGTTAAAAATACATAATATTAAAATTCTCACTCTCTACTGCTAATCCCTGTTGTCAATCACTTCTTACTCTTTTAGCTATCTGTTACAATAGTTACCTGCATATATTAATGTAATAGCTAAGGCCATTATTTAATTTATATCTTTGCATGACATGTATTGACCTTCTTTTTTGGCAGATAGGGACAGTCCCTTTTTTCTACCCAATATGGAAATCATAATTTTGAGTTTTTAGTCAATGTTTAGATTATCATTACTGTGTATAGTCATTACTGAGTGTAACTTATGTTTCCTTTTTAAAATATATTTTTATGAAGTTGTTTTGTTTGCATACAAATTTTTTTATGATGTAACATAACATCTGATGTAAGATTATAATGGCAAAGATATAGACAAATAGGAAGAAAAACACTGAAGAAAGCACACCAATGGAAAATTTAAAATGTTGAAAGTTCATGGTTTTCTAAAGCACTGGAATTATATTTAATCATGCATTCCTACTAAATTATATATTATCCCAATATGCATAGTTTAAATACATTTTGAGAAGAAAAATTGTCTCCTATCTACATTATTATTTATTTGAAGTAGTGATTCACTTTGCTAACAAAAGCTGTTCTAAGTTAAATATCATTTGTTTATTATTTTTATCAGGGGATTCAAGAGGTCACATAAAAAAAGCATGAGTTTTCAGTGATGGGGAAAGAAATCAGCTGTATTTTTTAAATTCCTTGTGCTGCTGTCTCTCACTCATAAGTGCTCCTTCTTTGCTAATTTTTCTGTGTTATACCTCCTGAGACCACAGCTGTACAACATGAGAGCCTCTAGTCACTTATGGCTCTTTAAATTTAAATTGGTTAAGATAATATGCAAATAAAAAATCAGTTTCTTGGTTACACTAGCCACACTTTAAGTGTTCAACAGCCCCATGTAGTTACTCTGCTGCACAGTGCAAATGTAGAACATTTGCATCAACACGGAATGTTCATTTGTACAGCACTGACCTAAACAACTATAAAATTATTAACCATGAGCAAATAGATGGCTTCTCTCTGTGAGGGGATTAAAGCACAAGTTGAGCTTACAAAGGCCGCCTGATTCTCTTTTCCTGTTAATAACAGCTGTTTGAGCTCCAGAACAAAAACTTGAAAGAAATATTACCTTTAAAACACTCCATTAGGACTTCCTAGTTTTTATAACTTGACCTGTGATTCAATCTATAATAAAGGCCAAGACATGAAAAAAACATGGCACATTAGAGAAAGAGCACCATGTTTCATATTTGGAAATATGGCACCTGAAAGGAGAATATTAATATACTGGGGCAAGCGAAGGGTTAGGATCTGAAGGAATATGTAAATCATGTTTAGAAGCTAATTTTAATACCCAGGACAGTAGAAAAGGTATTCCAAACTTTTAAACAGGGAAAGGACATAACATTATATTAAGGAACTTTTGATTTTATGAGAAAGGAAAGCTAGAAAGATGTTAAGATTTAATATCATTCTTTTCTAGATGCATATTATTTTTCTATCTGTCACAATGTAAATGGCCTAGTACAAGTTAATTTATTTTGGAAAAACAATGGGGTAACAAGCAAGAAAATGGGGGTGACAGCCACATCAATGATGCACTTGATTAGTTATTAAAATGTTCTGTGTATCTGAGTTTTCATTTACAAAATGGAGTTAATAATACTGCATTGAGTTGTTAAGATAAATGAATGGGACGCAAAATGTAACATGCTTAGTTGAATGCTTGGCATTTAATAGGAATTTTGTAATTTGTTACTGTATGTTTTTTTCTTATATGTTTATAATGAAACTATCAAGAGACATGAAACACAAATTGTGCCAGTCAATATAGTATTTGATCCCATAGTTCAAGACGTTATAAACATGCTTGAATTGTTAGGAAGAACAAAAAGTTTGAGATCTGGAAATAGCTTGTCAATCACCCAGTGACATATCTGAGTACAGCAATGTCAGAGTAGAACTGAACACATAGTTATCAAGTGGTAGCAGGCATAGTGCTGGCATACTGGCTAGCTAACTTACCAGCTACTTTGAGACCCACCAATATGTGTGGCCATAATAAATGCAAAGAGGAAAGTTAATTTTCTTCGCATTATAACATTTTCAGTTAGTGCCATGGTTCACTGGGATACCACAATTGTTCATAGTTCTACTGCTAATCTTCAAGAGATGTTTATAATTTATATTGTTTACATCTGAGTGTAGATATTATAAAGACACTTATTTTACTACTTGTATGAGCTTTCCTCCCAGAGCATCATATAATTTTTTTCACTTTATTCAGCTATCTGCTCAAATGTTATCTCTTCCCATGGTAACTTCTTATCCATGGCATCTGAAATAGCTATTTTCCAAAGGCCTAAGTTTTACTTGAAGGATCAAATTTTATCTTTCGCAAAAAGATAGTCAGTTATTTTCTTGAAGTGACAGGCTTACTCTATTCATTTTCAAGTAATTGTCTGCCTAGTACCTAAGTCTGAATAACCATGGTTTATCTGCCAGTTTTTCTGTCAAGTGAAAATGTTTTGAGAATAAAGCAGCTAGTTCGGCTCTCAACTGCAGAACTGACTTATTTTCTGCAAGTACATTCCAGTAAAGAATGCAAAGATTAATAGTACAGTTTGGTGACAATGCCTTGATTCATACTAAGGCATTAATAGTTTGATCTACCATTACTTTTTCACCATATGAATTCCCTACAGTAGATAATTAGCACAGAGAATGATATTAAAGTAAGTTATACAATAAACAATTTTATAATTCATAAAATAAATGGTAAAAATCTGAGTTTTCAGCATACTCTGAATGTTAGATGAAAATTATATAATAGCGCCGGGTGCGGTGGCTCAAGCCTGTAATCCCAGCACTTTGGGAGACCGAGGCAGGTGGATCACGAGGTCAAGAGATCGAGACCATCCTGGTCAACATGGTGAAACCCCGTCTCTACTAAAAATACAAAAAATTAGCTGGGCATGGTGGCCGTGCCTGTAATCCCAGCTATTCAGGAGGCTGAGGCAGGAGAATTGCCTGAGCCCAGGAGGCAGAGGTTGCGGTGAGCCGAGATCGCGCCATTGCACTCCAGCCTGGGTAACAACAGTGAAACTCCGTCTCAAAAAAAGAAAAAAAAGAAAAGAAAATTCTATAATAAAAAATACATATACATATTAAAGAGAGAAATCAGATGCACAGGATTTAGAATCAGAAGGAAATATAATCACATGTGATACTTTAGCATTATAAGAGATTACTATTTCCAACAGTATTCCCACGAGTTGTAAATAATTTGAGTAATGGATAATATTGTAGAAAAACACAGGTTACCACAATGTTTCCTAGTAAAAAATATGAAAAACCTGAAACAAATCATTAACCATGTAACTTAATTATCTTTAATTTCTTCTGGACAAACAAAGGGGTAACAATAAGCAATAAAATATGGGTTGATAGCAATAGCAATGGTTCACTTTATTAGTTATTAAAATGTACATAGAGAACTTAATTAAATCTAATATATAGTGCAGAAATAGACACATCCCTTTCGTTATCATAGCTGACATGTATGGAGCACTTACTATAAGCCAGACACTGTCCTAAGCCTTTAATCCTGAAAACAATCCTGTGAGTGATTCTGTTGATAAGGAATTGAGCTGTAGTCACACAACTTGAACATTGTTTGATCTCTAGATAAGAATATTTTCTATCATAAAGTATTTTACAAGAGTAGAAAATGGATAAATTCATTTATAATATTAATGTGAAAACTGTTTATGTGTTTAAAATCATTTAAATCCTCTTTAGATTATTAAATTTAAAATGAAATAAAACTATTAGGAAAAAGTAAATGAAACTCTGAAAACCAACAGTTTTCAGAAGTGTAGTTATACCCACACCTCAGTATTTCCAAGAATATTAATTATAGAGGACTAAAGATTTAACTGAAAATATAATGAAGGCCATAAATGTGAATATACGCCAGATATTTAGGGGATGGGAAATTCTAATTATCCTGCAAAGACTGTATTTAAATGAGAACTAATAAGTGTGATGACATGCATATATAAATTATATATGATGAAACAATACACATAAATGATAAAAGACAAATTACAACTTTGGGAAAATATTTGCAACATATATAACATGTAAAGTATGAATAAACTAAATATACATAAAGAGCTTGTATCAGTTTAAAAAAAAAAGCCAATGGAGACTTCAGAATAAGAGAAAATTTATAAAAGGTCAGAGGCTAGGTGCAGTGGCTCATGCCTGTAATCCCACTTTTTGAGGATAACTTTGGGAACCTGAGATGGGAGTACTGATTGAGCCCAGGAGTTTGGGACCACCCTGGGCAAATAGCAACACCCACATTTCTATAAACAAGTTTAAAATGAGCTGGACATGATGGCACTTGCCTGTTGTCCCAGATACTCCAGGAGCCTGAGGCTTGAGCCCAGAAGTTCAAGACTGCAGTGAGCCATACTCTGCGTTCCAGCCTGATTGACGAAGCAAGATCCTGTCTCAAACAAACAAAAACTAAAAATGAAAGGTCAGAGACGATGGCCAATAGAGATCAGAAAAGTTTTGGTGTTACAAAATCAAAGATGTGTCCATTAAACAACATTAAAGTCTTGTTTTTTACATGTTAAAAAGCCACTGATTAAGAGTAATGTCAAATGTTCTTGTGTCAGTTTGCTGAGAATGATGGTTTGCAGCTTCATCCATGTACCTGCAAAGGACATGAACTCATCCTTTTTTATGGCTGCATAGTATTCTGTGGTATATATGTGCCACATTTTCTTTATTGAGTCTATTGTTGATGAGCATCTGGGTTGGTTCCAAGTCTTTGCTATTGTAAACAGTGCTGAAATGAACATATGTGTGCATGTGTCTTTATGGTAGAATGATTTATAATCCTTTGTGCATATACCCAGTAATGGGATTGCTGGGTCAAATGGAATTTCTATTTCTAGATCCTTGAGAAGTCACCACATTGTCTTCCACAATGGTTGAACTAATTTACACTCCCACCAACTATGTAGGAGTGTTCCTATTTCTCCACATCCTCTCCAGCATCTGTTGTCTCCAGATATTTTAATGATTACCATTCTAACTGGTGTGAGATGGTATCTCAATGTGGTTTTGATTTGCATTTCTCTAATGACCAGTGATGATGAGCATTTTTTCATATGTTTCTTAGCCTCATGTATGTCTTCTTTTGAAAAGTGTCCGTTCATATTCTTCACCCACTTTTGAATCGGGTTTTTTCTTGTAAATCTGTTTTAATTCTTTGTAGATTCTGGATATTAGCCCTTTGTCAGATGGGTAGATTGCAAAAATTTTTTCCCATTCTGTTGGTTGCTGGTTCACTCTAATGATGTTTTCTTTTGCTGTATAGAAGCTCTGAATTTTAATTAGATCCTATTTGTCCATCTTGGCTTTTGTTGCCAATGCTTTTGGTGTTTTAGTCATGAAGTCCTTGCCTATGCCTATGTCCTGGATGGTTTTGTCTACGTTTTCTTCTAGCATTTTTATGATGTTCATTTTATGTTTAAATCTTTAATCCATCTAGTGTTAATTTTAGTGTAAGGTGAAAGGAAGGGGTCCAGTTTCTGCTTTCTGCACATTGCCAGCCAGTTTTTCCAACACCGTTTATTAAACATGGAGTCCTTTCCCCGTTGCTTGTTGTTATCAGGTTTGTCAAAGATCAGATGACTGTAGATGTGTGGTGTTGCCTCTGGGACCTCTGTTCTGTTCCATTGGTCTATGTCTCTATTTTGGTACCAGTACTATGCTGTTTTGATTACTGTAGCCTTGCAGTTTAGTTTGAAGTCTGGCAGTGTGATGTCTCCAGCTCTGTTCTTTTTGCTTTATGTTGATGTTTTCTGTAATTAGATTGTATTCATTTTTATGTAAATTAAATAGTACTTAAAATACTGAAAGATAAAAGCTAATTTGTAAGGATTATAACTGTATTTATTACTGACAAGAGATAATGTCAGTGATAAACTGGTGTAAAGTCCTAATAATATTATATAACGCTTATTGAACATTTTCACTTCCAATTAAAATTTAGACATATAATTTGAGAAAGGTGAACATAACATAACTATTTATGCAGGAACTGGGACAACTGATAATTCAGATTATTGTCAAATACACCTCACTGATTTTTTTAATGTTTCTCATCCACTGTTTTAAAATTTCTGTAGCAAAGCCTCGTTTTCTTACATTTAAAACAAACTGAACTTTTCCATTCTCCTTTAAATTCTTATAGCAAACTCAAACTTCTTATTCCTAAATAGCTATAAATAATCTGACATGGTACTGGATCAGATTCCTAACATGAGCACTTCACTTGGAAATTTCTGAACCTAAAGGGTACATTTGATTAGGAGTTAGAATATGTCCTCCCAGAAGCAGAATATGCTTGACACAATTTATGTCACAGAAATTGCAAACTCACATCTATCTAAGAGGCACCTTTCCTTTGGTCCTTACAAAGTTTTGAAAATATTGAATTATTAAACAACTTTAAAATGTTTGATTTTATACAAAATGTTGAAAGTTGGGATTCCAGGCTTCGTGCTTGCTATCCTGCATGGCAACACCTTTCGGAATGGAGCATCTGCAGGGTACCCTATATGTGGTCTTCACTCTCAAATCTGCAACACAAAGTCTGTATTGCTCATATATATTCCTTGCTTGACTTTTATAAAATGTGAATTTATGATCACATCTTTAGGCTATGTCCAAAGTCTTACCTGACACAATGCAATTGTCCAACATGCCTGCTCTACTATCAAATTTCTATAAAGACTTATTTGTTTATATTAGGTTGAAAATAATGGCAAAAATTACAATTACTTTTGCACCAACCAACCTAATAGACCTCTATAATATTTCTAGGCAGAGAGAAGCTACGTTATCATATAATAGATTTTTTTTTTTTTTTTTTTTGAGACGGAGTTTCGCTCTTGTTACCCAGGCTGGAGTGCAATGGCACGATCTCGGCTCACCGCAACCTCTGCCTCCTGGGTTCAGGCAATTCTCCTGTCTCAGTCTCCTGAGTAGCTGGGATTACAGGCACGTGCCACCATGCCCAGCTAATTTTTTGTATTTTTAGTAGAGACGGGGTTTCACTATATTGACCGGGATGGTCTCGATCTCTTGACCTCGTGATCCACCCGCCTCGGCCTCCCAAAGTGCTGGGATTACAGGCTTGAGCCACCGTACCCGGCCCCATATAAGAGATTAATAATTTCATTCTCACATTAACAAAGAAAGATTGGATAGGGAATAGAGTTCCAAGTGGAGGTGGCACATAGGATATTTAAGTGTTCATGGAGGATGCAATCAGAAGCAATGGGTACCAATTTTTACAGAAGTATGTGATTAGGCTGTGGAGAGGATTATAAAAATGGACAGTTTATACAAAGCAACAGAGGTAATTTAATTCTGATATTAATGTATAAAACTTGCCTTACCTGAAACAAACACTTAGTTGCAGTTTATAAAGCTATTAACATTGACTTTTGAGTAACTGAGTTTGTTAAAGACTCTATATTTGCTTAAATATACCTCTTTTTTTAAAGAAAGAGACCAATGTGTACTATGTTTGATATTCGAAGGTAGTTTAATCTCAAAAGTGCTTTTTAATTCTTGTACTATTCTTCATTATTTTGAAATCTGTTGTTATCTCTTCAAGATCAGATGTTAAAATTAGTTGTTTTTGGGCACTGTTCCAACAGAAAACATGACTAAACTTGTAATGGAAGCATTAATTCAGCCCCTAATAAAATGTGAATTAAATTCATATTTTAAAAGTCCTCATAATTTTTCTATAAATTCATTTGACTTTTTGAATATTGACTCAAATAATTTCGGAGTTGAGATTTATTACTGTTGGCACTTAGCTACCTTCTAACAGTATTACTGCCCTAAGTAATGATAAAACCTGGGTCAGAGAATTTAGATCTAATTTGGGGAAGAAGGTAAGTATATGCTCCTTTTATTAATTCAAAAACATATATTAAGATTGGATTATATGTTTCTCACACTCATCTTTGCTGGGGCTTTAAGGTGAAGAGGACATAGTTAATGCTTAGAAGAAACTGGTAACTTAGGCAGAAAAACAGCTAACTAGTACAATGCGATAACTGTACAAATAACCTGAGTCAACAGTAAAGGGAGCACAGTGGCAGGGCAGATTCATATTGCCATGGAAATCAGAGAGGTTCCTCCAAAAAAAGAGAGAGAAGTAACTATGAACTGGACTTTGAAAGAGGACAATGACCTTATCATATGGTGAAAGGATATATGAAAGCACATACCAGATTCTGGGGCCATAAGTAAACTCACAACACTGGAAAATAATTTTGAGGAGTGATAAGGCTGCCAAAGGGTATTGGAAACAGATGATGAAATGTTTTAAATTGAGGCATTGTCAAAGAATATCAAGAAGAATTGGGAAATATGTACCAGTCATCTTACAAGTTATACACATTTTGAACAATTTTATGTCCAGGAGCTTATTATAAGAAAATAGTGTGGAATAGACAATATACTGTAAAAGAATGTTTCTCACAGCATTATCTAGAATATAAAAAAGTAGAAAACAGCTGAAATGCATAATGACAGAGGACTGAAATAGGAGTAAATAAAAGGAATCATTTCAGTATTTCACCATTGGATATGATATATGTTAGGGGCTTGTATAGAAATCTTTGCCACTTAAAAGGTAGTTTTCTGTTGCTAATTTTCTGAAGTTTGTTATTATTTATTTAATTTGTTTACTAAGAATTTGTGTTTAATCATGCTTAATGTTTATATTTATTTATTGAGATTTTTATCTTTTTTCTTATGACTAAAGTAGGGCAGATGAAGAGGTACTCAGAAGTTAAATTATTTTGTATTACTTGTTATTAATTAATTGCTAAGTAAGATTTTCTTCTGTTTTCCTGAGAATATTTCTTCTATGATTATATATCAGATTGGTCTGTACATTTTCTTTCTTATACAGTTCTTTTTTGGATTTGGTATCAATACCAAAAAAGCTTCATAAAGTGTGAAGGACTCACTTAATTTACCATCCTCAGACAGAAATTGCATGCAATTGAAATAATCTCTTTCTTGAATATATCATAAAACTCACCTTTAAAAATACCCTTGACCTTTTAAAATGTACCCAGTAGGTTTGGAGATATATATATATAATTTAAATTATTAATTTGACCTTTGTAACAAGAGATGTAGTCCAAAGAGATATGAATAAACTTTTAGCAAAATATAAACTACATGGATGTATTTTTCTTCCACTCTTCCTGTCTTTCAGGTAATACATGAGTCTTAAATGCTTACTTCCTACTATCAGTTTTGCTTCTAACACTAATCAATGTGCCAGTGACAATAGCCCATGTCATTTTTAATGCCAGCTGATGTCCAAACAAAAAAGTTATTTTATCACACACTGAACTGACAATAAGAGACCAACGGCCATTTTAAGCAATAGCGTTTTGTTTCTACAGCAAATAAAAACTGTAGATCTGATCCAATTAAAGAAGGCTCCCCCCCCCCCGCCTTCTACAGATCCTGTGACGTAACTTCTTTTTTTTTTTTCTTTTTTTCTTTCTTTTTTTTTTTTTTGGTACTGGGATTGTAAATCATTTTACCATCAAAGTATCAAAAACTTCTGAGTTCTCATTTTTGACAGCACACTGGAGGATAATGAAGCATCAATAATGACAAAAAGAAAACTATGCAAGGAAAGACATTGACAACCTGCTCAGCCAATGTAAGATGAAACCTAATTTTGTTAATACTTACAGTATTGCTGGCTATGACTCAGCTGGTGATATGGTTAGGCTCTGTGTCCCCACCAAAATTTTTATTTTGAATTGTAATTCCCATAATCCCCACATGTCAAGGGAGAGACCAGGTGGAGGTGATTGAATCATGGAGGTTGTTTCCCCCATGTTGTTCTCATGATAATGAGTGAGTTCTTGCAACATCTGATAGTTTTATAAGGGACTCTTACCCCTTTGCTCAGCACTGTTTCCTGCCACCTTGTGAGGAAGGTGTTTCCCCTTCACCTTCCTCCATGATTGTAAGTTTCCTGAGGCCTCCCAATCATGTTGAACTGTGACTCAATTAAATGTCTTTCCTTTATAAATTACCTAGTGTGCAAATGGACTAATACAGCTAGTATATGCTGATACAGCATATCATCTGAGTTTCCTGATTATTCAGGCACTTACCCTGACTAATCAGTTCTGATAACACACCATTAAATTGTATTGCAGTTTAAAAGTATTTTTCTTGATTTTAATTGATATGTTGTTAGGATCTGGGTACTATGTGATGTGGGAGAGGAGGAAATTTTGTGAGAAGTGTCTGCTGGCAGTGACTGACAGATTAGATGGGGAGAAGAAACACAGGATGGTTTATGCTCAAATTTGCTCTCATTTGCTACTTTGGATATCTATAGAAAGAAAACCTGTGTTTAAAAGTGAAGGTAAATGTTTCCAAGGAATTTAGGATATACAGAGTATAGCCACTGCTTTCTCCAGGCTTGGAGACAAGTGAGATCTCGGGTGGCCAAAAGCATTATTTCAGTTTCTGTAAGCAGCACACTAAAGTTCTGGCACCCTGTGAACTGAATCATCTTTACTGTCTAAGAGAGCTTCACATCAAGATGGAAATGAGCAAGACGTTAGAGGATGTCATTGAGATCACACATAATACACATTGGTAAACTCTAGAAATAATTGGAGTTTGGGGAATAATAATTGGAGTGAGTGCTGTGGTTCTAAAGTCATTTTCCAAAGGCTAGAAGGTAGCAAAATATGAACAATGATAGTAACCTAATTTGCATAAATTCCAGTTACACAAATATGAAAGGATGATTTCTCATGATTGGATCTTAATAGCAGATGTTGTACAGGGAGAGAATATTTTAGATGTTACATTGGGTTAAAGAATTATCTTATATTTGTAATTTATTGTGTACTAAGACAAACAAACAAAAACAGCAAAAAAAAAAAATTGTACTTGTTATACCTTACCTTTTAATAGGAAATTCAACCAAGTTACATTTGTCATTGTAGGTAAAATTTTTGTCCCTGTTCAGGTTATTTATTTTATGCTTAATATATTTTCACATTTTTCATTTTTAACTTTTGCTTTATGTTTGAAACCATCCCAACTTTATATTTTATTTTATTTTTTTCCTTTTTTTTATTGCATTTTAGGTTTTGGGGTACATGTGATGAACATGCAAGATTGTTGCATAGGTACACACATGGCAGTGTGCTTTGCTTCCTTCCGTCCCCTCACCTGTATCTGTCATTTCTCCCCATGCTATCTCTTCCCACCTCCCCACCCCCCCGCCCCTCCCCCATTTCCCCCCAACGGATCCCAGTGTGTAGTGCTCCCCTCCCTGTGTCCATGTGTTCTCATTGTTCAACACCTGCCTATGAGCGAGAATATACGGTGTTTGATTTTCTGCTCTTGTGTCAGTTTGCTGAGAATAATGGTTTCCAGGTTCATCCATGTCCCTACAAAGGACGTGAACTCATCGTTTTTGATGGCTGCATAATATTCCATGGTGTATATGTACCACATTTTCCCTATCCAGTCTATCATCGTTGGGCATTTGGGTTGGTTCCAGGTCTTTACTATTGTAAACAGTGCTGCAATGAACATTCGTGTGCATGTGTCTTTGTAGTAGAATGATTTATAATCCTTTGGATATATACCCAGTAATGGGATTGCTGGGTCAAATGGGATTTCTATTTTTAGGTCCTTGAGGAATCGCCACACTGTCTTCCACAATGGTTGAATTAATTTACATTCCCACCAACAGTGTAAAAGTGTTCCTATTTCTCCACATCCTCTCCAGCATCTGTTATTTCCCGATTTTTTAATGATCGCCATTCTAACTGGTGTGAGATGGTATCTCAATGTGGTTTTGATTTGCATTTCTCTGATGACCAGTGATGATGAGCATTTTTTCATATGTTTGTTGGCCTCCCGTAGAACACCAACTTTATATTTTTAAAGATGATCTTGCTTGTTATATATTCCTATGGTAACACTAATTATGCATACTTTGAAATATTTTTTACTTCCTTCTGACTTCCATTGTTAATCTTGTTAACTGCTTAGAAATGAACTGTTGTCTCTTTGCAAGTGATATCTTCTTATTTTAGATAAAATGTGCTTCATAAATACGTATTATTTTAACATAAAATTGGTTCAGGAAACAGAACCATTATTTCTTGAAATATTGCCCTTTGTTTAGTATGTATTTAATATTATTTGAGTATTTTTTACTTTCTCTGCTTACTTTTTTTATTCCCAGCTTCTGGGATGCCAATTCAACGCTCTCTGGATCTCTTATTCTGTCCCCTATAAATGTTAATATCATTTTAATTCATCTCTTTATCTGCATGATGTATTTTAGTCCTTTCTTGGGATATATATTCCAATTTATTAATTTTCTTTTTGGCTCTTTCTAATCTACTATTTAAGCAATTCAGTGATTCTTTTTATTTTGAAAAATTACATATAATTATTTCTAGAAGTTAATTCCTCATTATTTTGTTGTAGACTAAATTTTTAAAAAATATTTCCTCTGTAGCTATTCTCTAACATCTGCAGTTTCAATATCTCTAAATTTTGGCATCTAAAACTAACATTTTAAAAATTTTTACTTATCATGGGTACACAGATAACACTTGTATATTCTTATGGGATATATGTGATATTCTTATACAGTTATAAATATGTATGGTAAAATCAGGGTTATTGAGGTATTGATCTCCTTATGTACTTATTATTTCTTTGTCTTAGAAACATTACATATTCATGTTTTTATTTTAAAATATATATTATTGTTAACTATAGTCACCATATTGTATTACTGAATCCAACATCTTTTCATTTTTAATCAAATTCTGAGTTAGTGGATGGACTTCTTTTGCTGACCATTGAGAATTTTGTTAATCCTTTATTTTATCCATTGAGAATCTAGCATTACACAAATTGGAAACTCTTTCTTCCAGAGAGGATTTGCTTTTGCATTTGCTGGCATCCAAACTGAGATTATTTCAGCCTTCAGAGATTCGTAGTCAGTGGAGAAATCACAGACTCTGCTGCTCTACTTCATCCCCTCTGATACTGAATACCCATTCAGCAGTGTTAACAGTGGCAAATATTCTCAGAGCAACCCATTTCTTCAGAGCTATCTACTGTTCCAGCACCAAATCACACTTTTTGTTTTCATTGTGAGGAGAGTAATTAGAGATCTCATGACCTCTTGCAAAATCAACTGTCCTCATGATAAAATTCTATTTAGGATATACAGTGGTTGACTTATAGTCAGAATGGTCTATCAACAATTTTAGTCACTGATAATGTGGGAAGCGGAAGGCCATATTAACTATACATAAACATTTATCATTTTCTACTGCAATCTTTATTGATAGAATCTAAAAATTATTGGGAATGTTGATGAGCTATGCTTCCTTCTTTACTGGGCATTACACTTTGCCTCTTTTTTGAAAATATGAAATAATTTTTGGTTTATGATTCCATTTATATATAGCACAAAACAGGCAAAAGTGATTTAATCTCTTAAATATTAGAATCGATGTAAACATGTGTCTCAACAATTCCACTCCTACAAATATACCCAATAGAACTATAGCCTTAGGGACAGTGACTTAGAGGGGATGGAAGTTTCTAGGGGGCTGGCAATATTCTGTTTCTTGATCCAGGTATTACAACAGAGGCATGTTTTTTGTTAAATTCCACCGAGTTGTGCACTTGTAACAAGTATGTTTCTTTAATAAAAATATATTTCACAAAATAAATTAAATTTGGAAAAAGTAGCTGGGGAATAGGTTATTCCTGTGACTGTGTTTGACCTGCTGCTTGAGTCTATGCAGGATAAAACTTATGTAGCCATAAGCCTAGATTATGAGTGCAGACATGAAACATGGGGAATAATTACAATATTGTATATTGTAAATCGTGGTTTTTTTCACAAAGCTCAGCAAGACAGTATCCCTAATCTGTTTTTTTTTTCTTCTATGATGTTTTTGCTGCTCCACTGAGCAACAATAGATGCAGGAAAAGAGATCATTGCTACCATACACAAGACCAGCAGAGAAAAATTCTAAACCAAATATATTTGGGGGTTTCTTCTTAACATTATACCCACCTGGAGTTCTTGGGGCTTATTGAGATGGCTAGAGACACTCGAGGGGTCACTCAAATGCACATACCATGTCTAATTTATGAAGATGGAAACAGATTTGCATTAAAAATCTCTGAGGAAATGTTTCAACCTAAAAGATGTCATTGTCTCGAGGATTGAGGACACCTTTAAAGAGAAAGAACAAGTGGTGATAATCAGGTGCTTGCAGATGAAACTTATGAACCTCAATCTTCATTTAGTACAGGAAAGGAAGAAATAATGGAGCAGAAGAGGAAAAAATGCCCAAGATTCTAACAAGAGCCTGAGATATGTAGATCATGTCTATTCCCAAATATCTGATGGTCATTTTGACAGTTCTCGTTAACTGGTATCTTCAGAGCCAAGGGATTTTGCATAGGAACATGGAAGTATGGGCTAAATTTATTATATCAACTGAAATCCAATACTATCATTGAGAAATATTTGTTTAAGCTTTTGGTGGATTTTAATTAATTAATTAATTTTAGATACTGGGAAACATTCTCTTATTTGTTACATGAATATATTGCATACTGGTGAAGATTGGGCCTCTAGTATGCCCATTACCCAAATAGGGAACATTGTACCCAATATGTAGTTTTTGAACTCTCACTCCTCCCCCACACGTTTTTCTTTTTGAGTCCTCCGTGTTTATTATTTCCATCTTTATGTTCATGTGTCCCCATTGTTGAACTCCCACTTAGAGGTGAGAACATGCAGTATTTGGTTTTCTGTTTCTCAGTTCCCTTAGAATAATGGCTTCCATCTCCATCCATATTACTGCAAAGGACACAATTTCATTTTTTTTTTTAAATTGTTGTAGGCACTTTACCTTGTTTAAGAATGTTGGATGTCACCAGTTAGAAACTTTTTAAGTGTGATAAGGAATTTTGTTTCCAGGACATTTTTGTCGTTAATTTTATAGGTTAATTTTACTCATTGTGATAAATATTTGTGATTTAATATTTCTTTGGAAAATATATAAAATACAAAAATAAATTGTAATCTTCAGGTTATCCAGGAAAATACTATTATCATTTTAAACTATTCAATTCCAGTACTTCACATATTTACTGATGTATTTTCATTTAATTTGCTTATTGATAATGTATTTTCATTTAGGAAATGTATTTTTAAAATAAATGTATATAATCAATCTAGAAATTCAAATACATTTAAAAATTGGAAATTAGAAAAAAGACATAAAATTTTAACAACCTGATATAACAACTGCTACTACTTTGAAGAACCTTGTTCAAGATCTCTAAGTACACACACATGCACAGATATACTATTTTCATATACAGTACATTGTATAATATCATATGCTATTCTAGAACCACCTTTTCCCCTCAACAGTAAGTTCTAAACTACACAGGGAAAACTCTTTTAAAATAGTATCTTAGAATTCTGAAATGAAGATAAAGATGAAGAAAATATTTGAGTCAAAGTTCATATATACAAATACAGTTTATGAGAATAAATCTTTTCATCTTTTCATGAGCTTTTTCAAATTTATGTCTTTATAACATTACTTTTCAGTATTTAGTTTATTTTTATTTATTCTTGCATATGTGTACACATTAGGCATTAAAACTGCTATTGAGAGCCCATGATTTTAAGTGCAGAACTAGATATTGGAAAATAAATGTAGCCTTGTCCTTGAGACATATCAACCCAGTTAAGAGGAAACAATTGAACATATTAGCAATCTATATAGGAAACACCAGGTCTACAAAGAGAAGTTAGCAATTGTTTATGAGAGAAAAATAGTCCAAAAATCTTAAAGAAGAATATCTGAGTTGAGTATTCATCATGGAAAATGTTTGTTTATCTAGTGTGCTTACAAGACTCCGAGTAAGAGAAAAACAAATGAAATAGTATCTGCTAGTCAAGTAACAGCAATTTATTAGATTCAGTAAATCAAGGGTATAAGACCATTCAATTACAGGTAATGGTAATAGAACTGTTAACCTAATTAGTGAAACAGTTAAACAACTTAAAAAGACATTTTTTTCTAATTCAACAATAAGGAAAACAAATAATCTCATGAAAAAAATGGGCAAAGGACATGAATAGACAATTCTCAAAAGAAGACATAGAGAGGGGTACAAAATGACTGACTAGATGCAGCCAGTGAGCACCGCTCCCACTGAAAGAGATGAAATTATTGAGTATACCAACATAATTTGGGCAGATCTACAGAAAGAAAACACCAAGAGTAGATAGAGAGGTGATGCTGATGCCAAGGCTGAAGAGAGAGGAAGTTGGGAACACTTTGCAGCCCTAAACAGCTCCTGGGGAAGGAGTGAGTGAGGAGAATGAGAGACAGTCTACTTCTCCGGCAGACCTCTGGGATCTTAGCTACAGCAAAACCTACATACCCCATGGATGTATGAGGTGGCAGAAGGATCTGCCCAGGAAGCAGGCAGACATAATTCTTCAGCTAGTGCAGAACCCTTAGGCTTTTGATTTTGAGGCAACTTCAGTAAATTGCCTCCATAGGTACTCATTCCCCAGAGATCCCCATCTCCCTCCTAGAAGCTCTAGCCCCAGATTACCAGAAAGGCAGGAGAAAACAGCAGTGCAGGCTTTCCTGTGGGACTTAAGACACATCTGTCCTGCAGGCCCTGCTGCATCCCAGCCCTTCCCAGGGATCCTGCCTGGTCATCCCATAGGAGCATGGGCACAGTGCAGCATCCAATGCCCATCCTGACTGCTTCATTCCATCTGAGTACTTTTCTGGTGACCTAAAAGGACTGCAGATACCCCAGTGCAGCTGGAGCCAACTTTGTGCCCCAGGGTTGTAATGTGCAGCTCAAGAGTGCTGAATGGAGATCTGCAGCCAACAATCAAGTGAGGGAGGAGCTCTCAGTCTAGGAGCACTGAGAAGGGTAAGAAATGGGGATTCAAGAGCTGGTGCAGGGGCAGGGTGTGCATTCTACTGAAGGGATAGTCCAGAAAGTGTGTGACCTATCTCTGTGCCTCTGCCCTAGGGAATCCCATAGCACAGAACACCTAATAAAACAAAAAACACAAGCATGGCACCAGTGATCAAAGGGGGCTTGCTTGAAGGCCCAGGAGAAGAGCTGGTGAGGGAATCATATCTTCCCTCAACCCCCATCACACATCATACAGCAAAAGAGCCACATGGCTAAGAGCCTTTCTACTGGCCATTATTCTTAAATGCCATCTACTGTATCACTGCCCAAACCACAACACCAAAAATTATTCTGCTAATATACAACCCTGAAAACAAGTGCAAGAATTTGCCCACAAATAAACATCCTGTATAGAACCGTGACCCTCTGAAAGCATTCAGAAACAAACCGAACTGATTATACTCAGCTTAAACCACAATTAAAGAAGCACCAGTCCCCTTATATAGGAAAGAATCAGCACAAGACTCTGGCAATTCAAAAAACAAGAGTATCTCCTTATCTCCAGATGAGTCCACTAGCTCCCCAGCAGTGGTCTTTAACCAGACTGAAGTGCCTTAAGTGAAAGACATAGAATTCAGAATCTAGATAGCAATCTCATCAAGCTTCAGGAGAAAGTTGAAACCTAATTCAAGGAATCCAAGCAATCAAGTTAAGCAATTGAACAATTGATAGCCACTTTAAGTAAGAACCAAAGTAAACTTCTGGAACTGAAATATTTACTACAAGAATTTCATAAGACAGTTGGAAATATTAACTGCAGCATAGACCAAGCTGAGGAAAAAATATCAGAGCTTCAAGACCAGTTTTTGAGTTAACTCAGTAAGATAAAATTAAGAAAAAATAATTTTAAAAAATGAAGAAAACCTCTGTGAAATAAGGGATTATGTAAAGAAACCAAACTTATGAATCCTTGGCATCCCTGCAAAAGGAGAGAGAGTAAGCACCTTGGAAAATACATTTGAGGATACAGTCAACAAAAATTTCTCCAGTCTTGCTAGAGAGGTTGACATGCAAGTTCAAGAAGCACAGAGAATCCCCTGGCTAGATACTATACAAGATACAATATCCAAGGGACATGGTTATCAGGTTCACCAAGGTTAACGTGAAAGAAAAAAATCTTAAAGGCAGCTAGAGAGAAGGGTGAGGTCATGTAAAAAGGGATCAGGCTAGCAGCTGATCTCTCAATAGAAATCTTACAAGCCCACAGAGTTAGGGGACTCTTTTCAGCATTTGCAGATGAAAGAAATTCCACTAAGCATTTCGTATCCTATCAAACTAAGCTTCAGAAGGGAACAAGAAATAAAATCCTTCTCAGACAAGCAAATCCTGAGGGAATTCATTACAACTACACCAGCCTTACAAGAGGTCCTCCAAAGGGTATTAAACACAAAATTGAAAGAACAACTTGTACGCTACCACAAAAATGCACTTAAGCACATACTCAGCAGACACTATAAAGCAATGATGCAATCAAATCTACAATGCAGTGACCAGCTAATAACACAATGACAGCATCGAAATATCACATGTCAACACTAACCCTAAATGTAAATGGGCTAAAATCCTCATTTGAAAGACATGTAGTGCCAAACTAAATAAAAAGACTCAATTGTCTCCTGTCTTGAAGAGACCCATCTCACATGTAATAACACTCACAAGCTCAGAGTAAAGGGATGGAGAAAGATCTACCAGGCAATCGAAAAAGAGCAGGAGTCACTATTCTTATTTCAGATAAACAGACTTTAAATCAACAACTGTTAAGGACAAAGAAGGTCATCAAATGATGAAGGGTGCATTGCAACAAGAAGACTTAACTATCATAAATATATATGCACCCAACATTGAAGCATCCAGATTCATTTTAAAAAGTTCTCCTTGATCTACAAAAATACTTAGATAGCCACACAATAATAGTGGGAAACTTCAATACCCCATTGAAAGCATTAGACCAATCATTGAGGCAGAAAAGTGACAAAGAAATTTTAGATTTCAACTCAATACTTGACCAATTGAACCTAATAAGACATCTATAGAATACTCCACCCAACAATCACAAAGTATACATTTTCCTTATTTGCACACAAAACATGTGATTGACCAAATGCTTAGTAATAAAGCAAGTTCCAATAAATTCTAAAACCTTAAATAATACCAAGCACACTCTCAGATCACAGTGCAATAAAAATAGAAATCAATATCAAGATAATCTCTCAAAATTGCATAAGTATATGGAAATTAAATAACTTACCCCTGATGACTTCTGGGTGAACATCGAAATTTCAGGCAGAAATAAAAAAAAAAAATCTTTGAAATTAATGAAAATAGGGACACAACTTACCAAGATCTCTGGGACGCAGCTAAAGCAGTATTATGAAGAAACTTTGTACCCCTAAACACTTTAATCAAAAAGCTGGAAAGATATCAAATTAACAATCTCATATTGCACCTAGAGGAAATGAAAAAAAAAAAAAAAAAAAGCATACCAGACATGGGGAAAGGTGTGAGTGAGAGGGGTAAGTCAATAAGTATGAACTGACAATTAGATAGAAGAAATAATTTCTAATGTTTCCTACCAGGCTAGGATGATTATAGATAGCAACAATATGTTGTATATTTTATAATAGCTAGAAGAGAAGACTTGACATTATCAACACATATAAATGATTAAGTACTCAAGGTGATGGATACCTCAAAAACCCTGACTTGGTCATTACACATTCTATGCATATAAAAAATCCTCACATGTACCCCATAAATGTGTAACATAGCCATAAAATAAAAAGACATTCTTTTCGAAATTCAATTCCTTTTTAGTGCTATGTACTCTTTATATTATCATTTATATCACATTACCTCTTGCTATGATTGTTAGATTAGATATTCATTTCAGTAAGAACAAATATGTTTTAATTAAAATGCTTTCTGAGAAAATGGAATGTCACATTTTAAAATAGAATTTCAGGTTGCTATAGCAACCAATAACTGTCACTATTTATTCTAAATAACATTAAAAGCATCCTTAGAGATAGTAAATCATTTTCAAACTAGCCTAATATCATTTAATATCTTTAGCTACTGATATTAAATTGAATTACATTAACAATTAAATGAATATTTCATATGGGAGAAACTGCAGAGTATGTATAGGAAAAGAGAGAAAATAGAGATATTTTTAAAAAGCTTGATGGGTTAGTTGGAGACAAATGTTTAATATACTTTCTCCAAAAGAGAAGACAGTTTCTCTTCACAGATCAGATCATCTGTTAAATTCAGATTATCCGATAACAATAACTTTTTGTTGTTGTTGTACCCATGGAAGTCTGCAAACTATTGAAACCTAAGTGTGGATAAGTGAGGGAAACGTAGAACATAACACATTCTGGAACTGTGCGACTCCTGAGCTCAAACCCCTGAAGGAATCCTTGTATCTTTGTTTCAGACCTTGTGATGTGGAAAATAAGAGACCAACCATAAAATAGTGTAAATATTTTTAAAAATGTTTTATAAAATGTAACTAATGCAGTATAGAATCTTAGAGGCTTCCTGGTATCTCTTGAAATCTGTTCTAATAAAAATTTAAAACTTGTAATCATGCCCTTACTATAGGGTAGTGGCAGAGACCCTCTAGTATATTAAAAGAAGTAAAGTTAGGAGGTTATGGCCAAAAATCTTTAAATATTAAGAATGCCAGCTAAAGATCTCTTGGGCAAGTTCAAGGCCTAAAAACAAATTTCAAAATTTACTAGTGTACTAATGAATACCATCATGCTCCTTCTTATTTTTAGGGAAGACACACAATTGCCATATTATTCTAGTTGATCTTTCTCTGGCCTCAGTTCACTTAACTATAAAATGGAGAAAATGTCATCTATTGCAAATGAGGAAATGATTTTAAGGATTCTAGCACAGTGCCTAATAAACTTTTGTTCTTTTCTTTGGCCATTCTTTTTTAAGCTTTTAATAAATCCTACTCTGTCATAGAAATTTACAAAAAGAATGTTTTCACTTATGGTTAAAATTTTGGAAGAAAGGAAGAGTTAAAAAGTTTGGCTTTTTTTTTTTTTCCCCAAAGGAGAAGACCTCCCATGGCAAAGCTAAACAATTGATTTTGTCCATAAAAAGATGCAAAAAAGATTCTGTGAGATCCTCTCATCTTATCAGTGCTTTTATGATTCATTCTGTATATTTAAGAATTCCTATCCATATAATTTTGTTTTTATCTATTTTATATTTCGCAAAATAATGAGTAATTCTTCCTTTATAATGTTTTATTTTAATGTTTAAAGGATTTGAAAAATTTAGCTGAAGATCCTTCCTACAAACTATCTTTCAAGGTTAGTCATTTAGCTGTGACAATTCCTAGAATTCTTTATGGTGAAATATCACAGAGATAATAATTTCATCTTCTTTCTTTTTTTTTTTTTTTCTTATTGTAGAGATGGGATCTTACTATGTAGCCCAAGCTGGTCTCAAACTCTTGGGTTCAAGTATTGCTCCTACCTTGTTCTCCCAAAGTACTGGGATTACAGAGATATTAAGTTCTTATTAAAGATATCTCTGTAAAAATATTTTGCATGATAATTTGAAATAGGAGTTTGATTTTTAAATACACGTTTCCTGTATTAACTTTGTTAATTAACATTAATTTTGGCAATACTTGCTGTAGAGCATGTGCTTTCTTAGGGAAGATAGAGTTTGAAATATGATCAGAAGACAACAAATCCATCCAGACATTGGAAAGAATTTCTATGAGTATAAAAATGATATTTTAAAACTAGGGTTTCACAATGTATTATTTTAATAGCATTAAAATGAAATAAAATAATCTTTGTTAGACAAAAGTGACCCAAGAAACAGATGAAAAATTTTAAAATTTTTGTGTATGGATAATTAGTCTATGTTAGTTTCAGTATTCTGAAGGGAAGAAAAACTTTTTTCTTAACAATTATTTTCTGGGCCTGGCACAGTGGCTCACACCTGTAATTCCAGCACTTTGGGAGTCCAACATGGGCTGATGGCTTGAATCTAGGAGTTTGAAACCAGTCTGGCAACATGGTGAAACTGTGTCTACAAACAAACAAAAGAATACAAAAATTAGCCAGATGTAGTGGCACACACCTGTAGTCCCAGCTACTCGGGAGGCTGAGGTGGGAGAATCACCTGAGCCAGGGAAACAGAGGTTGCAGTGAAACTAGATCTTACCACTACACTCCAGCTTGGGTGACAGAGCGAGATCCTATCTCAAAAAAATTATTTTCCACTGTTAAATGTAATTATCCAGATACTGTGAGATGATAAAGTATACAACCTAAAAATCAGATGCTAGAATTAGAAAAATTTGAATTTTAATCTCACATTTGCTGCATATATATTGGGTATATTACTTAATTTTGTAAACTCCAGTTTTCTCAAGTGAAAAATGGAGATAGTTAACTGTAAGTAGTTAATTAAATGAAGGAGATAATATAAGTAACGCCCTTAGCAAACACTGTATTGCTGATGATAAGCAATCAATAATTGTTATCATTACACTTATATTTTGTTTATATTTTCATACAGTAGTGCTCAATAAAATTAAGTATATAATTTACTTCATACATTTATGTCTGTTGCAGCATTAACTTGTAACTGATGGAAGTAGAGCCAGAAAGGAGGCTTCAGGAAAAATACAGCATTTTCATCCCCACATCTACATTTATCTGAATGAGTCTATATTAGTTTTTAACAACCATTAGAAAAAGATAAGACGTGTACTCATACCTTTCCTAAGGAATATTATAATATATTAAATAATAAGCTTTTACACTAATATTATATTTAAGTTATTTAGGGGGTTGGGGGTGAGGAGGAGGGAACAAAATACCTATGATTTCCTTAATTGAATACCTTAGTTTAAAAAATATCTATACATCCTGAGTGCACATATATTGAAGGCAAAATACTCTACACTTAACTCCATAAAAGCCTTGAAGAACATAATAGTAATATCCAAAGCTTAAAATATCGAAGGTAATTTCACCACATTATAGAGATATTTCTAAATACCATGTACAGATGGTCTTAGACTTACGATGTTTGACTTACAATGTTTCCACCTTATGATGGTAGAAAGCGATAAGGCATTCAAGAGGCTCCTTGAATTGAGATGAGGTATGTCCAGATAAACCCAACCTAAATTGAAAATATTTTAAGACAAAAATGCACTTTCAATATAGTATTTTTTCAACTTAGGATGGGTTTATTGGACTGTCACCTCATCATAAATTGAGGAGCATTTATAATTTGTAATTAAGTACTGACACTAGGTAATATAAACAATGATATGCATCTTCTCTAGATTCATTTAATAACCATTTTCTTCTCTGCATTTATATGACTTAGTATATCAGAGGAAATGCTTACACAATGCAGAATGCTTTAATCCATAAACTATTTGGGAAAAGTCTTGCTAAGAAATCTGAAAACTTTTTAAGTGAGGGTTTACTATGCATTGTATACTGCATGTCATCTCTATTAGTATGCATTCATCACAGTGGTTTACCTGTGTTTTTATTTACAGTGCTGTGTGACCTAAAAGATTTTTAAGCCTCAGAATGAGTTTGTGAGTTATATCATTAAATTTGTAAATTTCTCTTCTCAAACCAGTTTATATATTTTCAAAGCATAAAGTTTCTTTTCACCTAACTTTAAATGAACATCAGTAACTGATGCTCATGGCTGCTTGATTGAATTAAACTGAATTGCATGAAAGACTCTGAGATGCTGATTTTAGGAGTCTTAGAGATTCTTATTCTAGCTCTGCTGTTAATAAACTATGGGACACTGAACCAGTTGCAAATCTGACTTTTCAGCTGTAAAGTAAGGATTAATATGTTCTGCCTTGCTGACTTCAAAGGTCTATTTAGTGCAATAATATAAGTGAAAGCATGTTGGTTGCCATAAATGCTTTGCTTCCTTTCAAATCACATATTCTCCACCTTAGGAGCTTTCCATTACCAGCGGATATTAAATTATAGAACCCATATTTTACAATGTCAACCTTTGGTGGCAAAATAAATCATTTCTTTCCCACTACTTTTTTTATTAAAAACAAAATAAACTTATGTCTACAAATATTAAGTCATATCCTTTTTTATAGAACCAGTTACCTAATAAAATTTGGTAGAAAAAAGGTTGCAAGAGTGGGAGAATAGCTATGTCCATTTGTGTTTTGAGCATAATTTATAGATCTGGATAATTTTTAAAATTTTATACATATTTAAATTGCATTGTGCTATATCAGGCCTGATCCCTTGCATGTAAACTGATTATTTACACCTTACCCTGAATTGGATTTGCATCTCAACTTAGCAGGGTGTGTGTGTGTGTGTGTGTGTGTGTGTGTGTGTGTGTAGCCTTACCAAAAGAAACTTCATAAGCCAACAACAATTTTTATTGATGTTTTTATTATCATGTTTCCAGCAAGGAGTTATTCTCAATTATTTTTACTATAATACCTAACATGTATCTGACACTTCTGTTAAACTCTCTACAATTACCCAATGTGAGTGTACTGTTTCCTGACAGACAATGGCCAAGCGTATTAAGGAAGTAGCTTTAAGGGGAGATAGGCTACTGATTGTGAAGAATTTCCATTTCTTAAAGGAGTATGCTTTTATTCTGTCTGTAATGATAGGACCACTGAAAGATTTTAAATAGAAGAGTCCCATTTTCAAGTTTTCATGCTTATCCTAATAGTAATACCGCTGAGTGTTGTGATAGCTCAATACATCAAGAGATTCTGCAATTTCAGAATTGAGCTTATTTGGGTCCAGTTGTTTAATACAATAAAAAAAGAAGCAACTAGCTTGCTTATGTGAGTTTATTGACTGCTGTCAATCTATATTTAATCCAAATGAGGCAAGATATATGGAAGAAAGTGTATCAATAGTACTCTCCCCTCAAAAATACTTTCAGACTCCTTACACAAACATTTGCGAACCTCTATTATTAGATTACTTTGGCATAGCAGCCATTATTTCCATCTTTTCCTTGTCCTGCTATCTCAAAATTACTATCTGACATGTCTTTGGTATTTTACCTTCATCAGATATACAATAGTGTCCTTGTTTCTGAGGAGAAGTCTCAGGAAGCTCTCAATTATCTCTTTTTTATGCAATTTTTCTTCCTCCCTTTTATCAAAGCAGATCTAAACCAAAGGTCATAAAGTTAGAGGAAAAGTAGAGGCTTAAAACTAGATTACCTGTCTTCTGCTTTCTTTCCAAAGGCATTGTTCCTGTCATAATTTTTCCTGCTCTTTGAGACTTTCATCTCTCCTGCTTCTTATATAGTGTTTTCAAATTTCTTTTTTTTCTTTAATTTTACTTTAAGTTCCAGGATACATGTGCAAAATGTCCAGGTTTGTTACATGGGTATGCATGTGCCGTGGTGGTTTGCTGCACCTACTGACCCATCCTCTAAGTTCTCTCCCCTTGTTCCCCACCCTCCAACAGGCCCTGGTTTGCGTTGTTCCCCTCACTATGTCCATGTGTTAGTTTGCTGAGATGATGGCTTCCAGCTTCACCCATGTCGCTGCAAAAGACGTGATCTCATTCCTTTTTATGGCTGCATAGTATTCCATGGTGTATATGTGCCACATTTTCTTTATCCAGTCTGTCATTGATGGGCATTTGGGTTGATTCCATGTCTTTGCTACTATGAATAGTGCCACAATGAATGTATGTGTGCATGTATGTTTATAATAGAATGATTTATATTCCTTTGGGTATACACCCAGTAATGGGATTGCTAGGTCAAATAGTATTTCTGATTCTAAATCTTTGAGGCATCACTACAGGGAGACCCTGAAAAGCCTGATCACTGAAGGCTATGTACTGACCACACACCTCAGAATTGGAGTAACAAGTCAAACTCTTCATTGAAGTGAGACTGGAACTTCACAGTGTCCATCATAGAGGTAAAAGATAAAGTCACTGAAGTTACAGATTGTCCTTGAATCCATTGCTTATCAATTTCCAAGATAAATGCAGAGAGGAAAAAGTGAAGACAACATTTGAGAGGATACAATTAAAGGCACAAAAAAATCATGGGCATCAAGGACAGAAATATAAACATGTCCTAGAAAAAAGAACGGACATCCTTTTTTAGAGAAAAAAAAAAAAAAAAAAGATACTCTGAAGATTGTATAGAACTGCATTTATGTTAAAAGACGGGGTAGAGAAAAAGAGAAAATGAGGATCAAATATTAAATAGGGATCTATAAAGCCAAGGTCATAAAGTTGTTAAGAGGCTTAAAACTTTGTTGCCTGTCTATTGCTTTCTCACCAAAAACATTGTTTCTACCATGATTTTCCCCGCCCTTTAGAACTTGCATCACTCCTGGTTCTTATTTATTTTTTTCAAATTTCATTGATATTTGTTGCAACTACAGTAATATTTTTGCTCATTTACAAATGTCTAATTCCAGTCTCCATCCCACTAACCAGTATTTCTACGTGATTCTGAACAATCATCTTGTTCACCTAGCTCCACATTCACAAAGTCAGTTTGAGCATGATCCTCAAAACTTTGCCCTGTTTCACTCATGCCTGTGTCCATCCTCTTTCCTAAAATATGATACAATATGGCTTAGGCTCTTGTACTTCCATCTTCTGGGAAGGATGAGAGAAAATAAATATTTAACAATCATCCACTTTGTGCCTGGTAGAGTAGTAGAGTATCTATAATAGTTATGTCTTGCTTTTTTTTTCAATACTCATAACAATAATACAAATTTGCTTTATTTCCTCTTTTACAAATGAGAAATCTGAAGTACAAAAATACTAAATAAATTGGTCCATATTATAAAGTTCCTGGTTTTTGTTTTTGTTTTTTTGAGACGGAGTTTTGCTCTTGTTACCCAGGCTGGAGTGCAATGGCGCAAATTTGGCTCACCGCAATCTTCGCCTCCTGGGTTCAGGCAATTCTCCTGCCTCAGCCTCCTGAGTAGCTGGGGCTACAGGCATGTGCCAACATGCCCAGCTAATTTTTTGTATTTTTAGTAGAGACGGGGTTTCACCATGTAGACCAGGATGGTCTCCATCTCTTGACCTCGTGATCCACCCACCTCGGCCTCCCAAAGTGCTGGGATTACAGGCGTGAGCCACCACATCCGGCCTAAAGTTTCTGTTTATAGGAAGTTATATCAGATTCAAATAACAAATGACATGACTATTTCTGTCATACCATGCTGGATCTCATATCCTGTTGGTGAAATTATAAACTGATATTTCTTTGCTATCATTCTCTCTTACATCATTCCAATTAGGCTTTCATTTCTATTACTTCTGTGAAAGTATTCTTGTCAAGGTCATCAGTGACTTGTATATTGCTAAACCCTGGTGGTAAATTCTCAGATCTCATTTTATATGACCTGTCAGCAGCATTTGACAAAGTTAATCACTAAATATACCTTACTAAACTTCTGTCATCAGTTTTCTGGACACCTCACTCTTCATACCTCTTTTTTCATACCTCTATATTCACTCTTTTTCACTAGTCTCTCCTCTACTTTTTGACCTTTAAATATTTGAATACCCAAATTCCTTGATTCTATTTTTTTCTCTACCTACATTCACATCCTTTTGGTCTTATCCTGGATACTCTGTCTTCTCCCAGATTTGTATTTCCAGCCAAGATATCTATTTCAAACTCCAGATGTGAGTATAAAACTGTGTACTTGACATCTTCACTTAAATGCTAAATAGGCATTTTAAACTTGGATAATCAAACACATTCAAAACTATGCTCTTGACTTTCTTCAACAAACTTTTCATCCTAGAGTTCTCATTTCTGGTGATGGCAACTCAAACTTCCAGTTGCTTGGGCCAAAAATATTGGAACTATCTTTGACTTTTTGAAACTCTGGATATACCTCATACACTCTCTTAGGAAATTCTTTTGTGTCTACCTTTCAGATGTTGCAAAAATTCAATCATTTTCTACAAAGTCCAACATGAAACCTTAGCCCAAATCACCATTAACTCTCACCTGAATTATTGCAAGAGCCTTCTTTCTGTACTCCCTGCTTCTCTCCTTGCCCCTTCATGGCATATTCTCAACATAATATTGGGGATGGTCCTTTTAAAACGGTAGTTAGATCATGCCTAACATCTGCTGAAAATCCCATTTTATTCTCAGTAAGAACCCCAAATCCTTATGATGACCTACAAGCTCCCATATGATTGGTGCCACCACAGACCACTAATTTTTCTGATTTCATTCCTGCATAACCACTCCTTTAGCTACAATGGCATTCTTTGAAGAATACATTTTGCTTTCACTGCTCCTTCTACTTGTAAAGTTCTTCTACTAGGTATCTGCACGTCCAACATTGTTACTTCCTTCAAGTACTGCTCAAATACATATTCAATGCAATTTAAAAATGCAACCTGCCTCTGTTCAGCAGTCCTCCTGATCCTTTTAAACTTATTAATACTTTTCCTTTCTCCCATAATGCTTATCACCTTCTAATATACGATATACTATGCAATTTACTGATGTGATTGTGTTCTTCACCTGAAAAGCAAACTCCATGAAGGCATGACTCTATTTTCATTCTTTGATGTATTTCAAAAATGTAAAACAATATCTGGCACAATATAATTTCAGTACTTTCTAAATGAATAAATCATTTCACACACCATTTTGGCATTGTATTCTGACATTGAAAACTCACATATTCACCAGTAATTAGACTTGAAGGCTTGTATACGCAAAAGAAATATTATCACCTGAGGAGACATGCACAATCCAAAACATCTAAGAAATTCTTACAGCTCAATAACAAATAATCAAATTTTAAAATGGGCAAAGGACTTGAATAGGTATTTCTTCAGAGAGAACATACAAATGACCAACACATGCTCAATATCATGTAAAGATGGTCAACATCACTAATCATCAGAGAAATGCAAATTCAAACCACAATGAGATATCACCTATTAGGACAAATATTATGTAAAAACAAAAGGTAAAAAATGTTGGCAAGAATGTCAAGAAATTGAAACCCATGTTCAATGTTAGTGGGAATGTAAAATGGTGCAGCTGCTGTGGAAAACATTATGGAGGTTCTTCAAAAAATTAAAAATAGAACTATCATATGAGCCAGCAATCTCACAATACTTTTTATATCACTTTCAAATAAACTTAGTTTATTCTCAGAGGATATTATAAAAATAACACCAGATTCTCTGGTCTGAAATAATTTACAAAATGTAGAAACATTAGTAATCAACTACATGGATGACTTAAAATGAAAATAGCTAGCAATATGGTTGAATAACACTTAAAATCAAGTTCTGTAAAATATAGTCAAATTTCTTGGAATATTTTGGCCACTAAGAGTTCTCATTTGGCTTTCCAAATGGAAATATTCAGTTTCCTGCTTTTAAAATATTTATGTGAGTTTTAAAAGTCAGCAGTATCTTGGTTTTTGAGTTTTGTTTTACCTCATAGACACAATAAAAATGTGACTAAGATGGTGATAATTTATTGTTTTAGCTATGACCCTTTCTGAAAATAAGAATTTTTATAATAATATCATGAATGTGAGCACCAGGACACCATGAAAAATAAAATCAAAATAAAATAATTGGCATACTATAGGAAAGAGCCTGGAGTTTATCTTTGTTAATAGTCACATTTTTCTTACTGAAAGAGCCTTATGAAATATACATCTACTGTTCAAAAGAGTCCCAGGAGACTAGTAGAAATTTTGCATTTACAAACATGCTTACAAAACATGAATAATCTATGCTGTAAATTTTATAGAAGCAATTATAATTATTTTGTAATCAAAGGGTAGGTGATAAATGTGGAAAGTAAAATTTTTGGATATGAAATATTTATTATTTCTATAATGGGATTAAAAGTTTATTTTACAACCTCCTGGTTCTTGTAAAATAACTAGATAAAATGAAGAACAGAAAACAATTGTTTCTGCTAGTAACACCTTAAATGTCATCAATGTAGACAGTGAAATTTCTAATAAAAATGCAGTATGATTTTATTAAGTATGTTATTATTATCTTTTTTTTTTTTTTGAGATGGAATTTTGCTTTTGTCTCCAAAGCTGCAGTGCAGTGGCATGATCTCAGCTCACTGCAACTTCTGCCTCCTTGGTTCAAGAAATTCTCCTGCCTCGGCCTCTGGAGTAGCTGTGATTACAGGCACCTGCCACCATGCTTGGCTAATTTTGTATTTTTAGTAGAGACAGGGTATCACCATGTTGGCCAAGCTAGTTTTGAACTCCTGACCTCAAGTGATCCACCCTCTCAGCCTCCCAAAGTGCTGGGATTACAGGTGTGAGCCACCACGCCCAGCCAAGTATGTAAATTTTTATGTAAGAATTTCCATCCTGATTTTAGACCACTAGTTACATAAAAATTATTTTATTTTTAAAATAAAAAATTTAAGTCTTATATTTCACACATGGCAATACCAAAACTAAAATATAGTTCTGTTCATTGTACTAAACTAGAAATGTTTGCCACAGTTGGCCTTAATCTTTATTATAATGTAATTAATTTAGAGGACAGAGATAAGCAAATCAGCATTAAAATCATTTATTGTATTTCTAAAGTATTGTCTTGCGTTTAAGTTAAATATATCAAACTCTTATAATATGCTATGAGTTCTTATTTTATCAGCTGAAAACCCTCTTTAACTTATCACAGAGCAAGATCTACCTGATTAATGTTAAACTGTTGATTCTTACATTTAACATAATTCCATTTTGGAGCACTAAGAAGACTGCAGTCCACTTGAAAAGAAAGAAGAAAACCTAATCATAGTGGTTTAACTGATTTGCATGTTCTGAGATGTTACCAGCTGCTGCTCTTAATAATAAATGAAGTCATCACATTTAGCAATCTGGAAAATAAACTGAAATAATTATGTTTTCAGTTTTGATTTAACTGAAAAACAGCTAATGGGAGGGGGCCCAACATTCTCCCAACTGAAACAAGCTATAATTCACTGACAACCAGGTCAAGTGTGTATTTTTCACAGTGACCTAATTTATTATATGTATATCCACTGAAGTGAAGAAGACATCAGAGGGCTTTAATGCAGAGGCCCAAGAATAAAACTGAAAAAGCTCTGTATTCAAACCAACCAGATATCATTTAAAAGCACTGTTTTGAGATTACTCCTGAATTCTGGCCTTATTTTACATTAAATACCAGAATTTGTTCAACACCTAATCTCTAACTTGTTTTCCTACTACATTAAATGTCACATTTGATCCCCAAAATATAACTGAGAGAAGGTTGATCTTTTTTTATCACTATTTTAAACATAGGGAAACCGAAAGGTATTTACTCGCCCAAGGTCACACAGTAAGAGACAGATTTTGGATTTCTAATCTTTCTAATTCAAAATCTTGTGTTTGTTTTTGTTTTTTTTTCCATCCCTGTGATACTGATCGATACTGCCTAGGGGCTTACTATTAAATTCACTATTTACATTGCCCATTTGGTTTAAGAAATATTTTCAAGAGAAACAAAGCAATTCTCTGTGTCTTCATGTAGTATATCAACCACAGTCAAGGATCATGCATATTTGAGGTCTCAATACCCCACATGACATCAATAAAAGTACTGAATAGATAAGCTACAATATTTATTGTGTCTGATCTTATAAGTTAGTTGTTGAATACAAAATTATACCAACTCAGGGCCACAATGCACCATTGTGGTATTGTGTATAAGCAAGGCTAGTAGGTACTGTTCATGTTGCGCACGCTATGTAACTGAGATGATGTTGTATTAAATGATAAGTATCTAACTTCTGTATACATGCTTCCAGAAGCTGGCAGAGTTTAGATTTTAAAGAGTTATTATTTATTTATTTATTTATTTATTCATATTTTTCCATTGCAGTGGGGGAGGGAGACAGAATCTAGCTCTCTTGCACAAACTGGAGTGCAGTGGCACAATCTCAGCTCATTGCAACCTCTGCCTCTCGGGTTCAAGTGATTCTCCTGCCTCAGCCTCCTGAGTAGCTGGGATTACAGATGTGCACCACTACACCCAGCTAATTCTTGTAGTTTTAGTAAAGACAAAGTTTCATCATGTTGGTCAGAAATTGTAACATATTTCTTTTCTATGTATTTCACAGGGCATAAAATGATTGGAAATTTGTACTTCCCTCTTCTAATCACAGGACAAAAATATAAATTAAGCACAATGAAATTCTTCATAGTCAGAACCTTAAGTAACTCAGCTCAAAGATAAACCAAAAGAAATATATCATTGTAAGGTGTTAGATTTTTCTGAGGAGGTAGTCGAAGCGAGAAGACCAATGTGCCTGATTTTAGAATACAGTTTTCCTAAGTGTTGCTTAATTGTTGTATACCTTAGTTTCCTATCTGTGGAACAAGGCTAGCAATAGAACCTATCTCATAATTAGTGTTATGAATTGAGTGAGCCAGTGTATATAAACCTGTTGTCATAGTGTTTGTGACATAAAATAGATCAATTAGTGTTCAATGTGTTAACACATTTTAAGACAAAATTCCAAGTAGGGTAGAAATAATTACTTGTCATTAAAATAACTTTTACAAGTTAATGAGGACAAAAAAAGATGAATAGAAGTAGACAAAAGAGGAAATATCATTAGTACTTAAATGTATATTATTGAATATTCTATTTCACTTGCATAAACATACTAATGCAAAATAAAGGAAAGCAAAATCATGTTCTATGCCCTATTAAATAAGATATAGTGAATATTTGGGAAAATGTGATATACAGTGGTTAATCCTTTGTTGATGCAACTTTATATTTATACAACTGTATTGGAAATACATTAGGCAATCTGTATCAACAGCTATTTTTGGTTAATTATCTTTGATTCAGTAATAACAGTACTATGAATGTTGTGTAATGAAATAACACCAATATAAAAACAAATGTACAAATAGACTCTAATAAGAAAATTCTTACATAATTAATAGTTTATTTCCATAAGAATATTGTATACAATTCAAAACTAAGCACTATAAAATTTACATCAAAAAGGAAAATACTAGAGTTTTAAGTTGGTAAAAGGGGTAGAAATTATAAGTATGGAAAAAAGGACAAAAGAAATCTTAAGTTGAGGAACAGCATCACATCACAGTGTATTAAACGGGCAGCGTTTTGAGTGACTTTATTTATTGACCTTTCTTCTGTAACATGATTATAATACTTTTGTAATTTCAAAAATTGCTTAAAATATACATTATATCATATGAATGATATTAAATAAATTAGTAACTGTGCACATTGGTTTATACTGAAATGTCATATTGAGAAAACATGGAGGCAGACCAAATAAAAAATATAGCCAGGATTGTCTGAAAATTAATTTTTTAAGCCTCAAAACAAACACAAGTTAAAAGCACAGTTCTTGTCCTGTATTTGGGTAGAAATTGTTATAAACTGAAATTATTAAGAAGAAATACAGGACCTTCACATGAGCTTGAAATATGTATAGATAGATACACATACATGCATTTTATATATATATATATATATATATATATATATATGTATGTATATATATTAAATATTTCATAATTAACAATAAATAATGAAAATAAGATGTTATTGTTTGGGAATTCCATAATGAAAAAATAGCTACCTTCAATCTAGAGTGTATCATAAATCAAGGGTTATGTTCTACCTAAATTTTAAAGCTTTAAAACACAGTATATTTTCAATAAACTTTGCAGGCATATAAGGGAATGATTAGGCTCAATTTAGGAGTTCAGATATACTTTTTACAGGTTTGATATCTTACCCAAATCTTGAAGGATGAGGAAAATTTGCCGCACCAAAAATGCTGAGGCAGATAATACAGAATTATAATAAAGCAGAGATATTGAAGCAAGAAATATCAGTGTATTTGGAGAAAGATGAGGCAGTTCAGTATTATTAAAATGTAAGTTACCAGGCAGAGATATTAGGAGAAGAAGGCAGAAAAATAACCATGTCATGGGAAAGCATGTACGAAATATTTAGAAAAATAAGCTCAATAGTTCCTAACTCACTTTGGGTCACAGACCTCTGATTACCCAATGATAGTAATTAACTCTCTTCCCCTCAACATTGCATATATGAATAAATGCACTCAATTATTTTGCATACAATTGTAGAGAGTTCACTGAGCACCAGAAATCTGTTAATTGACTCTCTGAATCCTGTGACAGGTAAAAAACAAAACTATAACAGAAAAATAAAAAACTGGGCTTATTAAGGAGGCCTCAATTATGATAGGAAAAAAAAAGCTATGATTTAAGTAAATCTTTCTTGTTTCAATTTTGGAGATATATTCCAACCAAACTCACCACTTCACATTTCCAATACTCCCACACAAATGGAAGCCACTGGTTAGCTATCTGCTTATCTCATTGTTTCCATTCTGCCCTCCCATAATCTGTTATCTGTATTATAGCCAAGTGATGCATCTAAAAGAAAAATCAAATGTTACCCACTGAGCACTGTTTACAATAGCGGAGGCCTGGAACCAACCAAAATGCCCATCAATGATAGAATGGACAAGGAAAATGTGGCACATATACACCATGGAATACTATGCAGTCATAAAAAATGATGAGTTTGTGTCCTTTGTAGGGACATGGATGAATCTGGAAATATAATTCTCAGCAAACTGACACAAGAACAGAAAATCAAACACCGCATGTTCTCACTCATTGGATGATGTTGAACAATGAGAACAAACACATGGTCACAGAGGGGAGCATCACACACTGGGGTCTGTTGTTGGGGGGGCAAGGGAGGGACAGCAGAGGGGTGGGAAGGTCAGAGATGGATAACATGGGGAGAAAAGCCAGATGTAGGTGACAGGGAGATGGAGGCAGCAAACCACGTTGCAATGTGTGTACCTAAGCAACAATCCTGCATGATTTGCACATGTACCCCAGAACCTAAAGTACAATTAATATACATATATATACATATATATGTACATATATATGTATATATATGTATATATATATATATATATGTACATATATATGTATATATATTTGAAAAAAAAGACTCTAAAGGCATTTTTTGCACTTAGATTAAACCCACAGTAAGTACTATGGTCCCCAAACTCTGTGCTCTCTGGCCAGGGTCAACTCCCTAACTTTACTTGGGACCATGCTCTCCTGCTGAATCTACTACCTAGCTCACTGGATGCTTCCTCCCCTTCACCTACCTAGATTTGTTTCCAACTCAGGCCTTTGCATCTGATTTTTCCTTTGCACCAAATACTTTCCTCAACTTTCTCATTATTGATTGTTCCCTATCATTAAAATTCCAGCGCAAGTGTTTAGTCCTGTGACAGGAATTCCTTTACAACCCAGCAAAACTCACATACCTTTAAGTCACTATTTCAATCATCTATTTTTATAACAATTATTAAAGCTTATATGTCATGATTATTCAGTTATGTATGTAGTGACTCTTCTTCTCTCTTTCTCTACATGCATCCCCTAGGTAGAATTTGACTCTTTCTTCTCAACATCCCTAAATGCCTGGCACATAGTAGGTAGTCAGCAAATGTCAGATAAGTCAATTTCTCTGAATAATTGTGACTCTTAACTATTCAGTATTTAGACCTAAGTAAAAAGAAATATTGGATTGCATATATGTCCTGAACAAATGTGTGAAGTGAAAGGATTATATATTTTAGTAATTATTTTGTGCTGACATTTCTGAGAAGATCAAGAAACCTCTGCAATAGCTATAGTTCCTATACAGACTTAAGCAATTTTATCTTAAAGTTAGCAATTTCTGTACATCTAAAGAAAACATAAAGTTCTCTGTATTTTTCATATCTTGGTCCTCTGCCAAATTGTTTTCCTGCTTTTTTGAAGTATAAAACAAACTTTGCTAAGAATTGTATTGACACTGCTACCTAGATACCACATAGTCAGTCTCAAGTATTAGAAACTATTAAATAAAAATTCAAACTTGTACTAATTTTTCAGTGTCAAAAGAACACATATTTAACTCCATTATTTTATATGAGTGTGATGATCATATGTTTTGGTTTGCCTGTGACAGCCCTAATTTGTATTTATCCTAATTACTAATACTTTCATTCTTAAAGTATTCCAAAATAGATACAAATTATATGTACTCTGTAACTGTGGATAATAATAACTTTTGTATTATTTCATATAAGATCATCTGTTAAATGGTGAACGTAATAATAATAAAGTAATATCTTCTTCTATAGGCTCCTGCAAAGATTAAATAATTTAGTGTATTTAATGTTCTTGCAAAGATACCTGGCATATACACATGTGAAATAAATGTAGCTACCATTATCTAGTTCAGATGGAAAGGACAGACTAGCAGAAGCTTCCCAATTAAGTGAAAGAGCAAGCATTTATTAAATCCAAAATCACAGCTCCATCAAAGGTATCTTTTTCTATTTTGTCACATTTGATTTTCCTCCAATATTTTCATGTTTCCTGGTTTTCTTCTGCAAATTGAAGTCAGATAAACACTCAGACCCCATGTAGTCATTTAAAATTATTGCTTTCCTTGTAGGTTTTTTTTTTTTTTTTTCATTTTTACATTTGACAACACTAGGAACAGGCTATATTCTGAATAAAATAATAAGACAAAATAGAGCACGCAGACATTATTTGGTTCGGAACACAATTTTCTCTTCATGTTGGGAAAGAATTGGATTTTGGAATATGTAAGAACTGTAAGACAGATAATTTGATGGGATGTATTATGGATTAACTACCCTATCTCTCCTAGGTCTTTAGTTTTATAATAGAATTTGTTTTCCTGGATAAATCAGTTTCAGATGTAATAGACTCACACTGAAACACCAAAGGGCTGTATTACCATGCATTCATGAACATTGTTTTTTATAAGACAATGTTCCAAAACACTTCTTATAAAATGCAATCCCAAAACACGTCTTATAAAATGCATTTTATAAGACGTGTTTTGGGATTGCTTTCTTTGTGATCTTCAAGACATTAAGCAATATTTAAGGAATACAACTCTTTTGTTGTTCTTTAAGGGATATATAATTTTATCTCTTTGTGTTTTTATGTTAAGATTTCAGTCATATTAAATTTGAAGTTATTTAATTTTCCAGTAAATATCTCTAATAAAAACAATTGGTCAGGAGCCCCTCAGTTATAAATATGCCTGTATGGAAGTTTATAATTTATTTCTGAATGTTAAATTACAAAGGTATTTGTAACTTGGTTATTTAATTTAATTTAATTTAATTTAATGTTATAATTAATTTTACTTATTTTTGGATTAATTTTACATATAAATTAATTACAAACAACTTTGGAAAATTTTTTATTTATATTTGCTTTCTATTAAACTATGCTTATATTCATTGATCCTTGGTTTATATTTCCATTTAGATCTAAACATATTCTTCTGTAGGCAGATCATTTTGAGAAATCTATAGAACCATGTTAATCCTTGACAGAAAACAGAGAAAGCTTCCCTACTCCCAAATTTGACTCAGGAAAAAAAAAATTAGTACTTATTTTCAGTTCCTCAGACAATTGTCATTCATGAGGGTATTCATGAGAAATGTTTTATTATTTTTATTTATTTATTTATTTATTTATTTGAGACAGAGTCTTGCTCTGTCACCAGGCGCCGGGCTGGAGTACAGTGGTGCAATCTTGGCTCACTGCAATGTCTGCCTCCTGAGTGCAAGCAATTCTCCTGCCTCAGCCTCCCTAATAGCTGGGACTACAGGCGCATGCCACTACATCCAGCTAATTTTTGTATTTTTCAGTAGAGATAGGGTTTCACCATGTTGTCCAGGATGGTCTTGATTTCTTGACCTCATGATCCACCCACTTTGGCCTCCCAAAGTGCTGGGATTACAGGCATGAGCCACCGTGCCCAGCTGAGAAATGTTTTAATATTATTTTATTTTTAAATTGTTTTATTTCTTTGTCATTGTGTATATTATTATTTATGATGTGCAATGTGATGTTTCAATATAGGTACACATTGTTGAATGATTAAATCAAGCTAATTATCCTACCCATTAACTCACATATTTATTATTTTTTGTGGTGAGAACATTTGAAGTCTATTCCATTAGCAATTTTTAAGTATACAATGTTTTGTTAATTATACTCACCGTGATGCACAATTGCTGTCCAGAACTTATTTCTCCTGTCTGACTGAAACTTTATACCCTTTGACCAACATTACCTCATCCCCTCTCTTTGGCCCCAATTTCCTGGTAACCACCATCCTACTCTCTGCTTCTATGAACTCATTTTTTAGTTTCCATATATATGTGAGAGCATACATACATTTATCTTTCTGTGTTTGGCATATTTCACTGAGCATAAATTTCTTCAGTTTCATTTACCTTGTCACAAATGACAGAATTTCCTTATTTTCTAAGACTGAATAGTATTCTATTGTGTGTGAATACCCAATTTATTTATTCATTCACTGATGGGCACCTAGTGTGATCTATATATTGGCTATTGTGAATAATGTTGCAATGAACATGGGAGTGCAGATGTCTCATTAACATACTGATTTCAACTGCTTTGTGTATATGCTTTTAAGTTAGATTGTTGGATTACATAGTATTTCTAGTTTAAAAGTTTTAAGAAACTTACCTTCTGTTTCCCAAAATGGCTGTACTAATTTTCATTTTCACTAACAGTATGTAAGTGTTCTTTTTCTGTACCCTCAACAACATTTGTTTTTTCTTGTACCAACTATGCATCGAACAAAGGTCTAATATCTAGAATCTGAAAGGAACTTAAACAGTTCAACAAGCAAAAAACTAAATAAATAACGTCATTAAAAAGTGGGCAGTCTGGGAGTGGTGGCTCATGCCTGTAATCCCAGCACTTTGGGAGGCTGAGGCGGGTGGATTACAAGATCAGGAGTTCCAGACCAGCCTGGCCAAGATGGTGAAACTCCATCTCTACTAAAAATGCAAAAATTAGCCAGACACATTGTCAGGTGCCTGTAATCCCAGCTGCTCGGGAGGCTGAGGTAGGAGAATTGCTTGAATCTGGGAGGCAGAGGTTGCAGTGAGCCAAGATTGTGCCATTGCACTCTAGCCTGGGCAACAGAGCAAGACTCCATTTCAAAAAAACAAACAAAAAAAAGTGGGTAAAGGGAATAAATAGCCACTTCTCAAAAGGAGACAAACAAATGGCCAATAAACATAAGAAAATCCTCAACATTACTAATCATCAGAGAAATGCAAATCAAAACCATGATGAGATGCCATCTTGCACCAGTCAAAGTGGCTGTTATTAAAAACTATTCATGAGAGCAAAGACATGGAATCAACCTAAATGCCCATCGATGGTAAACTGGATAAAGAATATGTGATACACATACACCATGCAATACTAAGAAGCCATAAGAAAGAAGGAGACCATGACCCTTGCAGCAACATGGGTGAAGCTGGAGGCCACTATTCTAAGTGAACTAACACAGGAACAGAAAACAAAATACTGCATGTTCTCACTTAGAAGTGGGAGCTAAAAGTTAAGAACAAATGGACTCAAAGAAGGTAACAACAGATGCTTCTTTGGGGTAGAGGAGCCTTCTTGGGGGTAGAGGGTGAGGAAGGATGAGGATTGAAAAGTTACCCATTGGGTATTGTGCTTATTACCTGGGTGACAAAACAACCTGTACACAAACCTCCTGAGACATGCAATTTACCTATAAAACAAACCTGTGCATATACTTTTTAAAAAAGAAAAAAAAGAGAGTGAATAGAAATGTTTAAGACCATTGTCTTAAATATGTTACAATTTTTTTTTAATTGGGAGGCCATCAGGCTGAGATAGCTCCAGCACTTTGGTTTCCTATATAAGCAATCCAAAAGCCCAATGTAAACAGTAAAACAAAACTAAAGACTTTACCAATCAGAAACCACCAACTAATCTCTAACTACAGAATTTCCACTTTAATAAATCAAATATATTTTCTTAAAACCACATTGCCCACAAAACTGCAGCAGAGCTCTGTGAACTTCTTTTGATTTTGAATACTGTTCAATTTAGGAATTGTTTTTGCTCAAATAAACTCTTTAATATTTAAAATAAATAATAAAAACTTAAAAATAACAGATGTTAGAGAGGTTACAAAGAAAAGTGAATGCTTGCTCTGTTTGCAGGAATGTAAATTAGTTCAGCCGCTGCGGAAAGCAGTTTGGATATTTCTGAAAGAACTCAAAATGGAGCTACTATTTGACTCAGCAATCCCAGTACTAGATATGCCAATAGGTAAATAAATCGTTCTACCAAAAAGACACACTGTATTCGTGTGTTCTTCGCACCACTATTCACATGGCAGAGATATAGAAATCATCCTACCTGCCTATCAACAGTGGATTGGATAAAGAAAAAGTGGTACATATATACCATGAAACAGTACACAGTCATAAAAAAGAGTGAAATCTTGTCCTTTGCAGCAACATGAATGCAGCTGGAGACCATTATTCTAAGCAAATTAACACAGGAACAGAAAACTAAATGCCACATGTTCTTACGTATAAATGGGAGCAAAACATTGAGTACATATGGACACAAAGATGGGTACAGTTGACACTGGGGAATACTTGAGGGTAAGGTAAGGTGAAGGATGAGGGCTTAAAAGGCACCTATTGGGTAATAATATTTTTTAACTTATAAAAAGTATCAAGTGATGAATATCATACATGTAAACATTTCATTGTTGTGCAAAAATATATTCTTATTTTGGTTGAATTCATCATCTCTTTTCAGTGGTTTGGATTTATAATACTTCCTACAGAATAAAACAGAAAGTAAAAATAATTTGCCATTTAATTAGTTGTGAAATATTATAAACCAGTGGAAAGATATCTGGTTTGTGACAGAAATCCTATATAATTTTAAAGAGTTGGAGAATGATGGCTTGTGAAGGAAAGCTGTCACTGTATAAAACAAGAATCTGATGACTGATATTGTGAAAATGACTAAGAACATGTTAACCAAGACAAAAAGAATTTCTAAAAAATTAATATTTCTGAGATAGTCTGTCAAATAATAATTTCTACATGAAATTACATTTATGCATCCAATACAACTGATAGCTTATTGATTATTGAATGAATTACTTAACATAACATTACCAGTTTATCTAATTCACAACTGGGTTATTTTAGATATTGAGTCTCCTCAACATTAAAGAAGGCTGGGAAACAGTTGCTGAATCTCTATCCATTCATTTTTACTGCATTGCCTGAGGCCAGTATACAAAGTTACTATAAGCTGGTTTAAAGAAGATTACTGTTTTGGATCATTCATGTATTTATGTATTAAATAAATACTGTGATAAATGCGAAAGAAGCAGGCACTTATTGTGAAAAACTGAAAGTTCGTTATTGACAGATTAACGTTTACTTTAGATAATATAAATATTTTATGAGTCAAATAGCATGTTAATATTATGGACTTAACAAGTTAGATTTATTGTCTATATTCTCTCAAGTCAGAGTTGGTTGATATTTCTTTTAGCTTCTTATAGAAGGAACTGATTGTTAAAACAACTAAGTAAATATCAATAAATAGTTCCCAGTAAAAGCATTACTTACAAATTGTTAACATTTACTAAGCTTTTACTATGAGTGAGGCTATGTGTTAAAATGTTCTTCACAACAATTCTATGTCAGTTGTGAGAATATGGTAAACCACCATAGTAAACAGTGCAAAAACAATGACTCAATTACATAGTCAAAGGGGATTGTTCCTGTTTGGTAGGCAGCTTCCCTTTATGAAGAGAAAATATGTTCTTCTTAACAATCTAAAGTTAAAAGAGACAAATATTACTTCTATTCAGATTTCATCAACAAGAACTAGAAACATGACTACATTTGGCTACAATAGGAGCTGAGAAAGGGTCCATTAATGAATATATGCTTCCTAGCAAAACTTGATTAAGAAGGGGAGAGCAGATTTTGTTGAAGAGATAACCAGCCCTGTCTAGTAGATGTTAATGTTATCCACATTTTACTGATGAGGAAACTGAGATACAGAATCGTGAAAATCTTGCTCAAGATTACACAGATAATTAGTGGCATATTTGGGATTTTCACTGAGAATGTACTGCCTTTTAATTTCCCTACTCTTAATTCTCTTAACTGCCATTTTAATGAATGCATGTTAGTTGGCAAGCTGCTTGTTAAATTTCCTTAAAGTTTTCCCATGCTTATATTTTGTGTTTCTTGAAGTAGCATTTAAAAACTTAATGGCAGAGACTCTGCCTCCTTCTGATTTTGTAACACTTAGTATTTTTGTGACTCTGAGATTGCTTCAATTCATAATTAATGTTCAATAAATTTTATCTGAATGTCTGTTTGCAAGTTAATGTCCAACCCAATTTAGAAGCATAAGGCATGATGTAGGAATTGATATAAGAAAGAAGTAAAAGTAATGTCTGAGTTGTGTCTTCACAAGTTTTCATAAATAAATAACATTGTAGCTAGTATTAAACTGTTAGCACAATCTTCATTCTAACCAAGTAAATGATGTACATGAAACAAAAAACAACTGAGAGTTTTTAAGTGTCATTTGAAAATATCCTTTACATATAAGCAGTTAATATTGCATAAAAAAACAGGGAAATGGTTGCTGCAGAATACTTAAACTCTTTTTGGAATGTTTAAAGGTCTGAAGTAAATAAATAATAGCTATACTTTTACATCAATTAAAAAAACTGTAGATAATATTTGTCCAACCCAAAGTAACCAAATTTATTATGGCAGGTATTGGTAAAAACACACCGTATTTTAAAAGTGCTCTTATAAAAGTCAGATAAAGTTAGCTTACTAAATAGTCTCTAAAAATATTTTATATAACGTTTCTCCTCTAATTACTGTAAAATATTTTGAGAGAAAAGCCAAATAAAGATATGTATGAAATAAGTTCATTTGGAAGGGTGAGGTCAGACAACAGATATGATCATATAACAATTGTAGAATTCATGAGAAGTATTTAAGAAAAAATATATGACCCACTCTAAAATTTCCCAGGTGGATTTATATGTTGAAAAGATAAAGCGATAAACTTTGGGATTAAATAAATACTGCATTTTAGAGGACACCTGGAAAACCGATGTCTTTGTAAAACAAATTTAAGTGGTCCTTATTTTGATACACTGAAATGCCTGATCACTATTTTTGTGAGTTCAACATTTTTTTTTATTGCTTCCAAATATTGAACATACCATTTCCCTAATTCAAACACTTATATACGACCTTTATATTTTTTGCCATTTTGCAAATTACATTAGCTAAATTTTGTCTTTACATTAATTTGCTTTTTTTCTTAAGGAAACTTATTTAAAAATAAAACTCTACATCACAACTTTAAGTAAAAAAGCATCAGTCTCCACAATAAAATATGATCATTAATAGAAATAATTTTGTTGTTAATTTATTTAGATTAATACATTGTATTAACATTATGATTTAACAAGTATAAAGTTTTTGCCAGTTCAGTTTTACTTGAAAAAAATATATTGCCATTTATACAAAGGTATAAACAATATGCAACAGATAAAATGTTCTTTCTGAAGTAGAGAGATTGAAGAGAGTACTTGTCTTACTACCTAGCTTAATTATTTGCTATTGTATTTACATACATAAAATTATCTTTTGCCAAGAGTTGTATAATCCCACATATTGGAATGCATCAAGAAAATGCATGGAAGTTTTCTTGGTATGGAAAGCGTGAGTGTTTCTTAAAACATTTGATTATATCTTGAGCTTTTGTATTGCTACAGAGACTAAGAAAATTGGTTTGGTCATTAACAGCAATACAGATTTTGAGTTTCTTCTTATAGCCATCCTCTCTGTCTGAAGTATCTTTACTACCATTTCTGTCTGTTAAACACTGCTGCATCTTTTAAATCCAAAATGCAGTGCCACCTCTATGAGGAATCTTCTGGGATCACAGTCAGCAACATACAGCTCTTCTTGATTTATGATAATCCTGTAATCAATAATTCTGTAATCCCATCTGATTTAATATATATCTTAGAGTTTTCTCTTTTTAATGAAGTATTACAACTAATAGTTCCTTTAGAGTAAGTTCGAATGCAATTGATTGACTGAACTCTGCCCATTTTTTATAATATTTTCTAGTAATATCTGCAATACACATGAAGTGCATAAAATTCTCATTTTAAAATGCACGTAAAATAAAAAGACAACCAGCAATTATCTCTCTTTTTCTACTACCCTTCCAGGTGTGAGATAATAAACACCTCCCTTTCATGGACAGCGTGAAGCAAAATAAGTAAGAAATATTACAAGACCTTTGGGGCTCCTGCTGTGCACTGATGTGACAGTCAGTTGTGCTATTGACTTTTCCACAGCCTACAAGATACCAAAAGATGCATGGAAGTGGTTAGCAGTGTCAGTGGGAAGTTATATGTTAGGTTAGCAAAACAGGAACAAGAAGTAGAGGCCAAGCCCCAGGTTTTATAGTTGAGACGTTCTGAACATTCTCACTGCAGTGTTTAAAAAGGTCTTTGTTTAGCTCGTGTTTGTGAAGAAGTTTGCATAACCAAAGTTGCCTAGTGTCCCAATTTCACTTTAATTCCGGAAGACTATCAGGGTTGGTCATTACTAAAATTTGTATGAGAAGAGGAAGAGCATAGGTCAGGCCACCCTCACTCTTTAAAGCACTTTACTTGGTATTGTCTAAAAAATGTAAGTCAGCTGGCATTTTATTCTTTGTTTGCTTCACTCAAGTATTCAATTGTTAATCTTAATTTCTGATAACAATACAGTCTCTATACAGTGATACAGGTCATGTTGAGGATTTGAAATTGATCTCGGGATCAAAGAGAAATCATTGAAGCCTTTTAGTTAAAGTAGCATGATCATATTTGAATTTAAAAATAGTTTGGGGAAGAATATATGGGATTGAAGAAAAAATAGGGTACTGAAGAGCAGTTTAAAGTTTTACCATCTTATTTTCCCTCAGTTTGATTATAGATCTCCATCTCAGTCTGCATTTTAAGCAGAGTCCCAAATCACTTCACTTATCACAGTGTTATATGTCCTGGTCCTCATCAGCACCAGGACATGTAACATCAAAACAGGAACAAGAAGCAGGCTCTCTGTTTAGGAGACTAAGAAGTATTATTCTAGTTAATGACATGACTCTAGAGGGTCAAGGAATATGAATGGCAATAGTGATAGACAATAAATGTTTCAAAGACTAGATTTTTTTTTTTTTTTTTGGGGGACAGAGTCTCCATCTGTCATGGGGCTGGAGTTCAATCACGTGATCTCAGCTCACTGCAGCCTCCACCGTCCTGGTTCAACTGAATCTCCTGCCTCAGCCTCTCAAGTAGCTAAGACTAGAGATACACATCACCATGCTCAGCTAAGTTTTGCATTTTCAGTAGAGACAGGGTTTCACCATGTTGGCCAGGAGGGTCTCGATCTCTTGACCTCATGATCCACCCACCTTGACCTCCCAAAGTTCTGGTATTACAGGCGTGAGCCACTGCACCCAGTCTCGAAATCTAGATTCTTAAAAATTACTGCTCACATCAATTTCACTTAATTTCTATATCTTGGCAAGATCTTTGACGTAGTAATAGACACGTCTGATAAATGTTAAGAATTAATTCTGTATTAATGTGATATTTATATATATATATATATATATATTGCATTTTAGGTTTTAGGGTACATGTGAAGAACATGCAAGATTGTTGCATAGGTACACACATGGCAGTGTGGTTTTCTGCCTTCCGTCCCCTCGCCTGTATCTGTCATTTCTCCCCATGCTATCTCTTCCCACCTCCCCACCCCCCCGTCACTCCCCCATTCCCCCCAATGGACCCCAGTGTGTAGTGCTCCCCTCCCTGTGTCCATGTGTTCTCATTGTTCAACACCCGCCTATGAGTGAGAATATGTGGTGTTTGATTTTCTGCTCTTGTGTCAGTTTGCTGAGAATTATGGTTTCCAGGTTCATCCATGACCCTACAAAGGACGTGAACTCATCGTTTTTGATGGCTGCGTAATATTCCATGGTGTATATGTACCACATTTTCCCTATCCAGTCTATCATCGTTGGGCATTTGGGTTGGTTCCAGGTCTTTGCTATTGTAAACAGTGCTGCAATGAACATTCGTGTGCACGTGTCCTTATAGTAGAATGATTTATAATCCTTTGGATATATACCCAGTAATGGGATTGCTGGGTCAAATGGGATTTCTATTTTTAGGTCCTTGAGGAATTGCCACACTGTCTTCCACAATGGTTGAATTAATTTACATTCCCACCAACAGTGTAAAAGTGTTCCTATTTTTCCACATCCTCTCCAGCATCTGTTGTTTCCAGATTTTTTAATGATCGCCATTCTAACTGGTGTGAGATGGTATCTCAATGTGGTTTTGATTTGCATTTCTCTAATGACCAGTGATGATGAGCATTTTTTCATATGTTTGTTGGCCTCCTGTATGTCTTCTTTTGTAAAGTATCTGTTCATATCCTTCGCCCATTTTTGAATGGGCTTGTTTGTTTTTTTCTTGTAGATCTGTTTTAGTTCTTTGTAAATTCTGGATATCAGCCCCTTGTCAGATGGGTAGACTGCAAAAATTTTTTCCCATTCTGTTGGTTGCCAATTCACTCTACTGACTGTTTCTTTTGCCGTGCAGAAGCTGTGGAGTTTGATTAGGTCCCATTTGTCTATTTTGGCTTTTGTTGCCATTGCTTTTGGCGTTTTGGTCATGAAGTCCTTGACTACGCCTATGTCCTGAATGGTTTTGCCTAGATTTTCTTCTTGGGTTTTAATGGTGTTAGGTCTGATGTTTAAGTCTTTAATCCATCTGGAGTTAATTTTGGTGTAAGGTGTCAGGAAAGGGTCCTGTTTCTGCTTTCTGCACATGGCTAGCCAGTTTTCCCAACACTATTTATTAAACAGGGAGTCCTTTCCCCATTGCTTGTTTTTGTCAGGTTTGTCGAAGATCAGATGGTTGTGGGTATGTTGTATTTCCTCTGAGGCCTCTGTTCTGTTCCTTTGGTCTATATCTCTGTTTTGGTACCAGTACCATGCTGTTTTGATTAATATAGCCTTGTAGTATAGTTTGAAGTCCGGTAGTATGATGCCTCCTGCTTTGTTATTTTTGCTTAGAATTGACTTGGCTATGCGGGCTCTCTTTTGGTTCCATATGAAGTTTAAGGTGGTGTTTTCCAGTTCTGTGAAGAAGGTCATTGGTAGTTTGATGGGAATAGCATTGAATCCGTGAATTACTTTGGGCAGTATGGCCATTTTCACGATGTTGATTCTTCCTAACCATGAACATGGAATGTTTCTCCATCTGTTTATGTCCTCTCTTATTTCGTTGAGCAATGGCTTGTAGTTCTCCTTGAAGAGGTCCTTTATGTTCCTTGTTAGTTGTATTCCTAGGTATTTTACTCTCTTTGTAGCAATTGTGAATGGCAGTTCGTTCTTGATTTGGCTCTCTTTAAGTCTGTTACTGGTGTATAGGAATGCTTCCGATTTTTGCATGTTGATTTTGTATCCTGAGCCTTTGCTGAAGTTGTTTATCAGTTTCAGGAGATTTTGGGCTGAGATGATGGGGTCTTCTAGATATACAATCATGTCATCTGCAAATAGAGACAATTTGATTTCCTCCTTTCCAATTTGAATACCCTTTATTTCTTTTTCTTGCCTGATTGCTCTGGCTAGAACTTCCAGTACTATATTGAGTAGGAGTGGTGAGAGAGGGCATCCTTGTCTAGTGCCAGATTTCAAAGGGAGTACTTCCAGTATTTGCCCATTCAGTATGATATTGGCTGTTGGTTTGTCGTAAATAGCTTTTATTGTTTTGAGATACGTTCCGTCAATACCGAGTTTATTGAGGGTTTTTAGCATAAAGGGCTGGTGAATTTCTCAAAGGCCTTCTCTACATCAATTGAGATAATCATGTGGTTTTTGTCTTTTGTTCTGTTTATGTGGTGAATTATGTTTATGGACTTGCATATGTTGAACCAGCCTTGCATCCCCGGAATGAATCCTACTTGATCATGGTGGATGAGCTTTTTATATGCTGTTGCAATCAGTTTGCCAGTATTTTATTGAAGATTTTTGCATCTATGTTCATCATGGATATTGGCCTGAAATTTTCTTTTCTTGTTGAGTCTCTGCTGGGATTTGGTATCAGGATGATGTTTGTCTCATAAAATGATTTGGGAAGGATTCCCTCTTTTTGGATTGTCTGGAATAGTTTCAGAAGGAATGGTAGCAGCTCCTCTTTGTATGTCTGGTAGAATTCATCTGTGAACCCATCTGGACCTGGGCTTTTTTTGGGTGGTATGCTCTTTATTGCTGTCTCGACTTCAGACCTTGTTATTGGTCTATTCAGGGTTTTGGCTTCTTCTGCGTTTAGGCTTGGGAGGATGCAGGTGTCCAGGAATTTATCCATTTCTTCCAGGTTTACTAGTTTATGTGCATAGAGTTGTTTGTAATAATCTTGATTCTTGCAGATTCTTGATTGTGTTGATGCTCTTTTACCATTTGGTATGTTTTTGGAGTGGCTGGTACTGGTTGTTCCTTTATATGTGTAGAGCCTCTTTCAGGAGTTCTTGTAGAGCAGGTTTGGTGGTGGTGAAATCTCTGAGTGCTTGCTTGTTCGCAAAGGATTTTATTTTTCCTTCACTTATAAAGCTTAGTTTGGCTGGATAGGAGATTCTGGGTTGATAGTTCTTTTCTTTAAGGATGTTGAATATTGGCCCCCAATCTCTTCTGGCTTGTAGGGTTTCTGCTGAGAGATCTGCTGTCAGTCTAATGGGCTTCCCTTTGTGGGTAACCTGCCCTTTCTCTCTGGCTGCTCTTAGTATTTTCTCTTTCATTTCAACCCTGGTGAATCTGATGATTATGTGCCTTGGGGTTGCTCTTCTTGAGGAATATCTTTGTGGTGTTCTCTGTATTTCCTGGATTTGAATATTGTTCTGCCTTGCTAGGTTGGGGAAGTTTTCCTGGATAATATCCTGAAGAGTATTTTCAAGCTTGGATTCATTCTCTTCATCACATTCAGGTACACCTATCAAGCGTAGATTAGGTCTTTTCACATAGTCCCACATTTCTTGAAGATTTTGTTCATTCCTTTTTGTGCTTTTTTCTCTGTTCTTGCCTTCTCTTTTTATTTCATTGAGTTGATCTTCGACCTCTGATATCCCTTCTTCTGCTTGGTCAATTCAGCTGTTGAAGCTTGTGCATGCTTCACGAAGTTCTCGTGTTGTGTTTTTCAGCTCCATCAATTCACTTATATTCCTCTCTATGCTATCCATTCTCGTTAACATTTTGTCCAATATTTTTTCAAGGTTCCTAGTTTCTTTGCGTTGGGTTAGAACATGTTCTTTTAGCTCACTGTAGTTTCTTACTACCCACCTTCTGAAGTCTGATTCTGTCATTTCTTCACCCTCCTTCTCCATCCGGTCTTGTTCCCTTGCTGGTGAGGAGTTGTAATCCCTTTTAGGAGGAGAGGTGTTCTGGTTTCGGGAGTTTTCATCCTTTTTGCCCTAGTTTCTTCCCATTTTTCTGGGTTTATACACCTGTTGTCTTTGTAGTTACTGTCTTTCAGATTGAATCTCTGAGTGTGCTTCTAGTTCGTGGATGCTGAAGTTACTTCTTTTTTTTTTTTTTTTTTTTTTTTTTTTTTTAAGCTTTCCTTCTAACAGTCTGGCCCCTCTGCTGTAGGACTGCTGAGGTCCTTTCCGGGCCCTGCTTGCCTGGGGATCACCTGCAGCAGCTGCAGAACAGTAAGGGTTGCTGCCAGTTTCCTCTTCCACTATCTTTGTCCCAGAAGGATGCTCACCAACTGTCAGTCCGTTCTCTCCTTTATGCGGTGATTCTTTTCATCTATGGGGGTCAGGGAGCTACTTGAGGAGACGGTGTATCTTTCATTGGGGCTTAAGTCCTGAGCTGTGAGCTCCATTGTTCATTCAGAGCTGCTGGGCAGGTACGTTTAGGTCTGCTGCAGCTACACTCATACAGCACTTTTTATTCCCAGGTGCTCTGTTCCCGGGGAGTTGGGGCTTTATGAGTTTCCATTGCACTACTGCCTTTTTTGATTTTTCTTTCAGGTCTGACCCACCCAGATAGCAGCACGCCTAGCCACTGCCTGCCTGCAGAGGCTTTGCTGAGCTGCTGTGGGCTCCGCCCAGCTGCCCTGTGCTCTTCCCTGCAGTCCTGTTTATATGGGCTTAGTTAGAACTGTCTCAGCAACGGTGGCCCCGCCTCTGTTATGGAGGATTCTCTCTGTTGTGGCAGGTTGCCTCGGCGACAGCGGCCTGCCTCCATAGTGGTGGAGAGTCTCAGTAATGGCGGACGCCCCCCCTCCCCCACCAAGCGGGATCCTCCGGGGTTCATCTGTGCTTGGTTTGAAGGGCTCAACCCAGAGGGTTTCCAATTACTGTTTTTGTTTTCGTTGTTGTTGGGGGTGGGGGGCTGGGACCAACCGAGCCTGATCACCTGGCTCCCTGACTCAGAGTCTTTTCTTTTAAGTTGAGCGACCCGGCGTTCCAGTCGCTTGTTGAAAAGGCGCCAGGATCTCCCGTGCTGTGACTCACTGAGTCGGCTCAAACAGCGGAGCTGGCTCCTGGCGGATTTTTTGCCTAGGAATCTCCTGGCCTGACTCACTGTTTCAGATGAATGGGCAACTCTGCCATCTCAGGGCTCCGATCGCCAGCTGATAGGCTCCCAGACCAGTGGCTTTTGTACGGAGAACCGCCGCGACAGGGCATGGTCACAGCAGCCGTGCGGGCCAAATCAGCCCCGCGGGGGCCAAAACAGTCGCACAAGCTGGGACTGCGGCGCTGGCGACCACTCTGCCTGGGTATCTCCTGGTCTGTGGGCAATAAAAATTCATCTGGAAATGCAGCGTCCACTCACCCTCTGCACTTTCTCTGGGAGCTGAAGTCCTGAGCTGTTCTTAGGTGGCCATCCCATTAATGTGATATTTTAAACTTTTAACTGCAATGGGAAACACAGTTTGAAAAGAAGACAAATGAGAGAAATAGTAAGCAAAATTATTTTAAAATGATAGTAATCTTGAATGATATTTTAGAAGCATGAATTTTTATGTTGGCTCACAAAACTAAAGCTAAATTACATTCCAGTTGGTTAATTATTTTTCAAACTCAATCTGTTTTTGGTATTCAGATAGAATTGCTCACATTTGAAGTAATTTGTAAATTTATTACTTACTCTTCTATTTATCTCCTGCACATTAAGACTGAACAAAAGTAATGTTTTAAAAGAAAATAATAATTAACATCCTTTATATTATATTTATGGCTTTAATTATTTTCACAAAAATATATTATTCAAAACCTTTTGTTTTGATTATCGCAAAGGAAAGGACTTCTCACCACAAAATTTTTTTAAAAAGAAGCATGAAGAAACTCTTGAAGATAATGAATATGTTTGATACCTTGGTTGTGGTGATGATTTTACAATGTATAAATATGTACAAACTCATCAAATTGTATGCATTAAATATGTAGTTTTTGGGCATTAACTATACTTCAATGAAGCTGTTTTTAAAAAGATAAAAAGAGATTTACCCATATAAGTATGTGAGACAGAAGACAGATTTTGCATAGATTTAAGAAATTGAACACATTTCACTTGATGATTGAAATGCATGATGCTAAAAGTTTTTCTTACTTAACTGTGTTTAGAAAAGCAACTACTGGGCTGGGCAGAGTGGCTCATGCCTGTAATGCCAGCACTTTGGGAGGCCAAGACAGGAGGGTCATTTGGGCTCAGGAGTTCAAAACCAGCTTGGGCACTGTAGTAAGACCCAGCCTTCACAAAAAATAAAGTTAAAAAAAAAAATAGTTCAACTGGGTGTAGTGGAGTGCGCCTGTAGTCTCAGCTACTTGGGAGGCTGAGATGAAAGAATTACTTGAGCCTAGCAAGTTGAGGCTGCAGCAAGCCATGATTGTGCTACTGGTCTCCAGTCTAGGTGACACGGAGAGACCCTGTCTCAAAATATAAATAAATAAAAATAAAAAATAAGTATGAACTTGATTACATTGTCTTTATTTTCAGTTTTGTAGAATCACAGATTCTTCCTCTCTAATTTTAGCATCAAGTATTATGTTAACTATGTTTAATTCATTCATTTATATAATTTAATTAGGAGTCCATTAGTACTGAAAAATCAAGCATGAGACAAAATAAACTAATGTAAGTGTTTTAAGAGGGATCAATAATATGGGAATAGATAGAAGAATGGTAGGGATCCTGAAAAGAACGTTTCTGAAGATAAAATCTCTGCACTAATGTCCTATTTAAAAACCACATCCAGGGCAACAACTTCCTCATTATTTGAAGGAAAATGAAATAAGATTAAAGAATACTCGTTTCATAAGATAAGCTAGTAATTATTGTGCAGAAAGGAGACAATTTATTTAAAAATTCTTCCATCTTCAGGAGTAATTCATTACGTCAGGATACACATTTAAAAAGATTCATAGTCTTGTCAGTAAGGCCTTACAAAGCGTGAGGGAACTAGAAGAGGGAGTCATTATGTATCAGCATAAAATATTTAACCAGACTGGGTGTTTATTGGACTTGCTTATGCTTAGTCTTACAGATGAAGCATGTGATGGGGATGGGATGTTTAGCTAGGTGCTTCATCAGCTGGGCTTCTCTAAGCTTCCACAGGCCAAAGTAATATGTTTCAGCTCCACATTTTCAAAGCATTTTTATCATATCTATCCTTGTGTTCATGTATATGTGTTTACTTTTAAACTGAGATATACATATGTACAATTAATTATACAATTTAAAGCTTATTGCTAGAGAAATTTTAACATAAAAATGTTTAAATATTGCTACATCAGTGTAACAACAATGACCCAGATTAAGATACCAAGCTCCAGAAGGTGCCCTTGTTCTGTGCTCCATCCTAGTCAATACCCTCCTCCAGGGATACTCAGTATTCTCCTATTCAACAATATTGATTAGATCACCTGTCTTTGAACTTCATATGAATTGAATCATCAAGTTATTTCTTTTACTCAAAATTATGTCTGTGAGAGCCATCTATGCTTTTGTGGTTATCACTAGTTCTTTATTAGTGCTGTATAGCATTCCTGTGAGTTTGCATGTACATAATCTGCGTATCTGTTCTCTTGTTGGTGGCCAATTATGATTTTTTCATACATGGCTATTCTAAATAAAGCTGCTAAGAACAACTGTAATAGTACAAATATGCACTCTTAAGACTATCTGAATTACTACAGTCCTAAAGAATGTTCAATGATAAAATTTGTCATAGAAACATAAGTACCTGTGCAAAAGTGTGCAAGCCTGCATAGCAAAAGATGTGTGAAGAATGTCAAGGGATTCCTGGTAGATTTTAGAAAGTCGTTGAAAACAGTTCTGACCTCACAGATGTAAACACTAGCCTCCTCTCCTTGGTATCTGCGCAGCCCTGTTTTGTCTGGGTCTTCTAAAAGTAATTTCATCCTGCTATCTGCAACTTTCATACCTTCTGGGACTCTAACTTATACTCTATTATGTATTTTTGTTTATTGTGGCCTAATTCCAAAATGATATGTCCATGCTAATCATTTGGTCTACAGCATAATATTTAATATGAAAATAACTAAAAGAATTTGTTTAGCCAAAGAAAGTAATTTGAAACTTATAAGCTTTGAAATTAATTGCTAGCTTAAAGAAAAATGAATACAATTGGACCTAATAAGGTCAGCTATAATATAGGGTAAGTTCATTCCACTGATAACCAAGTTTGTTTTCAAAGCAAGTAAAAATGATGTTTATACTTAATGTGTCATTGCTGTATTTAGCACAATATGCAATTATTTTAAAATTAATAATTGTTTATAGATTTTAATCCTTAAGTATAAAATTAAATCTCAATTTAAAAATTTTAGTGTTACTTAAGATATTTCTTTCTGATTAAATATATTCACTCTTTTGTCTTAGTGTTTAGCACAATGAATGACCTACCTTTATTGAATTACAATCAACTATAAAGATTGATTGAATGAATAAAACCTAGCTTAAAAAAAAAAGTACTAAAAATATTATGTAATGAATCCAGGACTCTGTATTATAATCTTATGCAAAATCTAAGCTGAATTTCAAATGATAGAAAGTTCATTCAATGTGAGATTTTTGATAACTCTTGAATTTTTTAAGATATTGTTTAAAGTTATAAAATAAAGTAAAAAAAAAGGTTCATTTTGATGACAGAAATATGAAATATATCCTTGTATATTAATTAAAATGATGAATGACTGATATTAAAATTAATCACAATTATCTGGAATGTGTTGAATCAATTCTGTTTTTCTTAATCTATCTAAGTCTAATAAATTCTGTTGGCATTGTCCTTTTTGGGAGTCCAAATCTCTCAAATTTAGTATGCAAGCCAACAAATAAGAAATATTTGTTCCAGGATTCAGGGTGGCATTTGTTCACTGTGATATATGTCTACATACATGAATGTGTATATTTATTGAATCAAGCATTGAGCAATTTCTATTCCTTTATAGTGTCTATGAAGTTCTTATTTATATGAACTGTGTCCATGTCGTGACTTTACTGTCCATAAATTGAAAGATAAACTATTTAGAATTCAAATAAAAGGAAGTGTCTGGAATAAAGCAATAATCTAAAAAATACTGTTAAACTCCTTTTCTATTTTAATGAAATTGGTAAGTATCATAGAGGAAAAAAGAAATATAAGCTCTAACGCATGTACTTTAAATACTTTCATTCAAATACAGAGGGTAAAGGTACAGTTTCCTCAAGGCGGTCTAAGTAGAGCCACCCCTCCATATTTGCAAGGTTCCACACTCGAGGTTTCACCCACATGGATTCAATCAACTACTGATTTAAAATATTTGGAAAAAATAATAAAAATAATAGAAATTTTTAAATGATGCAGAATAATAACTATTTATATAATTTTAGCATTGTATGTGGGATCATAAGTAATCTAGAGATGATTTCAAGTATAGAGGAGGATGTGCATAGGTTGTACATAAATACTATGTCATTTTTATATCAGGCACTTGAGCATTTGTGAACTTTGATATCCACTGGGGTCCTGAACCAATCCTCTGTGGATATCAAGGAATAATTGTATATGCCTGCCATCCTGATTTAGTTAATAAGATGTCTTTCTTATTATCAAAGGTAGCCTTATTAGCTCAACAAATTATGTGGTCACCCTAGAGATAATGCATATAAACCAATAACTAAAGTAAAAATGGGCAAGTAATTAGTATCACAAAATAAGTACAAAGCAAGTATCACTGGAATTCATAATTGGTTGAGTTCAATTTTCCCTGCTGATCAGGGAAGGTTTTAAAGAATTGGCAATTATTTTAGATCTGAAACAAAAAACAAGTAAGATTTTAATAGATACAAGATGAAGGGCAGGTAGTTTATTTAAATGTTGTACGTATATAATGTGAAACATTATCCAATCTACACTCATTGTTCAATAAGAAAATGTTACATTTTAGATTTATCCAGTTTTAACCCTCTTCTGTTTAGATAATCTAAACAATCTCTTCAAAAGACTGATATACTATAGACAAAAATAAATGCTCAGTCTCTCATGTTTTTTAGTCTTTTGCCCAGAAGAGTATTTATTGCAAAGTATTGCAATATTTTCATGTGGTCTAAATTTATCTTTCAAAATTTAGGAGTAATGTATTTACTTTTATTTTTCTAGATTTAGGAGGGTATAACTGCTTGCACATTTCTGCACATGTACTTATGTTTCTATGACAAAATTTATTACTGCACATCTAAAAATTGATATATTGTGTAGTGGTGAAGTCTGGGATTTTAGTGTACTCATCACCCAAATAGTGTACATTGTGCCCAACGGATAGTTTCATCCATCACATCTCTCCCACTGTCCTACCTTTTGGACATATATATACACACATGTATATACCCACATACATGCACACATAGGTATTACATGATATATACAAATATATAATTTTATAATATATATTATATTACACATTTTTATATATACTCACACATGCCCACATATACACACATATGTATGTGTGTATATATAAATATTATATGTAATATATAAAATTATATATTTGTATCTATCTATCTGTCTCACAGTTTTCAATCCAGTCATCTGTTGATGAACACTTAGGTTGCTTTCAATGACTTTGCTATGGTGAATAATGCTATGATCATCCTAAAAGTGCTGTTGTCTTTTTGATATATTTGCTTTTTGAAGGGGTAGATATCCAGTAGTACGGTTGTTGGATTTAATGGTAGTTCTATTTTCAGTTCTTTGAGAATTCTCCATATTGTTTTCCATAGAAATTGTACTAATTTACATTTCCACCGAAAGTGTATAAGTGTTCCCTTTTCTCCACATCCTTGCCAACATCAGGGGTACATGTGCAGTTTTTAGACTTTTTATTAAAAGACATTCTGACTGGTGTGAGATGATATCTCATTGTGGTTTTGATTTTCATTTCTCAGGCGATTAGTCACATTGAGCTTTTTTCATGTTCATTTGCCACTTGCATATCTTCTTTTGAAAAATGTCTGTTCGTGTTCTATGCCTATATTTTAATGAAGTTATTTGTTTTTTCTTGTTGGATTGAGTTCCTTGCAGATTCTGAACATTAGCCATATTTCAGATTCAGAAACATTAGCCATATTTCAGATTCAGAGTTTGAAATATTTTCTACCATTCTGTAAATTGTTCCTTTACTCTGTCGAATTCTTTTTCTGCACAGATGCTTTTTAGTTAAGTCCCACTTACCTATTTTTGGTCTTGTGTTATTTTTGAGGACTTAGGACTTAGTCACAGATTCTTTGCCTGATCCAATGTCCAAAAGAGTTTTTCCTAGAATTTATTCTAGAATTTTTAATAGTTTCAGGCTTTACATTTAAGTTTTAATTAATCTTGAGTTAATTTGTGCATATGGTGAGAGATAGGTGTCCAGTTTCATTCTTCTGCATATGGCTACCCAATTTTCCCAGCACCATGTATTGAATAAGTTGTCCTTTCCCCAGTGTATATCTTTGTCAATATTGTTAAAGTTGTGGCATTATTTCTGGGTTCTCCATTCTATTTCATTGATTTATGTGTCTATGTTTATATCAGCACCATGCTGTTTGGGTTACTATAGCCTTGTAGCATAATATGAAATCACAGCAAACATGATATGGAATGGAAAAAGGTTGAAAGCATTTCACCAAGAACTGGAACAATACAAGGATGCTCACTTTCAGTACTTCTATTCAACATAGTATCGGGAGTCCCAGCAAGAGCAATCTAGCAAGAGAAAGAAATAAAAGTCATCCAAATTGGAAAAGAGGAAGTCAAATGAGATCTGTTCATTTAACATACAGTCTTCTATGAAAAAAATTCTAAAGACTCCTCCAAAACCCTTCTAGGCTTGATTAATGACTTTTTTCAAGCCTGGAAGTGTTTTGGAGGATACAAAGTCTGTATAAACTCAGTAGCATTTCTATATACCAATAATGATCAAACAGAGAACCAAATTAAGAACTCATTCCCAATGGCTAAATAGCAATTTAGATATTATTTAAAAAAAAACACACACCTAGGAGTGCATTTAACAAAGGAGGTGAATGATCTGTACAAGGAAAAAAAAACTGTTGAAAAAAATCTATATCAAACAAATAATATATTTTGATACAATAAGTTAAAAACACTATTTTTCTACTCCAGCAGTACTTCAATTATAGCTTGTGTGAAAGGATAGTGGCTAGGTGTTACAGAAAAGGAAGAGTTGAATTAGAACTACATTTAGTTTGGGTTAGATGTGATATATTTTTGAGTTTCATTCTTATTCTTGTAAAAGGTTTTCTTTTCTTTTCTTTTTTTCTCTTTTTTCCATTTCTCTTTTTTCTTTTCCTTTCTCTTCTTTCCCTGTCTTTCTCCCTCCTTTTCTACCTTCCTTCTTTCCTTCCTTTTCTTTTTTTCTTTTTTCTTTTTCTTTTTCTTTCTTTCTTCTTTCTTTCTTTCTTTTTCTTTCTTGTCTGTCTTTCCTTCTTTCTTTATTCTTCTTTCTCCTCTTTCTTTCTTTCTTTCTTTATTCCTTCTTTTCTTTCATATCCAACATTTATTTTAGGTTCAGAGGTACATGTGCACTTTTGTTACATAGGTAAATGTGCATCATGGTGGTTTGCTGCACAAATCATCACATCACCTAGATATTAAGCCCAGCATGCACTAGCTATTCTTCCTGATGCTTTCCTTCCTTCCACCTTCAATCCCCCCATAACCTCCAATGGGTTCCAGTGTATATTGTTCCCCAACCTCATGTGTCCATGTGTTCTCATCATTCAGCTCCCACTTATAAGTGAGAACCTGTGGTATTTGGCTTTCGGTTCTGAAGTCAGCTTGCTGAGGATAATGGCTTCCAGCTCCATCCATGTCCCTGCAAAGTACATGATCTTGTTCTTTTTTATGGCTGTGTATATTTAATGGTTTATATGTACCACATTTTCTTTACCCGGTCTATCATTGATGGGCATTTAGATTAATTCTATGTCTTTGCTATTGTGAATAGTGCTGCAATGAACATACACATATATGTATCTTTATAATACAATGATTTATATTTTGGGGGTTATAAACCCAGTAATGAGATTGGTGAAACAAATGGTATTTCTTCCTCTAGGTCTTTGAGAAATCACCACACTGTCTTCCACAATGGTTAAACTAATTTACACTTCCACCAACAGTATAAAAGTGTTCCTTTTTCTGCACAACTTTGTTAGCACCTGATAGTTTTTAATAGTCATTCTGACTGGTGTGAGATGATATCTCATTTTGTGTGTGTGTGTGTTTATGGAATTTAGCTCTTGTCACCCAGGCTGGAATACAATGACACAATCTTGACTCACTGCAACCTCTGCCTCTGAGGTTCAAGTGATTCTCCTGCCTCAGCCTCCCAAGTATCTGGGATTACAGGCACCTGCCACCAGACTCAGCTAATTTTTGTTTTGTGTGTGTACGTTTTTAGTCGAGATAAGGTTTTGCCATGTTGGCCAGGCTGGTCTCGAACTCCTGACCTCAGGTGATCCACCCACCTCAGCCTCCCAAATTGCTGGGATTACAGGAGACAGCCACCGCACCTGGCCTCTTATTGTGGTTTTGACTTGCATTTCTCTAATGATCAGTGATGTTGAGTTATTTTTCATATGTTTATTGGCCACATGTATGTCTTCTTTGGAGAAGTATCTGTTCATGTATTTTGCCCACTTTTAATGGGGTGGTTTTTTTCTTATAAATTTGTTTAATTTCCTTGCAGATGCTGGATATTAGACCTTTGTCAGATGGATGGATTGCAAAGATTTTCTCCCCTTCTGTAGGTTGTCTGTTTACTCTGTTGATAGTTTTTTTTTTTTTTTTTCTGTGCAGAAGCTCTTTAGTTTAATTAGATCACATTTGTTCATTTTTGCTTTTGTTGCAATTGCTTTTGGTGCCCTCATCATGAAATCTTTGCCTGTGCCTATCCTGAATGGTATTGCCTAGATTTTCTTTTATAATTTTTATAGTTTTGGGTTTAACATTTAAATCTTTAATCCGTATTGAGTTGACTTTTGTATAGGGTTTAAGGAAGAGGTTTAGTTTCAGTTTTCTGCATATGGCTAGCCAGTTCTCCCAGCACTACTTATTAAATAGGGAATCCTTTCCTTGTTGCTTGTTTATGTCAGGTTTGTTGAAGATCAGATGGTTGTAGGTGAGTGGTCTTATTTCTGGGTTCTCTATTCTGTTCTAATGGTCTATGTGTCTGTTCTTGTACCAGAACCATGCTATTTTAGTTATGGTAACCTTGTAATATGGTTTGAAGTCAGGTAATATGAAGCCTCCAGCTTTGTTCTTTTTGCTTAGGATTGTATTGGCTATTTGGGCACTTTTTTGATTCTGTATGAATTTTGAAATAGTCATTTCTGATGATGTAAAGAACATCAATAGTAGTTTAATAGGAATAACATTAAATCCATAAATTGCTTTGGGCAGTGTGTTCATTTTCACAATATCAGTTCTTCTTATCCATAAGCATGAATGTTTTCCCATTTGTTTGTGTCATCTCTGATTTATTTGAGCAGTGGTTTTTAGTTCTTGAAGAAGTCCCTAACTTTCCTTGTTAGCTGTATTTCTAGGTATTTTTGTGGCAATTTTGAATGGCAGTTCATTCATGATTTGGCTCTCAGCATGCCTATTGTTGGTGTATAGGAAAGCTAGCAATTTTCACACATTGATTTTGTATCCTGAGACTTTGCTTAAGTTGCTTATCAGCTTAGGAGGCTTTTATTGATTGATCCTATATCATTGTGATATAGGATCAATTTCTAGATATAGGATCATGTCATCTGCAAACGAAGATAGTTTGACTTTCTCTCTTCCTGTGTAAATAAATACCCTTTATTTCCTTCTCTTGCCTAATTTTCCTGGCCATAACTTCCAATACTATGTTGAATAAGAGTGGTGAGAGAGGGCATCCTTGTGTTGTGCCAGTTTTCAAGGGGAATGCTTCTAGCTTTTTCCTATTCAGTGGGTCTGTCACAAATGACTTATTATTTGGCAGTATGGTCCTTCACTACCTAATTTACTGAGAGTTTTTTTAATGTTTTTTAAATTGCATTTTAGGTTTCAAGGTACGTGTGAAGAACATGTAAGATTGCTGCATAGGTACACACACAGCAGTGTGGTTTGCTGCCTTCCTCCCCATCACCTATATCTGGCATTTCTTCCTATGTTATCCCTCCCCAAATCCCCACCCCCTGCTCTCCCTCCCCTATTCCCTCCACCACCACTTCCCACCTGCCCCACAAACCCCAGTGTGTGATGCTGAGAGTTTTTAATGTGAAGGAGAGTTAAATTTTTATTGAATGCCTTTTCTGCATCTATCGAGATAACCATGCAGTTTTTGTCTTTACTTCTGTTTATATGATGAATCACATTTATTGATTTGCACATGTTGAACCAAACTAGCATGTTGAGGATGAAGCCTACTTGATTGTGATAGATAAGCTTTTTGATGAGCTGCTGGATTCAGGTCATCAGTATTTTATTGAGGATTTTTGCATCAATGTTCATCAAAGATATCGGCCTGAAGGTTTCTTTTTTGTTCTATCTCAGCTAGGTTTTGGTTTCAGGATGACGCTGGTCTCATGCAATGAGTTAGGAAGGAGTCTCTCCTTTTCAGTATTTTGGAATAGTTTTAGTAGAAATGGTACCATATTTTCCTTGTGCTTCTGGTACAATTCAGCTGTGAATCCATTTGGTCCTGGGCTTTTTGACACATAGGCTATTTATTACTGTCTCAATTCCAGAACTCATTAGTTTATTCATTTCTTTTAGATTTTCTAGTTTATCTATATAGAGGTGTGTAGAGTATTCTCTAATAGTTATTTGTATTTCTGTGTGGTCAGTTTATCAATTCTGATTGTGCTTATTTTAATATTCTCTTTTTTGTTCTTTATTAGCACAACTAGCAATCTATCTATTTATTTATTTATTTTCAAAAAACCAGTTCTTGGATATGTTGATTTTTGAAGGGATTTTTTGTGTGTGGGGGTGTGTGTCTGTCTTCTTCAGTTCAGCCCTGATCTTGGTTGTTTCTTATCCTCCTCTAGTGTTTGCTCTTGGCTCTCTAGTTCTCTTATTTGTGATATTACCTTGTTATATTGAAAACTTTCTAGCTTTTTGACATGGGCATTTAATGCTATAAATTTCCCTCTTAAAAAAGCTTTACCTGCATCTCGAACGTTCTGGTATGTTGTCTCTTTGTTCTCATTGGCTTCAAAGAACTTCTTTATTTCTGTCTTAATTTCATTATCTACCCAAGAGTCATTCAGGTGCAGTTGTTCAATTTCCGTGTAGTTGTGTGGTTTTAAACAAATTTATTAATCTTGAGCTCTAATTTGATTGCACTGTGGTCTAAAAAATTGTTTGTTATAATTTCAGTTCTTTTGCATTTGTTGAGGAGTGTTTTACTTCTGATTATATGATCAATTTTAAGTAATTGCCATGTGATGATAAGAAGAATGTATTTTCTGTTGTTTTGGGGTGGAGAGTATTGTAGATACCTATCAGGTCTACTTGATCCAGAGCTGAATTCAGGATCTGAATATTTTTGGTAATTTTCTCTCTCAATGACCTGTCTAGTGTTGTCAGAGGGATGTTAAAGTCTCCCACTATTATTGTGTGGCAGTGTAAGTCTCTTTGAAGATCTCTAAGAAATTGGTTTATGAATCTGGGTGCTCCTGTATTGGGTGCATATATATTTAGGACAGTTAGCTCTTTTTGTTGAATTAAATCCTTTACCATTATCTAATGCCCTTTGTCTTTTTATAATCTTTGTTGATTTAAAGTCCGTTTTGTCAGAAGCTAGGATTGCTACCCCTGCATTTTTCTGTTTTCCACTTTCTTGCTAAATTTTTCTCAATCCCTTTATTTTGAGCCTATGTGTGTCTTTGCACATGATATGGGTCTTTTGAAGACCAAATACTAATGGATCTTTTTTTTTTTTTTTTTTTTTTTTTTTTTTTTTTTTTTTAAATCTAGCTCCCATTCTGTGTCTTTTCATTTGGATAATTTAGCCCATTTACATTCAACGTTATTATTGTTATGTGTGGATTTGATCCTGTCATCATGATGCTAGCTGGTTGTTTTGCAGACTTGTTTATGTGGTTGCTTCATGGTGTCACTGGTCCATGTACTTCAGTGTGTTTTTGTAGCAGCTGGTAACAGTTTCTCCTTTCCATATTTAGTGCTTCCTTCAGGATCTCTTGCAGGACAGGTCTTGTAGTAACAAATTTCCTCAGCATTGCTTGCCTAAAAAAGATTTTAATTCTTTGCTTATGAAGCTTAGTTTGGCTGAATATCAGATTCTGGGTTGGAAATTCTTTTCTTAACAAATGTTGAATTTTTTCTGAATCTCTTTTGACTGGTTGGGTTTCCATTGAGAGGTCTGCTGTTAGTCTGTTGGGGTTCCCTTTGTTGGGGACCTATCCTTTCTGTCTGCACTTTAAGTGCAGAAAAAGTTTTAAACTTTTTCTTCTTTGCCTCCTTGGAGAATCTGTTGATTATGTGTCTTGGGGATGATCTTCTTGTGGATTATCTTAGAGGAAATCTCTGCATCTCCTGAATTTGAATGTTGGCCTGTCTTGCTAGGTTGGGGAAGTTCTCCTAGTTGAAATCCTGAAGTATATTTTCCAACTTCATTCAAGTCTCCTCATCTTTCTATTATCCCAATTAGTCATAGTTTTGGTCTCTTTACATAATTTCATGTTTCTCAGAGGTTTTGTTCATTCCTTTTCTTTCTTTTTTCTCTATTCTTATCTGCCTATCTTATTTCAGAAAGATAGTATTCAAGCTCTGAGATTCTTTTCTCTGGTTGGTCTATTCTGGTATTAATGCTTGGGGTTGCATTGTAAAGTTCTCATGTTGTATTTTTCAGCTCTAGCAGGTCAATTATCTTCCTTTCTAACTGGCTATTTTGGCTGTCAGCTCCTGTATTGTTTTATGATGATTCTTAGCTTCTTGTCATTGGGTTACAACATGCTTCTTTAGCTCAGCAAAGTTTGTTACTACTCGCTGTCTGAAGCCCACTTCTGTCATCTTAACCACCTCAGCCTCAGCCCATTTCTGAGCCCTTGCTGGAGAAGTGTTGTGGTCATTTCGAGGAAAAGGGGCACTCTGGCTTTTTGAGTTTTCTATGTTTTTGCATTGATTCCTTTTCATCTTTGTGGGCTTATCTACCTTCAGTCTTTGAGGTTTCTGATTTTTGGATGGTTTTGTTTTGGGCTTGTGGTTGTTGTTATTGTTGTTTTCTGTTTGTTTTTCTTTTAATAGTCTGGCCATTCTTCCATAGGGTCATTGCAATTTGCAGGGGGTCTGCATACTTGGAGGACTCATCAGTGAAGGCTGTGAAACAGCAATGATGGCAACATTCCCCTTCCTCTATAAGCTCCATCTCAGGGTAGTACTGATCTATTGCCAGTCCCAATGCACCTATAGGAGGTGGCTGGCGACCCAGGTTGGGAAATCTCACACAGTCAGGGGCAACAGGATCAGGGACCCATTTAAAGAAGCAGCCTAATTTTTTGGTAGAACAGTTTTACTGTGTTGAGGATTCCTTCAGCCCCTTATTGGTTTGGGCTCTCTAAGGCCCACAGGCTATACTAGCTGAGAAGTCCAAATTGCCAAGGTGGCAGCCTGCCGCATCTCTCAGGCACTCAATCCCAGGGAGAAATTAGAGCTCTGTCAGCCTGATAGAGCACAAGTGGAGGTGGCCTGAGGCTCTGGCTGGAAGACCTGACTGGGAGGATCTGCCCCATAAGTAGGAGTGGATCAGGGTCCTGCTTAAAGAAGCAATCTGGCCATGCCTCGACACCACAGCTGTATCATGGGGGGAACCTCTTGTCAGCTTGGAATCTCCAAAGCCCACAGGTTGGAACTGCTGAGTCATCCAACCTACCCAGGTGGTGACCTTCCACTCCCCAGGGCACTCTGTTCCAGGGAGAGAGTGTAGCTCTGCCCCTAATAGGTGTGGGCAGGTATGGCTGGAAGACTGGACTAGGAGCTCTCCACCCAGTGAGAAGGAATGGATGGAGACCCCACTTAAAGAAGCAGTTTGGCCATGATCTGGCAAAGGAGCTGTGCTGTACTGTGGTGGGGACCCTTCCTGATCTGGACCATTTGAACTCTCCAAAGCCTGTGACTGGAATGGCTGAGTCACTCAAACAGCGGAGATGGTCCCTGCCCCTCCCCTCAGTGGCTCCCTCTGGTCTCAGGCAGGCTCAACCCTGTTGCCAGTGTCTGGCAGGAATTCCAAGACAATGGGTCTTATCTTGTGAGGTGCTGTGGAAGTGGGGACCACAGAATGACGCTGCTCAGCTCCCTGAATTCCACCTCTTCCTAAAGGTACGCGTGGATTAGTATATTTTATACATAAAGCTTCTGGGTCTGTGTGTGTGCCAGAGCAGCTTCTCTGCCAAGACTCCGCATAGCTTGGAGGGAGTTTGCAAGTGGATCTCCTGATCCATGGACTGCAAAGATCTATGAGAAAAGCATGGCTTCCCGGGGTTGCAAAATCACTCATCACTTCCCCTGGTCGGTAGTGGATGTTCCCTAGGTTCCCCGTTGCTCCTGTGTGGACATTACCTCACCCTGTTTTTTTTTCTTTCTCCGTGGATAGAGTTGTTTCCTATTGTAGGAATGGCTTCCCAGAACTACTTTTACTGTTCCAGTGGCAACTTACTCTACTCATGATACAAAGATACAAGACAAAGACACTTATAAAATAAAGATGTTTTATGGCATCAGGAACTAGAAGTATTTGGTGGGTAGTGGTGTAGAGAAAATAATGCATAAAATATACAGAACCAGAAACTAATCTTTGAAAACATTCTTCTAATCTTAAAATATGTTTATATATGTATACAAACATGTGTGTGTGTGTGTGTGTGTGTCTGTGTGTGTGTGTGTGTATAAAGAGAAAGACAGAGACATTGAGAGAGACATAGAGAGTAATTGTCTCACTATAAGTTTCTGGGGCATAATACTACTTAGAATTATGTCTGAAATCAGTGACCAATACAACTCATCATCTGTTTACTTCTATTTTGGTCAAAGCAAGATAGTGCTCCTTGGAAGACATAGTTTCATTCAGGCCTCTGTGACGCCCCACTTGGGTGGTTCATCTGCTTAAATGACCTCCCAGCCTACTGCAGGAAAACTCAGCAGCCAGCATCTTCAGCTGCTTTCTGTGTTCCATCTCAATTCATGAAAGAGCTTTGGAGAGTCAAACCCTGGCGACATTTCTTAACCATGAAAGTATGATCATTTATTCTTCTATGGGCACTCCAAGATAGATGTGAGGAGAATACTCATGAAAAAGTTTTATTCCATACTTCAAACAGAAAATGAAGCAGCATTTACTCTCTGTCTCATTTATTTGACTCTTCCAAGTAAATTCTAGAAAAGAGGAATTAAAACACAAATTTAACTAATTTTACTTCTTTATCTCATTATTGTACTTTCATAATCCCATCAGACAGATAACTAGCTTATTTCTATTCTCTATGCTCTAACTTCTTTCTACTGTGAACAAAGTCTTAAGAACTAGCTGTCCAAGGATAAAGTAGTATCTTTTCTATGCTACAGCTATGCTCCTTATGATTGTCCCTTAATGTATTAAATTGGCACTCAAAAAGCCTGAAAATTCTTCCTGTGTCCATAGACCCAGGTCTTAAAGTCCAATGTTTTGCTAAAGAGAGTAAGATCTTACCCTTTTTTTAAAAAAAAAAAAAAGTAGTAAATTTCCTGGCTTGGCTCCAGAGATGTGAAATAGAAAACCAAACATGACTTAAAGGGAAAATTAAAGTGCATTTGGGTCATTATTTGCAAAAGATTAACCACAATACACAAACTGTGTCTTTCAATAGTTTTTATTTCCCTTACCTTATTCCCAACCCTTGTTTTCAGGTGAGAACACAGAAACATGATGTAAATAAATCCTAGGATACCTTAAAGGAATATAAAATTGATATTTTTAATTTAAAAAGTGAACATTTGTCCCACTCATTGTTAGTATCCTTGAAACAATGTTAGCACCTTTGAAACTAATTTTATTTTCCTAAGATAAACCCTTCTGACCAAAGTTCAAGAAGAAATCATATTTATGTGAAAGTATTAAAACTCTTACTCATCATTAAAAACAATGGTAGGTATATTTTTATCATCACTCCATCATAACTTACAACATAACTTTCAGATTATACCTCTGATTCATTTTAATACATATTTAACAAAAATAAGCAAAACTTATACTTGTTATACTATAGCAAAATTCTGCCATTCTGGTATCTAAAAGTAAAGTTATAATAACAATCTTGTTTATCACATTTTCTGTGATAGGAAGAAAGGAAAAGAATCTGCTTTGTATTAAAAATACTTTTTCAAACATTGCTACTATTTCTAACTTTCACACTGCTATAATATTTTTGCTTCATAGCAATAATAAGGTAGTTAAATTTCTTCAACCAAAAATCTGGAAGGTAGGTGGTCAGGGCTAGCAAACCTGCTTAAGGGTGTCATTAGGAAACCAGGCTTCTTCTGTTGTCATTATCTTCTATCCTTAATGTACAGCTTTCTTCCTCATGGCCTGAAGAAAGCTGCTGTACTTCTGATCATCATGTTCACATTCTGGACAGAAGGAAGGAGAAAGGAGAAGGTCAAAGACAAAAAGCCTTTTTTTCCAAGCAACTTTGACTTTTCATTCAGGAAATAGTTTGCAGTGTCCTTCTGCATTCTACTGGCCACACCTGTGTGTCCTGGCCGACTTCATAAGGCAGTTGTGAAGGATACCAGGACAAAGTGTTTAGCTTTCCAGTGTCCAGAGAAGAGGAAGACAGGAGAGTCTTTCGGTGATTGAGTTGTGAGTGAGCCAACTGCCAGCATCTGACACACTGACATGAAGTTATCTTTTGGCATTAATTCAAACGTTAAGGAACTTTGAAACTAATCTTACTTGTCTACATTTATAATTACAAATTATATTGTAATTATAAGACTTCCTGTAGAGCCAATGTTTGTGATTTTTGAATAAACATATTAACTAGTAATGTACAATTTTTACATATGATGTAGCATCTAGTCTAATTAAATATTAAGTCTGATCTATTATGACAAAAGTTTCTTATGGACTGAGACGATAATAATTCTTAGTCAAAATCATAGTAAGCAGATAATATTTTCAGTTATAAACTCATGGCTTATATTTATTAATTTTTTCACCAAAAAGTGAAAGAAGCATTACTTTTCAATTGAAATTCCATTCAAACCTCAGTGAAGAAATTCTTTTGTCATCACATCAAAAAGAATCCAAAAATAGTAAAAGGAAAGACTTATGAATGAGAATGAAGCTGATTCAAGAAAATGTCACATTTAGCTCCTTTCTTCAGGTAGTATTCTTAATCATAAGTAGTTTAATGTATTACCATATATCTAATTATGTACTATAACTTTTTCAGAATAAGAAGAACTATGACAAGGGTCAGCTTGCATCATATTTAATTTTTGTTTAACAAAATAAAATATTTTTACCACTCCTAAAAGAAACCTAACACCCATTAGCAGTCTCTACTCAACTTCTTCCCAAAGCTCTCCCCTCCCAGCCCTAGGAAGCCATTAATTAAACTGTTATTTTATGGATTTGCTTACTCTAAATATTTATTAAAAATTGAATCATACAATATGTGGTACTTTGTGACTAGTTTCTTTTACTTAACATAGTGCTTTTAAGGTTCATCCATGTTGTAACATTTATCAGTACTTCATTTTAATCCCGCATAATATTTATTCCATTATATAGATATACCATACTTTATCCATTTATCAGTTAACACTGGTCTTGTTTTCATTCTTGCCTATTATAAATCAAATGCTGCTATGAGCATCTGTTTACATGTTTTTGTGCGTACATATGTTTTAGTTTCTCCTGGGCATATACCTAGAATTACTGGATCACATGGAACTCTATGTTTAATCTTCTGAAGATTAAACCAGACCATTTTCCAAAGCTGCTGTAACTTTTTACATCATACAAGCAGTGTCTGAGGGTTCCAGTTTTTCACAAGGTAAATATTTAAACTTCTTAAATTTAAAAGGTAATCTTAGATATAGAATAGTAGTTCATAGTCTCCCAAACAAATTAGTAACCTCAAACCCCTACTTATTTGTGACACTCTGAACTGATCTAAGCACTTTCATCACCTGCCATAACTCTAGATAGTATGCATTGTTTTGTCTCCCATTCTCTTAGGCTCTTATTTCCTTTACCATATAAAAATAATCACTTTTCTGAGATATGGTAGGCTGAATAATAGCCCCCAAAGATAACCAAGTATTTATCTTTGGGAACTTTGTAAACTTACATAGCAAAATGGATTTGCAGATGTAATTAAAATGGGAAGATTTTCCTAGATTATGCAGATGGGACATAAATGAAATCCCAGATTGGAATGTAGAGGGAGATTTGATGCAGAAGAAGGCAGTGTGCCCACTGAAGCATGATGGCACACAGCTGGCTTTTTAAAAATTTTATTGCACTTTAGGTTCTGGAGTACATGTGCAGAACATGCAGGATTGTTGCACAGGTACCTACATGGCAATGTGGTTTGCTGCCTCCATCCCCCTGTCACCTATATCTGGCACTTCTCCCTGTGTTATCCCTCCCCAACCTCCCTACCCCCTGCTGTCCCTCCTGTATTCCCCCTCAACAGACCTCAGTGTGTGATGCTTCCCTCCCTGGGTCCATGTGTTCTTATTGTTCAACACTCGCCTATGAATAAGAACATGAGATGTTTGATTTTCTGTTCTTGTGTCAGTTTGCTGAGAATGATGGTTTCCAGATTCATCCATGTCCCTACAAAGGACATGAACTCATCGTTTTTTATGGTTGCATGGTATTCCATTATGTATATGTGCCATATTTTCCTTGTCCAGTCTATCATCAATGGGCATTTGGGTTGGTTCCAGATCTTTGCTATTGTGAACAGTGTCGCAGTTAACATATGTGTGCATATGTCTTTATAATAGAATGATTTATAATCCTTTGGATATATACCCAGTAATGAGATTGCTGGGTCAAATGAAATTTCTATTTCTAGAACCTTGAGAAATCGCCACACTGTCTTCCACAATGGTTGAACTAATTTACACTCCCACCAACAGTGTAAAAGTTTTCCTATTTCTCTACATCCTCTCCAGCCTCTGTCTTCTCCAGAATTTTTAACGATTGCCACTCTAACTGGTGGGGGATGGTGTCTCAATGTGGTTTTGATTTGCATTTCTCTAATGACCAGTGATGATGAGCATTTTTTCATGTGTTTGTTGGTTGCATAAATGTCTTCTTTTGAAAAGTGTCTGTTCATATCCTTCTCCCACTTTTGAATGGGTTTGTTTGATTTTTCTTGTAAATCTGTTTTAATTCTTTGTAGAATAGCTCTTTGTCAGATGTGTAGATTGCAAAAAACTTTTCCCATTCTTTTGGTTGCTGGTTCACTCTAATGATTGTTTCTTTTGCTGTACAGAAGTTCTGAAGTTTAATTAGCTTCCATTTGTCTATTTTGGCTTTTGTTACCAATGCTTTTGGTGTTTCACTCATGAAGTCCTATGCCTATGTCCTGAATGGTTTTGCCTAGGTTTTCTTCTAGGGTTTTTATGGTGTTAGGTCTTATGTTTAAGTCTTTAATCCATCTGGAGTTAATTTTAGTGTAAGGTGTCGGGAAGGGGTCCAGTTTCTGCTTTCTTCACATAGCTAGCCAGTTCAGTTTTTCCAACACCACTTATTAAACAGGGAATCCTTTCCCCATTGCTTGTTTTTGTCAGGTTTGTCAAAGATCACATGGTTGTAGATGTGTGGTGTTGCTTCTGAGGCCTCTGTTCTGTTCCATGGGTCTAAATCTCTGTTTTGGCACCAGTACTATGCTGTTTTGATTACTGTAGCCTTGTAGTATAGTTTGAAGTCAGGTAGTGTGATGCCTCCAGCTTTGTTCTTTTTGCTTAGAATTGTCTTGGTTGAAGAAGAGGCCATGGGCCAAGAAATACAAGCAATACAGCTCTAGATGTTGGAAAAGTCAAGGAAAAAGACTGTCCTTTACAACCTCTGAAGGGATCATGTCAGTACCAACACCCTGATTTTCACTTAGTGAAACTGATTTCAGACTTCTGACCCCGACAATGTAAGATAATAAATGTTTGCAATTTTAAGCCACCAAATTTCTGGTAATTTGTTATAGCAGCCAAGGAAACTACTACGTCAGGTATTATATTTATATTTTAGTAGGATTCCTAGGGGAACTGTACTGCATTACCTCATAAAACTAATTTTCTTTTCTTTTTCTTTCTTTCTTTCTTTTTTTTTTTTTTTTTTGATGGAGTCTCACTCTGTCACCAGGGCAGAGGACAGTGCTGCAATCTTGGCTTACTGCAGCCTCCACCTCCAGGGCCCAAGTGATTCTCCTGCCTCAGCCTCCCAAGTAGCTGGGACTACAGATGTCTGCCACCACACCCAGCTAATTTTTGTATTTTTAGTAGAGATGGGGTTTCACCATATACCACTTAAAAAGCTGACCATGAAACAAAGATCTACCACAATGAACTGAAAATTGAAGTGAACTGTGAAAATTCAACAGGCTGGATGCAGAAATTTAAGAATACACATGACATTAAATTTTTAAAGATTTCTGATGATCAAGCATCTGCTGATCACAAAGTAGTGGAGCAATTCAGTAATGAGTTGGACATCATTGTTGTCGGCCAGGATAGTCTCGATCTCTTGATCTTATGATCTGCCTGCTTTGGCCTCCCAAAGTTTTGGGATTACAGACATGAGCCACTGTACCTGGCCAAGACTAATTCTTATGTTAATACATGGTACATGTAATTTAAGAAGGTATTTGAGGGTAAATAAGCTTTTGATGCCCCATCAAATCCCACATTATACATGATAATTTATTCTTTAAGTTTCATAATTGGGAAAGTACACAAAGATCTTCATGTGGATGATAGGATTCCAGAAGAAGAAAGCTACATTCCATCAGCTCAAGGATGTTTATTTACCCTCAGTGTTTTTCTTGACTTAAAGAAAACTATGAGCACTAGGGCTGTGCTCTTGATGTTCCTGTGGATCGAGTGCAAGAAAGTATATAGCTAAATGGTTTACGAATTCAGGCTTTGATATTGATAGTCACTAAATTGTGCTAAAAAGTACAGATTGAGCATCCCTAACTTGAAAATACAAAATTTAAGAGGCCCCAAAATCTGAAACTTTCTGTCAACATGACACCACAAGTAGAAAATTCCACACTTGACCTCATGTGACAAATGACAAATCACTATCAAAATGCAGATGCACAATACAATTTATTCAGCATTCCCAAAGGAAAAAAAAGACCTCCAATTTTCCTTTAGCTGTGATGTATCTTTTTTCAAGCATGCCAAGATTTTCCCAAAAAATGCTTTGAGTTCTTCAGATATGCAAAAAATGTACCAACAGGGTCCCTCAGTACTCTGGAAGAAGTAAATACTGATGTTTTTCACATCAATAATAAAGCTCCAGTTTTTCTTTCATGCACACCCACAAGTAATAAAATGGCAAGTGTGTGGGTTTGAGAAATAGGAAAAGATAAAGTATTTATGTTTATTTGTAGCACAGAAATTCAAAGTGTTGAAGAAAGTGGACAGTGGTGAAAGTGTGAAACATCTTACAGAAGAGTTTAATGTTGAAATGACCAACATATATAACCTGAAGAAACAAAAAGGTAGACTATAGAGATTCTAGTTGGAAAGCAATGAACATAAGTTAATGATTTTATTTTAACTTAATAGAATAAAAAAGGAAAATCTCAATCATGTATTGAAGTAGTGTACTCATTAGTGTTGCAATGAACATGTGCCACTTAAGCTGATCATGAAACAAAGATCTACCACAATGAACTGAAAACTGAAGTCAACTGTGAAAATTCAACAGGCTGGATGCAGAAATTTAAGAAAATACATGACATTAAATTTTTAAAGATTTCTGATAATAAAGCATCTGCTGATCACAAAGCAGTGGAGCAATTCATTAACAACTTGGACATCATTGCTGATGAAAATCTGATGCTGGAACAAGGACATGATGCTGATGAAATGTCAACTACTTGGTATTATTTTTCCAAAAGACACTAAATATAACTAATTAAACAGACTCTTCAAGAATTAATGCCAGTGACAGAATAACTGTGCTGTGATGTGCTAATGCTGCAGGCCTGCACAAATGTAAATTTGCTGATAGACCAAAGCTTGCATCCTTACTGTTTTCAAGAATTCAGTTTCTTGTCAGTCTAATTATTATGCTCATAGAAAGACATGGATCACTGACAACATCTTTTCTGATTGATTTTAGAAACATTCTGTACCAGTGGCTCATGCTCATTGCAGGGAAGCTGGACTTGATGGTGACTGCAAAATTTTGTTACTCCTTAGCAACTATTCTGCTCATTGTCTAACTAAGTTCTCATGCAAAATAATATTTATGCTATGTATTTTTTCACAAATATGACTCCATTAGTTCAGTCATGTGACCAGGGTATGCTTAGATAAATAAAGACTAAATATAAAAACACTTTCTTGAACAGCATGCAAGCAGCAGCAAACAGAGGCATGGATGTGGAAGACTTAAAAAAAGTGCCAGTAATGTGTGGTGAGTTTATTGAAGGACTAGAGCAGTGTGCCTTTATGACAGGTTAAGAAATTGTGTCATTTTATAAAATCAAAAAGAGAATTCTAAGACAAAAACTGTTGTTAATGTGGCAGATGACTCTGGTGGACACATTTTAAGAAGCTACCCAGTAGAATGCCTAAACATCCCTAGAAGACTCACTTTCTGGTCCTTCAACTCCTTCTGATATTTCTACTCACCTAAAACAGTAAAAAACAATGTGTGATAACCTTTTAATCAAAACACAACATTGTAGGTAGAGACAGAAAGCCTGCCATTGTTTGCTGTTGAACAGCTGCTGCTGGTAATCTTGTGATGCTACTACACTGTTTAGTTACCCTGAACACATTATTTTTTTTTTTACTGTATCAATGGTGTGTCTTATTTTTTACTGCTAAGTACTTCTGACACTTACCTGTGAATAAGTGTAATAAAGTTATTGCTTATAAGTAGCATAAAAATTCAGAGTCGGGTAATGGAGACAGATTGTCCACATGGGTGGCTGAGATTGTGACACTTTTGCTTTCTGATGGTTCATTGTACACAAACTTTGTTTCATACAAATAATTATTAAAATATTATATAAAATTATCTTTAGGCTATGTATATAAGGCATATATAAAACATAAATTTATTTCGTGTTTAAACTTAAGTACCATTTCCAAAGTATCTCATTATGCGTATTTAAATATTCCCTAATCTGAAAAGAAAATCTAAAATTCAAAACAGTTTCGGTCCTAAGCATTATGGATTATGGATACTCAGCCCATATAATACACATATATCAGAATTTTCTATGTAAAATTTTAAGAAGGTAAGTTTTGTAAGGTATTCAATACAGATCCTAGTGCATAGTAAACATTCAAGAGTGTCTACTAGTTGTTGTTGTTATTATTAACGTGGTTGTGGCTCAGCCAAACATTACGTGTATGGCCTTGGATAAGTCATTTGTCATCTTTGTGTCTCAGTTTCTTCCTGTCTAAAATGGCATTAATAATAGAAGCAACTGAATTAGGTAATAAATGAGAATTTAAAAAGTCATTCCTACCACTTATAGTCTGGGTCAACATAAATTCTTCATATTATTATTAAAGAATTGCTTTCACTTATCTACCTTCCACATTTGAGATTCTCACTCTTTCAGTGGACTCATAATCCCAGTTAGGTGGCCTATTTACTCAGCTCACTCAAACAGTACTTGGTGATAAAGAGGCTTCCGTAATTCTGGATGCTTCCCTGGAGACAACATTCCGATTTCCACTTGTGCGCACATTTGTTTCTACATTTTAGAAAGTTGCTTTGTGATGACAACACACAGCCTAACACCTGATGGGGCTCAGTTTACAGAATCCAAGGTCCAAATTTAGGTTAGATACAGGGAAGGAACGATGCATGCAGAATTAAGACCAGAAGAAACAAATAATAGTCTAAAAATTTTGTGTACAAATTTTCTTCAGAAATGTTCAGACCAATTTACACAGTTTGATTCAGATAAGCATTTTGTTGATAACGTTTCTTAAGCAGTTTTCACTTTAAAATTATAATTATATTAATACTTGCTCTCAACAAAATTAGCCTATGATGGATGTTATTAATCCCATTGTGCATTTGAAGAAACAAAAGCTAAGTCAAATAGTTCAGAAAAAGTAAGACACGAAAAGGGAGATCAGGACATAACGATCTCATCACTGAATCAGTCGGTGGATGTGCCAATAAATATTCCATCGCTTTCCAAATGTTAAACATGTAACTTGTTTCTAATATCTTGCTATTAAAAGTAATTCCACAATGAATAGATCTATGCATTAATCTTTGTCAGAAATTTTATTGCCTCTATATAGCAAGAATAATAGGAAACGGCACACTAGGTTCGAGGGTATGCAATATTTTTAAAGTTTTTATTTTTAATACATGAGATGAAATTGCTTCCCAGGAAAGAGAAGGAATAAGAGTGCCAAATTTGTGCATTTTTCACCCACATTATCTTTATTTAATCATTGAGAATTTGATAGGTAATATAAAGTGTTAATTTACATAATTAACATAATAGATTGAAAATTATTGTTTCTTAGCCATCTATATTTTTTCTATGAATTTTCTGCTGAAACATATATTTTTAAAATTGGAGATATTAGTGGGATTTTAGCAACTGATTTGTGGGCACTTTTCATATATTAAAACGTCTTTTTGACTTTGACATATTATTACATTTCCCTTGGTTAGTTTTTACTTTTACATTTGTTTATGGTGGTTTTGTTTTTTTTAATATGTATTTATGTCTAACACATACAATAAAATTTACATTTTTTATTATAAATTGTCTTATTATTTGGGGCTTTTCTCCTTCCCCTTAATCACATACATACGTTTATTTTTAAGCCCATCTAATCCTTTTGCAGTTATACAGCTCACATACAATTCTTCAAACTTCTTGGTATTATTATAGAATAATAAGGTTAGGATATAACTTTATATTTTCTCAGAAATCTAAAAATCTCAACTGTGTTGTATATAGATGTTTTAACTGTGTTATATATAGATCTCCTTTTGTTACTTTGTATTAGACCTTTTAAACCTCTAATAGATATCATCCTGTCCTTTTCATTTTGCATTTTTGTACTATTTTTGTAAATGTTAGCATTATTTTAGTTTCATCTGTTGTCTGTGAGGAATAATCCTATAAAGCTAAGTGGTGAACCACATCATGGAGTTAATATGCAGTATGGTGGAGACTGGATTAAACCAAGTTTTCAAGCTCTGAATGCCATATAGTTATCATCATGCTCATCTTGCCTCTGTTTTATTTTTCCACCTTTTTTTTCCCCTCTTCCTCTTAGTTCAGATAGCATATTTTTTCTTACATTTTAGTGATAACACATAGCAAATGCTGTCTGACATCTTTTTACATCTCCAGAGTTGCTACATTTCAAAAGTAAACTTTCTGCTGTATTTTTAAGGCAATGTACATTATGCTTGTGTAGTCTTTTCGTTAGCCTAAGGCCACTTCCGCATCTCAGTACCGCTGCCAGTCTCCTAACTCTGGAATAATGAGTGCTCTATTCCCGTAGTTTGCTGTTCAGCACAGATAAGATGTGTGTTCTCCCCTTGGAATCTCTCAAGGTACACCTAAATGCTGCCAGAACATTCCTCTCAGATCTTCAGCTTGAGGACAGTTCGATGTGCAAAGTCTTTGCCAAATTTCCATTGTCTGGCAGCCTTTAGCTAATGTGGTTCTGCAAGATTAAGGAATGATCTCTTATCCTTCTCATTTTTGCCTGTTCTTTCAACTCTTAAGGGTGGATTTGTTTTTCCCCTGAACATTTAGAAATAAACGGCATTTCATTTGCCAGCCTCAGAATGACTGCCCCAGTTTACAGTGGCGTTCTTAACCCAGGGCTGGCTTCCTTATTTGGAAATGTTCTCACAGGGGCAAGCTACATTACTGAGTGCTTAGCCTCCAGGTCAAATGCTGAAAGTACAGAGGGGGCTAGTAACGACATGAAACTAAAGAAAGCCAGTTCACAGTTTTGGTGCAGATCCTGTCTTTCTGAGGTCACTGTGCAGTGGGACTGTACCCGAACGTTATACTCATGACCTTCCTATGTGGCTGTGTTTGGTTGACTTCTCAAAATATGGGGCAGGTCAGAGAATTTGTTGAATCTGGCTCATCTGTTGTGTAGCAGAGGAAATTATTCCCAGAATGTGGCAAATCACAATCAGTACTCTCTCTCCTACAGCCCTGGAGATTTGTATGCTCCTGTTTTCATGAGTGATTTGAGTATTGGAGGTGAATGAGTCTATCATTGGGAAGTGTTAGTCATCAACATAACACCAAAGCCACAAACTTGTTTGAAAATTCTATTATGCAAACTTGGAATATTTATACAGTTGTGACACATCATATCCACTCCTCTTCCTGAAAATGCCTGTTTTGTAGCACATGATTTCAGGGAAGTTAATGTAAAAGATCTTCCCATTCCCTTGTCTTCAGGCTTTGTACTATTTCTGTATCTATTTCTCTTTGCAGAAACCAGCACTGTAAAGCAATTGTGAGACACATTAATAAGTGGTTTTAAGTTGTTTCTAACTAGATTTTCTTCCCTTACTGTTTTGCTCCATAGTTTCCATCTATTCCGTCTTCATTGCTGCATGTTTCTTCATGAAAATCTAGACAAAAGCTACACTAGCTCTGAAAGAGGATTGAATCATTTCCCATTTATTCTTCCACTTCAATTATCTTTAAGAATCACACAAAATGAAGTCCAGTGCTTTATATTTTGGATCAACAACGTTTTGTTCAAGAGTATCTTCTACTTTGTTTCTTCCTACTCACTCAAATGTTGTCGTACAATTACCAGTAAAGACAATTTCTCATAACTTACAGGGCAAATTGTTACAAGTAGTTTCAAAGACACGGCTACAGCTGTAAACATGATAAATCAGTGGTAGAGCCCAAAGTGGATATAAGGATGTTAATCTTATGTACTTATAGTTTAAAATTCTAATATGCCCACTGTCTCATTGTGGGTTATTATTCATAAATAATAGTTACAAACTAATATGAAATATATATTCTGATGAACTATGACACTGCATTAATTCTTCATAGAGCTAATAAAATGTCACCCTGACTATATTCACTTTTATAACAGTTGATTAAGGGCCGTAATTGAGACAATAAATATAAAGTATTAGCAATGCCTGGCACATAGTAAGTACTAAATATGACTTCATTATTGTTATTTATTAAGTGGCTAATAGATGCCAATTGAGCTGCTCTTAACTTCACAGTTAAGGAAGCCTTTATAGCAATTCATTTAATTATCTAAATTTCTTTTTTGGCTTTTCTATGTTCCTTATGCCTATTCTATCGACCCATTATCATTTCATTTCCAGTATAATTTAAATTGCAGGATATCATTAAGTAATATAGAATTTACATATTAGAGAGTGCTGGGTTTTTCTTCGTCTATTTAATTTCCTCTAGTTGTATGCTTCACTGAAATGGCCAGGTCCAGAATTCTACTTGTAAAACACACACACACACACACACACACACACACACACACAGACACACACTCACTTTCATAAGTCTACTTGTGACTGTTTGCCATAGTCTCTACTTAAAAACATAAATACATTAAAAATGTTTTTATGCTCTAATATATTTTATATAGTGAGTATATAAGAAGGAACCCTGTGATTGAAAATAAACAACTACAAAAGGAAGACAGGTAGTTACACAGATGACTGCTACAGGATGGGTCAGGAAGGCAGGCAGACATAGTCACTACAGGAGGAAAATGTCCTTGAGGTCAGTACATGTGACCAGGGGAAGATTTAAGGGGAGGTCTATGTTTAAAATGAAAGACAGTAATGATCCATTTCATAGATACAATAAAGGCTTTATTGTTGCTGCTGCTGTTGTTTTATAATAAAGAGTTCCTAAAAAGTTACCTGTAGAAAAATCTATTGGGCTGTGTCTTCCTTAGCAGCCTAGAGTGAATCTGATCACCAAAGTGATGTTTACTTTGTGTTCACAAAAGTCGTATTTATGGTTATGGTTGGGATGCTCAGACACAGATCCTTCTCTTTTCATTGTCTTCAAAGGCGGGACTTTTTGATGCCGTGTTCCTTGCTTACAGGATGACAGCAGTAGTTAATCTTCTCATTTGTCCAAAGTTAGCCTTCTGCTCCTTCTGAGTGATTGTCAGGTTGGTCCCTGTTCTTCCTTTGTTCCAGGTAAATAATTGGGAAATGAGAAGAAATTGAACATATGTGGTATAATTTATCATCATTCTGGGCTTTCTGTCTACTCAATGTCCTCTTCTGCCCCAATACAAAGCAAAGCCCAAGTCAGAAGAGGTATTATATCTGGACAGAAAGTGAGAAAAATCAGAGCGGCATAATGTGTAAGATTTGACACATTTCTTTAGGGAAAGCAGAGGCCCAATTTTCTTTGAGAAAAAAAGGCTGAGCCAGCCAGGAACACACACCTTTCTGCATTGTCTGGCTGCCTGCGAAATGCAGATTTCCTTAGTACCTCATGTTTCTATTTTTCTGCTCCATCTTGTGTCCCACTATAAAGAGATTCTCAGTTATTTGTAGTTCAAACCCACTAAGGTGTGATCTGGTAGGGGTTTTCAGAGAAGGTGTGTGTGACAAGAGGCTAAGAGAGAACTTAAAGCCACATAAACACTTTATGTTTAGCTAGGAATGCAGCCAGTGACTTGTTAAAGAAACTTGCCTATCTGGTTTAATCAAATAGTGATGTAAGTGTAATTGTTCCATCCAATACAGTAACCACTATCCACATGTGGCTATTTAAATTTAAGTTTAAAAATACATTAAGCATTTATTTCTCAGTATCACTAGCTGCATTTCAACTACTTTGCATATGGCTAGTGACTACTGGATTGGGCGGCTCAAATATTGCAAGAAGTTGTATTGAGCAGCACTAAATATGGGCAATCACAATGCTGGTGACACTCAGGGTCCTTCTGGATTCTTACCAAGGTATTCACTATTTACAGATGTCACTGTTCATTCTCCAGGCCTCATGTCAATGCTCCAGGCAGAAAAGAGGGAAAGAGTAAGAAAGAGCTATTGATAGCTCATTCCCTTCCCACTCTCTCTTTTTCAGAAAAATAACTTATTCAGAATTTCCAACTGTTAAATTACTTCTTATAGCACATAAAATGAAAATCAGTTGGATGACCCCCCCTGACTGGGAGAAGGACTGGGGTATTTTTAATTGGTACTTGGCTATTACAAACAAAATCAGAGTTGTGTTCTAAGACAGAAGGAAAGAATCAAAGTTGAGTAGGTAACATCAGAATCTGAAACACATGGGATATCTTTTTTACAACATCAGTTGTACTCAATTTAAAATATGTGCTTTGAGTTTTTGATAGGTAAATTTTAAGAAACTTAAAATGGTCAAAATTAAAAGAAACATAGATATGCTTCACAGTACAATGTTTCCAAATTACAAATTTTTGATAAAACATGATAATACAAAGAAATTTTGTCCCTTGTTTAATATATACCTCCACATACTATTGTGTTTAATAGTTTAATATACGACTCCATATACTATTGGGGTACTTAGCCTTCTTTTGCCACTAGGGGGATTTTGGTTTAATAGAAGGAAACACATACATTAGGTGCTTCTTTTATTAGTACAATTTTCATTTTCATGGGAGGCTCCAGGAAACTAACTGATAAGTCTTCAGGGACTCAAATCATGAGATGTCTACACAGAGCTGAGAAGTTTTGGTTGTTTTGTTTCATGTGGGCTTTACAACTTTTTGCAATCCCTGAGATAAACCTGAAACAATTGTGTATAAAAGGTATGTTAGTGACTCACCTGCTTTACAAGGCTCTTTAAACTCTCCCTAAGATCTTCTTAAAATGAAAAACCTGGTTTGAATTTCTTAATGGGGTAGTGGTGAAGAGAAAGCACCCATCAATCTAATTTTTCTGCTATCAATGTATTACTTTCAAAATGTGAATATCCATTTACAAGTGAATTTGCTTCTTAAGTGCTATGGTATATTTGTTCTATGGTGGGATAGACATAGGCTTACTGTACCACATGGGTGGCCCCCTCAAGAAACGTTTTAGTAGAGGTGAACTATGATTTTGCAGAATAAATGACCAATGATAGTGTATCAATTTTCCATAATTTCCCTGAACTTCTATCCCATATCCCAATATTTTTAATAAAATGAAATGGGATTTTGGTACAACTTGATTCCTAGATGCAGCCATTCTAAAAGTTGCTAATTAGCCACAAATATTAAAGACAGAAGTAGCCTTACACTTTTCCTCTGTGGGTAAAATGTTTTTGCCTTTAATTTAATGGTTTAAGATATGCAACATCCAACATTCCTCCAGTTTTAACATTGTGTTTTATACTTCTACATACTCTTGTGTTTATGTGTTATATGTATTAACTATGCTTATCATCCTTCATGAAAGCAAAAGAAATAAAAAAGACTCTGCTTTCTCCCTTGTAATTACTTACAAAGTCAGATTAATACCAGTGCATAGATGAACACAGACAAATATAAATTTTCACACAGAGCTCACAGCAACAAGTGAGTAAAATAATATGTCTATGTCTTGAACACAGAAAACAAAGAAGCAGACCTTATGTTTGCTTTTACTGCAATGACAAGGCTGGAAATTAATGTAAAAGGTTATAAAATTAAGTTTTTGAAACTTTTAAAACCAAACTATATTGTACATAAAAAAAGCAAGTCATACTGTATTGTCTGATTTACTATTAAAAGGTAAACACATTTACATAACCACTACCTGTATCAGAATATAAGAGAGACCCAGCACCTCAAGAAGGCTCTCTCATACCTCCTCCTAATATTGCCCCTACACAGATAATTACAACTCTGAATTACATAATCATGAACTATGTTTGTTAAACTTTTTGCATTTTATAGGAATGGATTCATACAGTATGTGTTATTTTGTGCCTGGATCCTTTCGATCAACATAGTGCATCTGAGATTTATCCATGTTGTATGTAGCACTGATGCAGGATTTTTCTTCTTGGTCACTTTGCAAGCCAGAAACCCCTGGTCAATGATGCCACACCCCAGCCTCAGTCAGCCATGCTGGCATGCCCCAGTTCACCTGTGTTATAGTTCATACTCATGTTTGGCAGTTCCCAAACTCTTGTACTGTGCCCAAGAAAAATGAGGATATGCTGGATGCTGAAGGGTGAGGAGGGCCAAGAAGAATTTTATTGAGTAACAGAACAGCTCTCAGCAGAGAGGGAATCCTACCCAAAGATGGGAAAGTCCCCCTTTATGGCTGGGTCTGGGGACTTTTATGGACTCAGAATGGAGTGTGTGTGCACTAACTGGTTTGTGAGTATGCAAAAAGGGTTAAAGCAAGGAAACCACTCAAAGGTGAGCATGACAGTATAAAAAACAAATTAGGAAAGAGTAGGTATTTGTAAAATAGGAAAGAGTGGAGATCAATCAGAGGAAAGCACCCCAAAGAGGACAAGTTCTCAATTCAGTCCAAGGTTTTAACTTGTAGCTTGGCTTTTAGGCTTTAATCTGTCTTCAGCTTGGCAGTGAGGTTTTGATGGGGACAAACCCCTATCTGCCTAGGCATTTGGCTGCTTCTTGCTGAGAGCTGTTCTGCTCATCAATAAAATTCTTCTTGGCCCTCCTCACCCTTCAGAGTCCAGCAAAGTCTTTTTTTTTCTCTATCAGCAGTTATTTGTTCTTTTTCATTGATGTGTAATATTCCATTTTAAGAATGTAACACTATTAACCTATTCTACTGCTAATGGTTATTTCCAATTTAGAGTTCTTATGAAGAGTGCTGCTTTGAATATGTAACATTAATCTCACATTACATATTTCTGTTCATATATATATATATATATATATACCTCAGAGTGGAACAGAGGAGATGCAAGGTATAGCTGGCTATAGTCATCTTGTTAGATTCTGCCAGTTTTCCAAGGAGATTCTAACAGTTTATGCATCATCATTAGTGTTTGAGAGTTGAAATTGTATTCGTTGTCCTCACCAACACTTTTCATTGTTGGCTATCTAAGGGATGCTTTTGAGTGCAGGATAGTATCTCACTGGTGCTTTTTAATTTGTTTTTCCCTGATCACTTGGAATATGCAACACTTCTTCATATTTTTAAAGACCATTTGAAATGTACTTTGTTGTGGAGAGCTTGTTTGTCGTTAGTCTGTTTTTCTAAAAGGGTTATCTATCATTTTCTTGTTTGATTTTTTTTGAGTTTTAAAATATCCTGAAAGATACTTATCCTTTAGATATAAGTATTACAGATATCATCTATCTGAAGCTTGGCTTTATACTCTTTAAATCTTTTTTTGATAAATAAATTTTATTAAAATTTCATTGAAAATATGAAAACATTGCTACCATGCAGCAGAACTTAATAAAGATTCCTGTAAGAAATTCCATATCTCATTCATTAGTATTTCTGAGTTTTTTGTTTTGTTCTGGTTTTGCTTTTGTTTTTTTGGTAGCCTGTTTAAGCAATCTGCTCCCATAAATTTATATAAATCTGTCCCACAAATTCATTTTTTCTCTCCTGTTCAAATGCTTAAACATCTTTGTTTTCAGATAATTTATTTGTGAATTAAAATAGCTTATTTTATTTGTAAAAGAAAAAAATATTTACTGTTTCAAGCTACAATGCTTTATAAGGAACATGCTTTATTTGCTGAGCTGGATGATGAGAATGAGGAAATTTGCAAGAGTCTGGAGGTAGATGGATAATTGAATTATGCTATAAAAAGAAACCATGAAATAAAAAGACCTGGCTGACAGATTCTAGATGTTGAAAAGCTGTAGCCTTAATGTTGGAGATCCCTATAGGTAAAGAAAATGTTAAGGGAAAAGAATGGATCAGAAGGTGTTTCGATTTTTATTAATTTCTGCCCTATGGCTACAATGAATCTCACAATAAAATCTACATTGCAAGCTGTTGCTTCCTAGAATTGTATGTACTTTAGGCGAAATGTGGAAAAAGTTCTGAAGATTACTCATGATGGACACAAGTAACTGCAAAGGTGATCATGAAGACCCCATCACATCAGTGCAATCCACAATTCTAACATGTCTACACAGTGCAGTTTTCAGTTAATTACAGAAAAATCATTTCTTATTCTTCATGATATCATACTTTAAAAACAAAAGTTAGCCCAATTCATTTTCCTAACTTTAATAACATTTTATCTAATTTTCTATGTTCCTTTTAATTCAGAAGTTGATATAGTCTTGCAGTGACATGTTTATTAGAATAAATAAAATGACATCATATTTTCAATATGCTATAATTCTCTAAATTGTGGACATGTAAAAATTATGCCCAAATATATCCAAACTGGGTTAGTCTTTTTTTATCTTTTTGCTACAACAAATTCATGTTGTTTATAGTTACATCATTAATAGAGACGGTAACTTACCATGTTGTGTCTACAAAGTAGGTTTTGTTCTATTTGACATATTTTAGCCATATCCTTGGTTTTTCCTCTCACTAACATAATTTGGCTAGGGGAATCTGGTTTTTATTGTTTCCAGAAAAATGAATACTGGTAAGAATTGATAATAATATTAATAATTGCCTCCCTTAAATATTTACATGTATTTTTGAAAAAAAAAATGGAATACTGCACCTTCAGGAGGATACTACTGCTGCTATTACTCACATTCAAAAACTGTATTTATTGCCGTATACTACTAGACTTTCTTCTCCTGCTTGATTCTCTGTTTTCTCTCCTATAGTACTAGAAAGTAATAAAATTCACTGAACTACTATCCTTGACAAACCAATCCTGCCCTTATGAAAGGAAGACCTTAAAATAAAATTTCTATCAAAAGAATTTCAAAACTTCCACAACTTTATCGGCATGCGAAACTCATGTAACATGTACAGTGAGAAAGATTCTCCAAGTTGTTATTATCATAGGTGAGAACTTATCTAGTTAGAAAGAATGCCATTAGTGCCCTGGCAGGTGGGCAAGGGGTGAGATGATTGACACAGATTTTGAGTGTCAACACTAGAGTCCTGATGAAATACGTTGTTTAGAATTTCAACTAAGATTTTCAAAATCAAGAACTTTAGATGTTGTTAATTTAGACATTTTATAAAATGACAGATAACTTATTCTGTGTGGGATCTTCTAACCAAAAATATAATTTTGCCTTTGGCTGGTTGTCAAGGGCTGATTAGGTGGTATAGAAGTTGAATACTAAAGGAGTTATTTTTTAAATAGAAGAATTTTTGTCTACCACTTTCCAGTAGGAAAAACAAATAGAAAATTCTACCCTATTGCAAATGGGATTAAGGATATTTTTTCTAATTGATTACACAGGAAATCAGGCACAATGCTCTATAGACATGTAGGAAATGTGTATTGAACACCTGTATTATACAGCATGAACCTCGGACTTCAGAGAAATTCTTTATACATGCTGTCTTCCATGTGTCTATGAAAACACACATACATCCGTACAAACACACACACACATAACCTAAAATTCCTGTTAAGCATTGGTATCGCCTGTTGGAAAAGCTATTCTGCACTCAAGGAAAATGGTCTCAAGATTTTTTTTTACTTCTTCCATTAGCCTGGAGAGAATGTTAATGATTATGTGATGATTATCTCTGTTCTTATTTCTTCTCAATTACCTTATAAATTGGTATCTAAATTCAGCAGGCTTATTATTATTATTACTTTTTCTGTATATCTTACCGAATTACGGGAAATGTGTCACATAAGAGCAATGTGCAGTGTGCCCAGTTCTGCAGGATGTTTTTCCTGCCATCTGCTTCACTTCTTATCTTTGCTTCTCCTACCTCTAATAATCAAGCAAATCAAACAAATAGACAAAGCAGCAGCAAACTCAGTTGTTATTCTTTCATCTTCTTGTTGATAATGTTTATTTTGACATCAAATATCATCAACACCAATACAGATTACTAAGAGGCAGTATGTTGTGCTGTAGGAAGAGAGGGCTTCATAGCCAAGAGTTTAAATCCTCGCTTTGCCACTTACTCAGGAATGTGGACTGAGACAGGTCATACATTTCTCTGTGACAGTTTTCCTTATATAAGATAATGATAAGAATACTTAGCATAAGGTGCTGTGTAATTAGAGATAATGTTCTTAGAACGTACCAGGCATGATTTAAATAATAGCTAGAGATCAAAAGAAAAATCTACAGTCTTTCCTTAAGCAGTTTGATATATAATTGGAGATATATGGAACAAAGAATAATTCAATATATTGAATTATAATGGAACAAATGAATATGGAACAAAGAATAATTAAATATATTATTATATTATGTAATTTTTCCAAATGATTGTCCAGGATAGCCAGTGCTGGAGAATTTTAAAAGCCAAGTGAAAGATTCAGTAACATTAATAAACTAGTACCCTTTTCTCATCCCAAAGCACCACAGTGAAATCATTGTCTTAGGCAGTTCCCTTAACAGCAGTTGCTGCAATATACCAGGAGTGGCTATTGGAGGTTAGAAAGCTATTTCAAAAATTTAACAACGTATTAAAGCCTGGAATTGTACAGACAGATAATGCTGTTCACGTTGGAATTAAAAGCACTTAAGGACTGAAGGGAGCAAGCAGCACAAATAGGTAATTCTCTCACCAAATGTTAAACAGAGATAAGCATAATTTTCTTCCATAGATAGATAGGTAGCATCATTGATTTGAAATAAATTAAATTGCATTGAGCTACTTATTAATCCAGAGAAAACCAATTGGGGCTATGAATAAGAATCTTTCCAAATTATTTTCCTAACTACTTCACACTCTGGTGCTAGTGTTGAATTTAATAAAACAGGACCAAAGAAGCTGTGGCAAGTGAAGCATGTATCTTAGCTGCAGAGCTGAGAGAGGGTATACACAGCTTTATCCAGGCTGTTTCACAAGGATATGTAATATCCGCAGCAAAAATCTAAGGATTTGCTCCCTTCTAACACCCTAACCCTACCCTCACTCAAGGCCTCCTACATTCACAGATATAGAAAAGATATATATTCTAATGTCCAACAGAGTAAAAATAATAACTGTATTATTATATATTTTCATAGTGCGTTATAGTTGTCCAAGTGCAGTGTTACATATTTGTTTTCAGTAATTTTTATTGGCTATCTTCCCTATATTGCCAAATATATATTTCATTTTCTGAAAAGTTGCAATTTCTGCGTATAAGTTGAAAAGAGTCTGGGCATGGTATCTCATGCCTGTAATCTTAGCCCTTTGGGAGGCCGAGGCTGGCAGATCAGCTGAGGTCGGGAGTTCGAGATCAGCCTGACCAACATGGAAAAACCCTGTCTCTACTAAAAATACAAAATTAGTCAGTCGTGGTGGAGCAGGCCTGTAATCCCAGCTACTCGGGAGGCTGAGGCAGGAGAATTGCTTGAATCTGGGAGGCAGGGATGCAGTAAGCCAAGATTGTGCCATTGCACTCCAGCCTGGGCAACAAGAGCGAAATTCTGTCTAAGAAAAGAAAAGAAAAAGAAAGAAAGAAAAAGAAAAAAGAAAGAAAAGAAAAAAGAAGTTTAAAAATTTCCCTATTGTCAAATCACTTTAAAGATATTAGATGAATGGAAATACATAAAGGGTGGTCAGAATAATTCTATCATTTAGCAGTATTTTGTTTAAAAGATCAAAATGAAGTATTTGACATAGGGCCTTGAAGGTTCTGGACAATAGGAAAAAACAGTAAATTTGTCCTCAATTCGGCCTTTTGAATACATAAGTTTAGTATTAATATGGTTATATAAGTCTTCACAAAAATGGATTGGAGTTTCCAGAACTCTAAACCCAAACATTGAGAATAAAAAGTATTTTCAGAGTATTAAAAGTAACACTTACGTGGTGCGTTCAAGGACATATGCCTGTCAGCAAATGTATATTTCTCATTATCAACTTTAATAAATATGAGCCTTGCAAGTCACAGCCAATCCCCCAGTGGTCCTGACAAGGAAATAAATGGTTGTAAATAACATATTCCCAGAGTGGATATTTCACTTCTTCTATTATAAGAAATCAGTGGTAAAACGTAACAGGCCAGAAACAAGTAACTAGTAGGATAGCCTTTTAGTGTGTGTGTGGCAGAGAAGTAAAAGCATCAAAGCATCTAGTATAGTTAAAGTTCAGAGATAAAAAGCTTTGAAAATCAATTTTTAAATTCTCTAAAAGCAAGTACATTCCAAAGCAATGACTTTGAACATTCGGTTACTACTATGTTTTCTGGGAGTTTAAGCTTCCTATTGGGGAGGGCACAGAAATAATTAATTAGAGGCTAGTCATGCTATATCCATCTTTTGCTCTATTCAAACAAGTAAATATATTTTGAAGTCTACATCAGACTATGTTCAAGAATATTTTAATATGACAATATCATAATAATTCTTAACATATTATTAAAATAAAAATTCTGTCTAATGTGCACATTTTTCATGTGCAGGGCAAGATTATAGCAGAATCTGGAAATTTTAAAATAGCAATTTACCCAATAAATCTTGCCATATTTAATGTTAGACTTAACAGTTACCTTTTACTTCAAAATGAAAAATTGTGGACAAATATAAAACTAGATGTGACACCATAACGGTAAGCATAATCCAAGACTCTCCTTAAAAAACAACAACACCCAGCACTTTGGGAGACCAAGGCAGGTGGATCATGAGGTCAAGAGATCAAGACCATCCTAGTCAACAAGGTGAAACCCCGTCTCTACTAAAAACACAAAAATTAGCTGGGCATGGTGGCATACACCTGAAGTCCCAGCTACTCGGGAGGCTGAGGCAGGAGAATTGCTTGAACCCAGGAGGCAGAGGTTGCCATGAGCTGAGATAGCGCCATTGCACTCCAGCCTGGGTAACAAGAGCGAAACTTCATCTCAAAAATAAAACAAAACAAAACACCAAAGGAAGATAGAGTTGTGAGAAACAGTATATATTAGCAGTGTCAAATGTTTCTGAGAGCTTAGGTTAGAGGAAACTTGTCAAGTGCCCATTTGGTTTAGCAACATGAAGTTCAAGGGTGGGCTTGATTAGAAAATGTTGATGTGAATTATGGAATGAGAAGGAGCTAATGAAATTGAGATATTACAGATAGTATATCAAGAAGACTGACTATAAATTGGAAGATATGAAGTAGTAATTGGTAGAGTATATGGATTGTAGGAGGAGCTTAAAAAGATGGCTAAGACTTGAGTACATTTACATATTTGTAATAAGAAGGCAAAAGAAGAGGAGAGTTTGATAATTAAAAAAAGAGGTTGACAAAAAATCAACAAAACAGGAATAGAGCTCCAGAGAACAGGCATAAATGTGAAGCCTATGTGATACTTAATTGTGAATACTCTAATGAATACATTTGTATATGTGTGAAGCAAACTAAAGTGAATCAGAACCAACAGAAAAAAAAAAAACAACTTGTTAAGAGGGGATAAAATAATAAGTTAGGAAGGCAAGCCTTCAGTAGTTTGAAGTGAATTTCATTATAAAATGCATTAAATAAATTAAAAGTTGATCATGGTAGTAATCAATTTTAAGTTTTATGAAATGCTGCTATAATTAGGTCAGAATTTTCAAGTGGAAATTGAGTGATTATTGCTGAAGATGCAAAATATTCATGGAACCTGTCACCAAGATGTTACTTAAGTGTTCAGATAAATATAATTCTAGCACAAAATAATAAGCTTTCATTTACAATTCTGAATCTCTATAAAATTTACACACAAGTGTTTTTATAGAATCCAAGATTCTTTCTAATAATTTTTACAGTTTCTGAATGAGAACTTTTGAAAGTCAACTTAGCTTGAATTTATGTTTAAAAATTCATGAAACTGAATATATGTATGAATTGAAAAATCAATCTCTTTAAAAACTTTAATTCCATTCTGTCATTACTTCACCTTTTATACAGCAGTGTAACACCGTAAAGGTTTAGTTTATTGTCTACAGTTGACTGTGTCATTTCATCTGTCCATTACTTATGCCTACTACTGAAGTCAATGTTTATATGCCATAGCTGATGAAAGCAAGGTCTTCATTATTAAGGTACATAATGTAGTGACTCTAGTAAAAACCTAAAAAAAAAGTCTATATTTTATGTTAGAAATGTGACATGTTAGACAAGCGTGGTGGCAAATGCTTGTAATCCCAGCTACTCAGAAGACTGAGGCAGGAGAATCATTTGAACATGGGAGGTGGAGGTTGCAGTGAGCTGATTGAGCCACTGCATTCCAGCCTTCATGACAGAGACAGGACAGGAGGAAGTCAAATTGTCTCTATTTGCAGACAACATGATTATATATTTAGAAGACCCCATCAGCTCAGCCCAAACTCTCCTTAAGCTGATAAGCAACTTCAGCAAAGTCTCAGGATACAAAATCCATGTGCAGAAATCACAGGCATTCCTATATACCAATAACAGACAAACAGAGAGCCAAATCAAGAACAAACTCCCATCACAATTGCTATAAAGAGAATAAAATACCTAGGATTACAACTAACAAAGGATGTAAAGAACCTCTTCAAGGAAAACTACAAACCACTGCTCAAGAAAATAAGAGAAGACACAAACAGATGGAAAAACATTCCATGCTCATGGTTAGGAAGAATCAGTATCCTGAAAATGGCCATATTGCCTGAAGTAATTTATAGATTCAATGCTATCCCCATCAAGTTACCAATGGCCTTCTTAACAGAACTGGGAAAAAACCATGTTAAACTTCATATGGAACCAAAAGACAGCCCGCATAGCCAAGACAATCTTAAGCAAAAGGAACAAAGCTGGAGGCATCACACTACCTAACTTCAAACAATACTACAAGGCTGCAGTAATCAAAACAGCATAGTGCTGGCATCAAAGCAGAGACATAGACCAATGGAACAGAACAGAGGCCTCAGAAGCAACACCACACGTCTACAACCATCTGATCTTTGACAAACCTGACAAAAACAAGCAATGGGGAAAGGATTCCCTGTTTAATAAATGGTGTTGGAAAAACTGAACTGGCTAGCCATGTGAAGAAAGCAGAAACTGGACCCCTTCCTGACACCTTACACTAAAATTAACTCCAGATGGATTAAAGATTGAATGATAAAACTTAACGCTATAAAAACCCTAGAAGAAAACCTAGGTAAAACCATTCAGTACATAGGCATAGGCGAGGACTTCATGACTAAAACACCAAAAGCAATGGCAACAAAAGCCAAAATAGGCAAATGGGATTCAGTTAAACTTCAGAGCTTCTGTACAGCAAAAGAAACAATCATTAGTGTGAATCGGCAACCAACAGAATGGGGAAAAATTTTTGCAATTTACCCATCTAATAAAGGGCTAATATCCAGAATCTACAAAGAACAGAAACAGATTTACAAGAAAAAAACAAACCCATCCAAAAGTGGGAGAAGGATATGAACAGACACTTTTCAAAAGAAGACATTTATGCAACCAACAAACATATGAAAAAGTGCCCATAATCACTGAGCATTAGAGAAATGCAAATAAAAACCACATTGAGATACCATCTCATGCCAGTTAGAATGGTGATCATTAAAAAATCTGGAGAAAATAGATGCTGGAGAGGATGTGGAGAAATAGGAATACTTTCACACTGTTGGTGGGAGTGTAAACTAGTTCAACCATTGTGGAAGACAGTGTGGCTATTCCTCAAGGACCTAGAAATAGAAATTCCATTTGACCCAGCAATCCCATTACTGGGTATATATCGAAAGGAATATAAATCATTCTGTTATAAAGACACATGCACACATATGTTCACTGTGGCACTGTTTACAATAGCAGAAACCTGGAACCAACACAAATGCCCATCAGTGTTAGAATGGAAAAAGAAAATGTGGCACATATGCACCATGGAATACTATGAAGCCATAAAAAATGATGAGTTTGTGTCCTTTGTAGGGACATGGATGAATTGGAAACCATCATTCTCAGCAAACTGACACAAGAGCAGAAAATCAAACATCGTATGTTCTCATTCATAGGTGGGTGTTGAATAATGAGAACACATGTACACAGGGAGGGGGGGTATCATACACTGGGGTCTGTTGGAAGGGGCTAGGGGAGGGACAGCAGAGGGTGGGGAGGGTGGAAGGGATAACATGGGGAGAAGTGCCAGATATAGGTAAAGTCAAGATGAAGGCAGCAAGCCACCTTGCCATGTATGTACCTATGCAACAATCCTGCATGATCTGCACATGTACCCCAGAACCTAAAGTACAATTTAAAAAAATGCATATTAAATGATGAATAATTCTATAAAAAAAGGAAATGTGACTTTCTTGTTGTGTAACAATACAAACATTAGTCCATGGCTTTTCATATTAATTGCTTCAAGTGAAATTGAATGAGATACAACTTTCAGTACATTAATAAGAGAAAAAATTTCATAGACTAGCCATTGTATATTCTCCATAACTCTTAATGATATATTTTATTTAAAGTTATTATTAACCTAATATGTCCAAATATTTTTAATAAAGGAGTTCAATTATCATTAGAATCACAATAATTTAACTTATGTTTACAGTTATATAGATATAACCATACAGTATGGTTCACTTTACAGTTGTGAAAAACAATGTGGACAGAAACTAATATTTTTTAATGCAGTGAAAGAATGGATATAAAAGATACTATATCTGTACACATATTAAGAATCAGAAATGATTTTTGCATTTATACATATCTTTCAATTAAACTGAAATATTTTAATATGTGATTTCAGTTTCATTACTAAAAATAACTTCAAAAAATGACATAAACTAAAGGAGCATAATTTTTTCTTTGTTTTAGTCCTTTTCTTATATACTAATTATCAATGTGTGCAAGCTCTTTGTAAGTTGTGTAACCCTATGCAAATTTATTGTTTTTTTTCTAGATCACTAGAGTAATTCTATTTATCAAAACTTGTGACAATTGGGAGAGCAAACATATAAGATAGGTTTTATAAATCTGTAAAATTTTATTTGATTTGTCATAAAGTTTGATAATGATACCCCTGTACAACCCAGCCCCAAAGCCTCTTTGTGAGGAAATATTTCTTTAAAATTGAAGTAGAATATTACAACAAAAAATTGCTAATTAATCAACTTGATGTTTTTATTATCCTTATAATAGACTAGTTGCTATGTAAAATGTGAATTATAGCTCATTCCTTTTTAGTTCAAAAACATTTAATTTGGTCTTGAAAATCCTAATTATGAAATGACTCTTCCAGTGACTTAGCACAAAACTAAATAATTGTTTTTGTAACGAAACAAAACAAATATTCTCAAAACATCATTTTGTTCATCATTGCTGACTTGTCATACAATATGATGTGTAAAGGCAAAAAAAGTAACTTAAAAGATAGTTCAGTCTGACTTGTGTTAAGAATAATTAATTCTGCCATTCTACACTATATTAAGAGAAATGTCCTATCTCAGATGAACTTGAGTGTGAAGTATACAGGAAAATTAATTGGTACAGAGGAAAGCATTACTAAAGAGGAGATAAAGAATGAAGGGTGCTTGTGAACCAAACGTGACTGGCAACGGTGATGACTTTCAAAGGGCAGAGCTTGTTGACAGGAATTTCTGGTCCATAGCAATGCTTTACACACCAGGCAAGAGTCATTTTGTGGCTCCTAGGGCTATCTAATTCCCTGCAACACAAAGAGCAGCTGGTGTCAAGGAGCAGGAGCCCCCATAGGAGAATGGAAACTGAAAATCCTAGTCAAAGTATCTGGGAACCAGCCATGTGGTTAGAGTTTCAGTTTCATGCTATGTATGTACCATAACCAACCTATTGCCTATGAGAAACATGTAAGATAATGTATTTACAGCCATTGTTACAAGTTTATAATGTATTTTTCTATCTTGTTTTATATGTATGTTATATAACATTCAAAAAGATTTTTTTTCTTGATTGAGAAAAGGATACAAAATGCAAAATCCACAATTTTGATAACTGAAAATTGCCAATTGTTTTGCAGTACTTTATTATATTGGGTGTCTTGTCTTTTTTGGGCTTTTAGTTAGCTAATGAATGAATACATTAGACACTTTTGGGTTTTAGCTGGGACTTTACATAGCTTGCATTTTAATTCTTTGGTTCTTTGCTGTTTCTATTAACCCATAGCATTATTTTAATAAATGTTATAATACCAACTTACTAAAAAAAAAACAAAACAAAAAAACAAAACTCCACCTATAAAGAGAATTTGATAGTGAAACAGGGAACTGGAGTAGAAAAGAAAGAATTTGGGGACAAGAATGAAGCTCCAAGAGCTCTATGATATTTAGAAATCTCTTCAAAGTACTAGCTCCAAAATATGCTTTGATAAGACTGATACCAGAGTGTAAACTGCTGATTTCCCACACGTTTCACTGGAAGAAGTGAAATCTACAATGCCTATAACTGAGTTGTGAAAAGTTTTCAAAAATGTTGAAGACCCAGAAATAATTGTACAGAATCTATACTCCAACCAGATTGTATGTGAATATTTATATGCATATATTTTAATATGTAATGAAACATATATAAATATAAATAGAATCATGTAAAATACAAAATAAACAACATGGGGAGTTGAGATCTGTTGGTTCAGAGAGGAATTCAACATCAAAATGGCCAAATCTCTATAAAATAATAACCAAAGTCAAAAATCTATGTGTAGATTTCTTCTCTGGCCAAGATGAAGTTATGAGACTAGATTTAATTTACCTTACCACTGTAACCACTAAAAAATAAATGTACAAGATCTATAAAGCAATGGTATTCAAAACACTGGACATTAATCAAGGAAGCACAGTGATCCCCAGAAGTTGTGAGATATGTAAGATGTGTACTTTCCCCAAATTATTGCTTTGAGAGAGTTTTTGTGCTGTGCTGCCCAAAGACAGGGTACTAAGTAGACCCTGGCATGGTTCCTAAGTTGGGGTGGATGGAGTCCAGCAGGTCAGATACCCAACAAGAGAGGGTTCTACAGTGGATTCCCCTGGAGTATTCCCAAGAGAATAATCATCAGTGCATGCCTATGAGAAAACTACCCAAAGCTGGGAAAAGAACCACACAAAATTATAGGTATTTTCTGAAGCATAACATAAAATACAGGAACCCTCAAGTAAAGACTGATACATTTATTTACATAAGAACTTATAATACTCTCTCCAAAAAGGGAAAAGACAAATAATAAACAACTAAAAGTATATGTGATACATAAGACAGATGAGGGTCAGCTTCCTTATTATGCCAAAACTCTCACACAAATTAAGAGACAAATAAATTAATGGCAAAATAAAAACACTGTAAAACTGCAGATATATGTTTAAAAATGACTGTTTCAGGATTGTTTATAACTGAAAATGTTACATATTCTATCAAGAATGAAGCCATTAAATATATTTTGTTACACACATTTTTTTTTCTTGACTATGTTGACCAACCAGAACCGAACAAGTTTGAATCCTTCATTTTCATAAATCCCAAACATATTCAAATTTATGCAAATGTACAATTAGCATAAATAATATCCCAATATATTCTATCCAGAACAAAGCCATTAAATATATTTAATGTGTTACACAAAATATATTTAATGGCTTTGTTCTTGATAAAATATATTGGGATGTAATTTAAAATAGAAAGATATTAAAGAATTTGGGGACAACTTATATGTCTTAATATGGGCAGAACAAGACAGGTTATTGTGGAAATAAGTCAGAACAGCAGAATAATAATACAATTCTACTTTTGTAAAATTAAAATAAATACATTATGGGTTTATGTAATACAAGAAGAAAATAAAGTGATAAAAGTCTGAAAAATCTTATCTAATGATTAACACAATAAGAAAATAACATGCCAATGACCAGTAAATCTATTAATACATAGTTATGTTAAATGACACATTTAAAAAATGTTGAAAACATCAGTGTGGACAACTGCTAAGTAAAATAGAAACTCTCAAACATTTGGTTTTAATATAAGAAGATTGAACACTTTTGGTAATAAGGTAGTAAATATTGAAACTTTTTTTTTTTCTTTTTTTGAGACAGTCTCGCTTTATCACCCATGCTGGAGTGCATTGGCATGATCTTGGCTCACTGCAACCTCCGCCTTCTAGGTTCAAGCGACTCTCCTGTCTCAGCCTCCCAAGTAGCTGGGACTATATGCCTGCACCACCACGCCTGGCTAATTTTGTATTTTTTAGTAAGAGACAGAGTTTCATTAGGTTGGCCAGGCTGGGTTTTAAACTCAACCTTAAATGGTCCGCCTGCCTCGGCCTCCCAAAGTGCTGGGATTACAGGGGTGAGCCACTGCGCCCAGCTGAAACAATGTTTTTAAACTAGAAATTCTGCTTGTAGAAATCTATTATATAGACAAGTGAGGAAGAATAGATTTTTTATAAGATTTTTTTTCTTCTTGAGTCTCTGCCGGGTTTTGGTATTAGGATGATGTTTGTCTCATAAAACGATTTGGGAAGGATTCCCTCTTTTTGGATTGTCTGGAATAGTTTCAGAAGGAATGGTAGCAGCTCCTCTTTGTATGTCTGGTAGAATTTGGCTGTGAACCCATCTGGACCTGGGCTTTTTTTTGAGTGGTAGGCTCTTTATTGCTGCCTCGACTTCAGACCTTGTTATTGGTCTATTCAGGGTTTCGGCTTCTTCTGGGTTTAGGCTTGGGAGGATGCAGGTGTCCAGGAATTTATCCATTTCTTCCAGGTTTACTAGTTTATGTGCATAGAGTTGTTTGTAATAATCTCTGATGATGGTTTGGATTTCTGTGGAATCTGTAATGATAACCCCTTTATTGTTTTTTATTGCATCAACTTGGTTATTCCCTCTTTTCTTTTTTATTAATCTGGCTAGTGGTCTATTTTGTTGATCTTTTCGAAAAACCAGCTCCTGGATTTATTGATTTTTTCGAAGAGTTTTTTGTGTCTCTATTTCCTTCAGTTCTGCTCTGATCTTAGTTATTTCCTGTCTTCTGCTAGATTTTGAGTTTTTTTTTTTTTTTGATCTTGCTCCTCTAGCTCTTTCAATTTTGATGATAGGGTGTCAATTTTAGATCTCTCCTTTCTTTTCATGTGGACACTCATTGCTATATATTTTCCTCTAGAGACTGCTTTAAATGTGTCCCAGAGATTCTGGTATGTTGTGTCTTTGTTCTCGTTGGTTTTGAAGAACATCTTTATTTCTGCCTTCATTTCATTGTTTATCCAGTCAACATTCAAGAGCAAGTTGTTCAGTTTCCATGAAGCTGTGCGAGTCTGAGTTAGTTTCTGCATTCTGAGCTCTAACTCGATTGCACTGTGGTCTGAGAGACTGTTTGTTATGATTTCCGTTCTTTTGCATTTGCTGAGGAGTGATTTATTGCCAATTATGTGGTCGATTTTAGAGTAGGTGTGATGTGGTGCTGAGAAGAATGCATATTCTGTGGATTTGGGGTGGAGAGTTCTGTAAATGTCTATTAGGTTTGCTTGTTCCAGGTCTGAGTTCAGGTCCTGGATATCCTTGTTGATTTTCTGTCTGATTGATCTGTCTAATATTGACAATGGGGTGTTAAAGTCTCCCACTATTATTGCGTGGGAGTCTAAGTCTCTTTGTAAGTCATTAAGAACTTGCCTTATGTATCTGGGTGCTCCTGTATTGGGTGCGTATATATTTAGGATCGTTAGCTCTTCTTGTCAGTGATCCTTGTTGCAGAGGAAATATAACATATCCACAACCATCCGATCTTTGACAAACCTGACAAAAACAAGCAATGGGGAAAGGACTCCCCGTTTAATAAATGGTGTTGGGAAAACTGGTTAGCCATGTGCAGAAAGCAGAAACTGGACCCCTTTCTGACACCTTACACCAAAATTAACTCCAGATGGATTAAAGACTTAAACATGAGACCTAACACCATAAAAACCCTAGAAGAAAATCTAGGCAAAACCATTCAGGACATAGGCGTAGGCAAGGACTTCATGACCAAAATGCCAAAAGCAATGGCAACAAAAACCAAAATAGACAAATGGGACCTAATCAAACTCCACAGCTTCTGCACAGCAAAAGAAACAACCATTAGAGTGAATCGGCAACCAACAGAATGGGAAAAAAATTTTGCAGTCTACCCATCTGACAAGGGGCTGATATCCAGAATTTACAAAGAACTAAAACAGATCTACAAGGAAAAAAAAAAAAAAAAAAAAAAAAAAACAAGCCCATTCAAAAATGGGTGAAGGATATGAACAGACACTTTACAAAAGAAGACATACAGGAGGCCAACAAACATATGAAAAAATGCTCATCATCACTGGTCATTAGAGAAATGCAAATCAAAACCACATTGAGATACCATCTTACACCAGTTAGAATGGCGATCATTAAAAAATCTGGAAAAAACAGATGCTGGAGAGGATGTGGAGAAATAGGAACACTTTTACACTGTTGGTGGGAATGTAAATTAATTCAACCATTGTGGAAGACAGTGTGGCGATTCCTCAATGACCTAAAAATAGAAATCCCATTTGACCCAGCAATCCCATTACTGGGTATATATCCAAAGGATTATAAATCATTCTACTATAAGGACACATGCACACGAATGTTCATTGCAGCACTGTTTACAATAGCAAAGACCTGGAACCAACCCAAATGCCCAACGATGATAGACTGGATAGAGAAAATGTGGTACATATACACCATGGAATATTAAGCAGCCATCAAAAACGATGAGTTCACGTCCTTTGTAGGGACATGGATGAACCTGGAAACCATCATTCTCAGCAAACTGACACAAGAGCCGAAAATCAAACACCACATGTTCTCACCCATAGGCAAGTGTTGAACAATGAGAACACATGGACACAGGGAGGGGAGCACTACACACTGGGGTCCATTGAGGGGAAATGGGGGAGGGATGGGGGTGGAGAGGTGGGAAGAGATAACATGGGGAGAAATGACAGATACAGGTGAGGGGATGGAAGGTAGCAAAGCACACTGCCATGTGTGTACCTATGCAACAATCTTGCATGTTCTTCACATGTACCCCAAAACCTAAAATGCAATAGAAGAAAAAAAAAAGATTTTTTGTAAGATCTATTACATAGACAAAGTGAGGAAGAATAGATTTTCAATTAGTTTGGCTATTATAAGCACTGGCTATTTAAAAATAATAGTCTAACTAATGTGAAATAAAACTGTAAAATAAGACCCCAACCTTTAATACCCAAAACAAGTTAGTGCCCATTCATAAGAAACTGCTTTAAAAATTAGGGTTTTCAAATACAGTTACTATTCTTCATGTTTTTAAATGGATGTGGTATAAGAATTCTTTGATGTCAGTTTGCCCCTCCAGATCCACTCCCATCTCTCTCCACCAAGTTCTGTGCTATGTAGACCTGTAAAAATTTCACCCATTAGCTTTCTTGATCTCTGGCTTCCTGTTGCGTGGAAGAGGAAGATGAGCCAGGGTCCTCTGCTGCCCCCAGTCCCAGCCCAGTCACTGACGGTAGAGTGGGCAGATGATTTTCATTTCCTGTAAAACAGGCCTATCTACACAATTCTCTCAGAGCTCAAGAAACATGACACATGGAGCCGTTATTTTTTAAGATCCATATATATTACCTTCAAAATAAATATAAGTGTATCTATTTCTATGTATCTATCTCCTTTTATGCATATGAATATATCTATCTGTATCCCATTATATTTCAATACCTTTAAATACATGCAACTACAATGATATATACATTTACAATTATTTTGGTTGAATTTTATATATAAATAATATAACTTTTCCTTGTAGCTAATCAGCAATTGTCAAAAGCCTGAAACTTTTATTGTTAAATAAAATCACTAAATGTGCTTTATGTTTAGTAAATATATGGTTAAGGTATTTTAAACAGAGTTTGTTTTCTTATGAATGTGAAGAAAGATAGCTCTGTATTTATGAGAAATGCTTTCGATTTTGTGCTATCAAACTGAAATGATTAAGTTTTACCTGGGAAGCTGCTATTTTACATATGTTAAGTGAAACGGTATATTTAATTTATTTCTATTTTATTTAGGAAGCTCCAATAGTGTTTAATATAGGTAGTAGAGCTTCTGAAACCCTCTCACTATTTCTCCCTCAAGATTAGAGAATCCTTTAAAATACTGGAATATGCTTTATATGAAGGACATAGCACAAATTAATAGAATCTCTAACACATAAAAAATTTCTACTGTAACCATGGTTTCATCATTGAACATTTCTATTGTTAGTTTCCTATTCTATTGGGGAAAGGCAAAACAGCAGGACTTTTTGATATAAGGATAATTTGAATGTGGAATGATAGAATATAATACAAAAGGAATATAGCTGAACTTTATGCAAGTAATGGGTTAAAAATTTGGTTTTATTTACAAGAGGTACTATATCTTCCTATGCTGAAGCAATGCCTCTAATTTAAAGTATTATTTATTTTTAAGAATGAATTACATGATGAAACATTAAGACAAGCCATCAGCACTGATACTTAAATACTGTGATTACAACTATTACAACTATTATTGCTATTCAGGGTCAGAGATCATTTTGTTTGAATTCTTTGCTGATAATTTATTGCTAAAATAATATGGTGCCTAAAATGTGGTGTAAAAAGGATAGCTACAATCAATGGACCTATAATTTATATATCTGTGGTAGATATTGTCAGGTTGCTGTGTACAAATAAAATAAAGAAGGCAAACTAATGGGAAAAATGTTAAAGATTCAAGTTGAATCAATAGCAGGGACATTTTAAGATGAGGTTTTATTAAGATAAGCTTTAACATGAATAATAAAATAAAACAAGGGCATAATTTGTTTTTTTCTCTTTTTTTATTTCTAATATGTTTATTTTAAAGACCTTCGAAAAGGTTTCATAAGACATGATAAAAAGTGAAGCAACAAGATAACATTTGTGTTGTATTTTTTGTAACTTAATTTGTTCTTTGCAAGCTAAATTTTCTTACAAATTCTTGGCATCGGGGTAATGTTTATATCAAACATTTAATACCAATTAGCTTTTAAGCAAAACCTTTTCCTCAATCATCTATATTTTCTTACTATTTTTTTTTTTTTGAGTTTTATTTAGGCTCAGAAGTACATGTGCAGATTTTTCACATGGGTAAATTGTGTGTCACTGAGATTTGGCGCATAAATGATCCCATCACCCCGGTAGTGAGCAGAGTACCTGATAGGTAGGTTTTCTCCCATTCTGCAGGTTGTCTGTTTGTTCTGTTGATATTTTCTTTTGCTGCGCAAAGCTCCATAGTTTAATTAGGTCCCACTCATCAAGTTTTGTTTGTGTAATAGCAGGGAAATTATAAAGCATACACCAGGTTCACATGCAGTTACCTTTCTCGTAGCTGGAAGAAAGTGAATGTTCTAAAAAGGAGGAAAATAAGGAACATTGGCTCCATTAGTAAATAACATTTAAGAATATTATGTGATGGTGAAGTTAAATTGTATATCATTTATATTGATGAATAAGAATGTAACATAACAGATTAAATCAATAGTTGCAACGCGAAGTCTAAACTTAAAACCCTCCAGAGCAAAACGTTCAAAGATAGTAACTTAATTTTCGTTTTACTTGCCAAACAAATGGTAATGTACACAGCAAAATTGTCTTTTTCTCGACAATTTTGTCATTAGTCTCAAAATTACATTCAAATACAGAAAAACCTCTCACCTAACTCTCAAAATGCCACATCAGAGTTCCCAGGCAAAAGTTATTAGATTTTTAAAAACGTGCATACATTCTATAAACTAAAATGTGATAATTATGATCTAATAATAACCCAGTCAGAAGAATAACTTCTTGAAATAGATCCAAACATGACATTTTAAAATTTTCATCATATATTTGAGCTACTATGGATTTTTCTTATCAGTTTTTTATTATCTAATTTTGGAAAATGTTTCTGAGTTAATCATAGATGGTTCTAAGCCACCATATAAAAATAAAAGTAATTTAATACTATGGCCTTATTATTAATAAGAAGGTATTTTTTTTTTTTAGTTCACAATGGTATTAAGAGTGGTGTCAATTCATATTAGGCAAGAATTAGCCTTACAATGAAGTTCATATAATAGTTTGAAATTCCTTACATGTTAGTAATTATTTGCACATGAATGAAATAGAAACTAACAAGTGTATTTCTACCTCAATCCACCCATACCTTCTATTACCACTTCTCTAATAATACTTGAAAATGTTTGAAGACAGTAGATTTAGCTAGTTTTATTTTGTTCCACAAAAACATAGATATATATACTATCTGCATAAACATATGTAGAAAATTCTTTGTAATCTAGAATACAAAGATAAGCAAATGAGTTTTTAAAAACTGTATGGGTTTTTTTGCATTTTTAAGTTAATTTTTTTTAGAATCACTTTACTCTTTTCTTTCAAAGATCTGAATGTAAAAATGTATTGGTAGCATTCAATTTAAAGGTGTTATTTAATATGACAACATTTTAATGCATTTTCCTTTTACAATAATTAAATTGTAAAGTGCATGGCCAGGATGGCTTCTGATGTGAAAAATTTGTACTACAGTGATATCATTTAAGAATTGATTTATCTTAGAAAACTGACAGCATAATGAATATAATGTCATTAACCTTGAAACCAAGACTTATAAACAGCCACAGTTGACAAGGAACAAAGGTCACCATTTGAAGGTTAACCTCAATATCTTGATCTAATTTCTAAAGGACCAACTACTTTATCTAACACTTAATCTCTAATTATTACAAAATAATAATTGTAAATTAGTCTAAACTAAATCACCTTGTCCGTCTTTAAAGCTTTTTTGTCCTTTGAGAGGTTAATTGAGAAAGAAAGAGAATATTGGATTGTTCTTGTTGATGTCCATAAACGTTTACCGCCTATTAAGCCAGTGGTATTTTGTTAATCCTAGCCAGATTTGCCATTGGAGTCAGTCCTTCCTTAAACATGCCACCAAGTATAGGTTTTTATTAAAATTTCTCAAGTAGATGACATCATTTCAACCCAGGATCCTTGAAATAGTTTTCCCACTTGAATAACTTAGTGTCTCCTGGTGACAGAAAAGCAATTAAAAATTGAGTCTTTTGAAGGACTTTTAGGCAGAAGTACAAGACGGCAATTTACATGACTAAAACACAATTCCAGTCAAAGACAAAAAAATAAAGAAGTGTAAATATTACTTAGGAGGCTTTTCAAGTAATATGAGTTTATAAGATAACATACAGCAAGATTGAACTTTTCCAAATATAAATGTACATGTAGGAAATAACTCTTATTCTTATGAACATAAACTATACATAGAGGTAGAGGAAGACAGGAAGAGATGCATAGATGGATAGGTAGAAGTATATCATACTAAAACGGCAATTGTTTAAATGTGGAGTGATTGGGTGTAAACATTTTATGAAGATGATAATTGATAAATGGGAGCTATCATTCTTTAGCTACATGCTGATTTTACAATGTTATGACAGTGCCTGTTTTATTAGTCATATTTTTAATTTCATGTCCAATTTTAAAATATGCTTAATCTCTATATATGGTCTGAATTTAAAGTACATTTATATGGAATATATTTGTTATAATTAGAACATTTGATAAAAAACTAGGACATTTGATTTGATTTCATAGGTACTAACTTATGAAAATTAGAACATGTGATAGAACATTTGATATATAACACTTCCCACAGAAATATTAACTTTATCCTTGTGGTAAGAATGATAAATTAAATTAAATTTTTCCATATTAGAAAGAGAAACTCCTAATTTTATTCCTCATACAATTTTAATACACAGTTTTTGATGATATGAGCCCAAATATTCAAATTATCTTAGTGAAATTTGCTTATCTTCCTGTAACATGACTTTTGTATGAAAATTTCATCACATTTAACTTAAAAATAGTGTCTTATGAGGTAATCATTTTTGGCAGCCCATGCTTCATTTCAGACTTTGAAAATGGTCCATTCTATGGACATTCATTGTAAATCCCAATACTTGGAGATAAAAATATTTTCTCATAATCATTATCCTTGATGGTATCAGATGTTGGCTGAAGACTATTATAATATTCCATCAAATAAATGACAACTTGGTGAAGTAGGATAAACTAATAACACTTAGCTAGAAGCAGAGAAAAGCAGTTATGAAAAGTTATTCAAGTGAACAATTTGTGTTTGTATATTTCTCTCTAATATCAATAACATTTTTATTGTTTTTTTCTTTTCTTGACTAAGTCCGGTTTGTCAACTACTCTATTGCATTTTAGAGTGCTAGTTCAATATGTACAATTTCTTTCCAGAACAGTTTGAGTAGATATTGCTTGTTTTACTAAGGTGCTTATCTGAATTAAACAAATATTAAAATAATTACTCAAAGAGAATATATCATTAATTGCTGTATTTTCTGTGTCTAGCATAATACATATTTGTTGAATCAATATTTCTAATGTTTTAAATAGAAAGAAATTGTCCATAGATCTAAAACATATGTAGCCCTGAAACAATTATATTAATAATATGTTGCCATGTGTTTTATGCTTTTTAAAAGAGCTTTCATGGAGAGAAATTCCAGATACAGGTGAAGGGGAGGAATGCAGCAAATCACACTGCCATGTGTGTACCTATGCAACAATCTTGCATGTTCTTCACATGTACCCCCAAACCTAAAATGCAATAAAAAAAAGAGCTTTCATATTGTTTTGTGAGAAAATCAATATTATCTGAGGAAATACTTAAGCTAGTATTGCTTCTCACAAGTTGTTTCAGCTTCATACTATGGGATTTAGATATGAAGTTCAAAAAGGGTAATTGTAATGTATTTTCCCCCAAAATGAACATATAAAGCATTCTTATACTTACTTTAAAAATCTACCCTAAGTAAACACTTAAATCCTGTAAAGAGGCAATGAAGATACCTGTATTAAAAAACACTTATAAATTTATTAATAAACTAAAATTTTAGCTTAGTTTATAGTTGGCAACTTAAATGTTCACAAAAATTTTACATAATTTAATTTTGTATTTTCTGTATGAAACTGCATAATTGAGAGGTTAGGGGAAGGCATGTTTATCTATCAACACCATCCCTGACTTTCATCTACTTATACAAATTAGTTTTACAGTGACCTCTAATTTTTATCTCTGCTGCAAATATGAGGTTTTGCCTGGTTTCTCAGGTCCGAAATTACTGATGCTAATAATAGTTGACATTTATTAAGCCTTGTATATGAATGATCTCCTTTAATCTTACATCCACAGATGTAGGTATTATTTTATCCCTATTTTACATATAATGATATGGATGATACAGAAAGGTTTAATAATTTGCTTCAAGTCAGCTAGCATGTGATGTGGCAGAAACAGGGTTTGAAAACAGGCAATCTGCATAGATGATGCTTTCAGTACTACATTCTATTCTTTTCATACCCTGGCCAGGATTTTTAAGTCACGTATCCTATCCTGCTCTTGTACCCCTTCATGGGCTGGAATCTTGTTTCTGTCTATAGCTGAGTGAACTTTACAGGCTGCCAGGCAACCCAGCCCACTGCCCCTACTTGCCTGCTTAAGTCTCACATATTATGTGTAGATGTGATGATTTAAATGCTCTTGCTAACATATTTATGTATAATTTACATTTGTATCTCACTGGTGTATCTTCCTATGTTTCCTGTCCCAAGAGCCTTTTTATATCCTGACCTCCTCATATGCTTACTGAATTCCTTCAAGATTAGTAAAGAAAGTTAAATGACTTATGTAATAATATGGCTTGAGATATTGAGTCACAGTGAGATAAAAAGGAGAATATTGAGAAATATTTTGTAGTTAAAATTCAACAAATCTTACCATCATACTAGTTTTAGGGTCAAATTTTACAATTAAGTGGGGATTACAAAATTATGTATTTTAGTTACTGGTAGGATGGTATGGCATAAAGAAGGACACCTGGAAGGAGTTAGGGATAAAAAATTATAAAAATATCATAAACTTGTTTTTAAATACATTAACTTTGAGACAAAGAAGAAACATACAAAGAGCGATCTTGTGATATAACTATGTCTACAACTTATTTCATTATACATATTTTTATTTTTTAATATCTCACAGTAGAAGTTTAATAAGTTGCATTAAGAGGTAGATAATAGATATTCAGGAAGTTCATTGTAAATTGAATTGTAATGATCAGACTAAGGCATAGATTGATATCTAATTTTGCCAATTTCTGGGCCAAATGATCTCAAATTAAACGTGCTATACTCAATTGTTGATTTTTTAAAAAAAACATATCAGCTGTTGCCACTAAGGCAAAATCTGCTTTGCAGATATATTCAGTTAATCTCAAGATGTTCTGTAATAAATTTAAAAATACTCTTAATAAATTTTATTCGTAGCCTTAACAACTTTAAAGTAAAATTAAAAATCAGTCCAAAAGTTTCTGATTAATAATGCTTAAGCTTTAATTTCAGGTCACTTTAAGGTGTTTTAATAAGGCATCTAATTATACAATTCTATTCACAAGGCATTTTGAAGGAAGAGATTATGAGATTGATTTCTAATAATTTGCTTAGGAAAACTTATATTGTTAATACCTGTAACACCTAAAATATTTGGTGGATTAATAAATTTATATTTTTAGAAAGCAAAAATATGTTCATCTTTCTCTGTACGTTTTGCCTGTTTTCTAAATTATTTAATTAGAACACTGAAATCCAGTTGGACAGAAATTAATTTTTAAAATTGACTGCCTTCCTTCAAATCCTAGCTATGGGGCATCAAATAAATAAAATGAAAAAAAAGTATATATATTTAAAAATCGACTTTCTTTAGGTTCTGCAAGAGCTAGGAGTCATTAATAAAATTTTGGGCGTACAAAATTTCAGAATAATTTTCCAAGTTATTTCCTGGTGAACTGTTAAATATAGAGGCATCTTAATATAAAGCCATGCATTGCAAACAAATGCAATAGGAGCATAAAGAACAGTTTCATAAAGGAGTGTTTTGTACTTAAGTTTCTTTATGATATAGTAGGAATGGAGGCAAAGTGAAGGGAATTTTAAAAGTACAATATTTGTGAAATGTTTCTAGGGTCAAAATTCTCCCTGCCCACCTTCCCCACAGGATCCATGGTTTTAAAAGCATTATGTAATAATTGATATTTATAAGTGATATACCATAATACTGATGAAAATAAGATCTATATAAATATTTTTAAATGAGTGAACAGTAGAATGTAAGCTTCATATAAACAATAATTTTCTTTCATTCTATTGTTTATTGCTACATCCTAAGCATCTATAATATTGCCTGGCGTATCATAGATGCTCAATAAAATATAGAGAATAAAAGAAATGAAATGCACAAATAAGAAACTAGTAACAGGGAAAAATGGTCTATATTTCTGGCTATTTGGATATGACAGTGCCCCTTTAAACTGCATTTGCCCAAGTCCCAAAAGTGTATCAAGTATCAACTTGAACTTCTAATTTAATTCATTTTTATTCTTCTCCCTGTTACCTATTTCTATACCTAATTAACATAATTTTCTTCTTCCTTTTTTTACTTCAAATGTCTTTTGATTACTTTCTTTAACTAAAATTTTATTGTCACCTATTTGAATAAGGTAATCTCATGTTTTATAATTTAGATGCCTGATTCCTCTGTATCTATGACATTTTTCTTGTCAGGTGATGATTTTCATCATTTAACCTTTTGTCCACTTCCAACGTGGCCTAAATAAATTCTGTGTATTTGTTCACTCCATTGACTCATACCTTCCTCTCAACATAATTCATGAAGACCATTTAAATCCAGATTTATATTTACCTTCTTTGAAAACATTGTTGGTTTGATTTGTACAAAATGTCAGTGAATTATACATTTACTTTTTTATGCTAAAGTATCTTTTGTTTTTATTTTATTCCTTCCATATTGCCCCAAGGAATGCAGGCCCAGTTTTCTCATTACATAATTTCTTTTTCATCAGTATATTGTCGTGACTCAATATATACTTGGTTTGTGAAAAAAATAAAATATTTGATGCAGTCCTTTTTTACACTAATTACATAGAATGGAAATGGCTATTTGGATATGACAGTGCCCCTTTAAACTGCATTTGCAGTTAATGGAAATGGGGCAAACTCCTGAAAATAGCATCAATAACCCCAAATTGTAATGTATGAACATACTAGGCAAAGTAGGATTTTGAAGACAAAATCTGTGTGTTTTTTAGGCTTCAGATACCACAACTCAGATCTGTGGCAAAGGGAAAGGAGTCCTGGAAGAACCGAAACAATGTTTTACATTTCTGCTAGTACATGGCATGGTCACTTCTGCTTACTTTCCATGAACAGAGACAACTAACATGACCAGACATGTATCAATCCAGAGGGGAAGACTACTCCATCCACAGAAGGTAGTGCAATGAACATGGCAACAGGTGGTGACTTATACTCTTCTTTAGGGAGGATTGTGAATAACAGGAAATAGTAAATAATAGAAAATTACACATTACAGTAAAGTAACAAGATAGGATTATTTTCTGTTCCGAATAAAACTAGTCATAATAATTCAGTGTTGTGTAAAAATTCAGCTCTATACAGGTTTAAAAATTTAATATATAATATGTGATACTAACAGGTATCAAATATATTACATACAACTATGCTTATTAATTTATTTGATCCCTGATTGCCTTAAAAATCTCATACTATATACATCTCAAAGAGATGTGCTTATGCACTTACATGAAAAATTTTGTATAAAAATTCAGGGGAGGTTGGAACTTTCTAAAGGTTACTTAAGGATTGCATAGAGCTCTATCGACTCTCAAGACAAAAATCCCTATTATCTCTTTTCAACTTGCCTCCATCTCTTTCACACCACTAGCATCTAAATTTATTGAACAGCCACGGTTTCCACTTATACATCTCCTGTAATCTCCTTATGCCATTATGATTTGTATTCTGCAATCATTTTACTGAAACTTCCCTTAATAAATATAATATGTTCTTGCTAAATCCAAATTATGTCTTCCAATTTTTATCTTACTTGATTTCTCAAGAATATCTCACACTCATCACCACTCCCGACTTCTTGCCATGATTGCTCTCTTTCCTTCCTTCTCTTCCTCATCTCTGCCTACTTCTTGTTAGAAGCATTTCCTAAATATTAGTGGTCATTGAAGTTCTGATTCCTTTCTTCATCTTCTCTGATTCTACACCCTCTTAATTATCAGTGTTACTCTCTTCCATCATTTCAAATGCCACTAATGATTTCTAAACACTTCTTATCAGTCTAGATTTCTCTTTGACAAATTGGAATTTAACTTCTTTTGAATATCTCTAGTTAGATGGCTCACAGTCAGATAATAATACTTAACGTGATCAAAGCTGAATTCATTTTGCTTCTACCGAAATGTACTCATCTCTCTTTCATATCCCGTTGAAGGATGGTTCAATATTTATATCACCTATCCTTTCTTATCTCTCAATTTTCATCCTGCCTCTTCCAAAATATACACCACACGCCCTTGTTTTAAAACATTAATAGGCTCCCTATTAACCACAGGATACATCTTAAAACACTTTAACAAGATTTGCATGTCTTACTTAGATTTTTATTCTTTTTTAATTTTTTTTTTCAGTCAAAGCCTCCCCCACCACTGTGCTATAGCCAGCTTGGCACCATCCACCATTCTTTATGCAAGCCATAATTTATCTGCCTCTAGTTATTTGTCCTTACTTTTAACCTTCCATGCCATTCATCCACAAACTTCCTTGGTAACAGATTTTCTTCCTCATTTCTGATCTTCCACAAATAGATTAAATATATCACCTCCATTATATCTTTTATCTCAATGTGGAACTTCTGACTCCCTGTGTAGCTGGTTCCCACATGATGCAAGGAAATGAAGAATTATAAATCAATACATTATTTATATTATAAAATAAGTCTCAGTAATCCCAAAACTCAAAGACCTGATTGGTATAGTAAATGAAGAGAAAATAAAGCACAAACACAAATGTATGCTGTAACAAATAATTGATAACTATGGTAAAATGATCACTAAAATTTAATTACATAAAATGTGAGTTTGCATAATTTTAAGGTGAATTTAAAGAACCATAATGAGATTTTATTGCTAGCTTGCCAGGAGTCCCAAGCTCCTGTCCTTCCATCCAAATCGATCCTGGACCCAGTTGCAATTTGGCGTTACTTTGTGATAGCGGTCTGCCACAACTTACATACCCATTAGATGATTTGGATTTCTTTGGCTGAGCAAGACTTCAGAAATGCCAGGAAGTTGGCTGACGTGGTTGATTAGTGCCTGCTTTTTTTTTTTTTTTAATAGTTTCTTGCTCTGTCACCCAGGATTGCCACTGGATTGCAGTGGCATGATTATGGCTCACTGCAGCCTCAACCTCCCAGGCTCAAGCAATTCTCCCACCCTGGCCACTCAAATAGCTGGGACTACATACTGGCACACACCACCATACCCAGCTAATTATTGTTTTTTTCTTTTTTTTTTTTTTTTTTTTGTAGAGATTACAGGTGCAAGCCACTGCACCCAGCCTTCTTTTCTTCTTTTTGTTTGTTGTATTTATTTTTGGATTAATTAAGAGAGATCTGAGAAAATATTTTGGGTCATAAGAACCCAACTTTTGCATTCTCACTTCCCAAAATAAAGTGCCATGTGGGACATCACCTAGATACAATGGAAGCTTCCAAAGTATATTACCAGCAATTTTGTATACAAATTCAGGGGAGGTTGTATACCATCCTAGAGGTCACAGGGTAGAAGGCCTCACAGAACAAATTAAAATGATAAAATGATGTATTTTCTCAAGCCTACTATAAACACATAGAAACAAGGGAAAGGAGATGGAGTCAGTTATCACATGAAGGATAGGGCACAAACAGTGTGGAAGAACCATACTATGTACATCCTGGGATCCTCAATGTTTTATGTCATGTTTCTCTTTCTATCCCATTAGACTTCCACATGAACAGTATGGTTACAAGGCCCATAACTGAGGGAACTTGAAACATCTGCTAGGGGTCAAAAGGACAGAAGGCATCCTGAGTCAGTGGCACACATTCTATTACAGAGATGCAGGGACAAATACCTCTGGCTGGTAGATGTAGCTCTCTAATTAGCTGGATGAATAGTGACGGGTTTTATCTGTGTTACCTGGGCAGAAGATATATAGGTTATAATTTGTGTCACCAATGTATGGCCAAATAAAGACCTCTTGAATGCTAATTTTTCATGTATATCTAGTGTATACTAAGTACTTAGAATCTCCTGTGTATTTGTTATCAGGTATATTCATATGTAACAAACACAAATACATACTACTCACATGCCTCATGAACACTGGATATCTCTAGTCTTTCTGTGGTTTTCTGTCCATGATTAACACACATGTGCTCTGCTGCTTATTTATTTTATACTTTACAATTCCCATGAATTCTGCCTATGTCTAACAAATATTTTGCTTACTAGCTACTTATCTATTCTTAAAATATTTTTAAAGACTTGGCTCATCTTTTATGAACTACAAACTTATCTATGAAAATTGAATATTTGAAATAGCAAATGCACATTTCACAAAGATGGCCCACTGTGTCTGACTTTATTATCTAAAAATATCAGCAACAATACTTCTTACCATGTAATTTGGAGCTTCTCTCATTGACAGAAGGGATTTATGTTTCTTCCCCTTGAAACCACGTGGGCTGTGATGGCTGCCTGATAATAAGAGTATGGCAAAAATTACATGTGACTTCCAAAGCTAAGTCACTGCTTGTGATCTTGTTCACTACATGCTCTTCTGCCTTGCTCATTACTTGCTCTTGAAGACTTACCTTGTCATGTCTGACTACCCTTGGCTGCCATAATTGTGAGGAATCCCGAGCTATCCCATTTAGCAATAAAACACAGGGAATCCATAAGATAACACACATGAAGAGAAAAAGAGAGATTCCTGGACAGCTCCTACTACTTTAGCTGACTCTCACCCTGATACTTCCCAGTCTAGTCACTGTTTGACTGTACCTGTATGAGAGATTTCAAGCCAGAACTACCTAGGCAATCTCTGACCGACTTACACCGTGATTAAGAATAAAGTTATAAAACATCCAAATGACAGAGTACTATGGAGTTATTTAAAATAAGGTAATAGGCTGGTCGTGGTGACTCACACCTGTAATCCCAGCACTTTGGGAGGCCGAGTCGGGTGGATGACTTGAGGTCAGGAGTTTGAGATCAGCCTCGCCAATATGGAAAAAAAAAAACATCTCTACAAAAAATACAAAAATTAGCCAAGCATGGTGGCATATGCCTGTAGTCCCAGCTACTTGGGAGGCTGAGGCAGAGAATCACTTGAACCCAGGAAGCAGAGGTTGCAGTAAGCTGAGATCATGCCACTGCACTCCAGCCTGGGCAACAGAGCAAGACTCTGTCAAAAAAATAAATACTAATAATGAGGTAACATACCACATAAAAACTTGTTCACAAATGCTAACAGCAGCTTTATTAATAATAAGTAAAAAGTAAAAATAAACCAAATGTCCAGAAAAAAAAAGAATAAAGTGATTGTTGTTTTAAATTACTAAGTTTTGGAATGATTTTTTACTCAGTAATGGATCCATAGAATATCTGTCATTTTCGCATCTGGTCTTAACCTATCTTCTATATCTTAAGCCTTCATATTCATAATATGTGAACTTAAGTTCACCCTATTTATGGTTGAGAAGAAGTTAAGAACCAATTGCTCAATGATTTATATAAACTGTTATTTTGGATAAATTTTTCTACCTAATTACACCTGTCTAGGACTTCCTAAAATTAGTATTGATTTGGGATTGAATTTGCTGACTTCTCTTTACTGTCTTTGTAAAGCATGCATTTGCATTCTTCATTGTTCAATGAGTCTTTAAAAGTAAAAGTTACTCATATCAGTTATTCATATGGTTTAATTTACTATCCATGACTGCTTGCACGTGTCTTTGAATGGTAAATACTAAGGAAGGAGTAATTGTCATGTTAGTGACCTTTTCCCCAGTGATTTCTCCTCTAAAGAACAGTAACACTCACTGATCTCAACTTCATTCAGTTTATTTTTGTTGTGAGTTAATCAACTAAAATGTTCACTAGGCATCAGCAGTGCTAATGATCAAAGTGATTTGGTAATCATAAATCAGTTTGAGTCATAGCTAGATGATTTATATTTGATAGAAGTTTAAAAGTAGGTATTATAAGTCATGCAGTACCTGTCTAGCTTCTTCGGGTAATTGAGCTGTAAAATACAGGAATTTATACTACTGAGTCTTATTTTACTAATCTGTAAGGTTGAAATTAGACTAGGACTCTCAGTATAAAACTTTGTGATTTTTTAATTACAAAGTGAGGGTCTCTAAATTGGAGTAGGGTGAAAAATCAAAACACGTATTATAAGCTTCATGTTAGAATAGATACTTTCTATTTAAAAACAACTGTTAATTGTATTTACATCATTTATCTTCCCTTTTTATCAGACTTATTATAAGTGTGTGGTTACCAAGTCTGAAGATGGACATGAAAGATTTTTTCCTATGAAATTTTATTTTCCTTTATAAAAGAGAAAATATTTTAGAAGGTATTGTCATTTTTATTTATTTGTTTTTTTCTCTCCTATTGCTCTTAGATTTAATGTCAGATAGTATTGAGTGATGCAAAATAAAATTCCCTGAAACTTGTCTTCTCTTACCATACTTTGACTTCAAAAAATAACTAACAGTTTTTGCTTTTTGAGAACAGTCAGATATCCTTGGTTGTGAATTGAAATGTCAGTAAATATTTGTTAAGTTGCTAGAGTTTACAGTAATCTCATATAAATGCATAAATAAAAGCTGATTAATATAGACTCACAAAAATTTATCTTGGAAGAAGTAATGCTTATAAATTTGAGTGGAGGCACAAGAGTCAGTAACGATGTGCTTAGCATAGCTTTAATATTCTGCAGTTTGCTTTTTTAGACAGGTAGGAAGAATAACAGGAAGAATAAACATCACAAGAAACATACTAAACTTATATAATAAGCAATGCTTACTCTTTATAATAAACAGAATTGGGTGCTTATTTTTTATTCTTGTTTTCCAGTTAATTGTATTTAATCTGTTTCTTAAATATATGCATCACAGAAAGCTAAAACATAACATTCACTAACATACCTTTCATTTCCATTATTATTTTCACAAACAATATATGGGAGAAACTGGCTAAGTTTTAATCAAAACCTTTTTATTTTTTCTGGACATAAGACTAGACTACTTTCCCAGTTTCTCTTGTAATTAGATGTTGCCATGTGAGTTTTCTTACCAGTGGAACTTGAGAAAAGTCTGGTCACTTGTGGACCAAGGATTTTTATGAAGTGAGTATGCCTCCTCCACCCTCTCCTTCCCCTCCCACTGTCTGACAAAACCCAGGGGATGGTAAGGCGCAGACAAGAAATAAGGCTGAATTACTATAAAGGAGAAAGTGGTCCACTGATCATTTATCTCCTTGCAATACTGAGAAAGTAAAGAATAAACTTCACTTGAGTTTGACATATTAAATATTTGGGATTGTTTTGTTGACCACCCTAATAATACAATGTGATAATACCATATGACTTTATTTTTAATGGAAAAAAAATAAAATTTGTGTCCTCACAAGACTATAGGTAAAGAGTATTGTAATAGTTTCTTCAATTATCTGCATATAAATCCATCTTAAATTTTAAATTCGGCTTTACACATAAATATTTAAAAATGTTATTTTTTTAACATTTTTAGTGTTTAAATGTTAATAAACCATTTTCATTATATGAAAAATATTTTGGTAAATAGGTAACTATACAGTTGAAATGGGGTAATATTGAGATCAACATGTCTTTTACAACTAACATTACTTGCATTCTATTTGCATAAAATTATTCTTGTACTTTAAAGGTAAATTATTGCTATTTACTAAATTTTTGTTATTTTCATGGTCCATTTCATTGCCTATTTTCTTTGGTGCCTGATATTATTAGACTTCATCTTTACAATAAGTACATCCTTCATTTAAATAAAATCAAGTGATCATTATTTTTACATATTATTATATATTATAATATTATGTTACTAATATACCATCTGATACTCAAACTATCTAAATGTATAGGAGGACAGGATTACCGAAATAAAAATAAGTTGTATAACAGATTCCTTTTAAGGAGTTGTATTAGTCAGGGTTGTCTAGAGGGACAGAACTAATAGGAGATATAAACATATATAAAGGGGAGCTTATTAAGTATTACCTCACATGATCACAACGTCCCATGTTAGGACATCTGCAAGCTGAGGAGCAAGGAAGCCAGTCTGAATCACAAAGCTGAAGAACTTGGAGCCTGATGTTCTAGGGTGGGAAGCATCCAGCATGAGAGAAGCTGTAGGCTGGGAGGGTAAGCCAGTCTAGTTTTTTCACATTTTTCTGCCTGCTTTATGTTCTAGGCATGCTGGCAGCTGATTAGATGGTGCCCACGCAGATTAAGGGTGGGTCTGCCTCTCCCAGCCCACTGACTCAAATGTTAATCTCCTTTGGCAACAACTTCCCAGACACACCCAGGACCAATACTTTGCATCCTTCAACCCAATCAAGTTGACCCTCAGTATTAATCATCACAAGTCCACCTCTTGTCAACTTGAACCCATACACATCTCTTGAGATCATACATGATCTTCAAATAAAGACAATAATAAGGTCATATTTATGGCAAACATAATGCAACTATTCTTCATAGAACTGGAAATGCACCAATCCCCAACACAAAATACTATTACATAAAGTAATGCAATATTATATAAATACTATTACATAAAGTAATACAATATTTAAATGCTAATATAAAGCCAATAAGTGTTGTGTCACATGATAAAGGAAAAAGGAAATAAAATGAAGATATTTTCTTAGTACAAGAAAAATTGCACAAACATGTTTTAAACAAGGAAGAAATACTTATGACAGTTACAGCCTCTATTTCTGCAGCTGGCCACGTGGGCATAGCTGGTGTTGATGATTACCTTTTTCTACTACTCATTCTGTATTTCCTTGCCTTCAGCGAGCACATCAGCAGGTCATAGTTTTTTTCCTGGTGGAGTGACCCAAACCTTCATTCCTAAAGTGTCTGGGCTTGGATTGGGCTGTTGTAGTTTCCCATTGACCTTAATCACAGGACATGGTAATACTAAGAGATGCCCTAATGGATATCTTGTATTCCATCCATACTCCTCCTTATCTCCATTCTAGCGTAGTAGACTGATTTCATCTTGCTAGTCCTGGTCAGTCACCCCAGCCAACACTGTAACTCCCATCTTAGCCTGTTAACTTAAAAGCAGGAGGAGCCCAAAGTGTCCAGGTGGCAATCTGCCCTGTTCAATGGAATTGTTGTTGTATCTCCTGGTGGTGGCATTCCTCCCTCTGGAACTAAGACCTCTAGGCCAGCAGAACAGAATGTTGCTAGAACAGAAAGCAAAAATTGTTCTAGTGGATTAGCAGAAGTGATAGTGAGTGGTGCCACTTCAACTTCTACTCCTTGATTCCTGGACCTTTGAATCATGGCTGTAGGAGAAACAGTATCATATATTGGGCACTGATTCAGAGCATACACCACCTTCTGGAAAACTTTGCCCCAGCCCTGCAAAGTGTTGTCATCTAGTTGGCATTATAATTGTGACTTCAAAAGGCCATTCCACTGTTCTATAAATCCAACTGCTTTAGAATGGTTTGGAACATGGTAAGACCAGTGATTTCCATCAGCATGAGCCCACTGCCACATTTCTTTAGCCATGAAGTGAGTGCCTTGGTCAGAGACAGTGCTGTATGGAATACCATGATGGTGGATAAGGCATTCTGTGAGTCCATGGATGGTAGTGTTGGCAGAAGCATTGCATGAAGGATAGGTAAACCCATATCCAGAGTAAGTGTCTATTCCAGTGAGGACAATCTTCTGACCTTTCTATGATAGAATAGGTCCAGTATAACCAACCTGCCACCAGGCAGCTGGCTGATTACCCTGAGAAATGGTGCCATATCAAGGGCTGAGTGTTTGTCTCTGCTGCTGGCAAATTGGGCACTCAGCAGTGGCCATAGCCAGGTGAGCCTTGGTGAGTGGAAGTCCATGTTGCTGAGCCCATGCATAACCTCCATCCCTGCTACCATGGCCATTTCATTCATGGGCCCATTGAGCAATGACAGAGGTGGCTGGGGAAAGAGGCTGAGTCGTGTCCACAGAACAGGTCATCCTATCCACTTCATTATTAGACTCTCTATTGAGGTCACTGGTTGGTGAGCACTCACATCGGATGCAAATATCTTCAGGTTTTGACCACTCAGAGAGATCCATCCACATACCTCTTCCCCAAATTTCTTTGTCACCAGTTTCCAGTCACACTTCTTCTAAATCCCTGACCATCCAGCCAAACCATTGGCTGCAGCCCATGAATCAGTATATAATTACATATCTGGCCATTTCTCCTTCCATGCAAAGTGCATAACCAGGTGCACTGTTCAATGTTCTGCCCACTAGGAAGATTTCTTTTCACTACTGTCCTTCAGGGATGTCCCAGAAAGGGGTTATAGTGCTGCAGCTGTCTTCGTTTGGGTGGTGCCTGCATATCACGTAGAACTACTTGTGAACCAGGCCCTAGTCTTGTCTTGTCTTCCTCTGTCAACTGATCATAGGGAACTCCCCATGAGGCCATCAGTGCAGGCTGGGGGAGAGAAAGCAGGGTGGCAGAGTGGAGACCATGGGTATTTGAACCACTTCATCATGTGACAGCCAAGAGCTGTCTTTCAGAAGGTGAGTAGTTATCTGCAGAGTATGGCAGGGTCTTGCACCCAAATATTTGAATTCTCCACTGTGATTCACCTACAGGGCCTGCCAAAGGCTCCAAACAGCATCCCCAGCTGACACCTCAAGCACCATTGGATCTGCTAAGTTATATGGCCCAAGTGGCAGAGCAGCTTGCACAGCTGCCTGGACCTGTTGCAGAGCCTTCTATTCTGAACCCCACTCAATACTGGCAGCCTTTCAGGCCACTCAGTAAATTGGCCAGAATAATGCACTCAAATGAGGAATGCGTTGCCTCCAATATCCAAATAGGCCCACTAGTCCTTGTGCCTCTTTCTTGATTATGGGAGGGACCAAATGCAGCAACTTATCCTTTACCTTAGGAGGAATATCTTTACAGGCCCCATCTTTACAGGCCCCACACCACTGGACCACTAACGATTTTACTGAGGTAAAAGGTTCCTGAATTTTAGCTGGATTTATTTCCCATTCTCTGGTAAGCAAATGTCTCACCAATAGTCCAGTGTGTTTGTTACTTCTTGCTCACAGGATCCAGTCAACATAATGTCATCAATGTAATGGACCAGTGTGATATCTTGTGATAGCAAAAGCATTCAAGTTCTCTTCCAGTAAGATTATGACACAAAGCTGGACAGTTGATATACCCCTGAGGTAGGACAGTAAAGGTGTATTTCTCAATCTTTCCAGCTGAAGGCAAATTGCCTCTGGTGGGCCCTATGGACAGAAATGGAGTAAAAGGCATCTGCCAAGTCAATGGCTGCATACCAGGTACCAGGAGAGGTGTTAATTTTCTCAAACAATGAAACCACATCTGTTACAGCAGCTGCAATTGAAGTCACCACTTAGTTAAGCTTACAATAATCCACGGTCATTCTCCAAGGTCCATCTGTGTTCTGTACAGGCAAAATAGGAGAGTTGAAGAGGGATGTTTTGGGAATCACCACCCCTGTGTCTTTCAAGTCCTTGATGATGATAGTAATCATCCCTCCAGGGATGTGATATTGGTTTTGATTTACTATTTTTCTAGGTAGAGGCAGCTCTAATGCCTTCCATCTGGCCTTTCCCAACATAATAGCGATCACCCTACCAGTCACAGAGCCAATGTGAGGGTTAGGGCACCTGCTAAATATGTGTATGCAATTATGCATTCTGGAACTGGGGAAATGACCACAGGATGAGTCCGTGGACCCACTGGGCCCACTGTAATTCAGACCTGAGCTAAAACTCCATTAATTACATGACCTCCATAAGCCCCTACTTTAACTGGAGGACCACAGTGACATGTTGGGTCCCCTGGAGTCAATGTCAGCTCAGAGCTAGTCTTCAGTAGTCCCCAAAATATCGAATAATTTCCCTTTTCTCATTGCACAGTTACCCTGGTAAAAGGCCAGAGGTCTCCTTGGGAAAGGTTAGGAGAAAGATTAACAGCATAAATTTTTAGTAGTGTGGTGGGGTCTTTCCTCAAGGGGACCTGGCCTCCCCCTCATTCAAGGGTCTCTGGGCCTATAAACTGGTTCCCAGAAATTGATCGAGGGACTGTGATTCTCTGTTTTAATAATTCAAATTAGACTTTTGTCCATTTGACCTAGAAGTTTTCTGCTCATATAAATCAGGTAGGAATGTGGTAGGCTTCCTGTCAATTTCACATTTAGAAACAGCGTGATTAATTAGCAAATATTAGAGCTCTACACAAGTCAGATTCTTCTGATTGCTGCTTTGCCTCTGCTGTTTATTATGGCAGCCATGCCTACCTTGCCTTTGATATTTGATGCCTCTTCAGGATCCAATTATTGTCATCTTTAAATTTTATAGTTGAGTGACTGCAGTTCCCACTGTTAGATCTGACATACAGAGAAGAGCAATTACATGGCTTTTCAAAGATGCAGGTGCTGCCCTCACAAATCCATTTCACAAAGCATTGGTCGAGGGTATATCTTCTGGACTCTCCCACCTGGGATTAGTAGGTCTAAAGTGACTAATCCACTCCACCACCCCAATCTCCCTAAGCCTTTGCATCCCTTCCTCTACATTAACCAAGGGAGAGTAGGCATTTCCAGCTTGCTCACAGAGGGCCATCTTTTAATCCATATTTCAGCTAACCAAGCAAATAAACTATTGGAACTGTTTTTTAACTCCCCAAGCTGCAACATTAAATGCAGAGTCCCTACTTCGTGGGCTCAAATCAATACATTCAGCATGATCTAACTCTATGTTCCTTCTACCATTATCTCACAACCCTGATATCCATTCCCATGACTGTTCTCCAGGTTGCTGCTTATATAAATTAGAAAACACAAGCAGTTATTTTTGAGTGTAGCACACCACCTAATGGGTCACACTCTCAACCTTACCCCCTAAAGGGGCCTGACAGGACTTAGTCTACTTATAGGTCTAGAAGCAAACATGGGTGTTGGGGTGACTCCTGACAAGAATCACATCATCTTGTCTGGCAACTGTCTCAGGGAAGGCCATCACTGTTGTCTCGGTTAGTGCAGGGTTTATCTCCTAAGACAAAGGTGAAAAGGCTGATGGCATCATGGGTTGGGGAGGGGATGCTGCCACTACTGGGGATGAGGAAGCTGTTTCTTCTGGTGAAAAATTTTCTTCACAGTTCACAAACTCAGTGTCCCCTACTTCATCAGGGTTCTTCCACATGTCCCCATTCCAAGTTGCAGGGTCCCAATCTTTTCCAATCAGTGCCCTCACTTTAACAGTAGACATATGGCGAGGCTGTGCATGCACATTTTATTGCAGGTCATCCACTCATATGGTAAAAGCTTGTGTCTGTTTTTCCACAATTTCAGCTCTTTCTCTTCAGAGGAGGTAAGATTCTCACTCAGGTCAATCTCAGCAGATTTGAGGCTCAGTATTTGCTTCTGAAGCTGGGAGTTAGAATTTCTGAGTTCATCATTTTCTCTCATCACTTTGTCCCCTGAGCTTAGGAGCAACCAACCAGTTTCATTATGTTCCTTGGTTCTCCACGTATGGTCAAAGGTAATATGTACAGAATAACTAAACACCTTGCCTCTCAGGAGCAGCAAATGAGGAGTGTCAGATGCATTATTTTGCATAACTCTCTAAATAATTCATGCCAAGGACAGTCAGTGTTCTCCATACTATTATAAGTAGAGTCCTTAGCATTTTGGGGTCTAATTGTATTAAGCAGCCAACTCCAGAGACACCAAAACCAATAAAATAACTCCATTTTTAATATTTTGCTCCTCTAAAACCACTCCTGGCACCAAGATCTGTATTAGTCAGGGTTCTCTAGTAGGATGGATCAAATAGGATATATAGATATGTGTGTGTGTGTGTGTGTGTGTGTGTGTGGTGTGTGTGTGTGTGTATCTCCTAGTAGTATATAATATAGTATGTGTGTTATATATATAAAGTATATAATATATATACACTATACATACTATATATACTTTATATATATATACTATATGTATATATATAAAGGGGAGTTTATTAAGTATTAATTCCCCACAATAAGCCATCTGCGAGCTGAGTAGTAAGGTGAGCTGCTCCAAGAACTGAAGAATTTGGCATCTGATGTTTGAGGGCAGAAGGCATCCAGTGCAAGAGGAGATGTAGGCTGGAAGGCTAGGCCAGTCTAGTCTTTTCACATTCTGCCTGTTTTATTTCTAGCTGCACTATTAGCTGATTAGATGGTGTCTATCCAGCCCACTGACTCTAATGTTAATCTCCTTTGGTAACACCCTCACAGACACACCCAACATCAATACTTCGCATCCTTCAAGTTGACCTTTAGTATTAACCATCACAGGAGTATATAGACAAAAAGCTCATATTTAAAATAAAATGTTAAGAAGAAGCATTAGCACATGTGGCTACTATAATATTATATGCTGGTGTGGACTAAATACTTTGATTGATATTAGGCACTAAGACTAATAATGACTTTCACTACATCTACCTAAATCTGGTTGAGTATTTAGAAGACAAGTATATCTCATGTTAATCATTGATTGAGCATGAAAAACAATAGAGTCAGATTTATATTTGTATGGGAGATGTCTTTTCTTTGAATACAAATATTTATCACCTCTTTTTCTTGCTCTGTGCTTCTTTTGTTCCCAAATTTCTCCAGCTGTATCTACACACTGGTTCTGAGAGTAGGATCCCTGACCTAGCAGTATTAGTATCACCTGGGAACTTATTAGAGCTGTAATGAATCAGAAGCTCTAAGGACAGGGTCCAGCAATCTGTTGTAACAAGCCCTTCTGGAGATTGTCTTGTATGCGAATGAGGGAATGTGTTCTCTTTCTGGGTCCACCAGGACATGCAGTTTTAAGGGCAAGAATTTCCCAGCGCCATGCCCGCTCTTCCATCTCGCTCCATCCAGGAGATTTAACAGTTTTTGTTTGAATTTCGAGGGCTTGGGAAGAAACTAAGAGTCAATCACTCCAGCAGAAGTTCTAAGAAACTCCTCTCATTGGCCTGGGGTCTAGAGAAGGTGGGGGTTCCTTCCAGGTTAAAAGTCTGCTGCTTCCACACCCTTCTGACTCCATGTTTGGGTCCCCTTCCACAAACACTCCCTTCATGGAAGCCTCTTCCTTTCTCCTTGATTTTCTGTCTGGAGTCCCCTTACACACTCTCTCGTGGAAGCCTGTCCTCTCCTGCTAAACTCCATCTCTCTCTCTATTCCCTAACACTCTCGTGGAAGCTGCTTTCCTCTCCTGGATTCCATCTTTCTGGATTCTCTCACTCAGTATGATAGCTAGCTGTTTCTCTCTCTCTCTTTAAATAAATCACTTTTTACAAACACTTTTGAGTCAGGCATTTACTGCACAGTGCTTGGTGGTCCCCTCTCTCATTCTTGAGAGGGCAGGAGACCAAGAACCTGGAGAAACGTCCTCTCAGGGAAGCTGGGAGCACCCTGAGCCCCTGAATCCTAATATTACACTAACTTTAAGAGCCATTAAACTAGAGGAACGGGTGCAGTTGGTTACTCTTCTCATGTGAATTGGCTGACTTAATGCCTTATGCAAAACTGTTACCTTAAAGTCTTTCTGTTTTAATATGATGTATTATTTACATAATTTGCAGTGAAGTTAGCAGTGATAACGTAGTTTCTCAGCTGAAATTTACTGACTGTATCTTCTTACCAAAATATCCTTTGACTTGTGATTTCTTTTGCTGCCTCCCATCATCAACCTTTTTCTTTCTGCGATATCTACCATAAGTTAGCCTTTAACTATGTTGTGTCAACTGTATGTGGGTATTACTTACAATTAAAACTTGCATTTTACATATGAAAGGGCCTCAAGGCAATCAAAACTCTTCTTGGAAACAGTAAGAACATCTGAGCCTGTACTTAACAAACGTTGATTGCCAAGGAAATTCAAACCAAGGGTTAATAAGGAAGGAATTCTTGTACAAATAGATACAATAGCTATCTTTAAAAATAAGAATCTCTCTCATATGTAAGGAAGTTTTATGTTTTGTGTAGAATTCTAGAGAGTGAAAGTTATGAGTACCGATATCTGACTAATATGTTGAAGCTATTAAAATACGAAGTTTGTCTGAAAAGAGACTAGGCTATCCTGTGAGGTTAGGAGTTTTCTGCAGTTAAGGGTAATTAAGCCCATCAAATTGTGGGTTGATTGGGTGGTCTAGGCCCCTCCTCCTCAAAGTATAGTACCACCTGGGAGTCATTAGAAGGGTAGAATTTCAGGTTTCACCCTCATCCTAGTGAATCAGTATCTATAACTTAACAAGACCCATGGATGGTCCGTATGCACATCGTATTTTAGAAATAGTGCTCCAGTTGACATCTAATGAATTTTCATATTATTTTTATACATCTTGTAGGATGATGTTGTGTTGCAGAATTTAAGTAACAGTCTAGAATAGGAGGCGGTAGATACATGAGCTTGATCCCACTTTCCACTGTGAAGTCACTAACTGAATTAAATACTGCCCCCAGAAACAAAGATTGTTTCTTGGAGAATGTACTTAAATTTAAGTGAACAGGTATTTACATATTAGTTCTTTGTTAACTTTGGACTCTTGACTTTACACAATAGCAAAACATAGCTTTTGGATTTCTTGTCGCACACTCAGACTATTTGCACTAACCCCCAGATCATACTCCGCGTGGACTCCTTCGCCAATTCCTGCATGCATGCCCTCTTCCCCAAACCCAGGATCCGTGACTCTCCGTCACAGAAACGTTCCCCTTCTGCTCCGAGTAGGTACTGATCTTGTCTCCTGCTTCCTCGGTCCCTGACGGGTCTGCATGAATGGACAGCAGCCGCGGAGAGAAAAGAGAGTAGGTAAAGGGAGGTGGAGACACAGGGGGGCCTGGGGCGCGAGGGAGAGACCAGACTCTGCTGAAAGCTGAAATGGACTCGGGCAGGGAATACTTAACACACAGTTCTCATCACCGACACAGTCTGAATGGAGGAGAACCGGAGAGGTAACGAGAAATGACAGATGCCGCCACACCCTAGATGGGCTCAGGTCCCTACAACCATGACTAGCGTGCCCTGGCCCAGTGGGAAGACAGCTGCTTAAAGAAACGACGAGCACCGAAGACCCGGGAGCCAAAAGGTGCCCACGTCCGCTCCCGTCCCCACCGGCGCGGGCTGACACGCGCGCGGGGGCTGCAGAGCCCATTGTGTGCCGGCAGCCCGGGCGGGGGAGCGCGTGCCCCCTTCCTTCCCCCTCGGCCCGTCGCCGGCCCGCGCCCTCGCAGGGGGCACTGGGAGCCGCGCGAGCCTCGGCGGCCCGGGAGCGGCTCGGAGGGAGACGAGTGTCTCCGCGGGCGCGTGTGCGTGAGGAGGAGAGCAAAGACGTGATTACTTCAGAATTTATTTAAGGGCCGGTGGAAACCACTGCAGCCGCTTCCAGGGGAAGCCCTTGTTCCAGAGGAAGAGGAGGTGGCGGCTGCCAAGGAGGGGTGGGGGGGAGGAGACGGAGGAGGAGGAGTAGCAGCCGCCGCACGAGGCGCGTGAGGAGAGCAGACGCCGTGGCGTCCTCACCGGCTCCCAGCAGGTTGGTTCTCCCGGCTCGCAGGAAGGCTGGGCGGAGGGAAGCGGGCGTGTGGGGGGCTGCCGCTTGCCTTTCCGGAGAAGAAGCGCCTCCTCGAAGTGAAATGAGCCGCGCGAGAGCGAAACGGGCTGGGGCCACGAGGAGACCTGTCCTGCTTGTTTTTTTTTTTTTTTTTTTTTTTTTTTTTTTTTTTTTTGCATCCCTAGGGACTCGTGTTCCCCTCAGGTTTCCAACTCTCAGGGTTAGCCTTAAACTCCAGAGGGGCTCCAGGAGCCGGGCCTGGGTGGAGAACTTCCCTCCCAGGTACTTGTCACGCCTTTTCCCCAAGCTCTCCTCGGGAGGGACGCCCCACACGCCCCGGGTGGCCCGGGCGCGGAGCGGGAAGGGCGCCGCTTGGTTAAGTTTCTGAAAGTCAAACCCGGTCCCCGGTCCCCGCCCCTGGGCTCCCGCTGCACGCGGGGCGCTGCGGCTGCTCCGGCAAAGGGGCCGCGGCTGCTTTAAGAGCCGCCTCCCCCTCTCCTCCTCTGACAATGGTCTGAACCGGGCTCTGCTTCCCAAAGCAAAATTTGTAATATGCCATTTTTCCGATGGACGCTTCTCGTTTTGGCTGCTGACGGAGCTACGGGAAGATGCCGAGCTCCTGCCACGCCACCGGGCCGGGGCACGTTCCGGGAGGGCGCCGGGGCACGCGTGTGTCTGAGCTGCCTTTCTCCTCCCGTTGCTAGGGAAATGGTCCAGGAGTGCTGGGTGTGAGCCTCCCTTCTCCTCAAGCCGGAGACTGCGGTTGTCATTGATCAATTGAAGAAGCAAGGACCCGAAATCACAGACATTAGGTACAGAAGCTGTCTTTGAGTTTCACTGTCTCCTTTCGCTGTCTTTTTTGACCACCTCCCCAGCCCCACCCCGCCCCCAGGGAAGATGAGATGCAGATCCTTCCTTGTCGATTACTGTTAGGTACCTTTTGCTTTCACCTCATCCTCTCCGTCTCGTGTCTCTCTGCCTCCTGCCTTCTTGGCTGTGTCCTGTTGGGCAGGATGAACAATTTCAGTGTGGAAATGATGAAGTCAACTTCTTCAAGGTGGCGGGGGGTGTGGCTGAGAGATAACTGTCCAGTAGTGTGGGGTGAGCTGGCTCTTTGGCTGTCTGTAAAGGCACTAGGTAAAGGAAGTGTAAGATGCATCCATTAAAGGTGATAATCATATTTCCCGAGGACAGAGGCTTTCAAAGAGTTAAATAGGAGGGGGAATAGTCATGTAATGTAATCAGACAATGGCTAGGATTTCTCTCACTGAATTACTCCTTGTAGGTTAACTGAGGTGGAGCTGGGATGGTTCCTAAGACTAAATATTTTCAGAAGAAACTCACTATAGAGAATAATTACATTCTCACCTCTAGTAGGGCCCAAATCCTAGTGATATGATTAAATAAAATCATTGGTTGTCAGAAAAAAAAGAAAAAAAAAGCTTTTTGTAGCACTCTTATATCTGAAGAGGTACTGCTTGGATGGCATATATTACTAAGGAATACATCGGATCTTGAAAGCCCTTGAGTGAGGACTCCAGTGGGCATTCAAACTTTTATTTTGAAATCTGAGAAATTTAAAAGACAGTCAAGGTTATGTGCTAAGAATAAAGGAGTCGATTTTCCTGATATAAAATTCTTCCAGCTAAATTTAAGCACTGGGATAATTAAGCCAATCAGATTTATTATTACTTTTTTCCTTTTTCAACAAAATTAACAATGTCTCTAACTAGGCTTCAAAACCTTCTGTAATTTAATGAAGAAAGCATCAATATACCTAGATGAAGATAACACAATTTATATATCAAACTAATTTTGAGGAGGGAATGATGAAAAGGCAAATATCAAAGCAAATTGTTAGGCTGCCCTTTCTGGCTTTTCAGAAATTATGTGATGAATGCAGTTTTTAGTATTAAACTGATTATAAAAGTTAAAAGTGATCTATCTGGGTGAGATGTGGTAGACACTGAATGACCATAGCCTTCTGGACTGTGCAAGTTGCTTCAGATATCATCCATTCGTTAAAAGGGTGTTTAACTGTTACATTGTATATATATCTTTAATTGCTCTTAATACTTACAATGTGCATTTAAGAAATTTTATACTGCATTTTAAGGATTGTTCAAATATTTTGTAATTTATGTTAGAATCTGAGTTATAATGAAAGAAACCAAGTAGTTCGTGAAAGTGGCCATTTTTTTTTTGTAGTCTCTTTTCTAATTTTCATAAGACTTTTGATTTACTCATTTGGGTTGACTGTTAAAAAAAAGCAGCATATATTCATCTTATTTCCTAAGTAACTTTTGAATAGTTTGATTTTTATAAATTGGATTTGAAGAGTTTGAAAGTATCTACTCAAGCCTTTAGGCAGTATGAGCCATAAAGGTAAAATATTGTTTCTACAAAGATTAATGTTGATCACTTTATAATAGAAACATTTAAATTTATAATTTCCCTTTATATGTTTTCATGTGTGTTCTCAGTTAGATAACCTATTAGATCCTTTTTTTTCCTAAGCATAGATTATTGGCTTTCTTTCATGGAAGAAATAACTAAAGTTTTGACATGTAACTTGTCCTGGTTCACACGCCTTAGGAGTGGAATCAAATCAAGTTCTTTTGAGTGTAGTTTATAATAGACTTTCTAAGTCCCTAAGCCACTTTTCATCATAGCACCTTCTGACTGACAAAATCAAAGATCACCTTTAATGTTGATTTAAGAGCCTAAAGTTTGTGAATGCTTAATATTCCATTGTAACAATAAGGGGTTGTTAGGATATTATATTCAGGTGAAAATCGTACGGGGTAATCACTGCCATTATGCTTTGCCTTGGAATTTAAAGTTGTTCTAAATCATTCAGGGTATAAAAGGAATAATAACATTTGTTGAGGGAGGACACAATTTAAAATACAGATTTAAGAATGAGTGTTTTGGCACAAATTGTCACAATGCAATGATTTGCTCTCCCAGTACTTTGTTTTAACCTTAAATATCAAAAGTAAACACATTGGCTCCTGATAATGAATTCTTAGAATGACATAGCTGCTCAATGTGAGATTTCATGTGTGGACTGCAAACTAATAATTTTAAATAATCAAATGTTTTGAAATACTTTTTGTTGTCCAATTACTTTTGAATTAATGTAAAGAAAATTTGAAGCAGTTAAAAAGAGTCTGTGTTTTCCATCTTTGTGATAGTCTTTGACTGAAAATCAAATTGAGATAAATGCAAGAAATAGTTTTATCCATTAAGTGTATAACAGTAGCAAGTGTGGGTATCTGGGGGTGTGTGCTTATATGCATTTCATGTGTCTACTCCTATTTATTTTAGTATGCATACAAAATTGAACAAATTAAATTCCTGCCTTCAGGTAGCTCAGTGTTTTGAGCAATGAGCAAAAATTCAAAGTATTTAAAATTTTCCTAATATTCACTGACCCCTTCCTTATTTATATATATATATTTTTGTGATGGAATCTTGCTCTATTGTCCAGGCTGGAGTGCAGTGGTTTGATCTCAGCTTGCTGCAAACTCCACCTCCTGGGTTCAAGCAGTTCTCTTCTCTCAGCCTCCTGAGTAGCTGGGACTGCAGGCACCTGCTACCATGCCTGGGTACTTTTTGTGTTTTTAGTAGAGATGGGATTTCACTTTGTTGGTCAGGCTGGTCTCAAACTCCTAACCTCAGGTGATCCACCCGCCTCAGACTCCCAAAGTGCTAGGATTACAGATGTGAGCCACAACATTCAGCCCCCTTAATTTTTTAATATAGGTTATCAGTCACAAAATGCTTTGCTTACATACTTTTTAAAAGTTTCTCTTAGTTTTCAGGAGTCCCTGACCAGATCATTCACAGATAATTGAATTTTGCTCCTCAATACCCCAATTTACATGAAGACCCATATAAAAAGTAATTAACTATTGAGCTATTAAGTTTTGACATTCTATTTGGAAATATCACCAGAAATATCTTCTCCAAGGACAGGAATGTGTAGACAGAAAACTTAATTGACCTTACATTATGAAACCAAAAAATGCTTCAGGATCAACAGCCAAACCTGCCTTTCTTTACATCTGCCTTTTGCAAAACCAAGCTGTCTAATTAATTGCTGCTGGCTGTGGTACAACAACCAAAATTGAGATGAGTTTGACTTTTCTTTGAAACATAAGCTAGAGGATGAAAGAGAAAATGAGATGATTTCTGACTTTTAAGATGCCACATAATTGTTTAATCATGCACCTATGTGTGTTTTTTCTATTTTAAATCATATTTAAAAATATTCTGAACAGTTCATTTATTTCATGACTGGGAATCTGTGATTAGCAGCTGAGATGTGAAGTTACTACATTAGCTAATATAATTTATGACATCTGTTTCGTGGAATATTTGAAAAAGTGCTAGTTTGGATGAAAACCAGACCATGAGGCTAACAGGAAAAAAAAAAAAAGGAATATTAAGTGTAATGATGAGTATAATACCCTAAACAAATTTATATACCTCAGTCTGTTTCATAAGGCATTTGTGTGATTCAGTCAATATTACTTATCTACTCTGTATAAGCCACATAGGAATTCAGGGAGAGAGCATGTAAAAGTAATAAAACGGAAAATGTAATGTCAAAAAGCTTAAAATTAGTCAGCTTGGGAAAAAAAAATCTGGTGATTAAAAAACAAAATAAAAGCTGATTATTATATAAAATGAATACTCAATTATTTGTAGATTTTCTACAAGAAAGAGTAAACATTAATTCGTTGAATTACCTAAGTCATTCAAAAGTCATTTACTTCCTACCCAATGGTATTGCTTGCCATTACCAATATACATAATAACAAAGGTAACATAAAAATATTCACTGTAAGAGATTTATAAACTTGCAGATAAGAAAGATGATTAAATAATTATTAAAATAACATGTTTATGTAAATTGAATTAGGTGGGATAAATCATAAATAAAAACTTTGAGAAACAGGTGAAACCAAGTTGCATATTCGAGGTGGGGCAAATGTGGTGTTATGGAAAGAGAAAGCACTTAGGCTGAAGAAATCAAATGGATCATATTTTATGGAGGTCAAAACATTTTGCTTGGTTGGAGTTGGGGCCACAGGTAGGGGAAATAGAGACAATTATGCTAATGAACTGCAAATGTTTAGTGAATTGATGTCTGAATGACGCTATTGGAAATCATTTCTTTACTAAGACTCCTTTCCCCTTACTTTCTTTAAGCAATGATGTGTGAAGTGATGCCCACGATTAACGAGGACACCCCAATGAGCCAAAGGGGGTCCCAAAGCAGTGGCTCGGACTCAGACTCCCATTTTGAGCAGCTGATGGTGAATATGCTAGATGAAAGGGATCGTCTTCTAGACACCCTTCGGGAGACCCAAGAAAGCCTCTCACTTGCCCAGCAAAGACTTCAGGATGTCATCTATGACCGAGACTCACTCCAGAGACAGCTCAATTCAGCCCTGCCACAGGTATGCTTCCTGGTAGCCATTGTTTCTCTTGTTGTAATTGAAAGTTTAATAATATTTAAATAAAATTCACTTTACTCCCATTCCTAATGTTACTTTTACACTTAACGTAAGTGATATGCGCATTTTAGTGAGAACAAATTAGGAATAGATAATTAGTTCACTTGAAACCTTGCTTCAAACAAAATCATGGACTATTGATGGTGGTTGGGGGTTTGTATGAGAAGCACGAATTCTTATCTGGTCTGATTGGTTTGTTTTAGTGGGGTGGAAAACTACTTGTTGATCAGCTTTTAATGACCAGAACGTGGAGTAGTTTTATCTTTCTTACCTTTTAAACGCAATTATGACATTTGGAAATATGTATTTTCCATTTTCAGTTGTGAGATCTGTCTTTGAAAATGACAGTACTTTGGAAGTCTCATGTTCAACTATTGTTCTATTTATTTACTTTTTAAAATGCCTAATATCTGCTTTAAAATTCTTAGAAGTGATAGTCTATTATCCTTTCCCCTGAAAAAATACTTTATCTGGTTTCTTTTTATTTTTAAAACATTTTAGAGATTGATGAAAGGGAAAAATTTAAGCTTTCTTCTCACAAATATGACATTGTTAGATTAGCTATTTATTAAATACATTTCTGTCAATCTTTGTATTTAACTGAAAAAAAACTAAAAAATTTTAAGGACTGCCAGCCTATTTATTTATAAAGTTAATGATGAGAGTCAATTTACTTATTTAAGAAAAGCATAATTGTGCCTATTTTAGGTATGTGAAAAAACATAAAATATTTTAGGTATGAGAAAAAACATAAAAATGAATGAGATTTTTGATATTCACTCCCATTAAACTATAATTTTCTTTTAAATATAAGGTTGATTGGCCCTCTCCTTAAAAGACAGTATAGCAAATGTTGAAGAGTTGAATTCTCTCCACAAAGTTATGGCTTGTAGCAAAGATATTTTTATAAATACTGAAAACTATATATTCAAAGTTGATAAAATGCTAAAGCTAGCTGTACTATTAACTCACAGAGGTATTTATGACTCTCAAAATGGAAAGGATTACTAAGAACCCCCTGTCAAATCCTGATTAGGTAATCTCATAACCCTATGTGAATAACTGCCATTCCAGTACTTTTCATTTTCAGTAAGTTTATCTTCAATATTAAATTGAATTTCAATGTTCAATATAAATATTGAAATATATAATGTTTCCAATAACTCTCACTTTATAGTACCCTGGTTTGTGCCATCACACAAAATGTTTTGACTCATTTCAAAAGGCAGCTATGATAACTATACCAAATACTGTATTTTTTCAGGAAGACATTTTGGTCTTTGCAATTGCTCTTTATAAGGTGATTTCTAGAACTATAACCATTATGCTCACTCTCTTGGAGGATTATTTGAGTTGGTTAATTCTCTTGTTAAAGTAGTCCCAGAACCAGTCACTCTCTTCCTCATCTACTATGACAAGTGGAAAATGGGCCAATCATTTCTTCTGGATACAGTGTTTCATTAGCTTACACTGGGATTTTATTATATTTGAAGACAAGTTTAATATACCTTCAGTGTGTACTGGGACAGCAGTCAACTGAAGTTTCTAACTGACTTGCATAGATGCTGCAGTATGTTCCCATTTCCTTGCTCCTTGCCCTTCTTAGAAGTTGACTCTGAGTCTATGTGTAAGACTTTGCATGTATCCCCCTTACATTTGTCTTTCTGTATTTTACTCAAGCTTGAAGTCTTCAGTTTAAATCCTAACCTTATCAAAATGCTTACTAAAAGTAATTTGGAGTTTTTTAAAATGTTTCTTTTGTAAGATAATAGGTGACAATTTTATTTAAAAATTTTGTAAAAATAAAGCACTAGAACCAGATACTTTAGTAAGAAAAGGAGAAAACTGAAAACTATTTTTATATATAACTGTATCGTGGAGGTAAATCTCTTCATAAAGGTATGAAATTGAAAATATTTCATTTCTGGCATATCTAAATTATGATGCCCTTTTAAAATGTTAAATTTTAATTTTTAAATATACTGCCCAGCCTTTTATCTAAACCTCTTTGGGCCAGTTGTGTTTTGGAGTTCAGAAGTTTTCTTATTTCCTCTCTCTTTTTCTCTCTTGCTCTCTCAGTTTTTTCTGTCTCCCCCACACTGTGTGTGTGTGTGTGTGTGTGTGTGTGTGTGTGTGTGTATGTGTGTGTGTAGTAGTAGTAGTAGTAGTAGTAGTAGTAGTAGTGTATTATAGAACACTCCTCCTGAAGGACTATGGGCAGTACCCATATTTCCCAATGTTTCTGAAATTTTTCTGAAGAGAATCCTATGAATATTCCTACTGCATGGGAAAAATAAAGACTGTAAATAGTCTCATGATAAGTATAGGTCTGGTTTTCCCACCCTTCAAGTTCATTATATATTCACATATAAAATGTCAATTTCAGAGCGTATGGATTTTGGAATTATAGATTAGGGATTATAAACCTATACATTTAGATGGCTATACTTCCAATCTATTTTAAAAATACTTTGAGGGGCTGGGCATGGTGGCTCATGCCTGTAATCCCAGCACTTTGGGAGACAAGACAGGTAGATCACCTGAGATCAGGAGTTCGAGACCAGTCTCTAACATGGTGAAACCTTGTCTCTACTAAAATACCAAAATTAGCCAGGCATGGCAGTGAACACCTGTAATCTCATCTACTCGAGAGGCTGAGGCAGGAGAAGTGCTTGAACCCAGGAGGTGGAGGTTGCAGTCAGCCAAGATTGCAGCACTGCACTCCAGCCTGGGCAACAGAACCTTTGTGCCACTGCACTCCAGCCTGGGCAACAGAGCCAGACTCTGCCTGAAAAAAAAAATACTTTGAGGATTTCTTTGTCAATATCAATTTGTATGTTGCTATTATAAATATCAGTGTACCCCTAGAAATCCACAGGTCCTTAATGATAATCTTCTTATTTTTTTAAAAGGAAGTGTTTAATAACCTAGTCTGTATCTTTAGGGCCATAAGTTTTCTACAACTAATAGGGGAATATTCTTCATTAATTGCTATCTTTGAATTTTTGTGAATATTTTTACAATAATGTGCCACTGGTTGGTGGCATTGCATTTGACATTTACCTGGAAGGAGAAAATGACTACCATAAATTTGAGTTTTGAGGCAAAAATAAAGCATGTAAAATTGAAAACCACTGGAGAAACAGAAAAATGAAAGTTATTTCAGCAAACACAGAATACAATTGAAAAGAGAGAGAAACTTATGACATAGATATCCTAAATTGCCTATTCAGTGCTTTTAGGTCTTGGTGATTGGAGTTTTACTTTAGTCACTTTCTATTCTATTATTTCCTTATAAAAGAATACAATATTTTTTAACAATCCTAACCATGTAAATTATTTTATAGCCATATTGTTTAGTTTTTCTTTATGTCTTTGGATATATCTGTGTTTAAAGAGTTATGGTAATTTTACATAATTCTGCGTCTCCGGGCCTAATGTTTCTAAGCTCTCTCCTCAGTTTTCTACCTTATTAATGCACAGATCCATTTTAATGTTCCACAGAACCTCAGATTCAACATGCTTCAAACTCAGTCATCATCTGCCTCCAATTCACAACCTACATGTGCTCTAACTCCTTATCTAGACACCTTAAGAGTCCTTATAGATGGTGCTTTCTTCCTCGTCTCTGAATTCAGTCTTCAGTGGGCCATACTTTTTTTACCTCTGAAATAATTCTCAAATCTCTCTACTCTTCTGTTTTTGGGGCACCCAACTCTGAACTTCTTTGCTCCATCTCCTACATTTCTAGTTTTGTAAATATGTCACATCATATGCTTGAATAATATGACACTGTTTGCAGTGGCCCAGCAAACTCCATTCTTTTTGCTTCATGCATGTTCATCTCACTACCTATAATGTTCTTCCTCAATATCTTTGTCTGGTTAATTTCCCATCCTAGCCAAAAGTGTATCTCTTCCAGGTACTCTTTTTTGAACCCTAAGTACATTTGTCTGTGTTCCTTACTCTTATCATTTATCATATTTTAATTAAATTATCTGTTTATGTGCCTGTTCCCCAAGTATAAGCTGTTCTAAAGTATAAGCTCCTTTAGAACATGAGCAGATCTCAATAATGCAAAATCCTTGAAACCACCAAAGTACTAGGCCCATAAAAATGGCCTTTAAAGTAAATTTGAAACTAAATATATGTGCATTTTGACGTAGAAAGAATAATAAACTTGAAATAGGAAGATCACTTGGTTTGTACTGTGATCCAGCTACACATCACTAGTTTGAGTCTGAATTTCTGATTTCCATGCTACAAAATGTGGTTAATACTAACACCTCATAGGGTAACTTGTGATGATTAAAGAAAATGAGATAAGTAAAAACTAATTAATGTATAAAACATTAAATGTAGAATTACTTGCATTTCTTTTTCTAGAATGCTAAAAGATGATCATTTGTATATATGTATGTTAATAATCATTAGAATAATTAGAATAATTTAGGAATATTGACAAAATTAGCAATCCGAGACATTTTTGAGAAGAGGGGGAATACTTGTCAGTTACTAATATATTTGTTAAGAATATTTAGAGGAGAGGTAAAGGGAGTGTGCTTCCTTCTGCAAAATGTCATATGTAAAAGTTGAAAATTTCTTTTCATCGCCTTAATTAGCATATATTGAGGGTACACTGCATTATTAAATAGTTACATATATTTGTAAAGGGGATGGGGAAAACAGTTTGGCTCTCAGACTGTTTAGGGAATAGAGTTGCTCTGAAAAAATACATAAATGAGCCCAAATAATTATAGTACTGGAAGATTATAGAAGTACTGCAAGTATTTGAATTCTGAAGTTGATATGTGATTAACTACAAAAAGTTTCATGTGGAAAGTGATATTAAAGAGGTATTTTTGAGAAAAGGTTGGTAAAGATTCAGAGATTTTCCATGTGGGGCAGTAGAGTTGTATAGATAGAACTTTGCTGAAGGACATTTGGGAAACAAATTCAGCGTATGCTCTGCTTCTCAGGCTAGGCTTAGGGTCTCTACTTTGCACAAAGGAGACTCTGTGGGGATTTTTGTTTGTTTTGTTTTAAAAGATTAGCAATTAATAATAATAAAAAATTTGATGAAAAGTTGTGGGATGAAAGTGAAGTTCTAGATAGTGTTTGTGGAGTGTAGGCATAGGATAGGAATTACTATGTAAGATAATCTGTAGAATTGTGGGTGAACTGATGACCAGATCATGAATAAAAATTATTCTATAATCTTGATTTTGGATTGATTGTATATATTCATTAGTTATCCACTGCTTAAGTAATGCTGTATAACAGCACAAAACTTCAATAACATACAAAAATATGGGTTTGTGGAATTCAGCTCATCTTGAATTGGCTGATCTGGGTTGGGCTAACTTTTATGTGACTGGCTAGCTGAAGGTTGCTTATGTGAGCTTTATGTCAGCTGGCTATTATCTGACCCAGGATGGCATTGGCTGTGTCAATGACACTATTCACCTCTATGCCATGTGTCTAATCCTGCAATAGGCTAGACCCAGCTGGTTCTCATGATCATGGGAGAAGTGTAAGAGCAGAATGGGAATAAGCAGATGCTTCTTAAACTTCTGCTTAAGTCATTTTTGGTAATATTCCTTGGACAAACCCAGAGAGAGTGGAAAGCAGAACAAAATTACATGGCAAAGTATATGGCTACAGGATAAATGAAACACTGGGACTATTGGTGCAGCTGATCTACCACAAATGTCACTAGAAGAGTCATTTGGATCATTTTCATGTTAAGATAAAGTAGATAGTGATAACCTTCTGGTGAAGTATAGAGATTTGATATAGAAATGTGACCAGAAAACCAGAAAACACAATTGATATATAAAGACTATTGAAGAGAAAGAATGGTCAGGGATGGGTAATGTTCTCAATGGCCAAGGCTTTGAACTTGAGTCAGAAGATCTGAATTTGAATTGGGGCTCCTTCCTCTGTTAGCTGGGAGACCTTTGGAAAGTCACTTGATTTCTCTCAAACTCTGTTTCCTTAATTGAAAAGAGTAAATGATATCCACCCTTAGGAGTGATTGAAAGGAGATATTAGTATGTACTTCAGAAATTCTGAGCATTTTAAATAGTAGGTTTTTTAAAATATATAATTTGGGATGTGCTGGTGTACATCTTGATGAGGAATTAAGAGAGGCTACTTATGAAGGAGATATATAAGATATTAGAGGAAATATATACATGTATATGTATATATCTTTTGCCATTCTAAAATTCAAACTATTTGGGTAAATCTTATAGAGAGTAATAGATTCTACCCTGAAGGCACTTTTATTCTGAATGCATACTACCTAGGTATAAATGGACTTCCTACTTACTAGCTCAATAAACTTGGTCAAACTGCTTACTTCAAATAATGATAGAAATTGCCTCATAAGATCGTTATGAGAAACAAATGAGTTGGAACATGTCAAATGATCAATTCAGTGCCTCACAGGTAGTACATGCTTAACAAGTGTTAAATGTAGCTATTGTTGCTGTTATCATTACAGATATTATCATCATTATCTTTGGCCAACCTTAACCGTACAATTTTACTGGGTAATAATGAACACTAGCACAGATTGAGAGCACTAAAAAATCCTTACCCTCCTACATCTTTGTCAAATTTTAAAGGCCTTTTGATTTATCTTTAAAAAGCTCTTAATTACATTTCCCTAAATTTTCTACTTCCACAATGGCCAGTCACATATATTCCTTGATTACATCAAACAACATCCCTTCCTTTTATGCTGAGATTATAACTAAAAGAGTTCCTTTGTTGTCTGTGAAACCTAATACCAGCACACTTTTTTATCCCTGTCAAAGTGAAAGATACTCCATCTTTTTACCTCCTGTTGTATTAGTCATCCTATTTTCTTAATGTGTATTTCTCTCTTCCAGTTATTTTTTCTTCTGGCCAAATGAAATGATATCCACTTGTGGCCTGTATTGCTCATTGTTTCTTTTTGTTTTTTAACTCTTACAATCAGACTTCTATCATCCTTGTTTTCCTAAAATACAGTATACTTGTATATGCCACCGATGTTTTACAAACCTAGTGATCCTTTCACATTCTCCGTGTTCCTTGAATTCTTTTTGTTAAGTAATGCTATTAATTATTTCATCCTGAAATTCCCATGCTCTTAATTCTCCATAACCACTCCTTTTCTAGGCTAGTAGGTATATTGTCCTTCAATCCTCATTATTTTCCTACATACTTCTACACACTTATCTATACTCATACTTGTCTTCATTTACTTACATTCTCCAGTCTTAAGCATTGTCCTTCTGGTATATGAATACTCTCCTCTAAATCCTTGAACTGTTCTTTTTACCTCCTTTTTTGATTATTTTTTTCCCTCTGTCTCTAGTATCTTCAATTACTTTTCCTCTAAGCTGGCTAGTGTGCAAGACATTCAAATATATTTCTTAAAATTAAAATGATGACAAGAATAATTAACAAAAAAAAAACAGCCCCTTGACTCTGTTTTCCCTTAGTTTCCAAATTATTTTTTCTTTTTCTGTAAACTTACTCTCCAAGTTGTTGGCTCTCACTGTCCCAATTTCTTTGTCTTCTATACTATGGTCTGATTTTTCCTCTAACTCCCTATTCAGAATGTTTGCTCTCACCAATAACCAATTAATAATTGTACTAGGTTTATTTTATTTGACACTGCCCTTCTCCAAAAAATAGATAAATGAATACTATCCCCTTAACTTTCATGATACCATACTGTCTCTGTTCTTAAATAATTTGTTTTGTTCCTCTCAATTTTTTTTTTCTTGTGGGTAATTCCTTAGTTAGTTATATCTTAAATGTTCAATAACAAAGATAAGATTAATTGTAATATCTGATATTTCTGAATACTCCACTATGCCATTCAGTATTTTATTTAAACACCCAGATATTAAAATGGGAGTGATTCTCTCTGTCTCTGTTTGAGTTGAAGCTAAGTGAGGCACAAGACTTTATTTCCAGGAGATGCTAAGATATAGTCCAATTAGTAAGTTTAGACTTAACTCAAACTGCACATTCGGGCTCTACAAAGGTTGATTTGGAAAAGCTAGAAGAGAAATACAGTTGTTTTGTAGAGCTGTTGGTTTGTTGGACATACTCTACCACTCTATGTATGAGAAATGGGAGCAATTCCTGTTCACTTTAGCCAAGTGAGATGGGATTCAGGAAAACATTCAAAGAGCTTGACAGGTTTCCTCTAGAGACTAAAGGATATAGAATCTGAACTAAAAGCAGCCACAGTGGCTGTGGATGCCCCTGCTTCTGTAGCAGATGAAGGAGTTGCAAGGCAGGCAAGTCCTCATGGTTCTCCAAGGTCAAGGCAAAGGTTGGCAATGTTTGAAGAGCAACTGGGGTCCTCACAAGGGGAGCTTGCTTAGGGTTATCTTAAGCCCATTGGTGAGTAGGCTTGCAGAAGCCCAGGTTCCAAGATGATGAATTATGAACAACAAATTTGAAGGGTTGATTCCAAAGAAGAGAACTGACAGAAGGGTTCTTTGAGAATGCCACAGATGCACTCCAGAAGGAAAAAAGAGTAATTTCTTGTATATTTGCCATTCTAGAAATGCCAGACAGTGGTGACAAGAGGATCGGCCACATGCCACTGTGGTCTCACCCCACACCTCCTAAGTTTCTTTTCACAGGCCTGAGTCTGAAGTGGTCAGAAACTGTTGCTGTGAGTGGGTGATGTGAGAGTAAAGAGACCACCAGACCCCTACCCTCCAATGCAGACTTCAGGGCTTGAAGTAAGCCTGAACCGAGTGTAAGGGGAGAAACTTTAGGTTAGATAGGAGCTCAGGGCTGTTTATTTGTAATCCTGTATTGAATCACGACTATAAAATTATTAGTCTAGATAATAATTACTAGACTTTTTCATTATAAAATAAAAGATAATTTATTGTCTATTCATACCCGAGAAGCTAGGACGGCTGTCTGAAATTTGGATTCATATTAATTTCTTAACCTAAGGGAATCAGAAGGGATAAAATGATTACTAAATTCAGCTTATTCATTAAACTAGGTAGACGTATCATCTTGATTAATATTCTGAACATTCCAATGAGGCCATTATTATTATTCCCATTTTACAGATAATAAAACCAAGGCACAGAGAGATTAGGTAATTTCTTCAGCACCACACAATTTATAAGTGGTTTTCACCAGGGTTCCATTAATGACATACTTTTGTTTTTACCCTGAACCCTCTTCATCTTGTTATGTTCATCGATATTAAAAGTTCTCTGGAAAACTTGTTTGAGAGACATGGGCCATAGAAAGAATTTCTCATGACTACTTCTAAGTTTTAGTAAGGCAAACAAATTATTACTAATGAAATTTGAAATGATTATTAGAATTCATATAATTATGGTGAATTTAATTATTCAAGGATCCCCACTTTTATATTTATGATACTATAAATTTGCCTTTTTATGCACTGAACATACTTTATAGACTATTAGATCCTTTTTATAAGCCAGAAAATATAGGTTGTATAGGTTGCATGAAAAGGTATTTAACTAGAAAGTGGAACACTTGGATTTCAGTTTCAACTTTTGCTAAACGCTGTGACACTGGAAAACCACTGAAATTCTGAGTTTTCTATTTACTTACATGCAAAAGAATTTACTATTTTCTATTTTCTTATATACAAAAGAACTATAATCTCTCTAATCTGTTGTATTCTTTCGCTATTTTTAAATTATTATAAAGGCTAAACATTTTAGCTGTATTAAACTATTTCATAAATAATTACTATTTTTCAACAAATACTTTAGGGCCTACTCTGTGTCAGGTTCTATGCTTATGGCATAGTGTTGCTATCTGTATTTTATTTTATTTCGTCTTTGGTCAGTTATGGTTTCTAGGAATACATAATGGCATATAAGAAGGCACTGCCTAAATTCTACTGTCACATGTATTTGTAAATTAAGTGAAATTGGCTGTTATTTTTAGTACTCTTATTGTTTTTGTCCTCTTCTTTGATGAACTGTACATGTTCCTAGAAAAGGTCAACTTTTTCCCTTGTGTCCTAGATCTTATCCCCTCTTGCTATTCCAGGATAAAACTTCCACATTCTTTTTCCTACATTATAAATCTGTCCGTCTCCAATAAATTATAACTGAAAGCATTAAAATGTGTTCTTACATTTCTTTCTTTTCTTTTTTTTTTTTTTTTTTTTTTTTTTTACAAAAAGCCATTAGTACCGCCCCCCACTCTACCGAGATACAACCCCATTTATCTTTCCTTCACAGCAAAAGGTTTTGTTCATTTCTTTATTTTTTGAATTGCCTACGTCTGTTCTTATTTTTCTCCCCAAATTTTCTCTTGAATCTACTCCTGGATTCAAGCATTCAGCCTGAATTCACCCTGACTGGAGTGGATTTGAGAGAACAAGAATTTAGATCAACTTGATCTAAACTGCTCTTGTGAACATTAGCAATATCTTCCACATTGCTAAATACCATGGTCACTTCTCAGTCTTTATTCATGCTTACTTTATCAGCAACATTAGACACAGTCAATCTCCCCTTCTTTCTTGAGACACTTTCCTCATTTGGCATTAGGATAGCCCACTTGCCTGATTTTCCTCATTTGGATTTGGCCACTTTTCAGTCTTTATTATTAGTCACTCCTCATCATCCTGGCATCTTAATGCTTGATTATTCCAGGGCCTGGATCCTGAACCTTGTCTTTTTCCATTTCCATTGACATTATTGATAATCTCATTCATCTACTGGCTTTAAATATCATCTAAATGTTGATGACTCCAGAATTTTCACCTCTTCTCCAGACATTCCTTTGACTTTCAGACACTTATTGTCTAATGTAGAAACTTAACATGTACAAAACTGAGTTCACGATCTTCACTTAGTCTTTGACATCTCAATTAATAGCAACATCAATCTTCCATTGGCTTACACCCAAAACTTCAATGTTTTGCTTCTTCCACATTCTTTATTCAATCTAGCAGCAGTCTCTCAGTGTTTTCTTCAAAGTATGTGCAAAATTGAACCACTGTAAGCACCTCTGCAACTCCATCCTAGTCAGAGTCACCATCTCTTGCCTGAATTAGATGAAATTTTCCTAACTGTTCTCCTTGCTCGTGTCTTTGTAGCTCATTGGTGTAATTCAGAGCAGTAAGACAGATTCTGATTCAGATAAAAAGTAAATCAGAGTTTGTTTCAATCTGCTCAAATCTCTGAAATAACTTTCCATCTTAATGGAAAAGCCTAGGTCTTTAGGTCTTTAACCAGGCCTACAATGTTAACATTTGCAATTCCCCTTTAGCTATCTGATAACATTCCTTACTGTTTTCCAGCTCACTCATTCTCTCCCACCATCCTGGTGTTCTTGCTATCCAACATGCCAGGCATTCAGCTGCCTTAGGGACTGCAGTAGCATGGAAAAGTCCCCTAAATAACCACGTGGCTTGCTCTCTTTACCTTTTCAGGTCTTTACTCAAATATTCACTTCTCAGTGAGGCCATGCCTGATCACCCTGCTTAAATTTATAAAATTATTATAGCCCTCTTCCTAATATACTCAACCCCTCTTCTCTACTTTTCCTCTAAAGTACTTATAACCACCTAGTATATATTTTATTTATTTATCTTACATATCTCTTTCTTCCTCCATTGGGCTTTATGCTCTCTGAAGTCATGTAGCGCTGTCCAGTCTTTTGGCTTCCCTGGGCCACATTGGAAGGATGAATTGTCTTTGGCCACACATAAAATACAGTAACACTAATGATACCTGATGAGCTAAAAAAAAAAATTCACCAAAAATATTTCATAATGTTTTAAGAAAGTTTACAAATTTATGTTGGACTGCATTCAAAGCCATCCTGAGCCTCGTGTGGCCCTCGGACCAATCCCAGGTTGGAACAGCTGAGTCAGGGGATTCTTTTATATTTGGTTCACAGCAGTGTTTTCTGCCTGCAATATCTAGCATTTAGTTCTTGTTGAAAAAAATACTAAATAAATGAAAACAAAGATTATTCTTTCAGTTGAACACATTCTCTATATCTACTCCATACTTAGCAAATCACACAATCTTAAAAAAATTATGTATTAAAAATCTTAATGAAAACAAGAAAACAAATATAATTTATGGTGCCTTAAGGTTAAAGTGTCTACAATCCGAGTGTCATTATATTTGAGACTAGCATGAACAGTGCACCTCAAATCCCCTTCTAGAATGAAGTGGATTTTATATCAAGAGGTGGTAATGACATTTTGAATATGTTGCAATCATAGCACTGAGAGTCAGATGTAAATGATTTTTTGAAGGAATTTATAAGAGATATTAACACAATTTCTGTGGACTTCAAATTCCATTTTTTCACATTCTTCGTGTTCTTTCACTAAGAAATTTGTTTCTTAAACTAAGTCACTTTTCACACACAAAAAAGTGTATGAATAGTTATATAACATCAGAATACTACTACCACTATTTATCATCTGTATCTGACTTTAATTTTGTGGAAGGACAAAATGAGCAGTAGACTATTTTGACTAGTTTTTTGGTTTGAAATAGTTTATATTGGGATTATTCTTTTCTTTTCTTTTTTTTTTTTTTTTTTTTTTTTTTTGGCCTGCTCTTATTTTTATCCTCTCAGAAGGAATGATACCAACAGTAAAAATAGCCATTAGTATTATCAAGATGAGTTTCTAAGTAACCTCAGATTTTTTCACCAAAATGTATAGTCCAATTTGGTGTACTTAATGTTAGCATGTTTATGATTCATTTATTTTTATGAATCTTTGATGATAAATTCTATATGCAGTAACAGAGAGATTGAAGTTCACACTATTTACTTTTCCTAAATAGTTCACTTGAGAGCTTCACAGCTCAAGGGCAAGGTAGCAACAACCATCATGATTCTTCAGTTTGTGAAAAAGAGAGTTTAGAACTATGGTTGCAGACATGTTTTTAAAACGTGACTATCACACTCTAATTAAGTAGATCACAGGTCTTTGCATTGATCTCTGCAATTAAATTACAAAATAGTATCTCTATATTAGCTAATGCTACCTGCCCTTAGTAGACCCTTAATGTTTGTTGTTTACTTAGCAGTTATAAGAAATAAATTATTTAAGAGAAGATTAGTAGGCCAAAGGGTACATAGGGCTTGAATTTTAAGTTACAATTTGCATTGCAGAGTTTTATTTGTGACACTAATAATTTAAAAAATATTAATAAAAGTATCTATTAATTTCTCTCAAATATGATTAAATTTATTAAGATTTGGAATGACTGGTAATTTCTCCTTTGAATTAGGACAGAGTTTCCCCAAAAAGGAAAGATTTTTAATCTTTTTTACTTTTCAAAAAGTGAAATTGTTGGCCCTGGAACTTGGAATAGGTGCTACAGCAAGAAAATGAAATCTCAGGCCAGGCGCGGTGGCTCAAGCCTGTAATCCCAGCACTTTGGGAGGCCGAGGTGGGCGGATCACAAGGTCAAGAGATCGAGACCATCCTGGTCAACATGGTGAAACCCCATCTCTACTAAAAATACAAAAAATTAGCTGGGCATGGTGGGACGTTCCTGTAATCCCAGCTACTCGGGAGGCTGAGGCAGGAGAATTGCCAGAACCCAGGAGGCAGAGGTTGCGGTGAGCCGAGATCACGCCATTGCACTCCAGCCTGGGTAACAAGAGCAAAACTCCGTCTCAAAAAAAAAAAAAAAAAAAAAGAAATCTCATTGCTCTTGGCTTCCAGCTCTGCTTTCTCTCCTAGGTCAAGAGGCCTCAGGTTGTCTTTCAAGTAAATACGAAGACTAACAGTTACTCCTAAGATATTTGCCAGAAGACAGTTTCTATTTTGAAGAGGCTTTTGTTATTTTGGTAAATCTATAAGTCCATGTTAATCTTGATGACTAGAAGAAATTGTTTAGGAATTGATGCGATTAGAATTTGACACTACATTGTTCTACAGTAAACTAATTTTCATGCATTATTCTTACCCATGATTTTCTCTTTTATGTCCACTTTTAGTGTAATCTGCTTCAATTAAGATATGTGATATTATAGTTCAAAATTTTTTACTTATTCTTGTGAGAGTTTATAAGATGGATTTATATGTTGCTGACCTATAATAGATTAGTTGACCAAATTTGATTAAAAAATTGGTAATTAATTTAAAAGTTTTCCATGATAAGAATTCTGCTTCATGATCTATTTCTAAGATAAAAAAGATAAAATCAGTTTTAAATAGGCTGGGCGTGGTGGCTCATGCCTGTAATCCTAGCACTTTAGGAGGCTGAGGCAGGCAGATCACCTGAGGTCGGGAGTTTGAGACCAGCCTGACCAACGTAGAGAAATGCTGTGTCTACTAAAAATACAAAATTACCCAAGTGTAGTGGCTCATGCCTGTAATCTCAGCTAGTTGGAAGTCTGAGGCAGGAGAATCACTTGAATCTGGGAGGCAGAAGTTGTGGTGAGCCAGTATTTCGCCATTGCATGCCAGCCTAGGCAACAAGAGTGAAACTCCATCTCAAAAATAAAAATCTGTTCTAAATAATACCAAAAGTATATTATCTTTGATAATTTTGTATACAGAGAAAATTATTTTAAAATACTTATAAAAAGGTCATTTAAAAGTTATGTTAGCTAATTGTCTGTTCCATCATGCCATTAGAATACAGTACTATGAACTATATTCCATCTGGACAAATAATCTGTGGCAATTGATGTTGCTTGAGTTAGAAAATCTTGCCTGCTAGTATCCCTTTTATAGAAAATATGTGACTTGTGAAATCACAAGTTTTGGTAACTGTCAAATAAATTTAATTTTTTTAAAATGTAGCTTCATTTTGCATTTCCACAGCTAAAGTTCTGAGTCAGAATAATGACAAGTGTTAGTGTCTCTTACTATAATTATAACATTTCTATTTCTTCTTGTGGTTCTTTTATTTTTTAGAATATATTTTGAAGCTGCTGTTAGTTTTGACTATATTATGTTTATAACTTCATGTCCACTTGAGCTTTTTGTCATTATGAAGCATTCTATTTATTTATGGACTGGTATGTTCCCTTGAATTATATTTAATCTGATTTTATTACTAGTAGTAGTATTATAGCAGATTTCTTTTCTGTTAATGCTTGCATCATGTGTCGTTTCTATATTTCTACTTTTTGATGTGTCTGTGTTCTTATATATGTTTCCCACAAATAATAAACAGTCTCTGAATTTTATTTGTATGCAGTCTGATAATCTTTCTCTTTCAATTGTTTGGTATTTTTATATTTACTGTAAATACTTGTATATTTGTATTTAATCTGTCTTACTAAGAGATTTCTACTTTTCCTATCTATTCTGTGTGGTTTATTTTTCTTTTTGTTTTTGTTTTTGAGGCAGAATCTCACTCTGTTGCCCAGGCTGTAGTGCAGTGGCATGATCCCAGCTCTCTGCAACCTTTACCTCCCAGGTTCAAGAGATTCTCCTGCCTCAGCCTCCCAAATAGCTGGGATTATAGGGGGCCTGCCACCAAGCCCAGATAATTTTTGTGTTTTTAGTAGAAATGGGGTTTTACCATGTTGGCCAGGATGGTCTTGATCTCTTGACCTCGTGATCCACCTGCCTCCTCCTCCCAAAGTGCTGGATTACAGGCGTGAGCCACTATGCCTGGTCTCTGTGTTTTTCTTTTTAATCAACCTTTCATGCCACCATTTGAATTGCATTTTTCTCTCTGTTACTCTAGAAGTTTTACACTCTTGCTATTCTTTTGTTAACCTACAAATTACAATGTGCATCCTCAACAAAGTGTAATGTCATATATACTTTTTCTGCCTTATACTTCAATGTGTATGATGTGAAATATATTATCGTTATATTTTTATCAGGCAAAATTCCTTTAGATTTATTTACACATATTCCATTTATGTTACTAATTATTCTTTCTGGATCTCATCCTTTCTGGTTTTTCATCTGGGATCATTTTTCTTCTACTTGAAAAGCAAATTTGAATATTTCTTTAAGTGTAAGTCTGCAGATGAGTAATTTTCCTGGTTTAAGTTTTTCAAAAAATATATTTATTTCACCTTTATTCTTGAAGGGTATTTTTACTGGAGATAGAATTTTAGGTTAGCAGTTATTTTCCCTTGGCACTAAGACATATCATTTTATTCTGACTTTTATTATTGCTGTTGAGAAGGCAGTTGTCAATTTAATTGTTGCTGCTTTGAGAGTAAACTCTCCTTTTTTTTTTTGTTTTCTTTTTGGCTGTTTTAGATAGTATTTTTTAGAAGATGTTTTTCTGTAATGTACTTAAAATGTATTTCTTTTTATTTTCCTTTTTTTCCTTTTTAGTGTGCATAATGATTATTAACATTGTGAATTACTGCCATTTATTGGTTTGGAAAAATATTTACTTGCTTCTTTAAATACTGCCTCATCACATTCTGTTTCCCCCCTCATTTTGGAATGCCACTTCCCAAATGCTAGTTCTCACTTTATTTTCTACTCCTCTTACTCTTTGTTCTGTATTCTTTATCCCCTTACTGCTCAGTGATTCATTTGGAATTTTATTTTTGTACCTGCATTTTAGTTAACTAATTTTCTGTGCTGTTTCTAATTTGCTATTGAATCTATTTATTTATTTATTATTTTTAAATTTTAATTTATTATACTTTAAGTTCTGGGGTACATGTGCAGATTGTGTAGGTTTGTTACATAGGTATACACATGCCATGGTGGTGGTTTGCTACATCCATTGCCCTGTCATCTACATTAGGTATTTCTCTTAATGCTATCCCTCCCTAATACTCCCATACCCTGCTATTCCTCCACTAGTTCCCCACCCCTCAGGTCCTGGTGTGTGATGATCCCCTCCCTGTGTCCATGTGTTCTCATTGTTCGGCCCCCATTTATGAGTGAGAACATGCAGTGTTTGGTTTTCTGTTCTTGTGTCAGTTTGCTGAGAATGATGGTTTCCAGTTTCATCCATGTCCCTGCAAAGGACATGAACTCATCCTTTTTTATGGTTGCATAGTATTCCATGGTGTATATGTGCCACATTTTCTTTATCCAGGCTATCATTGATGGGCATTTGGGTTGGTTCCAAGTCTTTGCTATTGTGAACAGTGCTGCAATAAACATATGTGTGCATGTGTCTTTATAAGAGAATGATTTATAATCCTTTGGGTATATACCCAATAATGGGATTGCTGGGTCAAATGGTATTTCTATTTTTAGGTCCTTGAGGAATCACCACACTGTCTTCCACAATGGTTGAACTAATTTACACTCCCACTAAAAGTGTAAAAGTGTTCCTATTTCTCCACATCCTCTCCAGCATCTGTTGTCTCCTGAATTTTTAATGATCATCATTCTAACTAGCATGAGGTGGTTTCTCAATGCAGTTTTGATTTGCATTTCTCTAATGACCAGTGATGATGAGCATTTTTTCATATGTTTGTTGGCCTCATAAATGTCTTCTTTTGAAAAGTGTCTGTTCATGTCCTTCACCCACTTTTGAATGGGTTTGTTTGCTTTTTTCTTGTAAATCTGTTTTGGTTCTTCGTAGATTCTGGATATTAGCCCTTTGTCAGATGGGTAGATTGCAAAATTTTTTTCCCATTCTGTTGGTTGCCAGTTCACTCTATTGATAGTTTCTTTTGCTTTGCAGAAGCTCTATAGTTTAATTTGATCCCACTTGTCTATTTTGCCTTTTATTGCCATTGCTTTTGGTGTCTTAGTCACGAATTTCTTGTCCATGCCTATGTCCTTAATGGTATTGCCTAGGTTTTCTTCTACTCTTTTTATGGTATTAGGCCTCATGTTTAAATCTTTAATCCATCTAGAGTTAATTTTTGTAAAAGGTGTAAGGAAGGAATCCAGTTTCAGCTTTCTGCATATGGCTAGCCAATTTTCCCAGCACCATTTTTATTTAGCCCTTTGTTGGGATTAAAATTCTGCAAATTTTCTCTTGTTTTGTTTATGATTGTATTTGACGTTGTAAACATAGTCATTTTAAGCCTTTCTCATTCATAACTTGAATTTAAGGCATTCCTTTGATCTGTTTCATTTGTCTTTTAGTGAATTATTGTTTATTTCTATTGTCTGGTTATCTGATGTACATATGTATTTTTGACTGTGTTAACAGTCATGTTATTTGTATAGTTCTAGGATAATATTGTCTTTATCTAGAAGGAACATTTATTTGTTTTAACCAAAGGTCTGGAAAAATAGTGATCTTAATCACCTCAATACAGATAATCTCTTTGAAGATGTATTCTCCAGAAATTATCTCTTCTAGGGTTCAGTTCTGAGAAGTGTCACATCCAGGTGTCACCGAGGTCACTGCATCTTGAAAGGGCTTGATCTTAATTCCTGTCTCTTCAGCCTTTTGAATTTGCCAAATGTGCTGAGCCAGCCTCTCTCTTTTCCACAACTAGGGAAAAATCAGGTTGAACTGCCTGAGGGCTTAGTTTTCCCTAAATCACAGACTCTAAAATCTTCACTATCTTTTTTGCTGTCTTAATTCATAAGTGAATTAAAATTTGTTTAAAAAATTATCCAGTTTTCAGCTGGGCATGGTGGCTCATGCCTGTAATCCCAACACTTTGGGAGGCTGAAGTGGGAGGATCACCTGAGGTCAGGAGTTTGAGACCAGCCCGAACCAACATGGAGAAACTCCGTCTTTGCTAAAAATACAAAAGTAGCTGAGCGTGGTGGTGCATGCCTGTAATCCCAGCTACTCGGGAGCCTGAGGCAGGAGAATTGCTTGAACTCGGGAGGCAGAGGTTGCCAGGAGCCAAGATTGTGCCACCACACTCCAGCCTGGCCAAAAAGAGTGAAACTCCATCTCAAAAAAATAAAAAAATAAAAAATAAAAAATATCCAATTTTTCTAGTTGCTCTTATCAATAGATCTTGTCCAAATGGTACAGTCTGCCATTACTGGAAGAAGTCTGCAACTTTAATAAGCACAATAAATATAGTAGCCTGACTTCTCTACAAAAGTTTTTTTTTTTTTTTTTTTTTTTTTTTTTAATGAGGCAAGTGTGGTGGTACATGTCTGTAGTCCCAGCAGCTGGGGAGGCAGACAGGCAAATCCCTTGAGTCCAGGAGTATGAGGTTACAGTGAACTGCTCACATCACTGCATTCAAACCTGGGTGACAGAGCAAGAATTTATCTAAAAAACAAACACAAAGAAAAGATACCTTAAAATGATTTTCTTAAAATAAACATGTCCATTTCTATGACAAAATAAGCAATTATTGTTTTCAAATTTTTTCTGGTATACTCCTAGTCTTGTTATATATTTCTATGAGTATTCTAGATGTCAGTAATTGTTCCAACAGTATTGAACAAGTCTTCCTTCCTCTGGCATTTCCTTCTTCAAATGCATCCCCTCCACAGCTGCATACTTATCTATTTAAAATACAAATCTGACTGTGCTGCTGCCTTTCTTAAAATGCTTCTATGTCCACAAAGAAACTCCAGCATAATGACTAAACCAATTCAGCAAGGTCACAGGATAAAAGATATATATATATATATATATACAAAAATCAATTGTACTTCAGTACAATACCAAAAAATGATCAAAAATAAAATCAAAACAATTGCATCCATAATAGCATCAAAAGTAATGAAATACTTAAGAGTAAGTTAAACAAAATACGTGCAAGACTTATATAGTGAAAACTATGCAATACTACTAAGAGAAATGTAAAAACATCAAAACAAATATAGAGACATTTATGTTTTAAAAGGATCAATATTATTAAGGTGTTGCATATGCCCAAATTTGTCTATAAATTTGACAAAGTTCTATTAAAATGTCACAGGCCTTTTTACAGGAAGGGATAAGGTGATTTTAATATTTATATGGAAAGGCAAAGGACCAAGAATAGTTAAAACAATCTTGAAAAACATTAACAAAATTGGAGAACTTAACATTTACTGATTCCAAAACTTACTCTAAAAGGGCAGTAACCAGGCTAGTTTAAGGATAGACATATAAAGCAATGTAAAATGATAGAGAGTAAAAAAATAACCCCTTAGATTTATGGTCAATTGATTTTCCAGAAATATACCAGTTCAGTGTGGAGAAGATAGTGTTTTCAACAAGTTAGGCCTGGATGATTAGCTATTCAAATACACAAAGATTAATTTAGATCCTTACAAACTAGATGCACAATAAGAAATTACTCAAAGTGGTCCATAGACCAATAAATAAGAGCAAAATGATACACGCTTCAGAAGAAAATAATAGGAAAACGTTGCTGAGATCTTGGATTAGGCACAGGTTTCTTAAACTTGGCATTAAAAGCACAATTCACAAAAAACGATAAACTTCATCAAAATAAAAAAAAAAACTTTTATACTTCAAAATACACTTATAAGAAAGTAAAAATACTAGGACAACTAGGAGAAAATATTTTCAAAACATATCTCTGATAAAGGGCTTATATTTTAAATTTATAAAGAACTCTCTCAAGTCAATGAGAAGAGAAAAACCCAATTGAAAAATGGGTAAATGATTTGCAAAGACATTTCACCAGTGTTGGTCAATGGATGTCAATGAGCCGATGAAGATATGCTCAATCACTGTAGTCATTAGGAATTTCACATTAAAACCACATTTCCCACCCTCTAGAATGTTTATAATCAAAAGATGATACCCAGAATTAGTGACATTGTGGTGAATCAAGAACTTTCACACATTGCTAATTGGCATGTAATATGGTACAACTACCACAGAAATAATCTAGTAGTTTAATTTAAAAAATGTACTCCTAGAAATTAACCAATGGAAACAAATACAAAAATTCACATATATCCTGTTCACAAATGTTCATAGAAGCATTATTCATAATTACCAATACATGGGAGCAGCACAAGTATCCCTCAGGTGGTAAATAGATAAGGAAAATATTATGTATTTATGCAATGAAATGCTATTCAGCAATGACAAGTAACAAACTACTGGCACTACAACAGGAATGAAACTTTAGAAAAGCATCATGCTAAGTGAAGGAAGCCCATCATAAAAGATTACATATTATATGATTCCTTATTTATGAACTATCCAGAAAAGTCAGAGCTTAAAAATGGAAAGGAGATTAAACTTTGCCTAAGGCTGGAGGTGGGCATATGAAGTGACAGAAAATGGGTAGGGATCTTTTTTTGGGGATATAGTAATGTCTTAAAAGTGGATTGTGGCGATGATTACATACCTGTATGCATTTATTAAAATCATAGCATTCTATACTAAACACAAGGAATTGTGTGATATGTAAATTATTTTTCAATTAAGCTGTTAAAAAAAATCACTTTCCATGGCTCCCAGTCACTTAGAGAAGTTTTCACAAGCTTGACTGAAAATGAGAATTGCTCATAGTGCTTGTGGATGATGACATCTTCTATGGAAATTTTGATTTTATATTTAAAAAAAAATCACCTTAGATAATTCATAGAATTACATTTGTAAAACACTAATGTGGAAAATAAATGATTAAGCTTCTTATTATGTCTTCAAGCCTCTCCTCCCCTCTATGTTCCTCTATTCTGTTTCATAACTTAAAATATAAGTCTAAACTGGTTGTTAATGCTGGCTTGCTCAGTATCATTATATGTATGTTTTTTTTTTCTCCAAATGCAATATAATCTCTCAGATCATAGAGATTTTACCTTATATGTGCATATCTTCCCAAACTGCTAACAGTGCTGTGTGAGGCTTTATCTAGACTTAACAATTGTTAGGTATTTGAAGAGGTTCACTTAAGTTTAGAGAGGAACTCCGACTGTGAGCTCCACAACACCTATCACTTTCACCACAGCGTTCTCTGATTTGGGCACGGTCGGCACCCTGAAATAGGAAACAGTGGTAACATGAGACCATGATAATTTAGGACATCATTATCTTATGCATTCCTGTGCTTATTGCTCTTACACATTTTCAGAAGACACAGACCTCAAATCAGAAGTTGTTAATAAAATATATGTGTAGCAGGTATGTTATCTAGTTTATGAAAATAAAAAAGATAGACTTGTAGGTTATCCTGGCTACAATGTAACATGTAGGTTACCTGATAAAATGTAGTTTATCATGATGGCTTATAGAAACAAAAAAGACAGATGAAAAATGCTTCTCCCCTTCAGGAATGCTTACCTTATTTGAGGTGACTGATGAGTAAACCAATATTTGCTCTAATATGTGATAGAAATATGACAATGATAGAAGTATGACAGAAAATGAATAAGAGCAAATAACTCAGTGTAGTAGAATAGGAAGAAGCATCTGTTGATCAATATATTCACTGCCATCTTCAAATATTTTGTTTTATCTTCATAAAAGTTGTAAAAGCAATCTCTTTAATTCCATTTTATATATAGATAAAATCTCAGAAAAGTACGTTTCCTATTCTCACATTTCTAGTAAGTGACAGAGGTAAGATTTAAATTTAGGATTCCCTTACTTTATTTTATTATATTTGATTGTGGTAGAAACACATGTATTAACTATAGAGATTTTACCTTACATGTGCATATCTTCCCAAACTACTTCCCAAACAGTGTATTACTATACACTGTTAAAACTAAATATGTGTATTAACTATAGGCACACTGTTGTATAGCAGATCTCTTGAACTTATTCCTTTGCATAACTGAAAATTTATAACCATTGCACTTTTAAAATGAAGTCTTTTTTAAAGCATTTAAACTTTTAGAGTCAAAGATGGTCAAGAACCAGGATTAAACACTTGATGTATTTTATAAAACACTGGTTTTTTATATTTCTGAAGGAGTTATTTAACCTAAAACTTCAGTAAAGGAAAAAAGAGAGATATTCTTAAGAACTGTGTCTCACACTTTAGAACTAGAATATTATGTACTTAACCATCATAAACTTAAACATTATATATATATATATATATATATATATATATATATATTTCTACTATATAGAGACAAAAGATTGCTATATTAATTTATAAAATACTTCAGTAATAAATTTGTCAAAACCCAAGTCCAGACATAACTAAGAAAGTTGTTTGCTTTTTGCTGGTCTGCTCTAAATTGATTTTCAATACAGTTTATGACACATATTTTGGTGATTTTCTACTTTGAATTACATATTGACTATGTTTAATTTTGGGTCTGTTCTTGGAAGTTGTTTCCTTGTACTGCTTTTTTTTTGTGTGCTTTGTAGGAAATACTGAAATTTCTACATCTGTAATTACTTAACATTTGATTTAGGTCAATGGTCTTTTACATCTTTTACACTAAAGAAAGATGCTGTTCTCAAAATTAGAAGCATACTATGTGTAATTTTATACACTGCATTTTTTATTTAACATATCATGAGCAATTATTTCTCTCATTTAAAAAATTTTTCTCTTTTTCTTTCCTTGACACTGTTTTGCTTTTTTACTTTGGCTGTTGAAATGGGTTTTGTTGCCTTTTCTCTTCTGCAGTATATGTAAGAAATATACATTATTTTTAAACTAGTGAAACCTGTTGTGTGTGTGTTTTAAAAACATCATCCATATGTCTTCATTTGGTATAGTGAGGAAACTAATTGTTCCATTTTCTTATCCAACATATAAAGAGGAAGAATTGAATATTTCTTTATCCTTGCTTTGTCCCCCACACTGAATTTCCCAATTTGTATTAACATAAAGTGTTATTTATTATTAAAAACTTGCATACAATATTTTTAATGCAAAATGTAGTCTATGATTGCATTCAGATTTGAAATTGTTATTAGCAATTATTTAAATGATCTTTAATAGTGTTTAATTTGTTTGAATAATTCTATCATTCCTATAATCACCCTTAATTCATTTTCATATTTTACTTTTGATTTCATTACTTTGCCAGAAGGAATATATTTCTAGGTAACCATTTTAAGAAAGATAATTGAGTGGCGATATATTTTCTGAGTCATTACACATTTTCTATTGACTTTATATATTGTCACATTCCATGTTATATTCACCTATGCTTCTCATATCATCCTGTGACATAGTTTTTAATAATTGACTTTCATCTTTTAATCATATTTTCTTTACTACAGTTTTGTAGAACTCTCCATCTACCCCTGCACCGCTGACTCTTTAGACTAGTGGCTAGAATTAGAACCAGAATTGATAGCTCATGTTTAAGAGCTTGCCGAACTCCAGGCATACATCGTTCTAAGGAGTTTATATATATATATATGTACATATATGAACCACCATTCTATGACTAGAGGTACTGTTATTATTCCCCTATTGCAGGTAAGGAAACTGACATAGAGGGATTAACTCTCCTTTTCTAGGTTGCAAAGATAGTATGTGGCAGAGTTCCAATTCTAACCAAGGCAGTCTGTTTTCTAGACTTCACATAACCACCACTTTAAATTGATATATTCATATACTGATATATCACTTTTAATACTATTTCAAACATATATTTTTAATTAACTGAAGTGTCTTTAAAAGCAAATGTTAAGACTTTTTTTTTTTTTTCTGGTGACATATAAGCACAATAAGACTCTTTTGTGAAACTTGAGACAGAAAATGAATTTGCCCGCTATGTTTGAAGTTGGGTTTTAAGTTATGTCAACCCACTGAACCTCCCTGTGTTTCAAATCTTCATTGTTGAAGAGCAAATGAGGTCTACTTTCATAACCAAGAAAAATTAGGAAAAAAATGCTGAATCTTCCGATTCAGGTATTTCACATTTGTATGTGTAGAAATGGAAAAACACACTGGAAAGTTACATTTCCATCTCAAACTTTCCAGACACACCAGATATAGCCTTCTTATAACTGCTGAGTTCAGACAAGAAAAGAAGAAGAGAACAAAGCATTTTGAGCAGCCAGCATAGGACCCATGGAACAGCATCCAAAACAGGGGCTTCTGAAGACCAAGGCAGAGTTTCAACTGAGCCTTGTAGTAGGGTAGTGGATAGTAGTAAAAGTGATGTTAGCGTGGGGAAGCCCTGGCAGTTGCAATAAGAGCAGCAGTACCAGGATGGCAGGAGCACCAGAGATGTAATAGTTTTAAGCCAAAACTACTATATTTTTTATAGAGACTCCCCATGCTCTATAAAGGGTACCACTTAAACACCTAACTCAGAAATTTCTAGTTTTTTGTCATAACAAGGACCCATTTATACTTCTCTTTTGGTGCCTTCCAGACTAATTCCCCCTGGAAACAAGTGTTACCTGGTAGTTACATTAACTCAGGTTTAGGGTAATAACATTTACTTGAAACATGGTGACCTTTACATAAAATATTATTTACATATCTCCTAATTATCTACCATATAGCAGACATATCAAGGTTAGTTGCTTTTCCATTGACGACAGAATAAATTCTGGTCCAAGTATGTGTTTTTTGAAACCAGAAATAATAGCTTTGTGTTCCCACCCAAATCTCACCTCGAATTTTAATCCCCATAATCCCCATGTGTCAAGGGCAGGACCAGGTTGAGGTAGTTGGATCATGGGAGTGGCTTCCTTCATGCTATTCTTGTGATAATGAGTGAGTTCTCATGAGATCTGATGGTTTCATAAGCATTTGGCATTTCCTCTTCTTGCACTGACTCTGTCCTGCCACCCTATGAAGAAGTGCCTGCTTCTCTTTTGCCTTCAGTCATGATTGTTAATTTCCTGTGGCCTCCCCAGCAATGTGGAACTCTTGGTCAATTAAACCTCTTTCCTTTATAAATTACCAGACTCAGATATTTCTTCATATTAGTATGAGAGCAGATTAATAAACTTGGATTTGAATAGTTCTTAATAATCACATAATTTGGCCAGGCTCAATTTATCACGGAATATGGGCATATTCAAAATAGGAGCATAATATGTGAAAGTGTTTTTCTATGCTAAGTAGGTAAGGAACATATTTTATTAGTTTTCCTTCTGCTGCTGTAACCCATGATCACAAATTTAGTGCCTTAACACATTTATTATCTCACAATTCTCTGGGTCAGAAGTTCAGGTGCACCTTCAGTCAACTGGGTCTTTTACTTAGACTCTCACAGAGCCAAAATCAAGGTGTCAGCAAAGGCTACATTCTTTTCTGACAGTTCTGGGGACAAATCCCTTTCCAAGCTCATTCCAACTGTTGGCTGAATTCAATCCTTGCAGTTGTAGGACTGAAATCCTGGCTTCCTTACTGGCTATGGTGGGCAACTTCTTCTTAAGTACCTTAAGTGACCTACATTTATTCTAATTTTTCCCCATCTGTCTTCAAACCAACAATAGTCTAACCAGTTCCTTTCCTTGCTTCAGATCTCTCTGACTTCTGCTGCAGCTCTGAGACTCCAGCTGGAGAAATATTGTTACTTTTAAGGGCTCAGATGATTAGACCTATAATCCAGGATCTTCTTCCTATTTTAAATTTCATAACCTTAATTATATTTGCAAAGTTCCATTTGCTATGTATGTGACATATTCACGGCTTCCAGAGATTATGGAGTAGATATTCTTGGGGGCTGTACTGTTTACCGCTCTTAGGGCTACTTTAAAAAATATCTCCAATGATAAAGTATGTGCTGCCTATCTGGAACTCTTCACAATGTCAAAGTCAGGAATTCCCTGCAAAGTACAATGTAGGTGCAGAAACACAGTTGTTTTCAATCTGTCCAACCTTGTCACTAGGGCTTGATGCATTTCAAAAGTATCCACAGGACTTGCTCTAAAAATAAATTGAGATTTCTTGAATGTTTTATCATTTATGAAATTTTCCTGCGTGACCATGGATAGTGTACCTTCTAAGTGCTAATTAGTTATATGAATCCATTTATTCAAGTTCAGTGATGGAAATCCTAATGTAGTCATTCTAAAAATGTAGATATAACAATAGTTAGACACTATAAAAATAGATCTTGTAAAGAGTTCTTTTTGTTTTTATAATTTTTTATTGAAATATTTAGGTCAATAAAATTATTAAACAGTTTTTTGGTCGAGTCCATTTTTAAAACAATTTTGACATTTCATAATGAAAGTGTCTTGATGTTTACATATATATAGACTATCATTGTACATTCTTTTGGTATACATATTGTGTGGTTCTATTATCTTTTCAGAGTTGACCACAGATAGATGCAGTTGAGAACTTCCTCAAAAATGTCTTTTCTTTCTTCCTCCCTCCCATTTGCCCACCTGTCCACCTATCTCTCAATATCATTTATTGCATTGTTGAATTTTGTTAAATAGGTCAGAATGTTTTGAAATAAGTTTATTATTTTTCTGGAAGTCCCCTTAGGATTCTTCTTTTGGGTTATCAAATTCAACTGCTCTACTAAAAAGCAGTTTTAATGGCAAGGAAATCTGTCTTCTGTATTTGTCCAATATGTTTTCTTGGTTCTGCAAAACAATAGTAATTTTATAAAATTTTAAATGTTCTCATTTTTAAAAATTTCAATCTGTAGGAAATAAAGGGAATGATTATTATTTTAAATAGCCCTATAAGAAAAGACACTCTTAAGCAATCCATTCGTAGCCTTTTTACTCTTGGACTTGGTGGAGAAATATAAAATATAAACAACAACCAACCAAAAGTGAAGGCAATATCCAAACCAGCAGAGAGAACTGTTTCTGCCTTTGGCATTATTTTCCCATAACCTAGTGTCATTCCTTTGTGTAATTTCTTCTCTTTGCATTAGAGTTAAATAGTATTCATTTACACATTCATCATATTAATCAACAAATTTTATTGTGCTCCTAATATGTTTCAACTTTGCATTTTTTAATCTCCTTTCCAGTTAACAGTGAGATATTTTGTACACTAACTGATACAACCTCATAAATTTGTGAAATAGAAATAGGTTATATCTTCACCATGGGTAAAGGAATTGAGGTTTAGATAAGTAGTTTTCACAGAGCCACACAACATCTACTAAGCGTCAGAACTGGAGATTCAGACACAATCAGCTAAGCCTAAGTTGATTTTTCTCAAAATGTATTATGTAAATCTCTTACATCAGAATCACCTGAATGTTTCATAAAAAAAAAAAAAAAAACATGATCCTGGTGCTAACAACTTCAGATCCATGAAATAGAACATCTAGTAAAAAGGCGAACTTGTTCTTTTACAAACACAGCCTCTCAAACATTAATGTGCATATGAATCAGGCTGGAGAATTTGTAAAATGCAGATTCTTCTTCAGTAGGTCTGGGGTGGGACCTAAGAGCCTTCATTTTTAACAAGCTCTCAGATGCCTCTATTTGACTATTTGAGTAGCAAAGGTAGAGAGCCCCAAATAAACAGCACAGAAACAAGGAGAAATCCTTTAAATATGTTAATAGGATTAAATGACAATGCAATTAGATTACTTTTCTTTCCTTCTAAATTTTCTTCATTTGGTGGTTATTAAAAATCTTTCTTTCTTAAATTAATGTTCAAAACAGCCAAGAAGTAGTGAATAGAAGAGCTAAATAAGCCAATAGAAAGTTAAATACAATGGAAAAGAATTTATTTTTGACTCTCAGTACTATAAATTCAGAATGTGCTCATGAACCATTAGTTATATAAATAAGGTTGTGACAAAGAAAAAATAGCATTATCTTGATTTGATATGACATGGTCTGCAATGTATGGAAGGAACCCAGAATTCTTCAGCCTAATGTTTTTCAGGCATCATTAAATTTGGCTGCATCAATTAGTTTTTGCTAGAATATGTTGTCATAACAACAAAAGCCAAATCTCTGTGGTTTGCAACAACAAAGATTTGTTTCTCCTTTTTGCACCATATTGGCTACCTTGGCTTTGGCTCTGTCCTACATGCATTGTTTATTCTAAGATCCAGCTAAAGAGTAGCGTCAATCAGAGATATGTCATTCTTAAAGCAGTAGGAGCTAAAAAGAGCAATTGGCAAGTCAGTAAATGATTCGCAGAGATTTTGTTGCATCACAGCAGTATTCTTCTCACATTCTGTTGGCCAAAGCTAAATGTAAAGGCAATGGTGTGGAAAGTTCACTTACCTCAAATGCAGATACTGCAGTTCACACAATACGAGGCAAGCCATATAATCTTTTTTGAGAGAATAGCGATACGTGGGCCATCTGTGAGTTGTTTTGTTTTGTTTTGGTACTTAGTGGTACTTTTGCTGTTGATTTGAATTGTTTGTAATTCTAGGGAAAGTGATTACTGTTTTACATTAGAAACTTCCCAGAAGCAAAGCTGGTATCTAACTCAACTTTGAACATTCCCAAACTTGTACAGTCTCTAGCATATTGCAATTTTTCTGCAACTTTTCAGTGACACAGGGTGGGCAAAATCCAGGTTTCAGTGATTTTGAAAGAAGAAAAGTAGGAGAATAGATTTCAAGTATAAAGGGTTTGTTTCAAGGAATTTTACTAAAAATGGGAAGAGAAAAACAAGTGGTAGCTGATGAGTAAACTGGGGTTAAGAGAAAGCAAGTTTTCTTTTCCTCCAGACAGAATATCGGGATGTTTTTAATGACACGTGCTGATGGAAATAATCTATTTGAGAACCATACATTTGTGATTTATGAGAAAGGAATGAGACTTCCTGGAGTAACGTCTTTAAGTAGTTTTAAAGGAAAATATAGAATGGCTTTAGTAGGAAAGTACGTTGTTTTTTCTATAATAGTTAATGAAATGTTAAAGGATATCAATAGAGATGATGATAGGTAGGAAGCTGTGATTGGGGAGTTGGTGGAAGTTCTCTTCTGGTTGCCTCAATTTCTTTAGTCAAGTAGGGAGCAAGAGCATCTGTTGAGAGAGGACTTAGAAGTTTGAGTCTAGAAGAGGTGAAATAGTTTCCTAAGAGAGTGAAAAAACATATGATTAGGTTTTAGAGTAAGGTTACTGGAAAGCACTCTAGGTCCTCTTCAGGTTTTTTTATAGTATCTATTATTTATCTTTTATCCTTTTTTTCTTTTTTTTACTTTATGCTTCCATCCTTTCTTCTCCCACTTATTTCTTGATTAGATTATTTAAAGGATTGTCTGTGATTGTTTCTTTCAAATTACTTTTATTTCTTTTATCATCTCTATAATATGTTTTATTATTCATCAGTTTATGTTTTTATCATTTTTAAATTCTGCTTTTTCTAAGTTTTTATTTTCTAATTTTATTAGTTAGATGTTTAATTCATTTATTTTAAATTTTTCTTCTTCATTAATATGGACTTTAAGACCCTAATTTATTTTCTGGTAACTCTTTGGTTTCTCTCCAAAAGACTGATAGGCAGTATATTAATATTCTGCAGTTTAAAAGAACTAAATAATTGATTAACAGTTTTTCATTTTCAACTGATGGGAATATTTTTTGTTTCTTTTCTAAATATATTAGTGTTTTGTTTAATGTACTCTGATCAGAAATTGTGGTCTCTATGGACTATTTCTATTAACTATTATAGAAAAAACAATGTACCAATTTTTAAATTGTTGCTTTTTAAAGTATCTTTTATTATGGTAAAATGTATATATTTTCTAAGGGTTTTGGGGAAAACTTATTATATAGAATTTAACATAAAGATTATGTAAACCTAATCTTATTATGTAAGTTTTTCTAAATTGTTATTTTATTTTTGTTCCCTTGATCTGACATAACTGAGAAAAAGCTGAATTAATTATATAGGCAATTTACAACATGCATATGAAAAAATGTTCAATATCGCTAATCAGAGAAATGCACATTAAAATCACAATGAGATATCATCTTACACCAGTTAGAATGGCTATCATTAAAAGTTTAAAAAAAAAAAAAAAACAGATGTTGGCGAGGCTGTGGAGAAAAAAGATCTATTATACACTGTGCATGGGAATGTAAATCAGTACAATTTCTATGGAAAACAGTAAGTAGATTGCTCAAAGAACTAAAAATAGAACTACTATTGAATCCAGCATTTCTACTACTGGCTATCTATCCAAAGGAACAGAAGTCATTATATTAAAAAATACCTTCTCTCTTATGTTTATTGCAGCAATATTTACAATAGCAAAGATATGGAATGAATCTAAGTGCCCATCAATAGATGATTGAGTAAAGAAAATGTTAAAATAATGGGATACTAATCAGCCATAAAAAAGGTTGAAACCATGTCTTTTGCAGCCACAAGGATAGAGCTGGAGGCCATTATTTTAAGTTAGGTGAAATAACTCAGAAAAAGAAAGTCAAATGTTCTCAATTATCATTGGGAGCTAAATAATGCATACATGTGGACATAGAGAATGAAATAATAGATGCTGGAGACTCAGAAAACTGGAAGAGTGGGAGGGGATTGAGGGATGAAAAATTACCTAATGGGTACAATGTGCATTATTTGGGTTGTAGTTACACTAAAAGCCAAGACTTCACCACTAAACAATATATCCATGTAACAAAACTGCATTTGTACCTCCTAAATTTATAAAAATGATAGATAAATACATAAATAAAGGCTTACAATTATATATGCAATTTAATAACATCTTGTTATTGCTATAATTATAGAGCTTTTACATTATCAGTCAGGCATAACAAACTGTTATTTAAAAACTTTATGTAGAACGATTAACAATCACTATTAACAATGTCAAATACAATCTTTGAAAAGAAGATATCCTATAAATCTTTTAATATTGTTTTTTAAGATTATTCAGATTTAGAGATAGAGAATTGTAACCAAGCTAAACGATGATTGGGAACATTCTCTTATGAAACAGTGATCTTTTCCCTATTTTACTTTTCTTATATTTGTGGATAGCTCCATTATTTAAAATGAGTGAAGCAATAATATTTTGAACTATCCTAAAAAGTACTTTAAACTCAAACATTTTAGTTGATAATTTAGATAAAATTAAAAGAAAATATTATTTATAATTTATTTTATTTACATTTATGAAGGAAAAATGTCTCTTAATTTCACCATCTAATTTATTCCTTCAGAATAAATTAAGTGGGGGGAATTATGCAGAGTTTTCTCAGTGAGGTTGATTTGTAGATAGAAATTCTAGAGTATCTTTATAGTCTATAATTTGCATTACAATAGATGTGTTTGCAAGAATTTAATGAACTCAACTGGAAGCTTTTAATGTGTATAGATAATTGTATTCTATAAAGTGATGACATCATTTTTTATGAAAGAAGTATAGTTATTTTCATGGACACCTGGGAAGTGTGTTAGAATTAAAATACCAATGACAGAATAGGTGACAATAATGACAGCTAAGAATGTATTTCATTTATTTTCCCCAAAATCAAAATATGGAGTTTTCTACAGGGTGATATATTTGGTTATTGTTTTCATGAATCTTAAAAAAGTTCATTAACTTTTGATTTATTAACATTCTTTCAACTGTGTCTGAACTAATTGTATATGTGTCATATATCATTTCATTTGATCCTAATCATAAATTATGTGGCAGCTTGTGCAGCTTGGCTGTGCATTTTCTGTAGACTGGCAAACCATGTCCCCTTTATCTTTTATATTCAAATATAGGCAGGAAGAGTGCAGTGAACTAGTTAGTATTTTGAGAAGTTAATTATGGGTTTTAAAGTGTTTGCATGCCGTTAGTAGAGCAGAGAAATATGAAGCAGCAAGGTAAAAACACATCCTATTCTTAACACTGGGTTTCTGATTATATTTGTTTATATACTTTAATATGTGCATTTGTGCCTTTACACCTTAAATTGAAGTTAAACATAGAAGGAAGGTTAAATCCTTAGGCTAGGTCCTGTTCTTTGGTATTATCTATTGCTAATTGATGTGTGTGTAATTCATGTGTTTTCAGAACCTGACAAGTTGAAGAGGTAATTAATATCTTTTACTCTTTGCACAATGCATCCTCATAAACCCTCAGAAGAGAAATTTTCAATAAAATTCATATTAGAGCAAGGCAGCACAACCTGCTCAGATAAACATCCCTTGAACTGTTCTTTTTTTTTTTTTTTTTTTTTCTCACAACAGGAGTCATCCTTAGGAGGGTTGAAATGAGGTGATTTGGAACATAAATTAAATATTTTGATGATATGAAACTTTCATTGTAGTAACTGGAACCTGCCTGAGGTAGAGCCCTGATTTGCATTCCAGAAGGCAAAGGGAGGAAAATACAGGAACTATTCCTCAAGGGATTTTGCTGTGGGAAACTGAAGCTTAAGACAGAATTGAGATAGGTTTCCTATCTCTTCTGGGGTTCTAAATGTCAGATAAACCCACTTTTTAATTTTTGGGAAGAAACTACAAAAGCATAACTGTCTGTAATTTTAATAATATATTAGAAAGGTCAATGTTAGATCTTGCCTATTCAGACTTGGGGATAATATAGTAGTAATATGTACATTAAAAAAAAACTCTTATAAATATATGACTTGAAAGACGGTAGATCTCATTTAGAGAAAAATGTATGTCAAAGACAAGTTGATGTATTTGACATCAAGTGATTAATGATGATTGTCATACACTGTCTTCTAATATTATGGCAAGGTTCATGACTTCTTTATTTTTTTGTTAAGATTAATTTTGACTGAGAAATGTGGGACTTGGGAAAGAGTGAGGAATGAGTCACATTGAAGGCTCATAAGTTATATCTACTTTATATATTGCATAATCTATATGAGGTTGTACAATACAAAATATTATTTTAGATGTAAAGAAGAAAGTGTTCTATGAGACACATATTTCTTTTTTCTGAACACTAGAAATTAGAAATCAGATATCTCAGCTAATGCGTCATACCACCACTGCAGATATATTTTGGTTTTACAGCACATTGTTTTAAATAATAATAATATGTAGTATGTGCTTAAAATATATCAGACACTGTTATATCTCACTGAAATCCTCACTAAACCCTTATGAGGTTGATGTTATTTTTATCCTGTTTTTTTTTTTTTCTAGATGATGTTTAGAGAGAATGCTTGTTATACCCCTGATCAAACAAATAGTTAAAGATAAAGCCAAGGCATAAGCTAAGTTAGTTTGATCTTAGATCTAAGTACTCTTTAATTAATTTTTTTAAGATAGAGTCTCACTCTATTGCCCAGGCTGGAATGCAGTGGCATAATCTCTGCTCACTGTAGCCTCCACCTCCCAGGTTCAAGTGGTTCTCCCACCTCAGCTCCTGAGTAACTGGGATTACAGGTATGCACCAACATGTCCAGCTAATTGTTGTTGTTGTTGGTTTTGGTAGAAATGGGGTCTTACTATGTTGGCCAAGCTGGTCTCAAACTCCTGACCTCAAGTGATCCGTCTACCTCAACCTCCCACAGTGCTGGGATTACAGACGTGAGCCACCTTGCCCGGCCCCTAAGTACTTTTAACCTCCCAGATCTGAATTAGTTTCCAAGTTTCAATGTGGAAGATTTCACATTGAAAATTTGTAACTCAATCGTCTCTTAAAATGTGGGTAATCTAATGACTTGGGTTTGCATTTCCTCAGGGAAACAATGAGTCTGAGCTGAGCAATTAGCCATTTAGACATACTCAAGCAAGGCTGTGCCAATTGTTTGTGGTGGTGAGAGTAGGTACCCTGAAAAGTAAAAGTGATCATATTCTCCTCTTTATCCTGATCAGCAGACTATTCATAACAACCTTTGTCATTGAGTAGTAATGTGTAAACAACAACAGAGGTGGCTCATGTGGCCTAATTCTCTTTTTTCCTTCTGGTATTGATTTTTAATCTTCATAGTTCACTATATATTTTATTGTGTGCATTTCTTTTTAGACATGTCACAGGCTTTGTAGGATGCTTTATTCAACTATTGTGCTAAATTCTCTTCTATAATTATATAAAGACATTGGATTTTAAATATAAATAAATTTTGTTTTAAAAGATGTACATAGATTGTTGTTGAAGTTTCTATAATTCAGGTGTTGTCCTGAAACATAAATTTTATGTGACTAAAAATATGTGGATGCTCTTTTGAAATTATGGCAAAAAAAGGTTAATTGCTTTTATAAAAGGCTTTTAGTAAAATAATATTTTTCTCATCATAAACTTGTAGTCACTCTCAGGTTGAATTAGTATGTCTAGGAGATGGAACAGGGATTTTGGAGGGATATGCTTTGTGAGACCCCCAGTTCTTTTGAAATAATGTCTTAATAGCAACTAGCTAATCACTGGGGGTAGTTGTAGAGATAAAATTGCCCGTAGATGTGTGCATATATATTTGTGTGTGTGTGTGTATTAAGTGTTAAAGGAATACAAATTCTGCATAATCACTCTATCAGATATAGAAAACATAGGAATCATAATCCCTTCCCAACGGGAGTTTATAAATGCATTGAGGAATGCAGTAAAGCTTAGAACACATGCAAAGCAAAATATATAGTCCTAGAGAGTAGAACCATCGTTAAAGATAATTGATCAGGGAAATTATTCTAGGAAAACCTCTGGGATCAACATGAAAGATTCTCCAAACTTAGCCCTTTCTGCACCCCTTTTTACTAGAAGCTTTACACTTCTCCTTTGTGTACTATTAATGTAACAGCTTCAGGTAGGCAATAAAAATTGCTCATTTTTTTTATCTTGTTAGGATGTTATCATTGATCCATTTCATAATCACCTGCCTGTCTGTTGTTGTACTTCCCAACTTAAGATTTATGGTTCATCTTACGTGCCAATTTTAATTTATTTGGCATTGGAAACATTTCAAACATTTCAATTTACATGCTTTTGAACATGGAATATTTTATCATTTTTATGAGCTTTCATTAGTCAGGGATCTTTGGTCGTAAGTAACAAAAGTTGATTCTGGCTAACTAAAGCAAAAAAAAAAAAAAAAAGAATTTTTTAAGAGTATACAAGTCAGCTCAGTCACAAAAAAGGAACCCAAATAGTTATATGTCAGAAAAAAAATGGGGATCAAGGATTAAGCAGGAACTAAGGGACAATTATGAGGTGTTTGTACATAAGATGAATTACCTCTAATTGTTTTCCACCTTCATGGTACTTTGTTCAAACTTTATCCGCAGGTCAGAGAATTGAGGCAGCCTAATTTGAGTCGAAGGGCCATACCTTGGCTAGAAGGGTGCAGTTATTTAATTGGCGGTCCTATTGTGTGTGATGAAGATGGGTAGCATTCCAAAGAAGTTGAGGTCTCTTTACTAGAAAGGGTGAATTAAGTGCTGTGCAGGGAAACCAACAGAGGACATTCTGACTGAAATTTTATCTTCTATCCATTTGAGGTCCACTTACGTGTGTAGCTCTTGGCTACACAAGAATAAAGTTAGTATATCCGTTTGACATGCAGATCCAAATGTATTTAGTGCCAGTAATTTAAAGCAATTTCCCCCCAAAAGCATTTTACTGTATAATCAGTAAGAGCCTTTTACAGAAACATTTCTTTTCCTAATTAAAGAATCCTGTTGAGAGCAAGTGTTTCTGCACAGAAGAGAGTAACAATTAGGGAGTTGATTCTATTTGAAATTTAAAACCTGAGCAGACGTAGGCCATGCTTCCTCACCAATTATATTACAGGTTATTTCATAAGAATCACACTTGACCTCTTAAGGTAGGGAATGCCAGACTATGTTTAAATTGCATTTATTTTAATTTACTAACTCTAAATACAGATAGAATAGAAACAATTTTACAGGTTATTTCACAAGAATTAGACTTGACCTCTTAAATAGGGAATGCCAGACTATGTTTAAATTATATATATTTTAAATTTACTAACTCTAAATATAGAATGGATATAATTTATTAATAAGACAAACATCATTCTTTAACTGTAAGCAAATGGAGTAAATGTTCCATCATACTGAAATAGTCTACATATTATTAAAAGCATATTTATGTAAATTAAGCTAAATACGCCATGATATTATTTATCAGAAATATATTTTTTTCCTAAGGTCAGTGAACTTAACACATTTTGAAATGTCTTGGTTTCACCTAGATATTAGAATATGTATATAGTATTGTAATTTCAGGAAAGAACTGAATTTCTAATCTGTGATCTTTTTAAGATATATGCTTCAATGCTGTTTTAATTATAGATTTAATTAAACTAAGATATATAAAGATGTTCAGTTAAAACTTTTTAATTCCTCCAAATGCTTCACTTTGGCTTAAATTTCTTTTTGATGTTATTGGTAGCTCAACATATTTAAAAAGAGGAAGAAGAAATATGGCATAGGAGATGAAAATTAAGCTTCTGTTTCAAGGACATCTCCTCAGTCAGGGGTAATCACCACACTGAGAAGTTTTTAATAGCAAAGAATCAGGAAGCAGAATTAAGATCAGAAGCTTACATATAGGAGAATTGACATCAAAGTGAAGATATGGACCATTTAAGGTAGAGCTGGAAATGTAAGAAATTATCTTTCAAGGAGACAAGATGTGACTTTGGAGTGGAGCATAAAAAATAATTTTGAAATATTAGAAACATTGGGTATAGTTACTATACATTCAACAACAACAACAGCAGAGAGCTCAACCCACTAATAAATATTTCTATGAGGTTCAGTACTAATATGAAGTGGAATATTTATTTCAAACTAATGGAATTCACAAGATACCAGTATGTTTGATGGAAATTTATGTGCGGTGTTTTTTTTAAATTGCTTTATAACTACTTAATGATTATCTTCCAAGAATAGTCTTTTGTTTTTTATTTGTCAACTTAAGCATAAAATATTTTGCATTGGATTTGGTAGAAATAACAATTGATGGATCTATAGTCATCTTGGTGACTGTAGACTTTACAGGCTGACCACTGCATGTAAAGAAAATATGCCGGCCGGGCACGGTGGCTCACGCCTGTGATCCCAGCACTTTGGAAGGCCGAGGTGGGTGGATCACGAGGTCAAGAGATCGAGACCATCCTGGTCAACATGGTGAAACCCCGTATCTACTAAAAATACAAAAAATCAGCTGGGCATGATGGTGCATGCCTGTAATCCCATCTACACAGGAGGCTGAGGCAGGAGAATTGCCTGAACCCAGGAGGTGGAGGTTGCAGTGAGCCGAGATCGCGCCATTGCACTCCAGCCTGGGTAAGAAGAGTGAAACTCCGTCTCAAAAAAAAAAAAAAAAAAAAAAAAAAAAAAAAAAAAAAAAAGCCTCACTTCCTTGAAACCATTATCACCATTTCCCTTCCCCAACATGCTGAAATTACAACTAGAATAAATGCCAAACCAACATTAGACAGTGAGCCTGCATCCTCTGTGTATCAGCCAGCTGTCTCTCATCCTCTCACAGTTTTGCCATTGATGGGATGACATTAAGGTTCAGGACTTAAACAAAGGAACAGAATATGTAGAAACAGTTCAAATATTTATAGCAGCATTTTCTTCAAATGTATTAAATGAGAAGTCACTTTCCATGTATTTTAGAACTCTATCCTTGTCTTTTCATCTGCAATGAAATTTTCCACTGTACAGACCTCTAAAATTGAGAAGTTAGGCCAGATGGTTTTTGAGAGCCGGTCTGGGTCTACAAGTATGATGCACATACTTCTGGCATGTGGTGCTTTTGTTTCTTAGGGTAAGATCTGAACACATTACAATGCTTTTCAAGGCCCCTATATAATCTGTAATGACCCCTTTCAGCTAGCCTCAGTTCTTACCTCTCCACTCATCCTTAACACTTCGGCCATATCCCACTTCTCACACATTCTAGAACATTGCAAGGCTAATTATGTCTTGATTTAAATCTTCTCTTCCCTCAGATAATTGCATGATTTGGACTCAGTTTCCTCACGTCTGCTCTGAAATTTCACGTCATCACAGGGGACATCCTTGACCACTTGATCTAAAAGAATAATCAATCCTTCTACCTATATCTTTCTTTGTCTTCCTCTAGCCACAAAGCCATGTCACTACCTGACATATTAAAAATGTTTAACATCTGTATTTATTATTTGTCACCTTTCTGTGGTAGATGATCTTAGTTCCATGCCCAGCTCTCTCTAATGATCACTTAGGTATCTTCCTATCTCCCTGTCTTGGGAGAATTACCCTCAGGTCAAATAGGAGGTGCTTCTAGGGCAAGTGACAGGAGTACCAAAGTCTAGCCCCCTTGCTTCAAACTACAGCTAATTGTGGTACAGTTTCTACTTCAGATTTTCTCCGTGAGATAAATTTAACACTAGTCTGAAGCTAAGTCCATATTCTTGCATAGTTTTTTTTTTCTTCTCCCTTCTCCTGCTTCCCCACTCCCCTCCTCCTGAGCATTTAATCACTTTTACAATAATCCAAACCTCAGATTCTTCTTGTGTGGAACTTGTCCTAAGACACCATCCTGAAAGGTAAGCTTCTTGAGGTTAATTTGTCTCTTTCATTCACTACCGTCTTCCCAGCACCCAGGACAGTGCCTGGCATATGTTGGTGCTCAATTAAGTGATTTTGAATGAATGTATTCGTTTTGAAGGCCCTAACTATTTTAGGTAGAATTGAGCTCTCATGATGTATCTGGGTAAAGATAGTCATATAAACAAATAACAAAGGAAAATAAGTACATCCAGCAGCTTTACCCTCTTCACTTGCAAGCATCTTACAATTCAATTAAAAAGAGGCTCATTAACATAAATAATTATTATTATTCACCAGTGTTGGATTTCCTGCAGTTCTATGATGATTTATGCCTGAAGTTAACAAACTATTATCTATGGGCCAAATTTTGACATCACCCATATGATAAGAACACTTGTTACATTTTTAAAGAGTTGAAAATAACAAAAGAAGAATACTGTTTCATGCTACATATAAATTATATGAAATGGAAATTTCAGCATCCTTAAAGTTGTATTGGAACTCAGCCATAATCATTCATTTATATATTGTGCATGGTTGCTTTCTTGCTACAAAAGCAAATTTAAATAGTTGCAACAGAGACTATGTAGCCTGCATAGCCTAAAATATTTGTTATCTGGCTACTACAGAAAAAGTTTGCTGACCCCAGATTAAATTCCCATGCTATCCCACTATCTCTCGGATTCTTATAATCACATCAGTTCAGATAATGAAGTATCTTTAGTTCAACAAGGCCTGTGATGCAATACCTTGTCATTTTTTTTTTTTTTTTTCTGACTTATTCCATTCAGGAAAATCTTTTTTCTTTCCTGCTTTCCTGGTGAAAACTTCATTCTATTTTTCTGGTTACCAACTGCCATTTGTCTAGTTGGTAACGTTTATTTATCCCAAGCATCCACATCTCTTTTTAAGTCCATTTTCTTTCTTACTCAGGAAGACATTTTTACCACAAATCTGCTAACAGAAATAATTTTTAAAAGTAGAATACATGAAAATATAACAAATCCTCTAAGAAGTCTTTCTGACTTCACAGGTCTAAGTCCAGTAACAAAACTACCTTTAAAGCATCATTTCTAACATGCATTTTTAGGTATTTACTCTTGCTTTCATGTTTTTCACAGAAAGTATGAAGAGAAGAGAATGTTCTCTCTCTCTCTCTCTCTCTCTCTCTCTCTCTCTCTCTCTCTCTCTCTGTGTATGTGTGTACATGTGTTGTCTGTGTATTTTACTATCTAGTTGAAGAACTTTTAGGTGAGAAATAGAATCTCAATCACCATGGATTATACTTGATATTTAAATGAATGTCATGACAATTTTATGACTGTATTGCATTTTTACTGTCTCAGTATTTAGACTATAGTTCTAATGAATTGAAAAGCATGTGAGCTTATTTCCTATATAGGCTAATTAGCTCTATGCTCTTCTTTGGCAATACAAACTACAACTCTTCCAAATGTTTTGCTGATCCAGCTCTTTGTTCACATAGAAAATAAGTCAATACAGTGGATACAAATCAGTAAAATTAATTTTATAGCTTTGGTTTATATTCTAGAACAAACTTTATTTTATGTAAAATATTTAGATTATAATTACATATTTATAAAATTTTTATTATATATCATATATGGATAAATAGAAACTTAATGGTAATGAATAATTAGCCATTATTAATAGTTATGGCCTTACCTATTAATATTAAAACTATTTCTGAAACTGTATCAATATTACATGTTATTAGTTTATTTACTCAATAAATCTAGATCGTTGTTAAATAAAATTTAATAAAGGAATTTACTCCAGTTTTAACTAAAGTTTTTAATTGGACTATGATTTAAAATTTTTAAATTTTAATCATATATTAAGATCAGTCACATGTAAGAAACTATAATTGTGTTAATAATCTAAATATTTTTAATAGTAAAACAGGAAAGATAAAGTGAAATCAAGAGAGCATATGCCATTAGCTTTTCTAAATTTCATGTTAATATACTTTAATCAGTAATTGTACAATTGCTTTATGTGATATAGATTTCCTTGCCTAAGTTTTATACATCAAGTTTGCAAAGCATTCTAAAATTATAAATATATTTCTCATTATTCAACCAAGCATTAAAGTTTATATTCATGGAAACAGAGAGTAAATGTATTCCTCTGATTATTGTTATGGACCTCACCTTATTCTTATTGGGGGAAAAAAGCTAAGAAAAAGCACATAGAGCTTGACCATATCCTAACCTGCCCATATCCAATAGCTTTTCTTCACCTGAGGTTTAACCTGATACCATCTGAGAAAATGTAATTTTATTTGTAATCTCCTACTTAAAACATAATTAAGTGTTCTGTATACAAACCATAGAGCACAAGCACAAATTTAAAAGCACATACCAGTTTAGCTATTAATATGTAAGTATTAACATGCAGTTATTAATATAATTCAATTCTCTTAAGATTAATAAATGGGAAAAGAAGTGAATGAAGATAAACAGTTCACAGTCTTATCAAATGTACAAAGAGTGTTCTCAGAACTGGAACCCTATGTATAAATTGTGTTATTTCTATTTCCTGCTCTGTATATTCAGAAATTTGAATAAATACTCCAGGGTTCTTGTGCCATTTTGTAAGATTAGGACCAAAGAGTACATCTTTCTTTAACAATTTGAGTCTTCTCATCTGCCAGTTTAATATGAAGAAGAATGACTCAGGGAAATTAGAACAAACTTTCTACTTAATTAACATTCATTGCTTAATTAACATTCATTGACTATTTACAGATAATTATATATCAAATCCTCTGTTACTACTTCTTCAAAATGTTAAGTGTTGACATGTTCTCTTGGCGCAATTCCATATCAAGCATTAACATATGTGTCCTCATGCATAGAGCTTTTATTTGCATAAAAGAATATCCCTTATATTCATTTTGGTTCATTGCTAAAGTCAACGCATCTTACCACACTTGTCATTAAAGTACAATATCTATATGAAATCAACCACTTATGTTCTATGAAAAGTGTTTTTGCCAAACATATTATAGGATATTGTCTGAAGGATATTCAGACCCTCTATTCCTTCAGAGTCTATCTTATTCTAATCTTATTTTTGTTTCAAACAAGATAATCTCTTTCTCATTTTCCCAGCCTCAAAATATCAACATAACCTAAGGCTGGTCTTCTGCCTTCTCATTCTGCAACCACTCTATGGGTTTTCTCTCATCCTTTACAGGGTATTCAATATAATTCACAATTTGGCAACTCTGGGTGTTTTATTCTTCCTCAAAGAGGACTCACATCTTGCAACTGGTTGTTGAGTATCTTCCTTTGACATTAAATAGGAATTTAAAGCTTAAAATATTTATAACTTGAATGCCCAATTCTAATTCACTTCCTAAGAAATAGTTCACTCAGCTGGCTTTCATATGTTTGTAATAGATTCTGCTCTTTCAGTTGCTTAGAACAAAAGTTCGAAGTCATCCTAGATTTAATTTTCTTTTTCTCACAAAATATATCAGCCAGTACTTAATCATCTTGGTTCTTCAATGCATAGAATTTAATGCATGAAATTGAATGTATGAAAGTGTGCATGAATGTATATACTTATTTATACATGTATATATATATATATATATATATATATATATATATGGACATATTTATGCTTCTGTACATATTTACCATTTGTTCTGACCACCTCTCTCTCTCCGACCATGTACTGCTCACCACTTTGTTTTCTTTCCTCCAATTACACTGGTTCCCTGGATGGTCCTCAGAATTCTTCCTAAAATAGTCTTCTTCCAGCGATCTTCCTAGATCGTTTCTTCATTACATTAAGGTCTTTGTTAAAAATGTCATTTTATTATTGAGGCCTACCCCTACAATTCTGCATAAGATGAAATCCTCTATCTTCGACTTTTTTATTAACAGCATTTATTACTAACAGGCAAATTGTCACTTTTCACATTTCTCTGTAATGTAAGCTTTATAAGAACAAGGATTTTGTTTTGTTCTCTGCCATTTTTTCATTGATAGAAATAGTTACAGACACAATCAATATTTTTGATAAGTTAATGAACCACGTTAACCCAAGAGTAAAATTAGACAGCAAGGAACTTCATGGCAGTGACCTGAAAAATATGCTATAGTATCCAAGCCCATGAGACACCACTAGCACATTGGGACTTCCAGAACTAGGAGTAATTGAATTGTGATTGCTGTATATCTGAACAAATTGGCATTGCTGAGTAAAGGAAATGGTGTCTTTTTAATTTTCATTATTACCCTGCCATAATTTCAGAGTACGGAAGCTGTGGAATAATATTAATTATATGAAAAGTAGTATAGCATTTTTTTTTCCTATACAGAAACAACATTATTTGCAAGGTTCTCTTTGAGAACTTATCAACAGAAATTATTAAGCACTTTGTATCTAACTAGAGATCATCCTCTTCTAGAGTGGACAGTAGAAGCAGTCTGCCTTGTTTTGAGTCCCAACTCTGTTACTCTTGGCTGGGTGGCCATGAGCAATTCTCCTGATTTTTTGGTGTGTCAATTTTCTCATCTGTCAAAGAGGAATACAAATAGTACAAGCGTCATAAGGTTGCTTTGAAGCTTAATTAAATTATTGCACATAAAGCTCTTAGCATTCAGTCAGCCCTTAAGTTGTGTTATTATTTATGATATTTTCTGATAATTTTATACAAAAGTATTAAAGGGAATCATCAAAATCATTTCAAAAATACTAATCATGGCTATGTCTCACACTGATAAACATTTAGCATGATATTTAATTGTATTATGAGCAAAGAAGAGAAAGAAAATGAAAAAAGTTAATGATGACATTTTAGACTTTGAGATGTAGTCTCCAGCCCTTGCTTTTAGAACAGTTAACTTATAAAATAAAGCAAACTTTTCTTACTTAGTGAGACTCTAGTCACACCATCACTTCTCTTGGAGATGTGGTTGAAAATATCAAAACATTTGAGGAGATCTTAAACACTGACAGGGTGGCAGTTCCATGGCCCAAGTTAAAGACAGAATAATTGAAAGTGTAACAGTCTTTTTTTTATGGTTGATGTAAAAAAAAAAAATGATGTCCCACTTAAAAAAAAATCCCTTTATGTTATTGTTAGAGTCAGAGTGAAGGGGCTGACTCACCCAGTAAGCAACCTGTTAAATCACGATGTTTCAAACTATCTACCTTCAGAATATATTTGAGAGTGGGCTGTTCATTAGTCATGTCTAAAAACACCAAGCAATTCTAAGAGGCAACCTATACAGATAGTCTCTAAAACTGATACTTATTACTAAACTCTTACTCTAAGTTTATATTTAGGAGTTTAGGCAATGCTGCTTTTAATATGTCTCTTTGTAAACCAGAATTAATGTCAGCTGGGAACGTAACATTTGCAATTAAGGGATTTTAGCATTTTCCTCTCATATAGAAACAATATTATTTGTGAGGTTCTCTTTAAAACATCAATAGAAAATATTAAGCACTTTGTCTTAAACTCTTATAATGGCATATTTATATAAGTCTCAACATCCGAATTTATAAAATGATTTATCTGATCTTGTTTGTAGGCTTTCGTTTAACATAAGGATGAAAATGAGACCAATGTTATGTGAAACTCAGAGTTTTGCTTTTCCTTTCCACCAGTATAGTAGTTATTGAATTAATGTCTTTTTAAAAAAATGGTGCTAAGTTGTTTTACACTGAACATACTAGTATAATATAGTTGATGTTAATTCTTTAAAATAATAAGTTTTAAAAATATATCCATAAGTATAAAATGTATGAGAATGACTTTTGTAAAATATTCTAATACAGTCTCCTTTCCTTTTGCAAGATGTTGAATTACCATTTTCTCATGCAATTGAACAATTTTGAAGAATTTTCTTTTATTGTATGAAAAGTATAAGAAATGATTATTTGAGCACTTATAGTAGGATTTTCCTTAGTTTGATTTGGAACTTTTCACTGGGACATTGATAAGGTACCATATTGATTTGCTGAGGGACATTTGAAAATCTTTCTCCTAATAATAATAATAATAAAAAAAAGTAAGTATATCCCATCCCAAAAAAAGAGGCTTCGCCACAGAGATGGAAAGATACACTTGTGTGCCTTTTAATGGCATCAAGCTGACATTGAGCACTAACAGGCAAGTCTTAAGTAGAAAATCATTCTTGTATTCATTCAAACAAAAACCGTGGAAATGCGACAATTCTGAGTTGGAAGGGTGAAACTGCCCACAACCAGGTATAAAAAGTGTTATTATTATAGAGTAATAATTATACTGGAATAAATTGTAAAAACAGAAGATAATAGAGAATCTAGAAATGACTACATATATGGATAGGTCTAGATAGGTATAGATAGATAGTATTCTATATTTAGTTCATATAATTTAGTTTATATGAGGATTTACAATGCATGACAAACTTGGCGTTTCATTTCCATGGGTTAAAATGTAGATATATGTGTTTCTGTGTGTATGTGTGTGTTCATAATAATCAAAGCCAGTTGAGAGAGGTAATACTTTCTATCCATAGCTCCTATAACAGTTAATTATATGTTGATTGAATATTTGAGACAGAATCTCACTCTATTGTCCAGGGTAGAGTGCAATGGTGCAATCATGGCTTATTGTAACCTCAAACTTCCAGGTGCAAGCAATCCCCCCACCTCAGCCTCCTAAGTAAGTGAGATCACAGATGAGCACCGCCACACCCAGCTAATGTTTTTTGATTTTTAGTCATGAAGAGGTCTCTCTATGTTGCCAAGCTGGTCTTGAACTGCTGGGCTCAAGTGCTTCTCCCATCTAGGCCTCTGGAAGAGCTGGGATTTCAGGTGTGAAGTACTGTGCTTGGCCAAAGATTTCAATTCTAAGTAGCAAAACCTTAGTACTATTTAAAGAAAATTCAAGTGGATACACATACAGGTTGAGCATCGCTAATTCACAATTCTGAAATCCCAAATTCTCTACCACCCAAAACTTTTTGAGTGCTAACGTGATGCCACAAGTGAAAAATTCTATACCTGACCTTATGTGACAGGTTGTAGTCAAAACACAGTCAAAACTTTGTTTCATGCATAAAATTATTAAAAATATTATATGAAATTATCTCAGATCTATGTTTATAAGATGTATATGAAACATAAATGAATTTTGTGTTTAGACTTGGATGCTAGCTACAGATATCTTATTATGTATATGCAAATATTCCAAAATCCTAAGAAATACATAATCTCAAATACTTCTGACTTTAAATATTTCAGATAAGAAATACTCAAACTATATTTATACCTGAATGTATTATACTGTACATCATTTGCATGTCATTGTAATGAGTACATGTTGATTAAGCAAAATTTAAAAGATCTCGATTAAATATATAAATCTAAAAAAATTACAACATTTATTGGAAATATAAAATATAAATATATATAGTATGTATATGTTTGACAGTATTATATGTACATTGTGTGTGTGTATGTGTGTGTGTGTGAGAGAGTGTCCAATTTTCATAGTCTTGGGTGGAAAGTGCCCATTTTGAAAGTTGAAACTAAACTCAAAAATCCTGAAAGGAAAACATTTTACTATAAAGCAACTAAAGGTATATGCCCAAAAATATATAAAATACGTAGAAAAATTGGAAAAATATTTATAACTGAGAGTAATTTTTCTATATATATTAAAGTCTTAATATGTGACTAGATCTTAGAAATCAACAAAAAAAAACTTTCCAATAGAAGACTAGGGAAAGGCCATAAATAATTTATTAAAATGAAATTATATATTATTCCCTATTGAATTGGCAATATTGATCATTTCAATATGGGCACGATTATGGAGAAATAGTAACTTTTATATAATGTTTATATAGGAAGAAGCTGGAAAAATATTTTGGGAAGACAGTATGGTAATATAAGCCAGAATTTAAAATATGTATATTCTTATTTATTTAGCAATTTAATTTACAGGGATTTGTCCTGAGAAAACATGTATTATATATTTACAAATATATTTATTTGTGAGCCTGTTTGTGTTTGTGCATGTGTGGTATGCATGCATGTGTGTTTGTGTGTGTGTGTGTGTGTGTGTGTGTCTGTGTATGTGTGTGTGTATCAACACTTTTTTTTATTGCATTTTAGGTTTGGGGGTACATGTGAAGAACATGCAAGATTGTTGCATAGGTACACACATGGCAGTGTGGTTTGCTGCCTTCCTTCCCCTCACCTGTATCTGTCATTTCTCCCCATGCTACCTCTTCCCACCTCCCCACCTCCCCGTCCCTCCCCCATTTCCCCAACGGACCCCAGCGTGTAGTGCTCCCCTCCTTGTGTCCATGTGTTCTCATTGTTCAACACCCGCCTATGAGTGAGAACATGTGCTGTTTGATTTTCTGCTCTTGTGTCAGTTTGCTGAGAATGATGGTTTCCAGGTTCATCCATGTCCCTACAAAGGACGTGAACTCATCGTTTTTGATGGCTGCGTAATATTCCATGGTGTATATGTACCACATTTTCCCTATCCAGTCTATCGTTGATGCGCATTTGGGTTGGTTCCAGGTCTTTGCTATTGTAAACAGTGCTGCAATGAACATTCGTGCGCATGTGTTGTTATAGTAGAATGATTTATAATCCTTTGGATATATACCCAGTAATGGGATTGCTGGGTCAAATGGGATATCTATTTTTAGGTCATTGAGGAATCGCCACACTGTCTTCCACAATGGTTGAATTAATTTACATTCCCACCAACAGTGTAAAAGTGTTCCTATTTGTCCACATCCTCTCCAGCATCTGTTGTCTCCAGATTTTTTAATGATCGCCATTCTAACTGGTGTGAGATGGTATCTCAATGTGGTTTTGATTTGCATTTCTCTAATGACCAGTGATGATGAGCATTTTTTCATGTTTGTTGGCCTTCTGTATGTCTTCTTTTGTAAGGTGTCTGTTCATATCCTTCGCCCATTTTTGAATGGGCTTGTTTGTTTTTTTCTTGTAGATCTGTTTTAGTTCTTTGTAAATTCTGGATATCAGCCCCTTGTCAGTTGGGTAGACTGCAAAAATTTTTTCCCATTCTGTTGGTTGCCGATTCACTCTACTGACTGTTTCTTTTGCCGTGCAGAAGCTGTGGAGTTTGATTAGGTCTCATTTGCCTATTTTGGCTTTTGTTGCCATTGCTTTTGGTGTTTTGGTTATGAAGTCCTTGCCTACGCCTATGTCCTGAATGGTTTTGCCTAGATTTTCTTCTAGGGTTTTTATAGTGTTAGGTCTTATGTTTAAGTCTTTAATCCAACTGGAGTTAATTTTGGAAGGGGTCCTGTTTCTGCTTTCTGCACATGGCTAGCCAGTTTTCCCAACATCATTTATTAAACAGGGAATGCTTTCCCCATTGCTTGTTTTTGTCAGGTTTGTCGAAGATCAGAAGGTTGCAGATATGTTGTATTTCCTCTGAGGCCTCTGTTCCGTTCCATTGGTCTATATCTCTGTTTTGGTACCAGTACCATGCTGTTTTGATTACTGTAGCCTTGTAGTATAGTTTGAAGTCCGGTAGTGTGATGCCTCCTGCTTTGTTCTTTTTGCTTATAATTGATTTGGCTATGCGAGCTCTCTTTTGGTTCCATATGAAGTTTAAGGTGGTTTTTTCCAGTTCTGTGAAGAAGGTCATTTGTAGCTTGATGGGAATAGCATTGAATTTGTAAATTACTTTGGGCAGTATGGCCATTTTCACGATGTTGATCCTTCCTAAACATGAACATGGAATGTTTCTCCATCTGTTTGTGCCCTCTCTTATTTCGTTGAGCAGTGGCTTGTAGTTCTCCTTGAAGAGGTCCTTTACATTCCTTGTTAGTTGTATTCCTAGGTATTTTATTCTCTTTGTGGCAATTGCAAATGGCAGTTCATTCTTGATTTGGCTCTCTTTAAGTCTGTTACTAGTGTATAGGAATGCTTGTGATTTTTGCATGTTGATTTTATATCCTGAGACTTTGCTGAAGTTGTTTATCAGTTTCAGGAGATTTCGGGCTGAGACGATGGGATCTTCTAGATATACAATCATGTCATCTGCAAATAGAGACAATTTGATTTCCTCCTTTCCGATTTGAATACCCTTTATTTCCTTTTCTTGCCCGATTCCTCTGGCTAGAACTTCCAGTACTATATTGAATAGGAGTGGTGAGAGAGGGCACCTTTGTCTAGTGCCAGATTTCAAAGGGAATGCTTCCAGTTTTTGCCCATTCAGTATGATATTGGCTGTTGGTTTGTTATAAATAGCTTTTATTTTTTTGAGATATGTTCCGTCAATACCTAGTTTATTGAGGGTTTTTAGCATAAAGGGCTGTTGAATTTTGTCAAAGGCCTTCTCTGCATCAATTGAGATAATTATGTGCTTTTTGTCTTTGGTTCTGTTTATGTGGTGAATTACATTTATGGACTTGCATATGTTGACCCAGCCTTTCATCCCTGGGATGAATCCTACTTGATCATGGTGGATGAGCTTTTTGATATGCTGTTGCAATCGGCTTGCCAGTATTTTATTGAAGATTTTTGCATCTATGTTCATCATGGATATTGGCCTGAAGTTTTCTTTTCTTGTTGAATCTCTGCCGGGTTTTGGTATCAGGATGATGTTTGTCTCATAAAATGATTTGGGAAGGATTCCCTCTTTTTGGATTGTCTGGAATAGTTTCAGAAGGAATGGTAGCAGCTCCTCTCTGTATGTGTGGTAGAAATTGGCTGTGAAACCATCTGGATCTGGGCTTTTTTTGGGTGGTAGGCTCTTAATTGCTGCCTCGACTTCAGACCTTGTTATTGGTCTATTCAGAGTTTCGGCTTCTTCTGGGTTTAGGCTTGGGAGGATGCAGGTGTCCAGGAATTTATCCATTTCTTCCAGGTTTACTAGTTTATGTGCATAGAGTTGTTTGTAATAATCTCTGATGATGGTTTGGATTTCTGTGGAATCTGTGGTGATATCATCTTTATCATTTTTTATTGCGTCAATTTGGTTATTTGCACTTTTCTTTTTTATTAATCTGGCTAGTGGTCTGTCTATTTTGTTGATCTTTTTGAAAAACCAGCTCCTGGATTTATTGATTTTTCGAAGAGTTTTTTGTGTCTCTATTTCCTTCAGTTCTGCTCTGATACTGGTTTTTTCCTGTCTTCTGCTAGGTTTTGAGTTTTTTTGATCTTGCTCCTCTAGCTCTTTCAATTTTGATGATGGGGTGTCAATTTTAGATTTCTCCTTTCTTCTCATGTGGGCACTCATTGCTAATTATTTTCCTCTAGAGATGGCTTTAATTGTGTCCCAGAGATTCTGGTATGTTTTGTCTTCATTCTCGTTGGTTTCGAAGAACATCTTTATTTCTGCCTTCATTTCATTGTTTATCCAGTCAACATTCAAGAGCAAGTTGTTCAGTTTCCATGAAGCTGTGCAGTTCTGAGTTAGTTTCTGCATTCTGAGTTCTAACTTGATTGCACTGTGGTCTAATAAACTGTTATGATTTCTGTTCTTTTGCATTTGCTGAGGAGTGATTTATTGTCAATTATGTGGTCGATTTTAGAGTAGTTGTGATGTGGTGCTGAGAAGAATGTATATTCTGTGGATTTAGGGTGGAGAGTTCTGTAAATATCTATTAGGTTTGCTTGTTCCAGGTCTGAGTTCAGGTCCTGGATATCCTTGTTGATTTTCTGTCTGGTTGATCTGTCTAATATTGACAATGGGGTGTTAAAGTCTCCCACTATTATTGTGTGGGAGTCTAAGTCTCTTTGTAAGTCATTAAGAACTTGCCTTATGTATCTGTGTGCTCCTGTATTGGGTGCATATATATTTAGGATCATTAGCTCTTCTTGTTGCAGTGATCCTTTTACCATTATGTAATGTCCTTCTTTGTCTCTTTTGATCTTTGTTGCTTTAAAGTCTATTTTATCAGAGATGAGAATTGCAACTCCTGCTTTTTTTTGCTCTCCATTTGCTTGGTAGATCTTCCTCCATCCCTTTATTTTGAGCCTTTGTGTATCCTTGTATGTTAGATGGGTTTCCTGGATACAGCACACTGATGAGTTTTGGCTTTTTATCCAATTCGCTAGTCTGTGTCTTTTGATTGGGGCATTTAGTCCATTTACATTTAGGGATAATATTGTTATGTGTGAATTTGATACTGTCATTTTGATGCTACCTGGCTGTTTTGTTGGTTAGTTGATGCAGCTTCTTGATTGTGTTGATGCTCTTTTACCATTTGGTGTGTTTTTGGAGTGGATGGTACTGGTTGTTCCTTTATATGTGTAGAGTCTCTTTCAGAAGTTCTTGTAGAGCAAGTGTGGTGGTGATGAAATCTCTGAGTGCTTGCTTGTTCACAAAGGATTTTATTTTTCCTTCACTTATGAAGCTTAGTTTGGCTGGATAGGAGATTCTGGGTTGAAAGTTCTTTTCTTTAAGGATGTTGAATATTGGCCCCCAATCTCTTCTGGCTTGTAGGGTTTCTGCTGAGAGATCTGCTGTGAGTCTAATGGGCTTCCCTTTGTGGGTAACCCGACCTTTCTCTCTCGCTGTCCTTAGCATTTTCTCTTTCATTTCAACCCTGGTGAATCTGACAATTATGTGCCTTGGGGTTGCTCTTCTTGAGGAATATCTTTGTGGTGTTCTCTGTATTTCCTGGATTTGAATATTGGCCTGCCTTGCTAGGTTGGGGAAGTTTTCCTGGATAATATCCTGAAGAGTATTTTCCAGCTTGGATTCATTCTCTTCATCACATTCAGATACACCTATCAAACGTAGATTAGGTCTTTTCACATAGTCCCACATTTCTTGAAGATTTTGTTCATTCCTTTTTGTGCTTTTTTTCTCTGTTCTTGCCTTCTCTTTTTATTTCATTGAGTTGATCTTCGACCTCTGATATCTTTTCTTCTGCTTGGTCAATTCGGCTGTTGAAACTTGTGCATGCTTCACGAAGTTCTCGTGTTGTGTTTTTCAGCTCCCTTAATTCACTTATATTCCTCTCTATGCTGTCCATTCTCGTTAGCATTTCGTCCAATCTTTTTTCAAGGTTCCTGGTTTCTTTGCGTTGGGTTAGAACATGTTCTTTTAGTTCACTGTAGTTTCTTACTACCCACCTTCTGAAGTCTGATTCTGTCATTTCATCACCCTCCTTCTCCATCCGGTCTTGTTCCCTTGCTGGTGAGGAGTTGTGATCCCTTTTAGGAGGAGAGGTGTTCTGGTTTCGGGAGTTTTCATCCTTTTTGCACTGGTTTCTTCCCATTTTTGTGGGTTTATCCAGCTGTTGTCTTTGTAGTTGCTGTCTTTCAGATTGGGTCTCTGAGTGAGCTTCTAGTTCATGGATATTGAAGTTACTTCTTTTTTATTTTTATTTTTTTTTAAGCTTTCCTTCTAACAGTCTGGCCCCTTTGCTGTAGGACTGCTGAGGTCCTCTCCAGGCCCTGCTTGTCTGGGGATCACCTGCAGCAGCTGCAGAACAGTAAGGGTTGATACCAGTTTCCTCTTCCTCTATCTTTGTCCCAGAAGGATGCTCGCCATCTGTCAGTCCGTTCTCTCCTTTATGAGGTGAGTCTTTGGATCTATGGGGGTCAGGGAGTTACTTGAGGAGACAGTCTATCTTTTATTGGGGCTTAATTCCTGAGCTGTGAGCTCCGTTGTTCATTCAGAGCTGCTCGGCAGGTACGTTTAGGTCTGCTGCAGCTGAACTCATAAAGCACTTTTTGTTCCCAGGTGCTCTGTTCCGGGGAGTTGGGGCTTTATGCGTTTCCGTTGCGCTACTGCCTTTTTTTGATTTTTCTTTCAAGTCTGCCCCGCCCAGCAAGCAGCAAGCCTAGCCACTGTCTGCCTGCAGAGGCTTTGCTGAGCTGCTGTGGGCTCCGCCTAGCTGCCCTGTGCTCTTCCCTGCAGTCCTGTTTATATGTGCGTAGTTGGAACTGCCTCCGCAATGGTGGCCCCGCCTCTGTTATGGCAGACTCTCTCCATTGTGGCAGGTTGCCTCGGCAATGGCGGGTTGCCTCAGCAATGGCGGCCTACCTCCGTAGTGGTGGATAGTCTCAGTAATTGTGGACGCCCCTCCCCCACTGAGCCGGACCCTCCCGGGTTCAGCTGTACTTGCTGTGAAACACTCAACCCAGGGCATTTTCAATCACTGTTTTTGTTTTCCTTGTTGTGGGGGTGGTGGGGTGGGACCAACCAAGCCTGATCACCTGGCTCCCTGACTCAGAGTCTCTTTTTATATTTTTTAAGTTGAACGACCCCGCATTCCAGTCGCTTGTTGAAAAGGCGCCGGGATCTCCTGTGCTGCGACTCACTGAGTCGTCTCAAATTGCGGCACTGGATCCTGGTGGTTTTTTTTTTTGTCTAGGAATCTCCTGGCCTGGCTTGCTATTTTAGATGAATGGGCAACTCTGCCGTCTCAGTCTCAGGGCTCCGATCGCCAGCTAAGAGGGCTCCCAGACCCAGTGGCTTTTGTATGGAGAACCGCAGCAACAGGGCGTGGTCACAGCAGCCTCGCGGGCCAAATCAGCCCCGCGGGGGCCAAAACAGCTGTACCAACCGAACAGCAGCGCTGGCAACCCCTCTGCCTGGGTATCTCCTGGTCTGTGGGCAATAAAAATTCGTCTGGAAATGCGGCGTACACAAACCCTCTGTGCTTTTACTGGGAGCTGAAGTCCTGAGCTGTTCTTAGGCGGCCATCTTCCCAGCATTCCAACAATTTGTTAATGGTAGTTTGTTTATGGCAGTCATTAATTGAAGAAAGGTTTTTGCTCTCATGGAGTATAGTTTCCATAGTGGAAAGTCCAACAATTAACAAGCAAAAAATTAACAAAGCAAATCCAAGTTTGATGATGGATCTGATAAAAAAGAAAGGAATAATTCCTGTCCCACATTAAGGGAAGTGGTGAGCACTTTAAAAGAGAACTTTGGATTGATGTCTTTAAACTGAGATTTAAATGGAAAGGAGCCATTTATGAAAGGAGCAAGGAACAGAGCCTTCTAGGAAGAGGGAACAGCAAAAGTAAGAATTCTGAGGCTGGAATAGGCTTGCAGAGCTGGGCAGAAAGAAGCCCTTTGTGAGGAACCTGAACAATAAGAAGGATGAAAGAGAAGGTATGAAAAGTTGCCAGTTCCATGGATCTGGTAGGTCATTAGTATAAAAAAATAAAAGAATAAAAGAGGGTTTTTTAAAATTGCATTTTAGGTTTTGGGGTACATGTGAAGAACATGTAAGATAGTTGCGTAGGTACACACATGGCAATGTGGTTTGCTGCCTTCCTCCCCATCACCTATATCTGGCATTTCTCCCCATGTTATCCCTCCCCAACTCCCCACTCCCAGGTGTCCCTCCCCTATTTCCCCCACACATCATAGTACAATTTATAAATGAAGCAGAACTTCACTTTATTGTAACAAAAAAAGAGAAACAATTTTATCTATAAAATTACTTTGCCTTGAAAAAATTCAGATAGAACCTTTAGCATTGCCTGCCTGAAACAACACTGTTTTGTCTTCCCTAACAGTTTAATTTAACAGGTTCAGATTCATTGAACCACAGCTAATTGTAAAGCTTTCAGAAGTAGCAGAAATCTTCCAGTAAGGGCCTAGTGATTATGTTTATTAGTTACTGTGGTCTGACTTGTTATTGGGTAAAGAATACTATTACAGTGTAATCTCATGCATTTTAACAGCTGAATTATTTCTCATCATTTGAAGAAGGCTGTAAACTGAGTCTCTTATATTAATGGAGATTCCCTAAACACAGTAGACAGTAACAATCAGTTTTAAGACACTTCACAGAACTAGTGTAACTATCCAACTAGTTTAATGCTACTGCATGTCACTATGGCTTCATGTTAACTCAGCTACATAAATCTCAGTTATTCTTTTACAAGTAATAACTTTTTTCACAATAACTTAAGAAAACATTTTACGTGAGGTTCACTAACTTTCTTTTTTTTTATTGCATTTTAGGTTTTGGGGTACATGGTTCACTAACTTTCAAGTAAATTCTAATCGTACTCTTTAAAATCTTACAAAAATTGGTGGATGGGTCTCAAAGTCTTTAGTTTGGTTTACAAATAGATGTTGAGTATCTGAAGCCATTTTCAACTTGGTTTTAAATTATATCCTATCCTCTGTTTTAAAATTTTTTCTTAAAATTAAAAACATAAAAATAACACACAATGTATATTATTACTATATATTTCCACCTGATGTTTATTTAGATTTTTGTCTTTACTTTTAACTTAAACAAGTTATATTAGAAATTAGCAAATTCAAATGGAAAGTATTATACATAAATAAAAAATATAAGCATTTTTGTATGATAATTTTTAAGGTTGTAGAAGTAATAAAAGTAACACAATAAATAGCTTCATAATAATAAAAATAGTTATGAGGTTCTCCACTAGAGTAACACAATACTGTAAATGCATTTCAAATGTAATTGAAAATGTGAAGTTAGCCTCCCTAGATGAAACCACATTTTTATAAGTGCTCAGTGCTTTCTCACGTGGTGAGACAATACTTATATGGTACATAAATCAAACTTTTATGCTTTTTAACCTATATTGTATATTGTTTCAGAAAGAATTTTATAAACTCAGTATTGGACAATGTCTAATCTTCTAAGTTGGTGCTGTCCTATTCCTGAAAAATAGTATTAACTTGTTTCATAAACTTTTTAGAGCAGCATTGTCCAATAGAAATACAGTGTGAGCTACAGACACAGTTTCAAATTTTTGAGAAGTCAGATTTTGAAATAAGAAAAATAAATTGGCAAGATTAATTTTAATAGTATATTTTTGTTTACATGAATATATCCAAAATATCATTTCAACACATGGCAAATAGCCACATTTCAAGTGCTAAATATCCATCTGTAACTAGCAGCTGCTGAATTGGATACTGAAACTTTAGAACATGTCTTAATTTATGACTCAAACAAGTTCCTATAGTTTCTACAAAAGAGAACCTGTTTTTCAGCAAAAATGATTAATGCAGTGGAAAATTCAATTGGCTAATGAGACAGTTTTGCATCATGACAAAATAATCAGCTGAGTCACCTTGTTTGATTTGAGTTTTTGCGTTTTTACTTTTCCGTAGGGGTCTTTGGATCTGTGTGGACAAAATATTTTATGGCCCGATAATCAATTGTATTAATTCGCTGAGATATTTTCTACCCCCTGACCTGAACTGATTCCATTCCGTATTCTGCAAATATATCATTTTCTTTCTATGACTTTGAAAAGTCATAGGCCTAAGGGGAAAAACAAACCATTCTGTCCAGAATATGCTGTATACTTTTTATCATCAGCCCAAACTCTACTTATTTTGATGCCTGGCTCAAATGGGATATCCTTTGTCAATTCATCTCAGACTTCACCAAGCAAAATTAGGTGACTTCTTAGTAGTGGGGACTTCACAGCATTGTGTTTATATCCTTTACATACTACTTGTTGCAGTGTATATTGATTTGGGCTTCATAGGATTATTTTCCTTCTTTCTTCCTCCCACTGGACCATAAACACTCTGTGAGCAGATCTTGCAGCTTTCATTTTTGTAACAATACACCAGGTAGAGGCTGGACACAAGATAGGTTCTTAATACATATTTATATATTACATTTAAGTTGGCATCCCAAAGTAATGTCTCTTGACTTTTTAGAGATAACTTATACAAAAATTCAGAATTGTGGCTATTAAAGCTTCTCAAGGCAAATGAACCTCATATGTGCATATATATGGGTAATTTGATTTTCCTATTTTAGGGAGGTCTGTACTTTGATTTTATTTTATCTGATCACACTGATGCTCATTTTCTGGAGAGCTTGGGTATTTAAGGTCACTCCCATCAAAGACAAGTCTCATATGCTATCATTAAGTTTTATTACATATTTCATAGATATTTTTCTCATTATGAAGTCATTTTATATATCCTTGTTTTTCTTGAGATAGAATTTCGCTTTTGTTTCCCAGTCTGGAGTGTAGTGGTGTAATCTTAGCTCACTGCAACCTCCTCCTCCCGGTTCAAGCGATTCTCCTGCCTCAGCCTCTTGAGTGGGAATTACAGGCACCTGCAACCATGCCCAGCTAATTTTTTTTATTATTGGTAGAGATTGGGTTTCATCCTGTTGGTCAGGCCGGTCTCTATATCCTTTTCATATTGTTTTGTGTGTTTATACTTTAGCTCCTCTAAAATATGACCTTTAAAATCAATGACCATTTTATTTTGTACTCAACCTTCTTCATAATGCCAAGCAGTATTTTGGGTACAGAATAGGCAATGGCTTCAATAAATACTTGTTAATTAACTTATAATATTTTTGCATGCCAGTTGTTTAATATTGAAACTTTACTACGCAAAAACAGTTAATTTTTTTAATTTTGTAATTAACACACCCTACTCAACTATTTAAGTATTTGTTGAATGCCTTTTTCATTCTTAAGTTTATTCATTTCACATATTGAGTCCAGGAAATGTACTAGAACTAAAGATTTCTTAGTGAATACAAGAAACAAGACCCTATGCCTGTGTTTTCTTAGTTTTAGGAGAAATCAAAACAACAAACAGATAAGCAACACATGGGTATAAAATAATTTTATCTTAATTCAATGAAGGAACAAATGGTTGAGGAATAGAATAATAAGGCAAATCAAGTTACATGAAGTGAATAAGGACTCTGTGAGTAGGCAACATTTAAGCTGAGGTTTCAAGAATTAATAAACTATTGCCCTGCTAAGAGCAGAAGAAAGAACATTCCAGGGAGAAGGAGAATCATGTGTAAGATACAGCTTGGTACACAGTGGCATTAGAAAGATGCTCAGCACATCTAGGGACTCAGTGCGCTAGTGAGGGCCATGAAACGAAGGTGGAAGTGAGGTGTAGCCAAGGCTATACTGGGATTATATTGGTATTTTTAGGCCACAATAAGGAAATTGGGCTTATTTCAAAAGTATTGAGTAATGAAGGGCATGACCCACACTAGCAGAGAACTCTGCAGAAGAAAGTGGAGAAGGAGGGCAAGAGGGCAAACGTAATAACAATGAGGGGCATATTTTAGTTTCTGTGATACAAGTTAGTGGGTTGGGACAGGTAAGCAGCAGTGATGGCAAAAAGAAAATGCTATACATTGGATTGATGTCAGGACTGTTTGAGGGATAGGAATTGGGGATTGAGGAAGAGTAAAAAAAATCAAGGATAACTAGCAGTTTTTCTGCTTTTGCTGTAATTATATTTTCAGATAGGGAACTCTAAGAAAGAGAAAGAATCAGGGAGCTGTAAAAAAAAGAGAATTTTAAGACTTGTTTAGTATGAGGTGTCTGAGGTGCCTAATAAGATGTCTGATAAACAGATTGTTATAAAAATTGAGCTCAGTGGATAATTTATAAAAGTACAAATATGAAATTCATTGACAGTAAATAGACTTTAAGGTTATGAAACTGGATAAAAATCCCTCAAGAAGAAATATAAAGAAGAGAAGTCTGTGACTAAGTGGTGGGAATACCAGCGTCTTAGTCTACTCGTGCTGCTGCAACAAAATTCCACAGACCAGGTGGCTTCAACAACAAACATTTATTTCTCATAATTTGTTATACCTGAGTGAGTTAGAAGGAAAGAGCCACACTCTGAGTTCCAATTGAGAGTCCTTTATTGCGGGCCTCCAAGTGTCAACTCACTCTCAAAATCTCTTAGCCCTAAGGAAGGGGCCTGACTCCTTTTTATACCTTGCTTAAGAAAGTGGATGGGGAGCCTAGCTGAAGCAGAATTTACAGAAGCAAAACAAGCAAGTTAGATAGGGAGGCTGGTAACCAGGAGGCAGGAGGTTCCCATGATTGTTGATTCCCATGATTGCTGGTTACCAAGGGGTAGATTCAGTACTTGTCATACAATCAATCAAGGGGGATATTCACAATAATAAGTGGGCTTGCCAAGTAGGTTATGGTTACAATGGTTGTATGTTTCCGTAGTTCTAAGAACAGCATGATCTCCAACACAGGAACATGACCCAAATATGCACTCAAAGGAGAAATGGCAGGAGAGGTGAGGCAGAGGTTAAGATGGAGTCTGTCTGACTCTCAGCAAGATGGAGTCTGTCTGGCTAATATAAAGTAGGTTAGCATAATTCTAGAGGCTGGAAAGTCGAAGATTAAAGGCTAGCAGATTTGGTTCCTGGTAAAAGCTCTCTTTCTGGCTTGCCGATAGCTGCCTCCTTCTTGTGTCCTCACATAGGGAAGGGAAGAAGCTCCAGTGCCCCTTTCTTATGTTATATGGGCACTAATTCAATAATAGGGGCTTCACCCTCATAACCATAACTAAACCTAATTACCTCCCAAAGACTCTACATCCTAATATGATTACATTGGGGTTTAGAGCTTCAAAATATGATTTTTTTAGGGCACACAGCATTTAATATATAACAACTGGAATTTAGACATTCATTTGACAAAGAGGAATCAGAGAAGTAGGAATCAAGGCCAGAGAGCCTAGTGTCATTGGAGCCTTCCCCTCCCAAAAACCTTTCAGTGGCTTTCTGTACATTTTAAATACAACCCAGAATCCTTACTGTGATTACCAACCCCCTGTTGTGAAAAATAGACTCTGGACAACTTCAGGAATTGCTACTGACATTTAATGAAATGGATTAAAATAATTTGGTGACATAGACAAGACTGATTTTACTGGAGTGATGGAATTTGAAGCTAGGTCAGAGTGAACTGGGTAATACAGTGGAGAAACTAGTGAAGACAACATTAAAAATTTGGCAGTCAATGGCAATAGAAACATTTATAGTAACTGAGGAAAGAAAATGGACCAAGAAAAGACACATTTAGACTGGGAAGTGCTACAACACATTTGTATGTTGAAGGGATGTGTGTGCAGAACTACATCAGCATAATCTGTGCTGGAATGTGGCACTAGACACCAGCAGCCACAGTGTCATTGGTGATGGGGGTGGGTCTCAGAAGGAGAACTTATGCCCTGGGTGTTTGCTGGCTGCCCTATTTTTCTTACTCTTCTCCAGCAGCCAGCTGCTAGGAGCAAGTGATAAGAAATGCCAGCTTACATCCCACGTTTTCTCTCACTTTCTCTAGTCTCCAGCCTGCTGTTGTTTCTCTCTTTCCTCACTTACTTAATTCTTATAAATCTAAGTTGCAGCCACTTTCTTCTTACTTTTTTTTTTTTTTTAAGCATACCCATAAAGTGTTTAGTTTACTCTTACGGGTTACTTGAAATGAGAAAAAGAGTTCAGTTCGGGGTTCATCAGAGCAGTTATGTGACTGATGAAATGAAGCATAAGTAATAAGATTTTATTTGGACAATTTTAATGGAGAACTGTATTACTATTTTTTATAACATACTTAAGGAAAGAATAGTAGAATATTAGATACTGATTGATATTTATTGAGCAATGACTGTGTCTCAAAGTATTGAGTAATTTATATAAAATGTACTATTTAAATTTCACAACCCATTTAGTTATTATTTTTATCTTCATTTTACAGATAAAGAATGAGATCACATTACTTAATTAAGATAATGCTTTTAGAAAGTTTCAGAGCCACAATTTCAGCTCAAGTAGCCTGACACAAAGCCCAGGCTCTAACCCCTAATTTCTACTGTCTCTAAACCCATAAATTCTTATCTCAGGGATCAAAATCATGTGGATGGACGTATTAACAGTGTTCCAACATTGTGTAGTTTCTTCAAAATGGTGCCCTCCTAACTCACTCTAAATACATGAATCAGTTTGATCCTAGCCCTGACAGATAGATGGAGGCACCAGGTCAACCTCCCACCTATAACAAATAGTAATAGCAGCAGCTATAGCAGTTACACTTAGTTATAGATGACATTTGCTGAGTGGTGACTAAATGTCAAATACTGTAGCATTTCATTGAATGTTTCTAACAACCCTTTGTAGTGTGCACCATGAAGGTCTGCATCTCATAGATGAGAAAAATGCACTTCACAGTGGCTGAGTAAACCTGCCATGTAACCTGTACGTACAGAAGGAAGCCATTCCACTCTGGAACCCAAGCTGTCAGTCTTAAAATCTTGTACATCTTTACTTGTTCAAAGTTCTTACTGAATTTACTCACTTCTCCATGGTTCATCTCTTCTTTATCTTCCAAACCTTTTAATCCAAATTTGGGTGCAACTTGTCAGTGACATTTAAAAAAACTTTTATAGTACGTAAATATAAAAAATTTAAACTATAAGCATTCTTAGTAAAGTTTATCTCCACACAAAATTTTTATTTTCACTCAATTTTTATATCCAACTTATTTATTTATATCCAAGTAATCAATATTTATATCCAACTGATGTTATTATTATTTTTTTTTGCCCATAGTCTTTCTTGGTAATTGTTCTCTGGAGTATTTCTATGATGTTTTGGTTATCAGTTCACTTTTTTATCCTAAACACTGTATGTAGTCAGTGTGTAAATTCAGACACAGTGCACAATACCGGAAGTGGGACTAGTAATCTTTAAATAATGCTAGAAAATTGTTTGGAAACACATTTCCCAGAACCATATGCTTTGGAATTTGTCAAAAAAACCAAAAACCCTATTCTGGTCAGAGAGGGTTTTCAGGTTCCATATTTTATTCTTATAATTCATTTAATTTTCTGCATGCTATGAAAGATTTTATATTTAGTAAAAAAAAACTTTGTAAAGTATGAGAGTGGAAATTGTAAGTTTTTTTTTTTTTAATTTGAAAGCTGTAGACATACAGTTGTAGAACTTTGTATTTGATTAGGAACTAATTTAAAAATATTTTCATTTAAATATTATATATAACATTATGTTTGAAATGTCTCAGTGAAAATAAACACTAGAAGAGATAAAGACTTGGATATCATCAGTACATATAATTGCTAGTGATTATGACTTTATGAATGGATGAGGTCATCCAAGGGGATTACAGAGTATGAAGATATATGGGTCAAGGATTAAACTCTAAAGAAAACCACCATTTCAGGGGAGCTCAGGTGAAGAGGCATCCATGAAACAGTATGAAAACATATGTTCATTGGATAAGAGAAAGTCCAGTATTTTCATGAAAGATGAAGACAGGCTTCATAGGTTAAAATTTCAAGGATTGAAGAGTCAACGGTATTATAGTAGTATGAACATCCAATAAGAATTTTATTTAGCAATAGATTAAGGTTATTTCGCTCTTGGCATAGTAAGATTCAATAGAATGGTGGAAGCAGAGACAGGAATTGAATAAGTTTAGATATGGAGAAAGATAAATATATTACTCTTTTTTTTTTTTTTTTTTTTTTTTTTTTTTTGAGACGGATTTTCGCTCTTGTTACCCAGGCTGGAGTGCAATGGCACGATCTCGGCTCACCGCAACCTCCACCTCCTGGGTTCAGGCAATTCTCCTGCCTCAGCCTCCTGAGTAGCTGGGATTACAGGCACACACCACCATGCCCAGCTAATTTTTTGTATTTTTAGTAGAGACGGGGTTTCACCGTGTTGACCAGGATGGTCTCGATCTCTTGACCTTGTGATCCACCCGCCTCGGCCTCCCAAAGTGCTGGGATTATAGGCTTGAGCCACCGCGCCCGGCAAATATATTACTCTTTTAGTTTTCCATAGAATAGAGAGACATAGAGAAGAAGATACTTGGAGGATGATTTAGGGCTCAGAAATGTATATTCAGATACAATAATTCATATTGCTTAATATTATAAACATCAAGCATGGTGATAAAATCCACTAAGAGCAAACCTTTAGGTTTATGGCATAATCTTAGAATGCAAAAATTTGTTTTTTCTTTCATTTAGATTATACTTCACTAACCTAAATCTAATTCTAATAGTCAAGAAAGAAGCTATTTTTTTGTCTTAGAGAGGATATTATTATTTTATGTTTATATGTCTTCAATAAGAGCTTATATTACTATTACTATGAAGAAAGCAATTTTACCACTACATAATTTTGGTTACATAGAATCTTCATGATGAATGGTGAAAAAAAAACCATTATATCAAGAAGCACATATCCCTGCAAAAAGCCATGTTTATACAATATTAAAATCATGAAAATTTAAAAATGCTTTTGATATGAATATATTTATCAAAATAATTTGCTCTAATGTTTACCAGAATAAAGTCTTTACTCAATACCATCAAATTTTTAAACTCCTATAGAAACAAATCAATTTTAAGTCGCTATTAAAGTGATCTTGTTTTATCTTTTACTAATGTTTGAGGATATAAGTAGATAACATGAAGTGTGCTATACTCTCTATATCTACTTTAGTAACTTCTTACAATTTCTTTAATCCTATGTTTTATTTTTAAAATTGTTCTGTGGTTTTGTAATAGATGTGTGGTCTGATTCTGCATATTTCTTAATAGTGAAATATGTGATCTAAGGCTTTTCTGAGTTAGTAGAAATGTCTGCTTTTAAAGCTACTCACAGATAGTAAATATCTTAGCTCTACCAGTACTTTTATTACAACATATGTTAATTGTCATGGAACATATAATAGATAATTCATATTCAGTCTACTCAAAACCACTACTTTAAAAATATGAATGAAGAAATCAATGAACCTTTTGTTTCCACTAGATTTGTGTGTTTGTGGTGTGTGTATGTGTACAAAGAACTAGACAGGTTGTAATTAGTAGCTCTTCCAAATTGCGCATCTCATACCTACCCTTCCACAGGCATAGGAAATGGCCAAATGTATGCAAACTCATTTGCAACAAAGGGTTTACTTCAAATTATAAACAAAATATTTATTTCCTGAGGCTTATAATTCTTCATGTTCTTTCCTGTGGCTCTTTATTCAAAATCATTCTTGTTTTAAGTTTAAGTCCGTTTTGTATTGTGATAATAGCATAACACAGGCTAATTTCTAAATAAGGGAAATTTATTTATTTTTTACAGTTCTGGAGGCTAGGATATCCAAGGTCAAGGGGTCCTCATCTGGCTAGGGCCTTCTTGTTGTGTCATATCATGGTAGAAGGCAGAAAGGGAGGAAAGCATGTTTAAAAAGAGTGGACACAAGGGGGCTAAACTCACTTTTATTAGGATCTCACTCCTGCAGCAACAACATTAATCCATTCATGAGGACAAAATCCTCATGTTTTTATCACTTCATAAGAGTCCCACCTCTTAATACCATCACAATGGTAATTATATTTCAACATGAGTTTTGGAGGGGACATTCAACCCATAGCAATTCTACATAAATAAATATTCTTTCTTTGAAACAAAGTTTTTCAACTCCTGGCCTACTAAATCAGAAATTCCCAGAGTAAGGCTTGGAATCTTTATTTTTGTCACCTTAATATTTCTGTTCTTGAATACTTATATCCATGGTGACATTTATATTACTACCTTTTAAGTGGCTTCTTTAAAAATATTGCTCAACAAATGTGTCTGTATAAGATTATTCTTATCACATTGGCTGTAGTATTACTGTATTCAGGTTCCAAACATGATATCTAATTTGTTTTTTAAAAATTAATGTTGGATGTTTCCTTGATTAATCATTCTAGCCTGACTTGAATTGAAATGGTTATATTCATCTAGGCATTCAACTCTACTTATTGAGAGAGAGCCTGTCATACACAGACACTGATTGATCCTGGTGCCTAGAAAGAGATCAGTGAACAAAGTCTTCGCTTAGAAGAAACCATTCTAAATAGTGAAGGAGACAGATATATGAGAGTATTTGTAACATTTTGGAAAAGTTTTCCTATTGATTGATTTTCAGTTTACTAAGGAAAACTATGCTACCTTGTAGCTTCTTGGCAAATGTTATTAGTAAATAATTTAAATTGTCCTGCTCTGAATAATGTAAATCTAAATAAAATAGTTTGACATATTCCTGTATAGATTTTTTAGCTGAAGTGGCTTAAAAAACTTTCCTAATTTTAAATATGTCTTATTTAATTTCCCTAGCTTTTTTCCCCTTTCCTTCCTCAAATAAATTAGATATACTTCTCCAGTCTGAACTGACAGTTATTGCAAAGGAAAATAATTATAAATAGAATACATAATTTTATTTTCTAAATCAGTTTTTAGACAATGCATCATAAATTTATGTAACTTCTCATACTGTGTGACATTAAATGAATCACAGTAGCCTAAGGGGCCTAAAAAAGATTTACTGAGAAATATGTCACTTGGAGTGTATACACTTTATGATAATTCCTTTCAATTAAAAAAGAATGAGAAAGACGTTTTACTTTTTCTGTTTAATCCATTACACAGTTAAAACAAATTAATTAAACAAAATTTAGAAATTCAGGGAGATCTACATTTTCTAGTAATCTTGCCATTTCTCTCAGTAGGCATTTTCTGTCTATGATTCATTTCAACAATGATAAGGAAGCTGTTAGATTCATAATAAACCCAAATTTAAGATTAATATTCTCTAACTTCACATGTCAAAAATACTTATTTCTCAAGAGAAAAGAAATTAAGGTCAAAAGGTAAGACTCTGTTTCTTTTCAAGTGCATAAGGCTTAAGGATCAAAGAATATCTTATCATCTAGTAGAGAAAAATGTAGACGATCATATAGGTCAAGACTAATTGGATTGTATTTTAATAGGTTAACCTATTTTCTGCCTATCACCAACAAAGTGTCAAAAAATCTTTAATTCCTTTACTGGGTAAAGAACTCATCACATGTCTTAAGAAAATGCTCAATCAAAAGGAAAGCATGAACAACTGAAAACATAGTAATACCTTTTATAAAGAAAAAAGTTTTGCTGAGGTCTCCATTAAATCTATAAAAACATTGTGAGATTAACTTTGGTTTATGTCTTTGCTTCATAAGCAAGACTAGGTTGCTTCATGAGTTTGTAAATCAAATATGCAGGGTTTAAACATGCAATACGTCAGTCTTTTTCCTGACCATCCACTTGGTCCCAGTGCCTCCTGATGAAATTATGCTACCACATTCTTCATTACTGGATGATGAGAGTTAAGAGTCTGCAGCCACAGAACCAGTAGAGGAATTGACAGGACCAGATTTTCCCTCCTGCCAGTATGCAAATCAAAATTAAACAAAGCACATCAAGACAGTATTGCAGTGTCTACTACTGTTGCTACTATTGCTATTCGTGCTATTACTTAACCCTTATTTGCGTTTGCTATTTGCCTTCCCAATTATCATCAAAGGCAGGTACTATTGTTTTATAAGTGTTATATGCGGGAAATTAAAGCACAAAACTCTTACGTAACTAGCCCAAGGTTACACATCTGTATAGTGTCAGAGCCAATACTCAAATCTAGGCATTCTAGGTCTAAAGCTCATGTATTAATACCAACACTAAATTATACAACACAAAAATCACAGCATGTTGATACCAAATTAACCTCTTTGCTGATTTTCTGATTGCAAAATTCAGGATAAATTTGTCTCATTTGGCAGGGTGGGGTTGGGACACTGCTTATTCAGACAATTATATAACACAGCACTGAGAATTAAGAAATGAGGTCAGGGAATTGCCAAAGGAAACCAGAGTTGGGAAATATAAAATGCAAAAGCATTCAGAAGAAGCAAAAACCAACTGGTGTGTAGAGATGGTCATTTGAGCAGTTCACTAATGAAAATATATTTTTATTTTTTGGCTTGTGTTTTTCTGAAGAGAGTAGGGCTGAATCATTTGCAAATGCTTATGAAAAGGAAAATAATTTATATAGATTTTTAAAAGTATCTTGTATTAGGCCATTTTTTCATTGCAATAAAGAAATGCATGACTGGGTAGTTTACAAAAAAAAAAAGGTTTAATTGGCTCATAGTTTTGTAAACTTTACAGTAAGCATGGTGCTGGCATTTGCTTGGTGTCTAGAGAAGCCTCAGGGAGATTTCAATCATGGCAGAAGGTGAAGGAGGAGCAAGCACACCACATGACAAAAGCAGGAGCAAGTGAGGGGGCATGGGGAGGTTCCACACTCTTTTAAATGGCCAGATCTCATGAGAACTAACTATCACAAAGACAGCATCAAGCTGTGAAGGATCTGCCCCCATGATCCAAATACCTCCCATCAGGACCCATCTTTAGCACTGAGACTACAACTCAACATAAAATTTGGGTGGGGAAAAATAAGCAAACTATATCATTTTATTGCTGGCCCCTCCCAAATCTCATGTTCTTCTCACATTGCAAAATATAATCATGCCTTCTCAACAGTCCCCCAAAATTTTAACTAATTCTAGCGTTAACTCAAAAGTTCAAATTCTCATCAGAGATAAGGTAATTCCCTTCCACCTATGTACCTGAAAAATAAAAATAAATTAGTTACTTCCAAGATACAATGCGGGTATAGGCATTGGGCAAACAAACTTCAAAAAGCATAAATTGGCCAAAGAAAGAGACTATAGGCCTCATGCAAGTTTGAAACCAGAGGATAGTCATTAAATTTTAAAGCTCCAAAATAATCTCGTATTACTCCATATCCCATATCCAGGGCACACTAGTGCAAGTGGTGGACTCCCAAGTCCTTGGGAAGCTCTACTTCTGTGGCTTTGCAAGGTTAAGCACCAGGCTGCTCTCAGGTTGCTGAATGCCTGTGGATTCTCCAGGCACAGGGTGCAAGCTGATGGTGGGATCTACAATTCTCTGATGGAGGGTTGTAGCCTCCTTCTCACAGCTCCACTGTTCAGTGCCCTCATGGGGAACCTGTGTGGGGGCTCCAATTCAACTTTTTCCCTTGGATCTTCCCTAGTAGAGGCTCTCTGTAGAAGCTCTGCCCTTGCAGCAGGCTTTTTGCCTGTGTGCTGAGGCTTTTCAAAATAACCTCTGCAATCTATGCAGAGAGTACCAGACCTCATTCCCTCTTATATTCTATACACCCACAGGCTTAACACCACATGGAAGCCACCAAGGCTTCCAGTAGCTTGTGCTCTCTGGAGTGGCAGAACTAGCAGTGTCTGGGGTCCTTTGATCCAAGGCTGGAACAGGAGCAATCAGGATGCCAAGAATTCTGCACAGGACAGTGGTGGCCCCAGGTCTGGTCTATGAAACCGTTCTTTTGTCCTAGGCCTCTAGCACTGTGATGGATGGGAGAGGCTGCCACCAAGTTTTCTGAAATGCTTTTGTGTCCTTTTTCCATTGTCCTGGCTGTCAGCACTTGACTCCTTTTTAGTTATGTAAATTTCTGTAGCAAGTGATTGCTCTGCAACCTGGTTGAATTTCTCTCCTGAAAAAGAATCCTTTTCTTTCTCTATCATATGGCCAGGATGCAGATTTTCCAAACTTTTATGTACTGTTTATTTAAACATAAATTCCAATCCTAGGTCATTTTTTTTTGTCCCTGCATCTGAACACAGACTATTAAAAGCAGCTGGACCACATGTGAACACTTTGCTGCTTAGAAATTTCTTTCATCAGATACCCTAAACATTACTCAAGTTTAAACTTCCACAGATCCTACAGTAGGAACAGAATGCAGCCAAGGTCTTTGCTAAGGCATAGCATGTGTGACCTTTGCTCCATTTACTATAAGTTCCTCATTTCCATCTAAGACATTGACACCTGGACCTTTTACTATTAAAAACCTTTTACCATCCTTACTACTATTAGCATTTTAGTCACAACAATTTAACCAGTCTCTAAGAAATTCCAAACTTTCCCTTATCTTCCTGTAGTCTTCTGAACCCTCCAAACTTTTCTAACTTCTGCCCATTGCCCAGTTCCACAGTCCCTTCCACATTTTCAGGTATCTGAAATGTGCCCCAGGTAGCAATGCTCCAAACTCCTGGTACCAATTTTCTCTATTAGGCCTTTCTTGCATTGCTACAAATAAATAGGAGAGACTGAGTAATTTACAAAGAAAAGAGATTTAATTGGCTTACAGTCCTGCAGGCTTTATAAGAAACATGTTGTGAGTATCTGCTTGGCTTCTGGAGAAGCCTCAGAGAGCTTTTAGTCATGGTGGGAGGTGAAGGGGGAACAGGGACATCACATGGTGAAAGCAGGAGTAATCGAAAGAAAGAAAGTGAAAGGGGAGGTTCCATACACTCTTTAAGGAGCTGGTCTCTTAAGAACTCACTCTTACCACCAAGACAGCACCAAGTCATGAGGGATCTACCCCTATGATCCAAACATCTTCCACCAGACCCCACTTCCCCCATTGGGGATTACAATTCGACATGAGATTTGGTTGGGGACAAACATCTAACTTTATGATACATAAGGCTATATCATATTACATCGTATACACTTTATAGTGCTTCCTGAAAAGAGACTTAAACTGCCGCATTTATTCTAAAACACTAGGCAAAAATGAGTGGGATAGATATTTTCATTATGTGGTCAGAGAAGCTGACTGAAAAGTATTTATGTTAGAAAGTATTTCAGATTTAAAAAGTGTAAATCATCTGCTGTGATGGTATATTCAGCAACTAAAAAAAATGCAGTGCTTTTTAAACATAATTGTCAACTTGGCTAAGCTATTTGTAAATAATTAAAAAGAGTTGCTTTTTCACCATAGAATTTTATATTTTTATTGATGGTTGTATGGCTTTGAAGTATCATCACTCCACCTAGAAGTTATACAAAAATGTTTTTCTTAGAAATTTAATCATTCTTATACATTCAAAATTTACCAATACTATGAAAATATGTGTGGAAGCAGATATAGTACAAGTTATGTGTACAATTTTTATGATTCATATTGATAATTGTCAGCATCAATCAGTTGATCACTTAGTGTTATTTTTCCAATAATGCTTTGCTTTTAGAAGTGTAATTAGAATTGCAATACCAGACCATAAAATCCAGAGCAAGAAAATTGCTTATTTCTTTTATGGATTCATTGGCCTAAAAAGATTCATCCTATGAAATGTTTTTATTGTATAATGAGCACTTGTATAGTGAATATAGAAAACCCAATGATAAGAAACATATGAATATTGACTCTGATATTAGTTATTTATTACTGTGTAAGTAATTACCTGAACACTTACTGGCTTAAAACAACATCTATTATATCAGAACATCTGTGGGTAGGAATTTGGCACAGTTTAGCTCCTCAGATTCCAGATCTCTCAAAAGGCTGCAACCAAAGTATCAGACTGTGGGAGGGGCAACTTCTGAATTCACTTAACCTGAGCTTGGCAAGCTTCAGTTTCTGGCTAGTCGTTGGCAGGAGACATCAGTTTCTTACTACCTTGATCTTCCCATAAGAGATATGGTATGGCAACTTCCCCCTGACAGGAAGGTGTGTGTGTGTGTGTGTGTGTGTGTGTCTGAGAGAGAGAGAAACTCAGTCTTTTGTAACCTAATCTCAAAAGAGATTAAGAAGACATCCCAACACTTACCATATTTTTACTAGGTCTATACTTATGCACTTATGAGAGGTGGATTACACAAGGACATTAATACCAGGAGGTAAGAATCTCTAGGAACCATTTTAGAGTCTTCCTACCACAGTTTCCAAAGATGTTCTAAAGAATCTTATAAGACATACTGTTTTCTTCTCTCTTCCTTTTTGACAATTTCTTCCTTGCTGAATACCGTTTCTTGGTGTTTCCCTTGGTCAAAAGTTACCTATCTGTTTTCCACAGCTAGTTAAAGTTTGCTTTTAGCTATTTTCCATTAATAGGTCATTGTTGAGTTAATCTTATGTGAAAGACATTTGACAAATGCAGTCTGGACAATAAAAGAATGGTTAACTTAATGTACTTCCTCCCAATGTGTTTGCAGTGGAGGTTCATAACATCAGGCAAAATCTGTTGAAATGATTCACTTAGTATTGGTGACTAATTCCAATAAGGTATTATCTTGTCATTGTGCCTGAGTATTCAATGCCACAGAACAGAAAACAGTGTATAATCAAAAGAATTTCAGGTACTGAAACAGGATGCTTTAAGGCAGAGTCCACCCCCACACAGGAAACTGCCCACTGAAAGTGTCCTTGCTTTTTTCTGTTGTTGAATCAACATATTTATTGAAAGATTACAGAATATAGAGAGGTATGGATAAACCTACGCAAAGAAAGTTAGAATTTACATGGAAAGAAATTACATAGAATGATAATATAAGACAATATATACATGAAAATACGTGTAATAAAAGTTCAGTGGATGGAGAGTTCACTCCTGGCTGGTCTGGTCAAGAAAGTTTCATTTGGTTTGAATCCAAGGTATTCTTACATTCATACCAAGACTGTTCTGGCTTACATTTTTAATTCCCCCTTTTGGTAGGCTGAATAAATAATCCCCTAAATGTCTGCATCTTATATCCTAGGACGTGTGGCTATGTTATCTATGGGACATTGTGGGTGTGAGACCATTAGGTTAAGAATCTTGAGATGGAGAGAGAATTCTGAATTATCTAGGTACATCCAATATAAGATTCCTCATAAGAAAGAGGCAAAAGGGTTAGTGTTAGAAAAAGAGATGTGAAGATAGAACCAGAGATTAACATAATGCTCTTCAAAGATGGAGGAAGGGGCCATAAGCCAAGAAATGCAGGCAGCCTTTAAAAGCTGGATAAGGCAAGGAAATGCATTCTCCCCTGAAGTTTCCAGAAGGAACATAGCCTGGCCAACACCTTGATTTTTAGATTCTAACATTCAGATCTGTAAAAGAATAAATTTGTGTTATTTTAAGTCACTAATTTATGGCAATTCATTACAGAAGTAATAGGAAATTAAAACATTCTTCACATAGAGTGGAATTTAGTAGTTTACTCATCGACCATGTTGCTTTACCTTTACAGACACTCCTCTTAGGTCAAGCACTTCAAGATACACTGCCCACTGTGCAGATCAAATCTGATCCTCAGGAATATACACCTCTGTGTGTTAGGGGAGGAGGAGTAGGAGGCTGAAGAGTGAGAGGCAGGAATAGGCTTTGATGCCTAAGTCTAAAGATGCCAAAAATCATTAAATGCAAATTTAGTATATTTTCCATGAAGAAATTTCCTGCCTAATATGCCAATAATGCTCTCATTAAGAGGCAATGTTTATCAATTCTGGCAGAATCTGTTTTACAGTATTTTCACATGACTTGTAGTTTCTTGCTTAAGGATGTGGAAATACTGGTCACCACTACATTGTTTTTGGTCTTTGGACCAAAGCTAAAATTGAGAAATATTCCAATTTTAATATTATGTTACGTAGCTACTGCACTATGCATTCAAGATTCACAATCCAGTTTAAGGGACGCTGGAGGCAAAGGAATGAAGACTTGTCTGCCTTTAACATGTCACCATATTCTTGCTTTGAATGGTACTATACTGTGTTTATTGAAACCAGTACATGTCAGAACCAGGGAAGCCATATACTTGCTTTATGGTAACTGATTTACCATGGAGCCATGCTAGGTAAAGACAGTTATCACTATTTCGTGCTAAGTAAGGACTGTCTATATTATCTGTTTTGATTGCTCTCAAACAAAAGAAATTTCCAAACTTTGCCACTGCGTTAACACCAAGGAACTTAGCATTATATGCACTTTGAAATTCTTACCTAGTTGTGTGGCTCGTTTGAATGCTGTCAGTTACGTTTGGGAGGAAGAATAAGTAATTAAAAATATGTCCTAGAAAAGTAAAGGAAAGGAGAGATAAGGATATAAAATATTCTAAATTGATCCCAGTAAATTAAAGAATATTAGAGACTTTGAAGCTTGATTTTAGTTGTTTTTGCGGGGAGGGAACTTGATTGGATGAAAACAAGAACAAGATTGTCTGTAGAACGTAAAATAACTGTAGAACGTTCTATAATCGACTCTAAATCTCCAGCACTATGCTGTGCTCTAAGACTCCTACATCATGCTATAGTCTCAATTACTTGAATAGCATAACATCAGTGCATTTGATGCTCTGATTTCAGTCAGTTACATTTCCATTTAATAGTATTATTTGGTATTGTAAACATTTATTCATATTAGAATTCTGGTAGCATCAATTGAAACGGAGCTGCCCGGAAGAGAAATAGAGATCTCATATGTTCTTTTGCTATTTCTTGTTAACATTATGATCATCACTTATTTCAAAAACTGAACTAAAAAATAAAAATAAAATTGAAATTCGCTTATTATAATTTATAACTTGATGAATTTCTTACCCAAAGAAAACAGCAATGCAACGAGAATTTTTCTATATATTTCTAAAATTAGACTAAAATTAGACTTCCTTTCAAAATTTTGCATATCTGATTTTGGATCGTGTTGCTAATTGCTTTTTTTTTTTTTTTTTTAATTTAAGCCACGATCTCACCCCCTAGCTCTAACCAATTCCTCTATGGCTATTATTTCCAAAATTAAAGTATGAGCAGGAAATACTTAATATTCAGCTGAAAATCCTATTTTAAAAACAGACATATATATATATATATATACAGATACAGATAGGTCTTTCATAAACCACTTACCCTGTTTTTGCTTTCAGTTCAGAAAAAAATTCTGCTTTGTGGTCATTTATGAATCAGACTGATATATTGCCTTAAGGTACCACAGTCAGTGGAACTGCAGTTATTAACAGTTGGAAAAGACAGTATTTTATTCTTTCCTCTTACAAAAATCACCTCAGATAGGCTAATCTCCAACTTTTATTTCTTTTTAAACCCAGTATTTTAAGCTATTATTTACTGGATTGAAAATAAAACCTGATTTTTAAAATTAAAGCATATGGTATTATATTTTTCTAGTTATTTGCTTGTATTTTGTGTCAGGTAGGAGAAGATCCACACATCACGTAATTGAAGACCTAACTGTAGATTAGAATCACAGTAATAGAGCCTCTGACCCACTGAACAAGTGAGTCTCTTGTAAATTATGTGTATCTAGGATTATAATATTGATATTCTCATTTAAATGTTGAATTCTTCCTGTCAGTGGCTATAACACATTTTTTTTTTCTTTTTCTTTTTTAGGTCTTTTTTTTAATTGCACTTTAGGTTTTGGGGTACATGTAAAGAACATGCAAAATTGTTGCATAAGTACACACATGGCAGCGTGATTTGCTGCCTTCTTCCCCTTCACCTATATCTGGCATTTCACCCCATGCTGTCTCTCCCCAGCTCCCCACTCCCCACTGTCCCTCCACTGTTTCTCCCCAACAGACCCCAGTGTGTGATGCTTCCCTCCCTGTGTCCATATGTTCTCATTGTTCAACACCCACCTATGAGTGAGAACATGCAGTGTTTGATTTTCTGTTCTTGTGTCAGTTTGCTGAGAATGATGGTTTCCAGGTTCATCCATGTTCCTACAAAGGACACGAACTCATCATTTTTGATGGCTGCATAATATTCCATGGTGTATATGTACCACATTTTCCCTGTCCAGTGTATCATCGGGCATTTGGGTTGGTTCCAGGTCTTTGCTATTGTAAACAGTGCTGCAATGAACATTCGTGTGCATGTGTCCTTATAGTAGAATGATTTATAATCCTTTGGATATATACCCAGTAATGGGATTGCTGGGTCAAATGGAATTTCTCTTTCTAGATCCTTGAGGAATGGCCACACTGTCTTCCACAGTGGTTGAACTAATTTACACTCCCACCAACAGTGTAAAAGTGTTCCTATTTCTCCACATCCTCTCCAGCATCTGTTGTCTCCAGATTTTTTAATGATCTCCATTCTAACTGGCATGAGATGGTATCTCAATGTAGTTTTGATTTGCATTTCTCTAATGGCCAATGATGATTAACATTTTTTCATATGTTTGTTGACCTCATATATATGTGTCTTTTGTAAAGTGTCTGTTCATATCCTTCACCCACTTTTGAATTGGCTTGTTTGTTTTTTTCTTGTAAATCTGTTTTAGTTGTTTGTAAATTTTGGATATCAGCCCTTTGTCAGATGGGTAGACTGCAAAAATTTTTTCCCATTCTGTTGGTTACTGATTCACTCTAATGACTGTTTTGCTGTGCAGAAGCTGTGGAGTGTGATTAGGTCCCGTTTGTCTATTTTGGCTTTTGTTGCCAATGCTTTTGGTGTTTTGGTCATGAAGTCCTTGCCTATGCCTAACTATTACACATTTCTAACATACTTAAAGCTGCCCACAATCATGGCATATAAACATGTGATATCAACACATTGAAAGAGGAATAAATTTGTATAGGTTCCTGGTGTGCATGTTACCCCAGAAATAGTTTCTACTGTATAGCAAAAATATTGCTAATTTTTTTATTAGGAAGAATGAAAAAATTTAGTATGACATTGGTGAAAAATTTATAATAACCAAAGCTGTAGAAATGCATACAAGTTATGAGGCTATATGGGGAACTAAAATGAATCTTAGAGTTACTTCTTTTTTAGGCAAAATAATCTTTAGAAATATAATGGAGATTTATACCTAAGATTAGTCTATATTTGGTCTTATTTACCTCTATTCTAGTGCTTATCTGTTCTAAAATATATCTTTATGTAATCTATATCCATAGCCTATCTTTATTTTACACATGTGTAACTAGACTGTGCCTATGTATTATTACATGAATAATAATAATTATATTGTTTGCTGTAAGTTATCAATAGGTAGCTTTCCATGAATTATCAAAATTAATTATTATATGTATTCCATATTTTTCTAATTTGGGTACTAGGACATAGTTTGATTTATTTTATGTAAGGAACATAAAACAATTTGCCTAAGGTCATACAGACAGTAAGTAGTAAAGCCAGGCTTGAACCTGTTCTCTTGATCACTAAGCTGCCTGTTTTTACATTTGTGTTGCATTTTGCAGGCTTGAAGTTAAAATTGAAGAGCTGTAGACTACTCCTTAGGCAAAGTTTCTTGGGACAGTTCCTCTGTTGTGCAAGAGTAGAACCCTCCCTTTGGTCTGAGGAACTCAGGAAAGCTTCCTGAGGGGAGATGGTGCCTAGACTGAGTTTCAAAGGATGAATAACATCCACAAGGTAGGGGTAGCTTTCTAGAAAGAAAAGTCTTAGGTGCAGAAACATAAAAGTAAGAAAACACTTGTCACAATAAGGAAGTGCAGGATTCATTATAAAAGTGCAGGATTTCTTTGGGGAAAATGGTAAAAGGTAAAGTGAGAAAAGTAGTTCAGAAACATGTAATGATGATTGATGGAAAAACACATGTGCAGAGGTTTGATTATCTTTCCTTCCTAGGAATGGGAACCTTACTTAAAATTTTTGAGTACAGAAGTAAACTGTCTATATTTGCATTTAAAATATATCACTCCAAGGCAGTGGTTCTCCAACCTTAGCATGCATCAGACTCACTTGAAGGGCTTCTTAAGTGGTTTTGGATGCAGTCAGACTGGAGTAGGGCCCATGAAATTGCATGTCTTAAAAGTTCCTGGGTGATATTTCTGCAGCAGCTGCTGGTGGTGGTCTTCAGGTCACCCTTTGGGAACTGATTTGAAGAAAAGATGATATAAGAGAGTGGGAAAAGGAGCTCAACAAAGACACTATTTTGGAAAAAGCCAGGGGTGGGGGAGGTTTTGAACTAAGCTAGTAAATGTAGCAGTTAATGAAAGAAGGCAATCAATTAGGCAGTTGTTTACAAGGAAAACTAGATTGGATTGGTATATGAATACAAGAGTGAGAGAAAACTCTTTTGATATTCATAAACCTGCATCGGATAACTAACTGCTTATTGAAAATGTCAACAGAAATAGGAAATTGGCAGTTGGCCACAGTAATGGCTGAAAAAGAGAGAAGATGATGTCTTATTTGAATATACTGAGTTTGAGATGGCAAGGATGCATCAATGTGGAAATGCCGGAAAAGAGAAGTAGATTGAAACTGAGTCAGGAGTTAGCAAAAATGTTCCCTTTATCATTTCAGCCATATGAAAAGGAATGGACAAGAAAAAGCCACACACAAAATTTATCAAGTGGAAAATGTAGAACCTGAATCTCTGACACTTTCTTCAGAAAGCCCCATCCGATGCACTGTTGAAACACTTGTGTCTTTGATACACATTATATTTCTTATTTAGTCTTGAATTCAGACAGAAGACTTTGAAATTAGAAATATGTAGCCGAGATCTTAGGCATTTTACTTTTTTGCTAAATCGAATGTTATCAGCTCATATTTACAGGTCAATCAAGGATAGTCATTCTCCCATCAGACGTTATCAGCCATCTCAGAATTTTTCTGCCTGTAATTTGTTGCACTCCTTTGTCAGACAGTGAATAAGTATTTATGTTTTCTTCCAAGTCACCAAGTGGCATGCCAAGAAGTCCTCCCTATTCTTCCCTATTTTTTTTCTCACACTTCACTTTATTCAAGAAAGCATTGTTGTTAAAAATCATTGCCTCTGGAGTCAGCCTCTCTGGTTTGAACACTTATTAGCTGTGTGACTTTTCTTAAGTCATTTAAACTCTGTTTTTTTTGTTTTGTTTTGTTTTTTGTTTTGTTTTGTTTTGTTTTGTTTTGAGACAGAATCTTGCTCTGTTGCCAGGCTGCAGTGCAGCGGTACAATCTCGGCTCACTGCAACCTCTGCCTCTTGGCTTCAAGCGATTCTCATGCCTCAGCCTCCCAAGTAGCTGGGACTACTGGGACTATAGGTGTGCGCCACCACACCTGGCTAATTTTTTTTTTTTTTATTTTTGTAGAGACAGGGTTTCACCATGTTGGCCAGAATAGTCTCGATCCCCTGACCTTGTGATCCACCCACCTTTGCCTCCCAAAGTGCTGGGATTATAAGCATATGCCATTGTGTCTGGCTGAGTCATTTAAACTCTGAAAGACACAGTTTTATTATCTTGAAATGGTGAAAATAATAATGGCTAAGAGAATTAGGATGTCACCTAATGCGGCAGTAGAGCTCTTAGCCATGGTGTCTGTTTCAGTAAATGCTTAATAAATGTTTATTATTATGTTACTCAGCCAGTTCCTGGACAAACTTACTTGGTATTCATTCAAAATTAAGTACAATTCTGGCAATATGAAATACCCAAACTAATTGTTACTCTATAAAATTTACCATCACAAACCCTGTCTGTTATAATTTTAACACCATATTTCTCAAAATTCTTCCTCACGTTGTTCTGCAGATTTATGTTCTTTTAGACTGAAAAATGCTTAAAGTCAGAGAGCATGTCATGTCTCTGAATGCTATGAACACTGTGACCTTGATTTACTCCTCATTGTGTCCTCCTGTGAACAGCATAATGTCTCAGCCACAAAATTTGCCCAATTGCTCTTTTTTGAAGGAGTTAATTGTGTGACTCAAGGAATATTCAGATTTGGGCTGGCCTATAATCAAAGTGAAGAAATAGATATTTCCCCCCCCTTTTTTTGTTGTTTTAAAGAATAAATAGGACACCATTTGGCTTACATAGGAAAGATTTATAAAATTGCTCTGTGTGTTTCCTGCTTATTCTCTGCCTCCCAGGAAATTTACCCTGTAATGTTGCCAAGGAAACACTAACTGCTTAAGTCTGCTTGAGGAGGAAGATGCCTCATTAACAAACTCAGCTTCATTATTTGGATGCTTGCCTTAAGGAGCTGGTATTCGGTGATGAAAGATTGTTTCCATTAAGCCTTATATGAAAAAGTGAATGATTTGTTTAAAATCATTTTGTCTTCTATTACTACCAATGCTGTGAACCTACACACTATGAAATGTTACATAAAAATAAACATTATTGATTTTTAGTTTAATATATTTGAATCATTTATTAATGCCAGCCACACATGTTAGATCTAATTTTCAAGCATTGATTTATTGATTCTACAATGATTAAGGTGTCAGACCTTTAATCTGAAGCATTGGCAGTGTTTAACCAGAAGATAAATTTAATGCATTGTTTACTGACTATTAAATCATTTTGTGTTTTTTTCCTTCTGATGTACTAGAAACCAAGTGATATGTAGAAACTTGGTACCTCAAGAGATGAGAAAATATATAGTTGACGGATTTTTCCTTTAGGAGAATGTCTCACTAGTGATATATGATGGAACCAAAGATACACTGGGCTTGGGGTTATAACACTTGGGATTTCAAAGCTTTTTTCCAGCATTCAACAGCTGTGCGATTTGGGGCAAGTAATTTATTAGTTTATTCATTCAGCCATTCTATAAAGATTTATTGTGCAAACATTATTGCTTTGAGCCATGCTTTCAAAGTGATGCAGTTATACAAAAATAAAACACACTTCACCATATATACTCTGAGACTCAGCTTTTTTATATGTAAAATAGTATCACATACTTCATTTATTCAGTAAGTATATTATTCAGTAATTATTTATTGAGTCTCCACTGTGTAGCAAGGTGTTCTATAGGTTGATGATAGGTATTCACCTCTTGCTGGACTCTTGGCAACATGGTTCTTGTAACTTACTTTTTTAGGTTTAAGGGTGGTTACAATGTCTAGCTGTTGCTACTTCCTGTGTACCACCATTCCTCTGGACCCTGTAAACTATTCATACTGCTATATATCATCCCTTTATTAAATGCTCTTCTGCAGAGTCTCTGAGTTTGTCATTTTTTTCACATGGAACCTTGACTGATTTAGACAATTAGGGAAGGTCATTCTGAGGTTTTGGTATACAAGCTAAGATCTGAATGAAGCGAGTGAGTTAAATAGGAGAATATCTAGTGCTATGGTTTTGATGTTTTTCCCCTTCAAACCTTGTGTTGAAATTTGACACCAAATATTGGAAGTGGGGCCTACTGTGAGATGTTTCAGTCATGGGATAGATCCCTCATGAGTAGATTAATGCCCTCCCTTGGGGATGAGTGAGTTCCCTGAAGAGCTGGTTGTTACAAAGAGCCTGACACCTCCTCACTCTTTCACATAGCTGGCTCCTTCTGAAATAGGTGGGGGCAGCCTAAGGTCCTGCTCAGATGCAGATGTTCAATCTTGAACTTTCTGGCCTCAGAATTGTGCACTAAATAAACTAACTTCCCCTCCCCTCCTCTTCCCCTTCTCTCCCCTCTTCCTCCCTTCCTCCTTCCCTTCACTCCCCTTCCCTCCCCTCTCCTCCTCTCCCTCTTCTCTATTTCCCAGCCTTAGGTTGTCCTTTATAGCAACACACAATGGACTAGGAAATCTAGAAATGAGCACTCTAAGAAGCAGAAAAAGCATGTGCAAGACCCTGAGATAGAAGCCAGATTTTGAATATTTTTTGCAATAGTAATGAGGCCATTGTGTCTGAGAGAGCAAAAGGGATGGAGAATGGCAAAAGATATGGTCAGAGAGATAGTCAAGACCCAGATCATTGACGGCATGGCAGGGCATAGCAATAAGTTTGTGTTTTATTCTAAGATTGCTGAGAAACCATGGAGGGGTTTTGGTCAAGGCAGTAATGTGGTCTAACTTATATTTTAAATGGATAGTTCTGTATACTATGCGGAGAATATATAGGGGAGAGGGAGATAAGAACAAATTCATGGACAACAATTAGAAAGCTATATATATTTTTTCAGTTTATATGATGGATATTATTGATGTAATCCAAGGGATTAGGATCACATGAATGAAGGTAGTGAGAGGCAGTCAAAGTCAAGTAGTATTTTTACAATAGACTTGGTAGGGTTTGCTGATGTATTTGGACCTGAGCAACTGGGTGAATGGTGATGCCATTTAATAAGAGTGCAATCACTGAGATGTGAACCTAATTTAAGAGAAGACTTGTGATGGAATCAAGAGTTTAATTTTGCATTATTGCGTTTTACATGGCTATACTACATACATCTAAGTGGAGATTGAAGTGGCAGTGTGCATCTCAGAAGATAAATTGAAGCTGAAGATAGAAATTCAAAATTTATTAGCATGCATTATATTTAGAGCCACAGTACTAAATAAAATCATATAGTGGGTGAAAATAAATGAAAGCCAAAAGGGAAAAGTATTTCAATAAAAATGGAGTAGTCAGCTGTGTCGACTGAAGCTTAGCGATCAAGAAATATGAGGATAGAACATGAAAAATTAAATTTGAATGATAGGATGTCATTGGCAGCCTTGATAAGAGGAGTTGCAGTGATGCGGTGGGTACAACAGGACACATTAAGAGAAAGTGCAGAATGGGTGAGGGAAATTTTGAATTTTTCTATAAAGGAGACGAGAGAAATGCTTACTATCAATATTTGGAATACAATAAATTTTGTTAAGTGTTTACATATACCTAATACTTCATTAAATATTTTAAGGACTTGAAATAATTTTAAATATAACCATTCAATAGAAATTGTTGTTTTACTATTTCACATTGATTCCACTGATATTGATTTTTATAGACTGCTTAATGAACTTTTATGTACTCTATATTGAAATATGATAGTTTTTTCCAAAGAATTTATAAACTAGTCCCAAATTATAAATATGCATGCATTAGTTTGCTAGGGCTGCTATAAAAAAATACCATGGACTGACTTAAACAATAGAAATATATTTTCTCACAGTTCTAGGACTACAATTCCAAGATAAAGGTGTTTGCAGATTTTCTTTGTTCTGAGAACACTCTCCTTGGCTTGGAAATTCCTGGTTTCTTCTTAGGTTCTCATATGGCCTTCACTCAGTGTGCACACATCCTGATGTCTCTTCTTCTTCTTGAAAGGACACCAGTCATATTGGATCAGTCACCTTAATCACCTCATTAAAGACCTTACATTCAGCCGGGTGTGGTGGCTCACACCTGTAATCACAGCACTTTGGGAGGCAGAGGCGGGCCGATCACCTGAGAATGGGTATTTGAGACCAGCCTGACCAACAAGGAGAAACCCCGTCTCTACTCAAAATGCAAAATTAGCCGGGCATGGTGGCTCATGCCTGTAATCCCAGCTACTTGGGAGGCTGAGGCAGGAGAATCACTCATTTCAAACATTCCTCAAATGATACATCAAGGACTTAAACTCTACCATTATGTGTCCCAGATTCTATATTGCATAATTCTCTGGCAGGTCCCTGCAATATTTGAATCAATTTTTATTAGCCTCTTTTGTAGCTAGAATGGGAGAGGCGAAGGCCTCAAAAAAGATTATGGGTAGAGAAAAGTATACATACATTTCCATTAGAAAGGAGACCATTTAATAATTTTCTTGACAAGTACTCCTTGTCATTTATGACCTTTAATAAAATATGCATGAATAAATCTCTTACCCATTATGTTCCTGTTCAAAGTTAGCATTTTCAGATGAAAACGGTGATAACACCATCCCTCCCTGTCCCCTTCCTTGAATGTTTCCATCACGTGCTCATCTCAGCCCTATATTGCATAATTAAGGGTTCTCACCTTTTTTTATTGCATTTTAGGTTTTGGGGTACATGTGAAGAACATGCAAGATTGTTGCATAGGTACACACATGGCAGTGTGATTTACTGCCTTCCTCTCCCTCACCTATATCTGTCATTTCTCCCCATGCCATCCCCCCCAACTCCCCACCCCCGCTCTCCCTCCCCTATTTTCCTCCTACAGACCCCAGTGTGTAGTGCTCCCCTCCCTGTGTCCATGTGTTCTCATTGTTCAACACCTGCCTATGAGTGAGAACATAGGGTGTTTGATTTTCTGCTCCTGTGTCAGTTTGCTGAGAATGATGGCTTCCAGGTTCATCCATGTCCCTACAAAGGACACGAACTCATCATTTTTGATGGCTTCGTAATATCTTACTTTTTAAATATTTCGGGAAAATGATCTGATTAAGTCCTAAGTGAATTAGTAGGCTAAGTCCTCTTAATTATATCAAAGTATTGGCCATTTTCCTAATCATAGGCATTTCATTTTCTATTACTTCAATTGTGACTTAATTATTCTTTTTCTTTGCTTTCTCACTGCGACATATTTCTCCTTCATCCCTGTCTTTCCAACTAGATGCAAACAGATAAGAGATGATCAGAGTCATAAGAAAGAACCTTTTAGCCATAAAGTGTAACCATTCAATGTAACTCAAAACTCCTTTCCAGCAGCCTTTGAGCAGAGTTGTGTTTTTCATTTGGAGGAATGAGGAATGGTTTACAACTTAAATCAGTTGCAAACACAAAAAACCTGGGTGATTTTACTTTAAAACCCAGAATTTCAACTTCTTTTGAATAAGTCACGTAATTCATTAGTAACTCTGGAACCAAAGCCTTAGAACTGATAAGGCTAACTTGTAGTTGTCACTATAAACAGGTCACAGCCTCTACAGCCTATCACACTGTCACCTATTTCTCGATTTATAACTTTAACAACTATAAATCATTACTCAAGCATGATCTTCAGTGGTTACTGATTAAAGATTAAAAATCAATCTCTTTATATTTTTATCTTCTATGTGTTGAAAGAGTAGACCATAGATATAATTTTTAAAATTTTCAAGAACATGGATGATCCTGGAGAATATTAGGTGAAATCAGCCAGGCACAGAATGACAAATGTCACCTGTTCTTACTCATATGTGACAGCTATAAAAAAATGATCTCATGGAGGTAGTGAATAGAATGGTGGTTACCACAGGCTGGGAAGGCTAGTTGGGAGGTAGTGAAAAAAGAAGAGTTGGTTAATGTGTGCAAAAATACAGTTAGATAAAATGAATAAGATCTAATATTCAATAGCATAAAGGGTGACTATCATTAACAATGATTTATGGTGTATTTAAAAATAGCTAGAAGAGTAGATTTGGAATGTTTCCAACACAATGAAATAATAAATGTTTGAGGTGATGAACCTAAATTTGATTATTGCACATCAAATATTGCATCAAAATATCATTTGTGTGTCATAAATATGGACAACTATTATGTATTCATAAAAACTAAAAATAAAATATTTTTTAAAGTTTTGTAGGTTAAATATTTTCCATGGGTTAATATTTTTGAAAATAACATGTTAAACTGAAATTTTCTTTTCTCTGTTCTCACTTCAGCTCTTCTAAGATGAAACATCTGCATATTTTCAAAAATATCTGTTTATATGTTTTTTTTAATAGACTATCCAGAGTTGGAGAGAATATCTAGATCTTTAGATGTAGACTATTTGCATAGTATTACAGTGTCCAAGATTGCAAAAAATAATAATAAAGCACCGGATGTGCCCAACTTTGCAGCTAAATAAATTATTGCACTGTGGGACAGGGGGATTCTTCATGCTGTTGAGTCGCGTTTTACGATCAACACCTCTCCCCTTTTCAGGATATCGAATCCCTAACAGGAGGGCTGGCTGGTTCTAAGGGGGCTGATCCACCGGTAAGTTAGAATCTTCATTAAATTTAACTGTCGATGAATTGAATTGTGTAAACACCAGACTGTCAGTCAGTTGCTTGTATATTATTTGCCATATGCAGGTACTTTTTAGAAATATAGCTATTATGGTAATTAATACAGAAGTATGAAATTGCTTTGAGGTGTGGTCTGGTGTTTTAAAAACTCTTAAAAACTTATCTCCATTTATTGGCTTTAAAAATAGAAATAAAATCTTCACTTGAATATAGCAGCAATTAATGTTCTACTAATAGGCTACACGAACTTAAGAGTTTATTATTCTAAATATGAGTATAGTATTTGGGTTGCAATATATTTTCTGGTTATTTAGAAAAATTATGTCTGTGTGATAAATAATATTGACTCTTGATACTGTTCTTTTCTACTTAATTCAGGAAGCTTCCAGAAAATTAGAAACAGTATTCTAAAGTTTCTAAGAATTATCATTTATAAGCAGTAACAAAAGCTTGATGGTCTATTATTGGAACATCTTAGTTTTTCTGTGATGTCTGATTTCAGAAAACATTGATAGATGACATTCCCATGACTTCATGCTTGAGATCCAAAATGAATTCAAAGAGTATATCTAAAGTACTATGACAAATTCAACTTATATCTCCGTAGTCAATGCATATATTTTTATCGTTACTTGCTTTTTTATTTAGCAAATTGAAATGTAATGAGGAACATACAAAACTCAGTGTTATCATTTTTTAGCTATTCTTCACATAGACATCTAGGTGAAGTACTTTAACTCCATTAAAACACCAGTGAGTTGTTAAAGAGATAACTTTTAGTTAGAGCTCTTTCTCTTCTGTCTCACTCTCATGTATCTCATGGTGTTATCTAATTTTCATCAAGTTGCTATTAAAGTATGGCTAACCAACATATTATAGTCCTTTTCCTTCTTTTTATTTTTATTGTAAGAATTAATGTGGAAAAATATATTGGCTATAGACTGCTGCTTATATTTATCTCCTGAATCTATTACATTACAGTGTAAGGCAAGATGAAATGTAAGTCAACCTGGAAAGTATATTGACAGGATTAATGGCCAGTCTTTTACTTAAGTATTTAAGTGAGTGCTTATGTGATGTAATTTTACCTTTCTGCCTTACACAGTGCTTGTCCATAGAATTCAACTTATATCAGAAAAGTAGATCTATTTCCTTCAAAATACTTCCCTTACCTGTTCACTGATTCCTGGAAGAATTCTACACTTAGAGATTAGTCAGTTTTCAAAGGATTTGTCCCTTGTTCAGAGCAAAATGAATTATCTGTCTTCTGCAAGTAGTGATAAAAATCTTATCCATTATTTACGTGTTAAAATCAATTAGTTTGTCATACTCTCTAAGAAAGCATGTTTCTAAACATGAAAGATTGTGTGTGTGGCCTAGTTGTTGAAAGAATCCTTTTGCAGGGGTAAAATGGGTCACAGAAAGGAAAAATGGTATCCTGAAGGCAAACCTCATCAGTGTCATTCCCAGTCAATAAAAGTGAATAGGCATGAGTTATACAACTATATATATATATATATATATATATATATATATAGAGAGAGAGAGAGAGAGAGAGAGAGAGAGAGAGAGAGTTTTTTTTTTCTTTAAAAACAACTTAAATTGTGAAGATGATAGGAGGTTTTTCTTGGCTGTGCTTTACCATGATGATTATTTTATACTTATCTTTTCTCAAGTTTCAATGATTGTGCTTATTTTATAACATTTTGTAGCATGGAAAACATGAAAATTTCAGAGTATGTAAGGGCTTAGGCAATCTAGGGGATCATTAGTACACATTAATTTAGGGTCTCCCATTGTTAAGGATCTATCTGAAACAAACTGCTGGGAGCTATGTAACAGTTGTTTTCTTTAGCCTTAAGTATCTAGGTTATCTAAGTATTTAGCCCAATAGTATCTAGGGTTACTTCCATCATTTATGAATAAAGCTATGAAAGAAGCTATTGTTTTTGCCTCCAAGTTAGAAAACTGAAAATCAGATTAAATCATATATGATCTAAATCAATTTCAACTTTTAAAAATTATTTTTACGTTTTTAAAAGTTTTTTTAAGTTATTTTTTTGAGATGGAATGCCACTATTTCACCCATTTGGAAGTACAGTGGCATGACCTCTGTTCACTGCAGCCTCTGCTTCTTGGGTTCAAGGAATCCTTCTGCCTCAGCCTAGCAAGTAGCTCAGATCACAGGCGTGCGCCAGCATGCCTGCCTAATTTTTGCATTTTTAGTAGAGACAAGGTCTCACCGTGTTGGTCAGGTTGGTTGTGAACTGACCTCATGTGGTCAGCCTACCTCAGACTCCCAAAGTGTATTTTTTCCTTTCTTTAAAAAATATCATTTTAGTAGATCATCAAAATACTATTGTCTACTTCAAAAGCTATGCTTTTTGTAGAAACCATTCTATGATGATGTTTTCATTGTTAAGAAATTCAAAGTCTTATTTTATTTATTGAACAGAATATATCAAGTGTTGAGTGAATGATCTTTCATAAGGATTCATAGCTGTAGAGTAATTTCTTTGCCAGTGTAATAGAAATCTCACAGCTATTTTTAAATGTAAATGGTATATTTAAAATTGCAAATTTTGTTGTGGGTACACATAAATGCTATTTCTGAAGCATTAGAAAAAAAGTAAAAAGTAGTTTCTGTTAAATATTAACTTAAAGCTGTCTTTGAAAAGTTACATCAAAAGATGTTCTACCTTTGGCATGTGTTTCCCATTCATAAATATTGGATCACAGATTAACCTCCAGTGTAAAATCATAGAATTTATTTACATAGGGAAAAGAAACTAGATAATCAAAATCTGAAGTATAAATTTACTTATTAAATGGTGCTTTGTAAATATGCCACTTTGTCATAGTGTTTTATGTTTTAAATATGAGCAATATTAAAATGTGAAAAACTTGGGGACTGTAAAGAATCAAAGTATCCCACATTGTCAGCTAACCTCTAGCAAGGCCAGGGTAAACTATATACATCTCTGCTACAGATAGCCAAGAGGACTTTGGATGCTGAAGTACTGTGGTGCAATGCATGAACTCTGTTATGTATCTGTAAAGTATGAACCTGCTATCTGGAGAGCTATAATGTGCAGGTCAGTATTTAACCAGCAGTGTGAAGGATCCCTGCCTGTGTTGAACCCATGTGCCAGTGGGAGAGAGGTGTAAGCTTTAAGGCAACCCCTGCCCTGGTGTCAGGATTCTTCGTAGACTGTGGACTAGGTGTAAGTCAATAGGTAGGATTTAGTGAATCGGCTTGGCCATGCAAGTTAAGTTTAGTGATATATACTCAAACAGAGTTTGTATATACAAGATGAGAGGTGTTTCTATTTGCCATTTGGTTTAAGAAAATATTTTGACTAAGTAGCTATTTACTTTCTTCTTATTTCTGATTTTTTTTAAAGGCTGACAGTGACAAAAATTTAATAAAGAGACTACATGACACATTCAAGAACATGTTTTGTTGTAGCATACATTGGTCAAATGTGAAGATGTTTCATTGTATTTCACAAAATGTTATTATCAGGATTTAAATTAAATCTCTTCATTGCCTCATGTAGCAATTATAGCAAGAATACCACTGAAGGTATTCAGTTTCTTCCTTTTCTTTCTATTTATTACTTTGGAGTAATAAGATCTATAAATTTGGTTCCTACAGAACTTAATACTTTTACATGTTCTAAGTTTTTCTTTTTTTTTCTTAATGCTAATGGTTCTCTTCATTTCTAGAGTGTGGTGAATAAGTCATTGCCCATCTAATTCATATGCTTGGGCTTGATATGCACACTGTCCTGAACATTCTTAAGCTCTACTAGGTTTTTCTTCTACACCGAGAAAACAGAATTGTACTTTCGGTTCCCATTTTATGGTCTTCCTGATAGTCCTTAGCAATTTGGATAAACACATCACATAATTTAAAACAATTTCAGTTTTCTGAGGGTGCTGTTTAGACTAAGTTATGTACATTTGAAATTGTAAATGCTCTTAGAGTTTTAAAATCTCCAAAACTGATTTTAATTTGATTATTCAGAAGTGACAATTTTCCACTTATTTGCTTCAACAGGTAAGAGAATAAAGTAAAATGAATCTGAATTGTGATCTAATTTAAATTCTTTCAACCTGAACTTTATATTGTCATATTACTTCCTTTCATTTTCCTATATGTTTATTTCAAATTTAATGTATATTTGAGTGTAAACTATGTGCTAAACTATACTATAGCATTTGGTTAGGATTTGGAGATACTGTGATAAACAATACACAGTTACTCATTTCAAAATCTTACAATATACTTGAATGGACAGTTGTGCAGAAACCAATTATAATATCCTGTAAGCACAGGATGAGATGAAAGCAAGTAAGAGTGTCATATAATCCAATTGATGAAAGTAGAAAGGGGCTGGAGAAACAAGCAAGGCAAATAGAAGAAAGTCATTTCTTATATGACAATTATAGGATGAGTTAAAGTTTGCCAAGTGATAGGGGGAGCATGGTATATTGAGCAATGGAAACAGCATCTGTATAACTAAAAAATGAGAAAATAGCATCATGTGATAAAGTATAAAATAACCTGGGCATGGGAGATAAGGGTGAGATAGAAGGCTAGAAAGTTAAGCCTGGGCAAGAATATGTTGCATTCCATGGAAGGAATTTGTTCTTTATAGGAAAGACCAAAGGGAAGTGTTAAGTCTGTAAACAAAAGAGTCAGTGAGATCCTTCCTTTGAAACATTTCTTGTTACCACTTGGAGAATAAATTAGAGAAAAGGCTAAAGCAAAGAGACCAGTGAAATGACATGCAGTCATTCATCCAAAGGATGGTGATGTAGATAATGGTGACTTTTTTTTGTCTATCTCTCTAGATTATTACAATAACTGAGGGCAGTAGTACAGGAGAAATTCAATATTTTTCAAAAAACAAAACATTAAATGATTAATAAGAACCTATAAGGCGGCAATAAAAATGGAAAATAATGGATTGACTCATAAGATATTGAGAACATAGTGAACATACAATAATAGGTGGTTATTTGGAAGCAGGCCAAGGCCTATTGAGAAGCCAAGGCTGATATTGGGACTTTCCGTTTTGGCAATTGAGTGGATTGGTTTCATAACAAGAAACAATGAAATAGAGCATTTTTAAGGGGGAAATGAGGGATTCCATTTTAGACATGTTAAGTTGAGCCTAGTTGAGAATATATGAATGATTTGGAAATTTAAAGGTGAGATCTCATTTAAAGTTATTTATCTGGACATGTAGAAGACTTAATTGACGCTATTGGAGTTGATGACATCATCACCCCAAAAAACATGTATACAGAGTTAGAAGATAAGAGAGTTCAGAATAAAGCCTGAGAAAGAAAAGCACTTAAGTAAAGGTCAGAGGAAAAATGTGCCTCAAAAAAGATAAAACAGAGATGGGTTCCAGGATGGAATACCAGAAATGTGGGAATCATTAATGCCAAGGTAAAGAGAGGAGGGCAGAAGGGTTATTAGCAGTTTCATGATGTGGAGAGTTCAAACACTATGTCTGTTGTATTTAACAAGAAGAAATTATCATGGTGAGAGCAATCGTAGTAGAGTAATTTAGGTAGAATCAAGTTTTAAGGGCCACAAGAGATTAAATGGAAGACAAACAACTGTATTCAGTACCTGTGGAAAACTATTGCAAACAGCTTGGTTATGCAGGAAGTCAGAGGAAGTAATAGACAATAGAGAAGATGAGGCTGAGGCACAATTATTTTAAGAAGAAAAGATTTGAGTGTGTTGTGTTGTTACCTGTGTGCTTGGTTTAAGCATTTCAGAACCAAAACATTTTCAGGTACTAATAAATTACAGATTGTGGTCATAGACATGGGTGATGAAGTAAAGAGGAAATGAAGCTTATTGGAATATCTTTAGGTTAATCACTTCCTTAAACTTCAAATTTGTGTATACGACTAAACATTTGACATGTCCACTTGTATATCTGATAGGAATTTAAAACATAACAAGTTAAAAACTGAGCTTCTGATTCCCTCTGTCACTCCTACAAACCTCTCACCATTTTCCTTCTCAGTTAAGGGCTATTTCATGATACCCTTCTCAAAATTCAAACACTTAAAATCATAATGTAGGTTCTGTCTTCACAATTTATTTAGAATCCACTGACTTCTTACTATCCCTCCAAAACTACCGCTGTGTTTAAAATCACCATTCTTTCTCACCTGTCCAGTCTCTATGAACCAAGAAGGACAGGTTTTATGAAATGTAAGTTAGATCATGTTACATTTAGGCTTAAAGCTGTATCAGCTTCCCATCACAACAAAATTCCCAAAGCCCATGGGGTAGTTTCTAATACTCTTCATTACTTCCTTCCCTTACAGTGATTGTAAGAACTCACCTTCTACCTTTTTCTCCATTAACTCATCCACATATGCTACACTAGCCATTTTGCTGTCCCTTTACCCAGGCAAATTTGTTACTGGTAAGGGACGTTACACTTGCTATTTTTCCTTCTTTGTGTCATATATCTTATGTCATAATAATGGCATATATCTCTCAGATATCTTCACGGTCTACTGCCTCACTTTCTTTAGGACTTTGTGTAATTGGCACTTTAACAGAGAGTTTTCCATGAATACCCAATATTATATTTCCTGACCCCATATGTTTATTGTTTATATTTTTCTACTAAAATATAAACTCTACATGATTATAGGTCTTGTCTCTTTCTTTCACTATTATAGAATAAAGATTTATAGTACTTGTCATATGAGTTCCTCTATAACTATTGAGGAATGAATGAATGAATTAGAACAAATGTTCATGAGCACACGATTCACATGGGCATATTTGTGTGCTCACAGTGATAACTCTAGCAGCATACTTCATGAGAAAAGAGATCAAGGAATAAAATTACAAAGTTGAACTTCAGCCTATAGTAGTGGTAGTAAGAATGACAGTAGCAAATGAAAAAAAAAAACTATAAAACCAGTATTAACAGGATTTTATGATAGGGAAAGAAATATAACTCAAGGAGACCTTTAAATGTTGGCCACTGGAAGAAACAACTGAAAAGAAAATCAAAAGGGACATATTTCGAATACTGTATGTCTTAGTTATGTTATTTAACATCATTAGAATAGAAAACCTATGGGAACAGAAATTTCTTTCTGGTTTACTGCTGGGTCACCAATGCTGGCATATAGCATGTCTTCAATAAGTATTTAATAAATATAAATTAAACAAGAATTATGATGATAACAGGTCTCAGGTTGTAATATTGTGAACCAGGAATTGAAAACTTCAAAAAATACGGAAGTTAAAAAAATGTGAAATGAGGTTTCTATTATTGATTCAAAATTTTCCTTAAATCCCCAAAACATAGTGCCATTGATAAGTATCCCCACATTCTTTGGAGAAGTGTTAGACATATTCACCATAGACTTGTAATAATGGCAGCATCAGTTCTGTATGAATCACCACCATTATCCTTTCATAGAGAACACCAGATGACTCATTAGCAGAGAACTGTCAGCCAGTAGGGAGTACTGTAGGATTTTTACTCTCTGGAGAGAAGTGTGCGCTTCTTCTTAGCCAAATCAGGGTTAACCCAAAGCAATGACTCATAGAAAGAAGCAGTGGTATTTTTGAATTGCAATATTTTTTTGGCAGTGAATCATCAAGTGATTCCATGGGAGAGATATAAGGTAAGAGAAGAAATAAATTAATGTACATTCCTTGGATTTTGTGACATGCATGGCCACTCAATCAGATATTTCCTTCTTCTCCAGTAAATTTGAGAGGTGGAAGTCTGGTTAAGCTAAAATAAATTAGGCCACTGAGAAAGAACAGCAGTAAGAGTGGTATTTGCAAATAAGGATTTGGTATGTAAAGAAACATGAGCTTCCCATGGGCCAGATTGATGAAGTAGAAAGATAATAGAACCCTTTATATGATGACTGCTTGCTAGGGTAATGGGACCCAGTATCAAGGATCATTAGGATGTCAGCTGTTCTGCCAAGAATATAAACTGAAATGTGAGGAGGTGGCGGGAGGCAAATGGTTAGTTAGTCAGAGAGCAAAGAGCAAATTTTCTATGTCAGTGATCTGTGTAGCATGGGATATCCCCCTTGGAGGACCTCCAAAATATCCTCTAATGAGTCCCAGTTTGGAAGTCTAGTATTTTGGAACCTGGAACATGGAAGTCACCAGTCTTATAAAACTTTGCCATTTTTCCTGTAACTGCCTTTCATGTCCCTGCCCCAACCTAGAAGAAAGACCTATGAAGCAAACAAAATGCAGGTGAAAAAGTGAATCATCTTCCTCTTTCCAGTAGTTTAAGGTGGAGTGATCCTAAAAGCTCTACGTTAAATAAGGAACTTAAATTTTGGTAGTTTGCTGTACTGGACATTCTTAACTTGAAAATGGTCTGGATATACATGATAAGATTTATTCTTGTAGCTCTAAGTGACTGAAAAGCTAGGATTCTGCTCAAGCTGAAGTCCAAACATGCAGAAGGGAATATATGAAAAAGCATGTTTAATGACAAGATTGATGAAAAATGAAGGTGTTATTTATTTGAGATTTGTTACTTGTTTGTAGTTGGTTGTTTGAATTGAAGTCATTTCATTAACCTCATTTACATGTTAAAAAGACCATGTCATTTTTAGTTATTAATGATGGGGAGGAGTAACAGGAGGAATAGTGAGATGGTGTGAACACCAAAGTAGAGATGGTTTTACTTTAGAATGGAGGAGTAAGGGGTTGGAAATTCTAATGGTTTGCAGAAAAGGTGCTAACACTACCTTCTGAATTTAGTTGAGTTGAGGAATTTGGAAAAGCATCCTCTTGGTGCTACGTATGAAGCCATTTAAACCTATTTTGGGGCCAGGCGCGGTGGCTCATGCCTGTAATCCCAGTACTTTGGGAGGCCGAGGCGGGTGGATCACGAGGTCAAGAGATCGAGACCATCCTGGTCCACATGGTGAAACCCTATCTCTACTAAAAATACAAAAAATTAGCTGGGCATGGTGGCACGTGCCTGTAATCCCAGCTACTCAGGAGGCTGAGGCAGGAGAATTGCCTGAACCCAGGAGGCAGAGGTTGTGGTGAGCCGATATTGTGCCATTGCACTCCAGCCTGGGTAACAAGAGTGAAACTCCGTCTCAAAAAAAAAAAAAAAAAAAAAAAAACAAAACAAAACAAAACAAAACAAAAAAACTATTTTGGTTAGGGTAAAGTGATGATGGACTCCTTCAACAAAGTGATAAAATAGGAAAGATTGTTTTCTGTAAAATAGGGGTTTCAAAGGCACAGCAAAAAGTTTGAGGGGACAATACAGTGGAAAGTAGATAAAGGAGAAAAAACACAACACTAGGAGGGACTAGAGAGACATGATGATGTAGAAGAGTTAACATTTTGTGTGTCCCCCAAAGATGATAAAGGGTAACTGCTAGGAAAGTTTCCAAAATAATAGCTTCAAGTGTACACATAGAGTCAGTTCAGACTACAAGTTATTAAAAATTAATGAAATTACAGAAAGTATACAATATTGTGTGCACACTATATTTTATGTAAACCTTTGTTTTTAATTTCTTGTAATCTATGGGAAATAGCATTAAGATGTAGTGGTGTAGAGTGTGGGCTCCAGAAAGTCAGCCTCAATTTGATTTTCAACACCACCTCTTAATAGCTGTGTGCAACCTTGAGCAAACTAGCTTTCTTCTTTGTGCCTCTATTTCATAAACTATGTAATGATGATGAAAATAGGATCTTTTACAAGGTGATTCTATTTAATGAGCCAGAACATGTAGAGTATTCCAAACCTGCCTGAAACATGCTAGTCCTCTCTAAATGTTTACCAGTGTAACTGCTATGATTTAGAACAACTTAAGCATCTATATTTCAACACAATCAAACTGCTTAGAGGGTGCTTTCAAATGTAGTTTTCTGAAATCAAAAATTTAAATTATGTTAAATATAGAAGTGAGCAATGAAATAGGAACTTTCAGGCTAACACCTGAAACACTTGAAATTAAGTTTATGATAACACTGAGTGTTCCATGTTAAAAATGTGGGAAGCATTTTTGAGATCTCTTAGCATATTGTTTCATCATTCTGATGATTAATGTGATAGGAAACATTTTAGAAATGATTTTTGCTGTATCTGTCAAATTATTTGAGAAGCTCCAAGTATTGAAACAACTCTTGGTTAGAAATAGAGTCTTCCTTTTGATGTACTGTTAATTTCTAACTAATTTATAAGGAAAAAGGTATTTAAAGAAAGATGTGTAAAGGAAAATCAATGTTAATGAAGTAGAACAAAATATGCAAAATAAATACTAATGTATATTCCATATTCTGGATAAATGATTTAAAGTGCAATATAAATTATTTTACTTCAAGTGTTTTTGCTCCCCAAAATACCAATCATAGTTATGTCCAAAATGAAAATATCACTTTAACCACAGAAATTGCAAATGTTTGTATTTTGATCATTTGTTCCTCCCTTCCTTTTCTTTGTATTTGTGTTTATTAGATACACATTTGTTTATTTGTACACAAGTTGGAAGACATTTATATACAACACTTAAACATATAAAACATACATGACATATTTACATATATGTATATCTATGCACATATATATGTACACATACATATATGTATGTTCTTATACAGTAAATGGAACAGATTTCTTAATCTCTTAAGTTCTTAATAAACAAGAGAGTGGTTTCTAAATAGAATGTTCTCATCTAACCCAATAAGTGAAACTATTTTTACTTTTCATCAAAGATGCTTATAATTTAGATGTTTTTCTGGAAAAAAAATCAGATGGATGAATGCAGCTTTATACATATAATTACTCGTTAAAATGTGAAAAATACAAAGATAAAGGCTTAGCATATTAGTAATGCCTGTTGTACACTTAGTACTAGTCTTAGCACTTTATAAAAAATCTAAAATCTTGACCCTTTACTATAAGTTTTCGCACTCAACTGTTTAGCAATAATTTCTTTTTAAAACATAATAAGTGTAAAAATGAGTACATAAATGATTAATTTTGCATTATATAGAAATAATCATGATAACTTGGATTTGGGAGTTTTATTTTTTTATTTTTTTATTATTTGGAATACTTGTTTTGAGAAGTAAATGTTGATCTAGGTCTTAAAGAACTCATTTGCATTAAATTAAGATTTTCATTATGAATGGAGGTAAATAAAGTATCTTTCTTTTCTTGATCCAAAAGTATTTCAATTCTACAAAGCTTAGTAACTACGTAAGCTAGCTACTGCAACTTTTTTAAGGTACATCACTTTGCATTTAATTGCCGAATTTATTTGGAATATAAAATTAAAATTGGTTCTTAGAAACCTTTTTCAAAATTATTTACTTTCCTAGGTAACCCTAAACACCCTCCATGTGGCTGTGTAGCCTAATAGCCTGTTCAGTTTTGGCTAGATTAGGGCCGATGCTTGCGTAGTCCCAGAAATAATGAAGATGGCTCTCTAAGAAGTAGAGTCTGAAGGTCAATCTCCAGGATAGCCTGAGGCAACAGGACATGTACACGTCCAGGGTATCTACTGTTGTTTCTCTAGGTACCCCAATAAATTGGTATTCCATTCTATCTATTTTAGCAAAATAAGAAATGAGCTAGTTTTCTGAGGATCCACCCCTGTTCTGTCATTAGTATTCATTAAACTTTGGCTTTGTAGGAAACCGCAAACCTCTTTGGCTTGAGATTCTTCCCTTTCCCCTCCCTGGATCTCCAGAAGATTGGCAGCAGCGTTAACTTTCCAGGGAAGCTGTGTCTCTGTGTTAAGGAGCACTCACCTGGAAGGAAAATAACTTGTTCTAGCTTTTCATCTGACTAGACAGTCTTTTTAAGTGCTTACAGCCAGAGAAACATGAATCAGCAAAACATGAAATTCATGCATTTTTTTCACTTAAATTAATTGCAACCACTAGGAGCACTTTAAAAATGGATCAAATTGTATATTCACAATAAATTAAAGTTGATATTCTGCAGAATTGTTACTTATGATTAAAATTTGTGTTGTTTCAAGAATACCACATAATAGGAATATGCCCTAAAGATTTTATGATAGGCTATTAAATTATTTTTCAAAGAGATATTTGAAGTCATTAAAGTACATTTGGGAGTTTTATAAGTATTATAGGAAGAAAAGAGTTAAAAATTTTAAAAATTAAATTTTTAATATTTTACCAAAAGTTCACCAGAGTCCTCTGAAAGTAACTAAACCATTTATATAACAAATTCTCTGGGTATTCTTATATTTTATTCATAGAAAGAATTTATATTTTGACTGAAGCATGCTGAGAAGTTTTATAGAAAAATCCTATTTTTAAAAATGTCCTTTCCTTTATCACAGATTACAATGGTTACTCTACATGAATGACTATTTTTCTTCTATTGTCTTATGCCCTATTTTAAGACTAAAAATAGTCTTCTAATGACTATTTTTCTTCTATAATTTTTTTCCTGCAAAAATTAGTTTTATTTATCTTCTTAAATTGTAGATTTGCAGCTTTGTTACATCGACATATTGCATAGTGGTAAAGTCTAGAGAAATCTTCCTCATACACCTGTACAATACTGGATTTCACCTAATTTAATTTACCATTATCTAAAAGGCAAAGAATTTGAATAAGAGCTGATTACAACCAACATCATTGTTCTAAATTTTAAACAAAAGCATGTAATCAATTGCATTAAATATAAGTAGAAAAATGGTCAATTCAAGATAAAATTCAAGAATAATGTTTTTGAATCTATGTATTTACAGAAAAAATTCTAAAATATGATTCTACAGACAGTTAGATCCTACAGGAAATAATAGATAAAAGAGAACAAATATGAGAATTAAATAAAGGTTGAAACTAAAATGACATAAAATATATACCATATAAAATACTAACTAAAAAAAGCCTGCATAGTTACATTAATGTCAATAAATATGGACTTTCAAATAATTAATATAAAAAAAGATTTCAATATTGAAGTTGGTGTGCTAGGTAAAGAAAAATTTTAAATGTTTATGCATCTAACAACATACATTTAAAATACACATAAAAAAATTAACAGAAGCAAAAGGAGAACAGAAAAGCCTCAATCATGGTAGAACATTTTATCTTACTTCTCTCCATATCTGATTGGACTAGAAGATAAAATCTGTAAAGATAATAATCTGAGCAATGTGATAAATAAGCTTGGCCTCATTGATATGTATGGAGCACTTACTTTATTTCCCCAAATTGACCAAATGTAGGCCATATACAGAAAAACACAGTAATTGTCAAAGAAATGAAATCATACAGAATACATTTTCTTTTAACAGCAGAGTTCAGCTAGAAGTTAATACTGAAAATAAAAATTTTAAAAATAATAACTAAAAAGTGCTACATTTTTTGGAAAACAAGATAGACACTTCTAATTAACCCATTTGGCCACAAAATAATTCAAGTAAAAATAAGAAAAATTTTTTAGAATCTATTTTGAGATACTGCAGATCGACACATGTGGAAGGCAGTTAAATTCCAAGTTAGAGAGAAATTTATAGCTTTAAAAATATGTATTATAAAAAAAGGCTAAAAATCAATTATATAAGTATTTAGCTTAAGAACCTAGGGGAAAAAGGCAAATAAAACCTAAACTATATAGGAAAAAAATGATGTTAGTAGCAGAAATCAATAAAATATACTCGAATATTTAATATAGAGGATAAACAAAGCCAAAAGTTGATATTGGGGGGAAATTAACATTGACAACTGTGTTGAATTAGTCACATAAACAAGTGAAAAGATACGGATAAACAATAGCAGAACTAAGTAAGAGTATATTACTAGAGGTCCTACAGACAATCAAAGATAGGGTATTTTGAACAGAATTTATACTGATGAATCTAAAATTGTAGATAAAATAGACAAATTCCTAGAAAACGCACTTCAAGTTAATTCAAGAAATAAAAAATTCAGGTGATGTTTCACATAAAATAAAGAATATCTTCAATTAAAAATCTTCTCTCACAAAGGAAACATCCCGACCAGATGGCTTGACCCGTGAATTCTACAGTCATTTAAGGAAGGAATTATACCATCTATTAAAAGCTCTAACAGACAATTAAAAAGAAGAGGCACTTCCCAAGATGTTTTATTAGGTGTGTTAGTTTTCTATTGCTGTGTAACAAATTGCTACAACCTTAATGGCTTAAAGTAACAATCTCAGTTTCTCAGAGTCTGGGAACATCTTAGATGAATCCTCTGCTTAGTGTTTAATGCACTGCAATTAAGGTGCCGGTGTGGCTGCTTTCTGATCTGGAGCTTAGGGTCTTCTTCTAAGCTCATGTTTATTTCATAATTAGTTAATTAAATGAAGCAATAGGCAAAAATATGACCTCAGGAGATAGTTGGTTATATTCCAGAAATGCTAGGTCTATATATTCATTATATAGACAGGAAAATATGCCAGGAGAAAGACTTAAGAAACAATTATTTTGTTTGGTTCTTCTGTGCATAAATTGAATTCAATAAACATATCACCAACATCCATGCATTATTGATACAAATTAGTTAGGATTTTATGTTAGTAAGCTTTTAAAATGTTCGTAAGTGTCTTGAAGTTTTTACTTACAATTATATTTTGTTTATTTTACATTTGTTAATATTGGGACTACTATCTCTCAGCCTAAAAAAACATCAGTATAAAATAGACTTTAAAAAAAATCTATATAATACAAAGTGTTATCACTCTACATCTTTCCTTTACATTTACATTATTTTCTCATGTTTTATTATTGTTTTTAATTTGAAGATCTTTTTTTTCCTCCCTACTACTTTTCATTCTACAGATGATTTTGTTTTTTTTTTCCATTCTTTCAGTTGTTTCTTACTTTTTTTTTTTTTGGAGCATGAGCCATGACAGTTAAATTAAGAAATATTTTCATATTGTTAGCTGATAACACAAAGTATATACACTTACACACATATATGTACTATGTATGTTTACCATATCTATATTTGGTATGTATTGATATATACATATGTCATATTCAAAATATGCTAGTGAAATCATACATGTTTGGCTGGCATTGGGACAGAAACAACAGGAAGCTTTGATTAAGAAAGGAAGGAGGTCAAGGAAGGTTTCTCTGAGGAAGTAATTTTCAGAAGGTAGACCATCTGAAGATCAGGGAGATGTAATAGCAGAAGAAATCCAGTGGGTTAAGTATTGTTCCCTCAAAATTTACATCCACCTAGAACCTCAGAATGTGACCTTATTTGGTAATATGGTCCTTATAGATGCAATTAGTTAATGATACTGAAATCATCCTGGATATAGGTTGGGTCCTATATCAAATGACTGGTGCAGGAGAACACCATGTGAAATGGAGACAGAGATTGGAATGATACCTCTACAAGCTGTGGAATGCCAAGGATTGCTAGCAACCACCAGAACCTTGGTGAAAGACATGGAAGAGATGCTCTTTTGGAGTTTCTAAAAGGAAACAAAGCTACCGACAACTTGGTTTTGACTTCTGGGATCCAGTACTGGCATTTGTGGTAATTTGTTACAGCATCCCTAGGATACTAAGACAAGGAACAAAGGATCTAACTGTGACAGAAATGTAGTAAGCTAAAGGCAAAGTGACTTAAAATGGGATTGGAATGAGAAGCAACAGCTAATCATTATAGGTTCTGTAGGAGTCCGGATTTTATTCCAAGTACTATGGAAAATGATACGAGAGTTTTATGTGAGGGAATTACATGGCAAGATTTATATTTTAAAAATACTATACTGGTTGTTTTTAAAAATTAAGTGAAATAGAACAAGGACCGAAGCAAAAAGAATCTGGTAAAGGGCTAGGCTAATACAGGAGTCCAGGTAAGAAATGGTGGCAGTTTGGTTTAGGGTCATAGCAGTAGGGAAATGAATTGGGTTGAGATATATTATGAAGTTAGAATTGAGGACTTGCTTATGGATTCAATTTGTTTACTGAGAAAAAATTAAAGGTAGCTCCTAAGTCTGGGGAACTACTGGATGGATGCTCATGACATTTACCAAAACAGGGAACATAAGAAAGAGATTTGGGTGGGGTTGGGAGTGAGAAAAAGGGGGAATGTTCTTTTGTTTTGTGTGTATGAATTCTTCATATGGATTGAGATATAAATTTCAGGGATAACAGCATGTAAACAATACCTAATGGTATGCGAATGGTGAGACCATCTAAAGAGAGAGAGAGTAGTAAGAGAGGAAGAGGGAAATCTAAGATCAAACCAACACTGAAGCAAATTAGAAGAAAAATGTGCAGTAAAGGACACTAAATACGTAGCTGTGAGAAGAAAAATGTATGACTCTCACATAAGGAAAAATAGGGAAGTGGGGAGCCACGTTCTATTGCCCACAGTAATTGATACAACTGATTTATTTCTAAATAAATGAGGATTCATTAAATGACTGCATTTAGGACTTTTTACCTAATATCTTAGGGAAAATTTTTCTTAGCAATACATTCTGAGTAGCTCTCTGACATTTCTGTGTATTTAGTCTTTATTTTATTTTATTTTTAACTATGTAAGATGAGATAGAAGTGGAATTCTGAAGCAAATTACTAATGATAATTTGGTAAGGCCACAATTCTAGTTCAGACTGCTTCTTACAGCTTCATGAGCAGAAGGCCTCAATGGCATTCTGTTTTAAATTTTGTAGCCAGTTTAGTATGGGTTTTAAAAAATAGTATTTATATGTAAAATTCAAGTGAAGAGTAAAGAAGGCTGTAAACAAATAGCTAGTTTCAAATTTGGCTCATCCCCAAGGTAGAATTGGTCTTTCACAGTCATCCCACTTTTAGACTCATAGAAATGTAGAACTAGAAATAACCTTACAGACTGTATAACTGTACATCTTACTTTACAAATAAAGAAATCAAAGTTCAGAAAGACCAAATATCCTGCCTATGTATCTTGTTACTGGCAGAAATGGAATTAAGGTTACCGGTTTCCTTTTGATTGGTCAAAACTGTTAACTGTGGAAACTCCTCTTTGGAATTAATCCAAAAGGAGATGCTGTCTTCAAAAAGCAATAATATGAGGGAAGGAACAAAACAGATATTTATTGAATACTATAGTTATGGGAAAGAGGAATGAAGTCATAATGAATGACCCAAGAGTTTAATTACAATTTTATCACTTATTAGCTCTTTGATTTTAGACAAGCCACTTATTCTCACAGAGCATCAGTTTTCTCATCTGTAAAAATAAACCTGCATTTCACTGTTATGTGAGGATTTGTGATAATCCTTTGGTAACTATAATTAAGACTGAGACTCTTGTAGCCTTCAGTCCTAATACCACTGAAGTAACAAAGTTTTGAGTCATTACCTCAGAAGCTGACCTTGAGAGGAAGAGTCAAGTAGAGGAAAAGAGAGAGAGTAATAAGAAAAGGAAAAAAGAAAATAGCATGTTTAAGTTCTGTTCATATAAATATAATACAATATAGATACATTGATCTTCAACTATTGACTCAAATTTAAAAAAAAAAAAAAAAAACCTTTTTGTCAGTGTTTCTGCCTGCAGCAAGAATAAATCTCTGTTTTACATCTTAATAGATTACAGTTTTTCCATCTCTCTTGGTTTTTACCCATGTTACTGTTCTCATTTCTCTCCCAGCTCCTTGGGGAACTTAAACCTTTGGATATTCCTTTTCCTTCCAGCAGTCTCTTCCTTTCCATTAACTCCATTTTCCCTGCTTTTAATGTCCCCTATGTTGAAGACCCTCTTATGAAACTATATTATCTTCCGAGTTGGGGTCTAGAGCTTTTCTATATAACCAGATTCCTCAAATTAGTATGTTATATCTCCTATTACAGTCTCTCAACTATGATTCTCTCCATTTTATGTGAAAAGATTTTTAATCTCCATCTAAAACAGAATGCTTGAAAATTACATCTGTATCTGTAATAATTGAATCCAGTGACCTAATTTCATTCTTCACTTCTCTTGCTCTCTCAGTAGCATTTAAAACTGTTTTGTTTCTGCCTGGAGACTCCTTTCTCCCACTGTATTCAGTGAGCATGTCTTAAAATTCAGTATTTGCTCATATGCCTCTCTCTGTTCATACCTACATTTTTACAGTGGTCAAGAATGATCATAGCTTCCACTGCAGGTAGCTAAATCTACAATCTCTGGCTTCAGACCAAATGTTTCTTTGGATTCTTAATCTTCCACTTGCAATTAAGGAGAAAAAAAACTGATTATTTGAGAAATATTGCATAGGTTTCTAAACTTAAATCCCTGCCTACCCTGCAACCTTAGCAATAATTTCTGAATACCTGATCTGGTTTTATCTCTCTAAATTATACATTTAATTTCATTCTCCTGCTCAAGAACATTCTCTCTCTTATTTCTTATAGGATATAAGTCTATACATGGTAGATTTGCTCTTATATATTAGGTATTTTATTTGAAAGCCATAAGAAAAAAATAGTTAAATTATTTTTTAAAAATTTTAAGAGGAAGAGATGTTAAAGACTGATAGTATAAGTTATCCAATATATTTAATCTTTTTCCTCAGGTACAATAAAGAGTAAAATCCACATTTTAAAGAATATACAGTTTGATTAGTTTTCAAAAATGTATACAGTAATTTAATCACCATGACAGTCAACATATGGAACATTCCTATGGCCTTAAAAAAATTTCTCTGGACCCTTTTTGCAGTCAGAGTATACTGATACTAATACCATAGCAAACATTGATCTACTTTTTATTATGATAGCATTGACAATTGTGAAATTTCATATCAAAGGAATCACACAATATGGCTTATTTCACTTAGCATAATGCTTTTGAGATTCTTCGTGGTTTTGCATGTATCAGCAGTGTAAAATAGTTCATCTTTTTCTTGAACAGTTTTCTATTATATAGATATACCACAGTTTGTTTATCTGTTTGCCATTTGATGGATATTAAGGCCATTTCTAGTTTTCAGCTATAATGAACAAATCTGCTCTGAATATTAAAAATATATATTAAAATCTCTTAAGCAGATACCTACAAGTAGAATTTCTATATTTTCTGATGACTGTATCTTTATAAGAAAATGGCAGACTGTTTTCCAAAATGGAATGTCATTTGACGTCATCAACAACAATGTATGAGAATTCTAAATTGCTCCATAACCTCATCAGCACTTGGTATTGTCACTCCTAATTTTAGTGATTTTGGTGGATATGTCATATCTTATTTAGTTTGTACTTTCCATTTCCTGTTAAGTAACAATATTGAGCATGTGGTCATGCATTTATTGGCTATCTATACGCCCATTAAAGTTATTTTTTAATCATCTTGTTATGGAGGTTTCAGAGTTTTTTATGTAGTGAATAGACAAATCCATTATCAGATATGTGTTTTATAAATATTTTATCTGAATCTGTTACATGTGTTTTTATTTATTCTAACACTGCCTTTCGAAGAGCAATTTTAATTTTGGTTAAGTCCAGTTTATTTTTTCACTATTTTTGAGGCCTATATAGTTTTTCTTTAAGTAAAGGTGATAGAGATTTTTTCCCTGCTTTTTCTTTTAGAATCTATGAATTTAGCTCTGACATTTAGACGTGTCATCTGTGAATTATTAATTTTTATATGGCATGTAAATATTCATTTTTTCTCATATGGTTATCCAATTGTTCTAGTTCTATTTCTTTAAAAAGCTATCGTTTCTCCCTTAGATTTCCATAGTAATTCTGCCAAAATCAAGTGACCAAATATGTTTGTCTGTTTTGATTCTTATTTTTTTCATTGATCTATAAGTCTATTTGCCAATACTAAAGAGTCATGATTACTTCAATTTTATACTAATACTTGAAAGATCTACAATTTTTTCATATTGTTTTACTTAATAAAGCCCTTCATGTTCTGAGTAAATTTTAGAATCAGCTTGTCAATTTCTACATAAACAAAAAAGAAGAAAAAAACCTACATGAGAGCCACTGAGATTGCTTTGGATATATAAATCAGTTTTGGGAGAAGTGATATCATAGCCATATTTAATCTTCTGATCTGTGAATATGGAATATCCCCCCATTTATTTAAAATTATCTCAAAATTGTTTTAATATTCTAATGTCCAATTTTTATTGATAGCATATAGACTTATTATAGATATTTATAATATTGTATTCTGCAATCTTACTGTATATACTTATTAGTTCTAATAGCTTCTTTTACATAGATGCATGTCCTCTATGAAATATTCTACTTTGTTGCATTTCGTGCCATTTTAATAACTTTCCCCTTTCAAACTAAGCAAGTTTTTTTATATTCCTAGTTTGCTAAAAGTTCTTTTGTGTGTATGAATTGGTTTTAATGTTATTAATTTGTCTTTCTGGCTTTTTATTGACTGAGAAAATAATGTGAGTTTTCTTTTCTAGTAAATTGTATAAATTGATTTCAGTTGTTGAAATAACCTCACTCCTTTACTAAAACATAATGGTTCATGAGGTATTATACTTTTTATATAATTCTAGCTAAAAGTATTTTCTTCATTTATAGAATTTTGGATAGAGTTGTTTTCTTTTCTTTTTTTCCTTCTTTTTTCTTTCTTTTTTTTTTTTTTTTGGTTAAGTGTTGCTCCGTTGTCTTGTCTTCTACCTATCAGTGCTTCTGACAGAAGCCTCCTTTAATTTTTAATCATTATATCATTGTTCCTTGTTTTTTCTTGCTGACATCTTCAAGATTTTTTCTGTGTATCTGGGTTTTAATAATTTTACTATGATTTTCCTGGTTATGCTTTTCCTCTTCTCATTCTTAAAATTCTCTGAACTTTTTGAATATATGATTTGTCTTTTCTCATTACTTTTTGAAAATTTAATTGTATATAAGACCATTTGATACTGTTTTACAGCTTTTGGATGTTCTGTATTCTGTTTTTCCTTGTTTTCTCTGAATATGTTTCAGTGTGGATAACTTCTATACACCTATTTCCAGGTTCGCTGATTTTTCCTTTACTATGTCTAGTCTCCTACTAAGTCCAGTCAAGGGAATGCTTAAATTTCTGATAATTTTTCTTTTCTAGTATTTGTATTTGATTCTTATATTTGTAGTTCCCAAATTAGTGTTGAAATTTTCCATTCGTTTATACATGCTGTCCACTTTTTTTTTTTACTAGTTCCTGCAAAATATCAATAATTGTTAATTTAAAATCTCTGCCTGAAAAGCTCATCATCTTGAATTTTTATGTTTCTGGTTCTGTGGACTCTTTTATTGATTTACACTAGGACCTTTTTCATTCCTCCTTTCCTCCCTGCCTCTCTCCTCCCTCCATCTCCCTCTCTTCTTTCTCTCATTCCTTCCCTCCTTCCTTCCATATTAAACATTGCATTGGTGAAAAAACACAGAGGACACTGAGGTAAATATTTATATTCCTAAATGTCCACTCCCCTTTATCTGACAGGCCAGTAACTTGGAGCTTGAGTTAGCAGAGAGTAGTTAAGCTTGAGTTGCGATTTAGTGTCACTATGGACACATTCAGTGCAACACGGGCTTAAAATTCTTCCATTTATGGACTGCGCTGATGTTGTAATTTGCATGTATATGGGAATGTCAGAGGGTTTGTCTAAATATTCCTGTCCCATTTTTAACTTTCTGAAGTCTCTTCATGTCTGTGTGCAAAGGAGAGTGGGGGCTTTCTCTTTGCATTCTTGTGCTTCCCTAGCAATAGACTATTGTGGCTTGCTACTTACTGCAAGTCTCATGGTGGGAGCAAGAGGAAGGGGAGACTGAGACTTCATAGTTCTACTCCTCCAGTCCCAGTGTTATGGTAGCTCTCTGCACCAAACCTCAGCACTGGGTCTTTCTTCATTTCCCTTCCTCTTCTCTAGAGGGTTTAGGGTGCATCTAGGGTGTAATCAATTTATTTAGTCCTCCAAGACAGCTGACCCCTGCCTTGAAGGGTTTGGTGTTTCTACAGGCTGATTTCCTGCCTTTCCTCTGCAGCAATACACTATATCATTGTAGATTTCTGAGATTAAGTAAGTGTCTTGCTCTTCTCTCAGTAGCAGATGGGTTTTCCTCCTATATAGTGTTGGTTGAGGAGGGCTTCTATGCCTCTCTTAATGGCAGCTGACCTTGGCCTGGGAGGAAGGGATAAGAATGTCCCCTGTCCCTTTGCCAAGTACAGTCAGTCTTTGCCTGAGTCTTGTGAAAGGGTTTCCTTTCTCTCTTCTATAGGCAGATGGCTTTGATTATCAAAGCAGGACTAAATGTTGTATGCTAGACAGGATCTTGCCCCTCCCCTAGTAGCAGATTGTCTTGTTCTCTTTTTCTGCCTATCTCTAGGAGCAGTTGAGCCCATCTTGTAAAAGAGCTGGTGGCCAAGCAGGTGCAGGCGCCCCTGGAATGGCACCCTCAGGAATTCTGACTTCTCATGATAGCCTATGGTAGGTCTTAAGAATTTTAAAAATGTTAGTTGCCTTCCTCCCACCCACATGTATGGCTGCTTTCACTCTGCTCCATGTTCTGCTGATAATTAAGTAGTTTGTGTGTCCTGTCTTTCCTCAGAGGAGCTTGTCAACCTTTGGAATTTTGTTCATCTCAGAGGGATCTCTTAAGTATTCAGATTGTTGTTTGTTTAAGAAAAAATTAGTATTTGTCTAGTTTATCTAGCTCTTGCTCATTCTTTAGCCTGGAAGCAATATTCACATCATTATTTTTTACATTGTAACTGGAAATAGAACTCTCATCTATTTTTTTTTTTTTTTTTTTTTTTTTTTTTTTTTTTTTTTTTTTTTTTTAGTATTGGTGCATATTATTCTTCCTTTAGTTGGTTACCAGAGAAATAATTTGGCTTGTCCTGATGGGTGGTGTAAGCAAATAGTGTAAAATTTTGAACATTAAGTTGGGCCTCAGCAGGGTGAAATGTAACACTGTAAGAGTCTTGAAGGAACTAAGGGACTGCACACTCAGGAAATATAATATCTGAAAAATATGATTAGTAAAATTAACATCACTATTCAATTTCTTTTTTAAAATTCTTTCTATTCTTTCTTTTTCTCCTTCCTTCATCCCTTCCCTTCCCTTCCCTTCCGTTTCATCCATTCCTTCCATTCCTTCTTTCTCTTCTCTTCCTTTCTACTCTTCCTCTTTCCCTCTTTCCTTATTTCCTTTCCCTTTCCAATTCCTGAATTCAGGTTAATAAAATGTACTTAGTATATGAGACCTTTACACTTAGCTTAATATTAGAAGGTTTAAATATAGTATTTCTATGTTATATTCTAGCTTTCCTTTATTTCCAGAGAAGAACTTCGGTTCCAGTCAAAATTTTCTTTTTACAATTCCTCAACTCTGTGTTTTTGTTTATGGCTGCAATGCATTTTCCTATTCAGTTGTTAACCCTGATCTTTTAAAACCTCTAAATTCTTAATAACTGAAAATTGCTACCAAAATGTTTTGTACTTTTAGAATTAAAAAAATAGAAATCAAACAAAAATAACTTTTCAGTATGCATTTTCACTGCTCATTTGACAACTTAAAATCATGCTGAATCTGTATCATTGAGCACTGTGCTAATATAGAACAAAACTGCTTCCTGTTGTAATTTTTAAATAAAGAGCACCACCTTGTGGGAACACATGCTTAACCATGTTATATCAAATGGAAAACAAATATTAACAGAATAGTGTTTTAAATTACTTAATAATTTATTTAAAATTATTGAATGTAGAAAGAAAGCATCATACTACTTCTAAAGAAAGAACTGAAAAGATAGAAAATAGAATTTGAAAATCTTTGATAATTACACATTGTGTACATACATAAAAATATCACATGTATCCTATAAATATGTACAATTATGTATCAATAAAGAATCTATTTTATTTCAATCTAACAACTGGCCTTATGCAAGCCACTTAATTTTTTGAAGGTTTCATGTGTTTCTTCATTTGCAAAGAAAAACTGGAAATGATTATTGCTACCTCATTGAATAATTGAGAGACTATGAAATAGTGCAAGCAAAATGAATAACTAGGTACTTGATGTGGTAGAGGCTCAAAATGGCATGAGTTTATTACTTGTAGGATTCATATTTTCTTGATAGTATTATGAATAGTATCCTGGTTATACTGAAAACACATCTCAGAAGAGAAAACTCACTTGAATTTAACTGTTTTGGACAAAGTTTAATTGCACTGTCTGTGGAAATGGATGATGGAGCACTAGAAAATTTAAACTGGAGTTTAGATAGAAGTCACTGATAAAGATCTCTATATCAAAGTGATAATTGAAAACATGAGAATAAAGAAAATCTGGATCAAAAGCCTGTGCAAGGAAAAGAACAAGCAACCAAAGCTAAATATTGAGAAATTTTGAAGATTAAATTATGAATAATCAGCAAGTGTGATTAGATATGTAGGATGAGATGATGTTTTTTTTTTTCTGTTTGTCTTTCTGGCACTGAGTTTTGGCTCATTCTCTTTCCAGCCACTCTCATCATCACCAACTATTAGAATCGTATTCCTCTACAGACTTACTGTATATCCCCTGCTTTCTATGTTTGATTATTTCAGTCCAATGTATAGTATAGGTAAAGAATTTTTTAGAGTATTTTAATAGAATAACAATAAGATGCAAGATTCATAATATAAATCACTCCACAATTTTATGATAATCTTTCTAATATTACACAGACATTAAATTTAGATATATACCCACATGTTTATGTATAAGCATATTCACATTTAAAGGCCATTAAATATAACTAAGTTTTTCCCTAACTTCACATATTTCAAAAACTAACATTCTTTCCTCATAGGTGAATATAAACTTAGCACTACCAGATGTAAATCATAATTAAATCGCAATTTATATAAGAAATTTTGGCATCATCTGCTGCCTTCAAAAGCAAACTTATATTCATCTTGTTAAGGTGATGTGTTTTGCTTCTTATATGGAGATTCTTTCCTGTATGGCTTACCATAGGACAGAGGTTGTCTAGATTATCAACAACTTTGCCCTAATTTATATAATTTAGTATTGTGATATCAGTGTGAATTCTACAGTGAAATATTATATCATTTTTTCAGTTATGTTCAAAAGACATTGATTTAGCATATATTATGTGAAAGATTATAGTTTATCAATTAAGAAAACATATATAACTTTTATGTAAAACACATATATCTCAGCTTTCCTTATTTAAATTCAAAAAACATTTCACCTGTTGTAACTGCATAATGCATTATATTTTATTGCTGACTTTAGGAATACTATAATTTTTTTTTTAACTGAGGAGATATTCTTTGTAATTGTAGTTAAAAAGAATGTGTGTGTTTGAGTCATGCTGGAGGTGGGAAGGAATGTGGGTGGTTGTGTTTTATTTTTCTAGGCTGTGGGTGGTATTTTGATATGTTGGGGATATTTCTAGGATTGCGAGTGAATGTTCTATTGTAGTTTCTGTTGTCTTTAGTCAGAGATGTGCTGAATGTTGTTTTTCTTGCAGATGGTATTTGGAAATTTGATCCAGAGCAACATGTTTTTTTTTTTTTTTTTTTTTTTTTTTTAAAAAAAAAAGTAGGGAGAAATTTATACTAGTTAAGCATACTCCTACACTACTTATCTGGTAGTTGTTATTGCTTTTCTAGTTTTATCTTGTTTCTTCATGAGAGAGATAATGAGTGATGAACAAGACTGTTAGCTTTAATATTTGACATACTGAAGACTTTTGACAATTCCCTTAGTAACAAGTACTTCCCTCAAAGGAAAGAAGAGAAAAGTGACCGGACATTAGATAAGAAATATGGAAAGAAAGTTCTGAAGTATATTAAAGTGGGAAAGAAAATTTATGGCAAAACAAACAAATCTGAAATTACAGTCTCTGTTTTACTATACTAGGTATAGGACCCAAAGAAATCCTCATGTACATATCCCAGATTTATAAAGTGATTATAATTACATTCATCTTATATATGTCAAGTAAACAATATTGCTTCAAGATTCATCCTCAACTCTCTACTTCTTGGTCTTCATAAAAATCACCTAACTTATGGCTGTATGTGTAGCTATAATAATTATCAATTACTAGGAAGATAAATTTATCTCTTTATCTGTAAGTATTTCAATTATTTATTCCTTAGGTTTTTTTCTGAGCTCTAGATCCACTTTACTTGGATTTCACAAAAGACCTTGAAGTACAAATTAATTACTACCCTCATTTTTCTCCTATATTCTATATTTTAGTAAATAGTTCTACCATCTAGTCAGATGATCTTGAGTAGATTTTCAAGTAATAAACAGTAACGATAATAAGAATTAATATTGAAATAAGGAAATTTTCTAAGAGTTAAAGCAATAGTAAATGACAATAAGTTACTATAGAGGAACGGGAAAAGGATGAGATGACAAGGAGAAGAAAGAATAATGAGGAATAAATAGTGATGATGTGAATTTCAAAGTAGAGGGCATTTGAAGCAAGAACTAGGAAAAATAGTTTGGTAATGTAGAAAAATAATACATTTTATTCTTTTGTGACTGAGCAAAAGATAGTATAGCTCATAGAGAACAAGCATTTTTTCAATATATCTCGTTTACAATCTATATGTATACCTTTTAAAGAGATATATATATATATATATATATATATATATTATATTCTTTTTCTTTGTTTTCAACAAAACTAAATAATTTGAAACTGTGCCTTTTTGCGGAAGAGTAAACCATGGCATATGTCACATGGTACATGTGCAGGACAAAGAAGAAATATATCTACTGTTGTCTTTTTTCCCTATTAGCCTACAGGGTTTGAGGTGACTGGAGCCAAGTGCATCTCACTTGCCATTGCTCAACATCTTTCATGGCATATAAATATTCAGTATAAATTGACGAACATATGTTATTATTTAGTACTTGATTCCTACTCTTAGAAGGCTCATAGTGTAACAGAGGAATCAGGCAGGTAACCAAATGTTACAATGCTACAATGCTATAAATTGTGAATGATTATTTGTATGAAGTGATTCCATGTGAGGGGAGCTAGGGGGTAGAGATGGCTATACATTGAGCTACGTATGGAAGAATCCAAGTATTTGACAGGTAGGTAGAGGAAAATACAGTTTAGGAAAAGAAAGACCAACCTAGAAAAAGGAAATTGCATGAGTAACAATATAGCATAATTAAATTATAAGATGTGTTTTAGGAAGTAAGTTATACAATAGTGAAGGTTTAGAGGGAAAAAGTTCCATTATAAGAAAAATGGAGCAAAGGTAGTTTGACAGTTTTGAAGTATCTTAATAAATTTCATTCTACCCAGCACTTTGGGAGACTGAGGCGGGTGGATCACTTGAGGTCAGGAGTTTGAGACCCACTTGGCCAACATAGTGAAACCCCATCTCTACTAAAAATACTAAAATTAGCTATGTGTGGTGATGCATGCCTGTGATCCCAACTACTTAGGAGGCTGAGGTGCAAGAATGGCTTGAACATGGGAGGCAGAGATTGCAGTGAGCTGAGATTGCACCACTGCACTCCAGCCTGGGCTACAGAGCAAGACTCTGTCTCAAAAGAAAAAAAACAAAACAAAATCTCATTCTTAAGGATTTTGAAAATCATCTTGTGAGCTGTTTCTTTTCCTTTTTTTTTTTAATATCAGAGAGTTATAATTGATACAATCAGATTTATGTTTGTATCAGGATAAAAATTATTTTGTAATATATTTGCAGATTCTTTCACATTTAACAGTCAGTATCACTTTTGGCTGAAACAGGAAGAAAAAGTAAAAAGCATAGAAATCTAAGTAGGTATAGAGATTAATAGTAAAATGTTTTGCATAGATAAGTGCTAATGCAAGACATCTTTGTTTCTAAAATTCAAACAATTCATGTGCATGTGTGTGTGTGTGTGTGTGAGAGAGAGAGAGAGAGAGAGAGAGAGAGAGAGAGGAAGAGAGAGAGAAAGACAGAGAGAGACACAGAGAGAGGAAGAGAGAGAGTTTGTATTTTCCCAAAATGGCCACAGTAGTATCTCCTATTTCTCATGTTCTTAAAATGTGACTTTGATACTCCTTCCAACTTGATCTAAGGACTTGTGATATTGGCAGAAATAGAAATGATGCTAGGAGACTTCCAAGGCTAAGTCATAGATAATCTAGCTTCTACTTGGCTCTTTTTCTTTTTTCTTTCTTTCTTTCTTTTCTTTTCTTTTTTCTTTTTTTTTTTTTTTTTTTTTTTTTTTTTTTTTTTGGAGGGAGCTCAAACTGACACATACAAAGAAGCTGCATGGATAAGTCAGGTGTGGTGCTGTTCCAGCTGACAGCAGGGCTGGAGGCCCAGATGAAAACCAGCACCAACCACCACACATCTGAATAAAGACACCTCCAGATAATTTCAGCTGCCAGGTCTGAGGTCATTTCGTGTCTTCCTGGTTGAGGCTATAGACATGAGGTATGAGGTCATTTCGTGATTTCCTGGATGAGGTTACAGACATCCTTGCACAAAGGTAAGGTATCACCACTGTGATCTTCCAAAATTCTTGACCCAGAGATTCCACAAATTTAATAAAATTATTTTTTGTCAAATATTTTTATACAACTATAGTAACTGAAACAGTGAGTGTGTGTATATATTCATTTAATAGAATAATGTGTGTATTCATGAGTGGCAGCTCATATATTTTTGAAATCAAAGCAACAAATTTATTAAGTATACTGTCTAAAGTGCAGAAATTTATAAAGTCAGTAAGTTTCAAGAGAGTCTCACTTTAAAGTGTGCCCATCTTGATTTACATTTGGCAGATGGGCAGCAGGGATTCTAGAGGAAAAGAGGGCTTTTCAATAGATTTTCTATTTGAAATCTATTAGAATAAAATTCAAACATTTTCATAGTTGCTCCCATTGTTTCAATCAGAAAGTCTGAGCTAATCATGCAGCAATAAAATCCTAATGTATCACATTCTGAGAATGCAAGCAAGATGTTTTAAAATAATGTCTCCTAGTACCTATTAATCATAATGAAGATATGCTGGTAGTTAGATTTATTATGTAGTGTTCTTTGATAAAGACAATATTTAGGGCAAAATTTAAAGGATGGATTACCCATGCTATTGGGAAATAACAAAAAGAAGGAAATTTGGAACATCAGAAAAGAAGAAAAAACAAGCAAGGGGAAAATATGGGTAAATAATATAGACTTTTCATCACCTCTGGAATTTTCAGAATTATGTTTAATGGTTGAAGCAAAAGTGATTACAGTGCCTAATGAAGTTCTCAAAACCAATTTTGATAAGTAACACCTCTCAAACTTATAATGTGCAGAATTGTTCCTTCAAAGAAAATGATTCCACTTTTCACAAGAAGTCAGTATAGAAGCCGCTGGGTAACAAACTGATTTTAACCACACAGAATTAATGTTTAAGACATGAGAAAAGCTCACTTGCAGGAAGATATTGGCAGACTTTCCAACTCTGCAGAATAGCAAAGTTACAACTGGATTGGGATGCTTCATCAGTTCAACAAAAGGCCAGAAGCGTGCTCTGTGCTGTAAAGAATACAAAATGAAAACGCTTAAACGGGTTTTTTTTTTTTTTTCAATTCCACAAAATAAGCTTGCAGAAATCATTCTCGTTTTATAAAAAATAAGATTAGTAATTTGAAGCAGAAACATTTTGAGAAAGAATGAAAGGGACTTCTTTCCTTATCCACATTTTAAAATCCTTAGCTGCAAAATTGATATGGCAAGCTACAAAAAGATGCCAACCTTGAACCTAACCAATTATACAGAGCAGCCCATAAGAACAAAACTTGCTATTGCAGCTTTACAGACATTTCTGGAAATGCAAGAAGTTCTTTTATATGTATCTATATTTGATGAGGCAGGTGAATGCAGTAAAAAATGCATTACTGGAAAAAAGTAATGTAACATTTTTGCTTATATCCTAAGCCATTACAAAGTTAACACTGGTTTAATAAAAGAGAGTGCTTTTGAATAGCTGTTTTACCTCCAAGCATTGTCAAAGCATTGTCTGGTAGAGTTTTAAGTACCTGGTCCTTTCATTTTTGGCATATATTCTCTTGAGCTCCTAATATAAATATAAGCAACCTCTCTGTTACCCACCTTCCTCTCCCCACTGCCTTAAACACAAAACAAAAAAAAAGTACCTTAAATACCATTCTAATGAGGAATTATGGCTAATTTTATATTCTCCTATCTTGTCTAATATTCTCCATTTAATTTCATTGTCTACTTATATTTCATTATACAATTTTTTATCTATACAAATGTGATCCTTAGTTTCTTTCCTTTGCCCATAAAATTTCTCCTGCCTGAAATGTTCTATTTCTGTATCTAACTTACCTTTCTCTGCCTGGTAAGCTCCTCTTTAACTTTAAAGGACCAGTTTAGAAGTTGCCTCTTTGGATATATGTATTTTTTTTTCTGTCCTGCCTAGCCTAGCCATGATTATAGTGTAGTTTTCTTTCCTGGGTCCCCAGGTGATCTCCAAAATATGTTGTATCACATTGTTTGCATGTCTGCCTCCCAACACCATTGTCAGCAACTAAATGGTGGGGACAACAAGAAATTTATCACCAAATCTCTACTACCTAACCCAGTACCTAGCACATGACTCCAGCATGTGTTTCATTAAATATTTCATAAGGTAAAATAAACCTTTTTCTGTCTTATCATCCCTAAGCCTTTCTACAGGCTACTCTTGTGTCTTTTGGATAAGAAAGAGAAATTCCAGATGTTTTCAAAGTGTATGAGATTGTAAAATATTTTCCTTTCCAATAGCTTCATTAAGATGGAAGGACATTGTAATACAAATAGCCACAGTCACAGATTTTGAAGTCAGACAGAAGCCTGAGCACAAGTGCCACATTCATCATTTACTAGATGTGATTATGATCAAGTTTTTACTACATCAAAAGGGTGGGCATAAATATTAAATGTGATAATCCAAGTGGATATAATGCAGAGTGATTTTCCACAGACAGTAATCATTACTTTTCCTAGTCAGGCAGAAACTAAGCTGAGATTGCAGTTTGGACTCCAATGCCACTGAATATCAGTGTACCAAAAACTATACTAGAGCCCTATCAGAATGCCAGAATGGCTGGGAACAGAAGAGTACAGCAGCTCAGAGTATCTATGGCTACGTAAATTCCCTCAGGACACAGAAGCTTGCCTTTGCCAGTTAAAATGGAGCTGTATACACACCATGGTTTACTTCTTTGGCTCAGACACTAAAAAAGCTACTGCATTTGTAGCTTGCATATTTCCTTTCTTATCTCTGGCAGAGGTGACAATTTAAACATATCGTGTAATTGCTATCATGAGTTAAAGAAACCTAATGATAAAGCAAGAAAATTGGAAAGGCGAAGAGGGCAAGAATGAAGCAGCAAAGAATTTCAGCTCAATATAGAGTTTTCCCCTCATTCAAACTATAATGTTTGTGTATTGATCTCTTTGCACACTACTTTTGCATTTTAAGAATTTTAATGCAATATACACTTGAAAATTTCTAGATAGGAGATGATATTTCATGTCTCTCAATATTTACCTGATATATATTTATACATATACAGTAGGATTTATTATATACTTTTCAAATGATGTAAGAATGATTTTTAAGGGAAATTGAATAATTTCATCTGATGGAATAAAAAAATTAGCATTGCCAAATATTTATAGGATGATTTGAGGTGAGATCTGTGATTACTATAATGAAAAAATAGACAACTGTAGTTTATAAGGTGGTTGATTTCATTACCTTCCTTTTATGTTGAGAGTATTTTATGGTCTACAAAACACTTAAAATTATAAAACACAAACCAAGTTCCCACATCTGTGTTTTCTGCTAATGAATATTTTTTAGAGCTGTATTTTTGTAAGACATCTGTTTAAAAATACCTGGCCTTTGTATATGTTAATGGTTTATAAAAGTAAAATATGTAGAATAAGTGAACATAGTGTATTTTTCCAAGAACTGACACAAATGCTATACAATTAATACATATTTGATTTGTCCTTAACATTACCAACATTAGCAGCTAACACATACTAAATAGTTGTTGTGTGCCAGATGCTATGCCAAGTCACTAAAGGCATTATGTCATGCCACTACATGACATATTACTAACCCATGAGGAAAATATATATTGAATAATATCACTTTATACTTGAGGTGAGGTGTTTGGAGACTTTGAGTCCAATAGGTGAAAGCCAGTCTTGCTCTTAGATATAGTTACAAATGATGAATTCATTTACAGAAGCCTGAACACTGTAAAAATTATGTTGTAACTTGGTTGAGATGGTATCTTCCAATTATAAGGTTCTAGAATTCTTGAGTTAGATCTGCATATATCAACAGAATAAATGTTTCAATAGAATGAAAAATTTATACTTTGAACTTTCATTTTTCTCTGTATTTCTATGTAAGAATTTATAATTTTATACAACCTTTAAATTATTTTCCCTTCCTTTTAGTGAATCATCAGACCTTGAAGTTAGGTAAGGCAGAGGATTAACAAAAAGAACTGGGCTCAGAAAAAAATGATTTTCACAAGACCATTCATTCATTCATTGTTCCAGAATTTAGATCCTGACTCTCGAGCAGTATTTTTTTTCATCAGACAACACTGACAAATTCAATTCCATAATCCAAATTTTATATTCACTATGATAACTTGAAATGTGCTGTTAGTATAATATTGCTAGTAGCATTAAAATCAATGTCTAATAATAGGAATCAGGTTACAAAATTTGATAGCCGATTCAGCCAAGTACAATGGCTCACGCCTGTAATCCCAGCGCTTCGGGAAACTGAAGCAGTTGGATTGCTTGAGCCCAGGACTTAAGAGACCAGACTGGGCAACATAGCAAAACTCCATCTCTACTAAAAATACAAAAATGATCCAGGCATCGTGGTAAGCACCTGTAGTCCCAACTAGTTGGGAGGCTGAAAGAGGAGAACGGCTTGAGCCTGGGAGTCAGAGGTTGTAGTGAGCCAAGATTGCACCAGTGCACTCCAGCCTGGGCAACAGAGCTAGACTCTGTCTGAAAAAAAAAAAAAAATCTATAGACTTTTCATGGAAATCTTTACATATAAATGTTACAAGGGCTGGAAGCACAATTTTTGTAAAAAAAAAATGTAGCATTATGCAATTATATTGAAAATATTTATTTTTCTTTTCATATTATGTTTAAAATAGCTATAGGTTGAGCTACCATAGAAATTAGCCTTTATCTCTGAGAACTAAATGGAAAGTCTTGGTTTCTGAATTTTTTTTGATTTTGCTTTGAGCTATTGAAGTTATTCATCTGGGAAAGAATGAAAATAGTTCATTAGAGTCATCAGGATTAGAATATCTGGTGTTCAAAAGTTGATTATAAGAGTCCAAAGAGTAATAATAAAATATAACAGGAGATATTTGTCCTTTTGAGGGGCTTTTCAGTACCTTCTGTACCCTCAGTGAATTCTTCATCATATACTTCTTAGGGGAAGTGAAACCTATATGTCCTATAGAAGCTACAAAAATACTGGCTTTTCCACAATATATAGTTAAGGAGTAGCTGCTTCTTTTGGGCCTGTCAAGTTTGATGCCTCCATTAAGGACTGGAATTGAAAGCTGGTGATCAAAAGAGCATCTGCATTGGGCAATTGTACATGTTTCTTCCTGCAGCTACAACAAATTACTGTAATTTTTGTAGATGAAAACTACATTACTTTATTATCTTAGTCATCTGGAGGTGAGAAACTTCACATTGGTCTTACTGTGCTAAAATCATAGTGTTAGCCAGGCTGTGTTCCACTGAAGACTCTAAGGAAGAATCTACTTGTTTGCCCTTTCCTACTGCAAGAGTCTTCCTGCATTCCTTGGTGTGTGGCCCCTTCTGACACAAACCAGCAGGATAACATCTTCAAATCACTCTCCCACCCATGAACTCCTGCCTCTCTTTTATAAGAACCTTTGTGATTGCATTGGGACCCCTGAATAATCCGGAATAATCTTTCCATCTCAAGATCAGTGACTTATTAGCATCTGTAAACTTTTTTGACCATATAAAGTTAACACATTCACAGGCTTCAGGGATTAGGATGTGGACCTCTTTGAGAAGCCATAATTCTGCCCACCAGAAAAATCCTGTCTGGTGGCTCAGTAGCAGAAGCAGTGTTCATTTCCTAGGGGCAGCAGTGACCTAAGGCCCAGTGGGATAATGTGGGGTGCAGTGGAAATTGGAAAATCAGTGACATTCAGTGTTCTGTGACAAGTGTCCCCGTTTGATGGGTACTGGTAATGTTTAGTGTGATGCAGGGTTACTCCTAAGCGTTCCATCCTTGGTTGTATTTTTCAAGCCAGGTTCCTCATGTTTTTTGGTGGCTCTATGACCTACTGAATACACCTTCCATAAGTTTCTTGTGGATTAATCACAAGCCTGACTCTGTGGGAGAGAGTGTATTGAATATAGATGGTAGTGAATGGATAAGAGAGATGATGTTTGAAGATAAAAGATCCAGCTTTCCCCAATCCAAAAAAATTAAGAGAGTTTCCACCTGTTAAAAAGACAAATTATTGATTTACTGAATAAATGTAGTGATCATTAATCAGTTATTTTTAATCTTAAAGGCTTTTCATACCAAAAATATATTTTAAATGATTCCTACATTTTAAGTTCATATCTAGTTAGATTATAATATTGAAGCTCATTCAATGGAATCTAAAATTTTAAAGTAGTTGATTATATTTACAATTAACAAAATTCATATTACTTGTAAATATGTAACCTGAAATACATGTGACATAAAATTTTCAAAGCTCATACGGTCTTATTTATGCTAATTTCTCATTGTGATGGTGCATGCAGAGCTGGTTTTAACTTATCTTTTTGGTACATATCCCTTCTGGAAGAGGTAGAAAGGTCAACTAATTTAGATTATCCAGGGGGCTCTGCTCAGCATCTCTCTGCCTGTGGTCTTCTGCCTCCATTGTATTGGCTCTGGGCCACTCCTCACTATTTGAGCACTGAAAACAACAGGAGGCTATAGGCCTCATGTACAGTTGGATCCTTTTGGTCTAAAAAGAATGACTTCTGAAACCTGCAAATGTGACCAGGAGACAGCAGTCAAAGAACACTCAATAGATACTTTGATTTGCATTCTAGAAATCACTGGAGGAAGTGAAAAAAGAGAAAGGAGTTGTTGATTGCTAATCAGTTCTTGCTAATTAGAAATAAGACACATAGAAAATAGATGTTAGGGCCAGGTGCAGTGTCTCACACCTGTAATCCCAGCAATTTGAGAGGCCAAGGCAGGCAGATCATCTGAGGTCAGGAGTTCAAGACCAGCCTGGCCAACATGGTGAAACCCATCTCTACTAAAAATACAAAAAAAAAAAAAAAAAAAAAAAAAAAAAAAATTAGCCAGACATGGTGGTGCATGCCTGTAGTCCCAGCTACTTGGGAGGCTGAGGCAGGAGAATCGCTGAATCCAGGAGGCGGAGGATGCAGTGAGCTGAGATTACGCCACTGCATTCCTGCCTGGGCACAGAGTAAGACTTTGTCTCAAAAAAAAAAAAAAAAAAAGTGAATGTTAGTCAAGATCATGTGGCTCAAATTTCTTCTTTTACAAATGAGGAAACTGAGGCCTAGAAAGCTTAAATAGGTAGCTTGGGATCAATTGATGTTTAATACCTTAAATGCCTGATTGTAATTGTGTTATTACTTAAACCATCTTTGATGATAGAGGTGCTCAGTTGATTAGATATGTAAGTTCAAAAAAAGAAATTTTTAAAATATTAGTATGATGTCTTAAAATGTTATTTCTCCTGTAATTATATTAAATATAACATTGCAAGTTTATTTTAAGAAATTAAAGGCTCATATAAACTTTATGAATCAATGAATGCTCATGGTTTAAAACTAATAAATAATCATAGCAAACTCTCATATACTTAGGTATTATATTGTGTTTATTGAATAATTTTATTGTAGCCAATACTCAACTTTCAGCAATCAAGATTTTGTTTATAATTTGTATTTAATATTATTCATGTAAATTTTATATTGACATTAAGTGAATTTTAAGATACCATGTGTTAACAAACCCTCGAAGTATTTACCAGATGGAAAAAAAATACATGAAATATTTTCATTTTGTTGTTAGTAGCATCATAGATGGCCACAAGAGGGCAACCTATGAAAGTAATTGAAATTCCAAGGAAAAGCTCAGCAGCATTTGATATGTGGGTGTTGGGTATCTCTGATCATGAACTTAGCATTATTGTCAGAATGAATAAAAGGATTCCATTTCAACTAATTCATTTTAATTTTCTCCAAGCTGGAAAATCAACTGAGACAAATTGATGTCTACATTGACCTTTAAGATTGTGGTATGAGAGTTATGTAACAGATGATATCCCATATGTAACATGGGAATCAGATGACATCTTCCTAGTAATGATGTCTGGGAAAAAGGTGCAATAGACTGTCAGTACTTTCCTAGAAGAGTGACATTCTTTCTTTTTAAAAACAATTTTAGTTTCATGAGTACATAATAGTTTCATCTATTTATAGGGTACATGGGCTATTTTGTAATAAGCATAAAATGTGTAATGATAAAATCAGGCTAATTGGGAAATCCATAACCACAAACATTTATCATTTCTTTATGTTACAAACATTTTACACCCCCTCCTCCAGTTATATTGAAATATTCAAGAAGTTATTGTTAACTATGGTTACCCTATGGCACTACCAAACAGTGGATTTTATCCCTATTATCTGTTATAAATAGATACCCATTTTAATTTGTACCCATTAAACAGCCCCTTTTTGTCCATCCCTATCCCATTACCTTTGCCAGCAGCCTCTGATAACCATCATTCTTTCAGCTATCAAAATGACTCTTTTTTTAAAGACGGTCATAGATTTTGAAACCCTTACATAATCATTGATCATGCCATTACCTGCTTTCAGGCACATCAAAAGAGACCTGAGGCAAAAAATGATGCTTTATGGATTAAAATATTTTTGATAGGTAAAATAGATCAATTACTAATTTGTGTATTTCTCTATTTATGTAGCATAAAATGATTAAATTTTACATCAAGAGGAAAGTGTTTAGAGAATAAAGAATGATTTGGTATACTGAGTACCTCAAAAATCCTTCCTCTCTCTAACTTCCCACCCCAACAATCCCCCAAATAATACACGTCATCTAAAATGTGCTTTAACTTTTGTTCCTAGGAAAATAATGTGGTAGAGTCCTGTAATTGAATTTCTGGAAGCAGGTGTCCTTTGTAATAGCATCACCTTAATTCCTGCCAAGAACATAATGTGCAGCACACAATTCCAGTTTTATTAATTTTGTTATTGTTTGCAGTACTTTGCTCATCCAACTAGACGTACTGCAGGGTGACTCAAACCGGGCAAGAGATAAATTCTTTTCATATCACAACATGTGTTGATTTGGTTACATGCCTTAATTTTCAAGATTATGCCATTTTTAAAATTTAATGAGGTTTTAGTAATATTAGATCAAATATTTTATGCAATTATATTTTGGATGATGCCTCAGATCATATAATGTGGCCTTAAAATTTGTGGTTTTGTAAGTTGGAATAGGACACTTTAGTAGAAAATATACCTTTGATGAACAACAGAAAGATCTTGAAAAATAGTTCATTTTCCAGGTTACAGAAAATAATTCTTTTGGATAGGTTGAAAGTCCTTTTTTACCTAGAATGAATCCTCTACTTTAATGATCCTTTAATTAGTAAATACATGTAAGGTTTATCTATAAACTTGTAAATAACGGAATGAATTGATAACTTGAAGACCTATGAATCAAACTCAGAAAAGGAATAACAAATACTAGCTTGATATATTCTGCTTTGGAAACTGGACATCTCTGTCAACTTAATAGAACCCTGTGATTGTTTTTTTTTTTAAGGAAATCTGATAATTATTGTTACTAAGAATTGTCCCTTTCTCTTTCTGTGACTTATGCATCATTTTTCTCTTTTCGACAAAGATCAAAGGCTATATGCTATGTATATTAATATACCACATTTATAATATATTATATTTAATAGTATATGAAATATCTACAGGAAGTAAAATTAGAAGAAAGGGCAAATAAATCAGGAAATTATAATAATGTTTAGAAAAATGTTGGCAGATAGTAGAAATAATATGTAAATGAAATCAATAAATATTTTATTACCTATGATACTAATTATCCTTAAATAAGATGTCCAAGTATAATAATTACAAGAATCCTTTCTTTCAGGTTCTTGTCACTAAAACTCATTAACAGCCTTAGAAGTCATGATTTCAAAATTTAAATATCTTACCCAGTGATAAATAATAGATATTACACAATGTATCAGAGCTGGATTCAACTCATGCTATCGAAGTCCTAGTCAGGTCATCACATATATATTATGCTGTATATTATATACTTTTTTTTCTGTCTTGCAAAAATTCCTCATTTGCAGCTCTTTCCAAGTGCTTAGAACATGTCTGTGCAAATCAAACACATTATCGACAACTTCAACATATTGGAGTCACAGAGATTGATAAGTTTAGGCCCTGACTATGACCCCAGTTAAAGTGTGTAAGTACATAGTTTTAGCCACTAGGCAACTCATGGTTCTCATGAGCTTAAAAGATACATTTCTGACATCCAAGAAGCACCCTGTTCTTTATAGACTGCATACTTATGTAGTTATACAGATACAAATATGTATATATATACATACACACATATATGTAATTTATATTCATAGGAACGTATTGTATATATATAATATATAGTCTTTATATATAATAAAATCAGTTTATTTTATTTTGGGGATGGTAGTAATATTTCCCATACTGCCATATGTTTTTAGTTATGTATTTATTTATTTTATTTATTTTTGTTTTGTTAATTCAATAGGTTTTGGGGTACAAGTGGATTTTTGTTACATGGATGAATTACATAGTGGTGTATTCTGGGATTTTAGTGCACCTTTTACCCAAGTAGTGTACATTGTACCTAATGTGTAATTTTTTATCCCTGAGCCCCCTACCTCCTCCCTCTTCTGAGTCTCTAAAGTCCATTATATCACTCTGTATGGCTTTGCATACTCATAGAGTATCTCCCACTTATAAGTGAGAACACACAGTTTTTGGTTTTCCACTTTTACATTACTTTACTTAGAATAATGGCCTCCAGCTCCATCCAAGTTGCTGTAAAGCCATTATTTTGTTATATATATGTTATACATATAATAATATATATTACCATTACTATAATATATATGATATATATATATATATTTGTCTAGGTCACTATAAAATATTATGTATACATATATATGTATATATATGTATACATATATATGACACACACACGGACATATGTATATATATGTGTGTGGGTGTGTGTGTGTATATATATATATATGTTCAGGTCACTCATATATATATATATTTACATATATATATGTATATATTAAACTGACCTGGGACTGGTTAATGCTAGAGTAATCTATAGATTATAGGATTGGACTGATCTTGAACCTAAGAAGTTAATAATTAAGGAATGGGGTATATCGAGATTAACAGTATGAATCTACTGTATATTTTCTGTATTTGCAAATCTACTCTGGAGTTTCTGGGTTGTCTATGCTGAGGAAAAGCTGCAGAACCTTTCCCAAGACAGCTTGACCCACAGATTTTCACTGGTGTGAAACATCAGAAGCATGTGTAGTGTTAATGTGATGGGCTTCTTTCCTGAAGTTTTTGTACTTCAAACCCTGTGTATACTGGATAAGTTGCTAGGCTGAGCATCTGAAGCAGCAGCTCTGAGCCAAAGAATAGAAGATTCAGTTCATGGTGGCTTCCAGGTCCAGGTGGAGCACAATGACCTCCAGGTAATAGGAGGCCATTGTGGTAGGTGAGAAGATCAAAGACATGTTAATACCAAGTGTCATATTTCATTGGCAGAGGTTTCTCTTAGTACCAAAAAATAGTCTAATTACTTCAGTTCCAGGATAAAGGAGGAGCATCACCACATCCAGTACTAGATTGGCTGTTGGATATGGTAGCAGGAGGCCTTTATCCAGAAATATGAAGAGTTCCAGCTGAAAATAGGTAGCATAATACTACCTGTTCAGAAAGAACAGGATTTCTGTGGTGGTGGTGGCAGGGCTGTTGAGGACAACAATTTGTCTCCAGAATCTCACCTCACAGTGCCATCTTCAGTTTATAAATCTTAATACTTAACTATTCAATAAATACTGTTTTAACTCTTTCTAGGCATAGGAAAGAGTAATGAGTAAGAGGTTCTACTCTCACGGGGTGTTTGCTCTCAGTTTATAGATGTAGAAACTAAACTATAGATTTGCCTGCCGTATTTTATGATTTAACTATTAATATCTTAGTGCTGAAGATTTATAAACCATTATCCATGGTCTTGAAGAGAACTGACAGTCATTTGAGGGATATGAATATACAAATAATTCTAACATTAACGAATACAATTATAAGTTTTCTAACAAAATTAGAAAAAGAATGATCCAGGTGTATATGAGAAGGATATATTATCAAATCATGACCAAATGTTTCGTGTAAGAATTAAAATGATTAAATGAACATTTATATTTTATACAAGATGATAATTACAAGATAATTGTCATACAAGGATTGATTGTAACTATGATAAACTGACTTATTGAGATGTGAGCTTTTTCTTTTTCATATCATACACCACACACACACACACACACACACACACACACACACACAGAGTACTTTTGAGAATTCAAAGTTGATTAAAAACAATTTTAAGTTGAATATTTGTTCCTATTTTAGGCCACCTGTGGATTGAATTTTAACTACCCCATGATTTTTTTGGCATGTACTTTTTTTTTTTTAACCTGCTTTGGCTCACTTTTAATGTTTAAGTGGACAAACCTAATGCTGCCTAACCATGTTTTAAGATTTTCCTCCTTCCTTAATCATCCCTGCTAATTATTGGATAGGTGAAATTACAAAAATCAATTTCTTAATTCCTGTAGCTTGTTTTGATTATCATATATTGTTATGTTTCTATTTTTACCAAAAACTGAAGTATGTTATCTATAATTGGAGGATAACTATTTTTTTCTAAAAACTGTATATCTATTTTGGGGCCTCCTGCTTATACAAGTCTATAATTCAATCATGCAAAGTAGCTTGTTTAAATTGGACATTTTACTGACCAGTTAGGGGGTGGTGTTGATGCTTTGGCTAACTGATTCTTATTCATTCTACAAACAATCATTGAGTTGCTACTTTATGTGGGGCGAAGTTCTAAGCACTGAAGTTACAACAATGAGCAAAACAAAATTATTCCATGTATAGTGCTTCCATAATTTTAGTAGGAGGAAAAAATGATATAATTCTATTTTATGCCAGTTTTTTTAAAATTTGATTTGTTTAAGAAAAGGTTTGGAGACTTACCTTGATTGTTAGAACATTTGTTCATCTTTCACGTGTCTGGTTTAAGGAACTTTACCCACATACCTCTAAGGATGCAATCATGAGTATACTACAAATGCACTCTGAAAAAAAAGAAGCAGTGAGAGTCCTACAGTATAAATGTAAGTTACCCCAACATTTTGGGGGTATCACTTAACTGCTTACATTTGTAAACTAGTGATACATTTTTCAATCTTATGCAAATATGTCCCAATTCTAGGTAGTGATGAAAGAGGCTAATGATACATCATTTTAGGTCATGAAAATTGCCTAAGATATTCATCATTTTAATGAACATTATTAATACCAGTTTGTATTTCTCATGACACATTTATTTGTATTCTCTCTTTTTAATTGGTTTTATACATTTTGAGCATCTCTCTTTTCACTGTTTTGAATGCCTCTTGAAAGGCTCACATCTCTAAATATACTGGAATATTCCTCTCGAGGGACCCTACAAGATTGCTTTCCTATTCACACTTCCACTTAATGCTGTCTGGAAGTCAAATCTTCCATTGATTAAAATAGATGCATATCAGATATCATAGTAGATTCATTATTATGCCTGCTTTTTGTTGCAACATTTTTTCCCCAAAATAGTTATGGAAGAAAGAGAATAGACACTATCTTGTTTTTCTTTCTTAAAAGCAAAACCAAAAACATATAAATGCATTTTCCCCCTTATTGTACAGTTAATGTTTTCCTAAAATGGTTAAACTTTGCTGTATGTGTATATTCTTATTCATATCAGTTTAATTTTCTTTGTTTTAACTTTCTTTAAACAAAAATCTACTTAAAATTTTTGCTGAAGGACCCTAGTTATCTCCAGTATGATGATATGTGTAGTTTTAGAGGTTTTTCAACCAACATGTAATCTGGGGGGTAGGGGCAGAGGCAGAAACATTGAAATGAAAGCCAGGGCACATTCTATTCTGTTGGGTTCAGGTTTTCTCTGACTGCTATGTAGACCTTCTCTGACGACTTCCAACACCAGTTATTTTCATCTCTGAACTCCCTTCTTTTTAGGTTTCTGGCAGTAGTTTTAAAGCTATTTTTATAAGCTTTACCCAAGCTCTAGGGATATGTCAAGATGCCTCAAGGATAGCTCCAGTGAGAACTCTGAGCAGGTTGTTTGCTGAATTTTTTTTTTACCTCTGCTTCAAACAATTTTCACTGTTATATGCCTTATATCTTGGGTTTCTGCATATAAATTTCATTGAAAATTCATTCTTATGCTGAGGAAAAAAAATCCTGAAAATTACTGAACACAGGCTATGTCAAAATTTTACTCTAGGAAGTGATACCATTTTCTTTATTACTGATATCCAACACTCCAAATTATTTGGGGTATTGATACTGGGTCCTGTATCAAATTGCAAGCACATGTTGTTTATTATTATACTCCCACTCAGACCCTCTTTTAAAGTCAGAATATGAAAATTATCATGTGGTAATTTGTCCTTAATTGGTCAACCAAGTTGATGTACCCAATTGGTTTGGCCTGGGAAACATCACCTTCTTTCTCATTCTACCTGGGTTGCTATCAAAGTTATCCAGATAGTGGGGAAATATGCTTCAGTTAGGAGCCTAATCATGGGCTGCTTCACTGGTGAAACACCAAATCCTCATATAATGCTTACTGGCTCCTTCTTTTAATCTCATTTGTTGCTACTTCCTTATTTTTCCAAGGTCTTTGGCATTGGAGTGCTACAGAGCGATTATTGGATCTCTTCTTTTCTTTCCCCGTACTTAACTCCCTTAAGTCTACATACCGAGGATTCCCAAATTTATATCTATAGCTAGTACACTCCACTGAAATTCAATATAATATGTGCAATTACCCACTTGACATCTCCATGTGTATATCTAAAAGGTATCTCAAACTCAACATGTTGAAAATTGACGTCTGGATCTTCCCTCCAAACCTGATACTTCTTTTTTTTTTATTGCATTTTAGGTTTTGGGGTACATGTGAAGAACATGCAAGATTATTGCATAGGTACACACATGACAGTGTGGTTTGCTGCCTTCCGTCCCCTCACCTGTATCTGTCATTTCTCCCCATGCTATCTCTTCCCACCTCCCCACCCCCCGCCCCTCCCCCATTTCCCCCCAGCGGACCCCAGTGTGTAGTGCTCCCCTCCCTGTGTCCATGTGTTCTCATTGTTCAACACCCACCTATGAGTGAGAATATACGGTGTTTGATTTTCTGCTGATAACAATTTGATTCTTCCATATCTTTAGGAAAATTCTTGGAGTAATCTTTGACTCCTGTTCCCTCATATCCAAATCTACCTTCAAAATATTTTTGGAGTCCAGATATGCCTCATATTACCATCACCACTACCACCCTATATAAACCACCATTAGCTTTCATCTTCATGGCCCACTAGCTTCTTCCCCTCTGAAGTACCTCTCCCCATCCACTATTTTCAATCCAAAAGCCAGAATGATCCTTTCAAAATGTTGGTCAGTTATTAAGTCATGGCATCCCACTGCTCAGATCTTTCCAAAGCTTCATTCACCCTACTTGCTGATGTTACTCAGAATAAAAACCAATGTCCAGTTAATGCCATGCAAGAGCCAACATAATCTAGATTCATGTTATGTCTCTCCTTTCACCACCTACTACTCTGTTGCTCACATACTCAGTTTGGATAAAACACCCATGGTTCATCAGTCACACTCTAAGTATACTGCCTACCTAGCATCTTTGGATTTGTGTCTTCTTCTCTCTGTTATGTTCTTTAAGGCCTCTATGACTCCCTTTCTTACCTCATGTCTGTTCAAATGTTGATATCTCATTGAGGGGTTTCCTAATTACCTCTAAGATGTTTTTTCAACTCCCCTACTCCTCTCTAATTTTCTCCATGTTTTCTTCCAAAGTGATATATAAATTGCTTATTTATTCCACTGCATGATAAGTTCTATGAAGACAATTTTTTTTCTGTTTTGCTCACATTTCATTCCACAATGATTCATGTAGCTTTAGAAAATAAAATATTTGGTAAATGAATAAATAGATAAATGACTTTTCAAACATCATTTTATTCTTTCTTTTAATGCCTGAACAGTGTATTGATTTCACATGAGTTTCTCAGTGACCTTAATATTACAGAAGATCTCGGAGGAATGTTTATATTTGCTTGAAACCTTTTACTTCGGATTCATACTTCAGGCTTAATTCTGATTACCTTAGATAATCTCAGCCCCATTCCTACCAGATTCTGTTCTCTGCTGAGCCTCTTTAATATTTGCATGAATGCATCCCATTGCATTCTTTCCCCAGTGTGTCATTAATGCAGACTTTCACTGCATTTTGGGACAGCACAAGATCATCATCAGGTAGAAAACAGTTTAAAATCAATAGTAGACATTGAAGTTCATATAGTTTTAGGTATTTTCTGCCCCCAGATATGCCTTCCTGGCTGTCTCTCACCTTAAGCTTTGGACATTTGTTTATATCTTTATGGTTCTGGGTTTTAGTTATAGATTAATTGCCAAAATACAAAAAAATGATGCATTAAAACATCCATTATAACATCCCTTCCAGAGCCAGAGGAAAAAGTTGAACCATGTAAATCATTATTGTTTGGAGTTTTCCCAGAATAAACTTTTTTCCTTTAATATGTAAATTATGATTTAGCTCTAGCATATTTTACTTTTGATACATTTCTTTTTGATCTTTTTTCAATAAGGCAGTCTTCATTTTTTTATTGTTTTTTATTTATTCAGTCAACTTATCTCTACTGGAATTGCCTTTCTTCTTAAATGGTTAGATTTATTTTGTTTGTGACCATGGGAAATATTGAGAATATTTAGTATCATGAATATTGAACCTTTACAGCTGAGTATCAGAAATATTAAACTTTAATAGCTGAGTGCTAAAACTTACATTTTCCAATGTGTTAGCATTTTTTCTTCCTGGGAGAAATACTAAAATTTCCAAAAAATAAAATGTGTTTAGCATTTTATTTGCAAAAACAATGAAGATCTTACTCAAATTTCTTGTTCTGGAAAAATTATTTATTTATATTCCCAAGTAGGAAGTTACAGATTTCTTTACTATCTTGCAGTAAATTGATACTGAGTGAAGATATTAACTTGAATAGGCACATAATTGAAATCAGGCCATGTCCAGGTAGAAATTTAGATAAAAAAACTGATGCTTACATCTTGTAGCATTTAAGTGGAGTGCTTTTTATGACAACTTGAATTGAAAAGTTACATATCTAATGTTTAATATTAACCACATTTTATAGACCTATTTCACGCATCACTTGAGCATCATTGGACTCAGGACCAGAGTTCCTAAGAATAAAAGGCACATTTACCAATTCACATGTTCTCAGTTCATTACCAGAGAGGGATGTTTAATCTCACTTGGAGGTCAAAGACAGGAATGTAGTAAATAGCATATAGGACAAAAAAATCAAGTTTCTAGGGCTACTACTGAATGATGATTTAACCCACAGAAGGCAGTGTGGTGATCTTCATAAAGAATTTTTTTTTTTTTAATAATAATGTAGATACAGAGTTTCAATAATTAAGAATGCCTTTAAAAATAACTGTGTCTGTCTTTTGAATTGTATTTCAATGCTTATTATAAAACCTAGAATATTATAGGTACTTGACTAATAATTATTGAATTAATGGATGAATAATCTCATTCCACTAATAATTGTTGAATTAATGAATGAATAAAAGTGTCATGGGTATACAAAGCAGATTTTAAAATAATAATTATTTCAATTATTCAGAAATAATACCTTAATGATTAAATTTCAGTTTTCTTTTCTCTTTTACATTTAATAATCATTAGCTGAAGCTATTACCTACAATAATTTATTTAATAAATATTTATTGGCAACTCTATACTAAACTGAGTCCTATGTACTAGGAATAAAACAGTTCAAAAAACAGAAAAAAAATATTTTCTCATAGAATACACACACACACACACACACACACAAAAACACACACACACACACATTTACACATAGTAAAAATGCAGTGAAGAAAATAAAGCTGATTAAGAAAGTAGAGAGCTTAGTGTGGGAGTGCAGCATGCCTTTTTACATTCTTTAGACTGGGGACTCTCAGAAGTGTTGACAGACATTTCTGTTTGCACAGTAACTTAACTGATGGAGGGAACCACTGGGTGAACTGGAGAGAAAGCAAGGCAAAAAAAAAAAAAAAAAAAAAAAAAAAAAAAAGTCAGCAATTGCAAATTCCCTTAGAAAACATACTTAATGTCAGATTTAAAATCACAACTCAAGAATCCCTTTCTCCCTTGCTCTAGTTCTTGTCCCTCCACACCTGCTCTACTTCTTTTCATTTTCCTTTTCCCCTATCACATATAAAGTTTCATTTACTTTTTTTTTTTTTTTTTTTTTTTTTGAGACAGAGTCTTGTTTCATTGCCAGGTGCCAGGCTGGAGTGCAGCGGCACCATCTCGGCTCACTACAATCTCCGCCTCCTTGGTTCAAGCAATTCTCCTGCCTCAGCCTCCTGAGTAGCTGGGACTACAGGCATGCACCACCACGCCTAGCTAATTTTTGTATTTTTAGTAGTGATGGGGTTTCACCATATTGGCCAGGATGGTCTTGATCTCTTGACCTCGTGATCCACCCACCTGAGGCTTCCAAAGTGCTGTGATTACAGGCGTGAGCCACCACGCCCAGCCTCATTTACTTTTTATAAGTGTTTCTGCACTTCCCTTTACAGTGGAAACTCTACACAGAAGGGTATTTGTCTATTTTCTTCACTAATGTATCCTAAATTCTTAGAATAGTGTCTAAATTATACCTGGTGCTAATTAGGTCTTTTGTGTATCAACTGACATTATGTTCTGTGAACTGCAAGGATGCTCATGTTACCTGAGGATAGTGTGTAAGAAGAGTGTGAAATAAAGTGAGGACAGAGAGAGGACTAGGGTCAAATATTGTACAGCTTGTATGCTATGGAAAAGACTTCAGATTTTCTCAGAAATGTGACAGGAAACTATTGGAAGATTGAGATTAGGAAAATAGAGTGGCCTGATTTACATGTTTACAGATATCATAGGCTACTGTGTGGAAAACAAGTGGAAATAGGAAAAACACAATTCAAGTTCTCTAGGAGCTCCAAGTTGAAGGGGCAGGCACAATAACATGTGAATAACTTTTATACCGCAGACCTTAGAAGGTCTAAAACAGATCTGTAGACCAGTGGTAGGAGAATAAAAATAACCACTCCTTTACACTGAAGAGATGACATAGTAGAGGTGATGCTAGAGCTAGATCTTGAATAAAAGTGAGGAGATAATTTTGGACAACAGAAAAACAATTAAGAAAGGGACAAATTCAGCACATTCTACTGTGGGAAAACAAATTTAGAAAGATGAAGTTATTTTTTTATTTTGAGTGACTAAGAGGGTGACAATGACATAAAGTGCTTTACATACATTACTTCCTTTAATTTTCACAATGCCATAGTAAGTTAAAACCTACTTTAATTCCCACTTTTTAGAGATTTAAACTGAGGCTGAAAGAAGTTAAGTCAAAGTTTTGTTCATCTAAAAAGTAGGAGAGTGGCAATTTGAACTTGAATTTCTTTGACACTAGAGCCCATGCTTTTAACTATTACACTGGTTGTTGAGTTAATAATAATGCAATCAGCATTCAGAGAAATATCTAATTATTTGCACCGAATAAGTTCAATCAAATTAATATTTATTTTGCATGACGGTGACTGCCAGTGTGTATAATGCTGTCTAAAGGACTATAATCATGTTACTGAACGTGTGCCCTTTTGATATTAATGGAAAACATTTGTAATAAGAATTTCTGCATTTAATATGAAATATTAATATTTATGGTTCTTTAAGTAAATGTATAGTAAATGTCAAGTACAGGAAGACAAATTAAAGAAATTAATGTATATCCATAATTTACCATGACATTATAAATTTAATTCTGTGTCTATATGGCCTCCTAATCAGCAAGCTGCAAAATTGCGATTTGATCATAGTGTTTTAGGTGTTTACATTTCTAGTTAAGTGGTTGTGGTCCATGACATTTTTAATAATTCAGTGCCAATGTGTAAAAATGAAGGTTTGCTGGGGTCATTCTCTCTCTAAGTGATATTTAACCCCTTTATTTCTTACCTATTCATTAGAATAAATAATATACTTGTTGGACTAATCTAATACTATAAAACTGGTCACATTGCCTGCAATTAGAAGAAAGCATCAACATAAAAAATAAAACGTAGAATTTGATGGAGAGAAAGGTAAAAAGATCTCTAAAAAGGAAATATTAGTTAGCAGATTTTGTGTATGTTATACTATATCAATTTTTCAATCTTGCTCACATCATGATATAGATAGAAAATCATGTTATTTCTACAATATACTATTATAGACATAGGAGGATGCTCAAGCCTTGAATTGAGTCCTTCACTTCTTAAACATCCAAAATTCTCTCCCTCAACATCATTCTCAGTTGATGTCCTGGCTTCCCAATTTCCCAAAAATGTGCAGACTTCCACTACCACAATTACCAGCATGTAAACCCACATGCTCTGCCTTTCCATCAGTTATCCAAGATAGTACCCTTCTTTGCCCAAATCCAATGACTTCTCTTGTAGATTTTCTCTTCTCATCTACTCAAGGGCATTGCTCTAGAGATTATCCACTTTTCATCTTACATCATCAATTTTTCATCCTCTACTGGAGCCTCTCTTTCAGCACAACATACTCTTATTCCTATTTCTCCTTTTTTTTTTTTTTTTTTTTTGACCAGGGGCTGCCCATTTCTTTGCTTCCCTTTGAAACAATGTGCTAAAAACAGTGCGGCATAAAAATACAGTTTCCAATTTCTCTCCTACCATTTCTTTTTAAATTTAGTTCAATCAGGCTTTTTTCTTAACCTTTCACTAAAGCCAGACTGCATTGCTGAATCTGATGATCTCTTCTCAGTCCTCGTCTTAGTTGACCTCTGAGAAACATTCCGGTTAATTAGTGGATTAATGTGAGCAATTTAGGTCACATTGCTCTTTTGGTCTTCCTCCAATATTAGCAATTGCTCCTACAGATTTTTCTTTGCTCATCTCCCAGGACTCTGATTGTTGGAATACACCTGGGCCTCCAGCTTGGACCATTTCTCTATTTGTATTCACTTTCTGGATGACCTCATTTCAGTCTTTTACATTTCAGTCTGTATGCTAATGTGGTGTCCAGATTTGTATATCCACCTGGCTATGTGACATTTCTATTTAGATGACTAAAAGAAACCTCAAACTCAACATGTGCAAAAGTAAGCACTTGAATTTTTCCTAAACCTACTACCCTGACATCCTTCCCAATCTGAGTTATTTTATCCTTTCATTGCTTAGGCCAAAACTTGAGCAACTGCTCAGACCAAAGACCTTGCATCTGTCTTTGATACCTTTCTGTCTTTCCCAACCCATCTGCTCCATCAGGAAAATCTGAACAATTCCACAATATTAAAGAATTAATCAGAGAGACAATCACCTAAAATGTATTTTATGTATGAAGTTAATTATTTTTGCATATTCCACACAGAATTAAAATGTCACATAAAGCAGTACCAAGATGTAATTTTTATTTACACTGTGGCTTTATAATCAGATCTAATTCAAAGAAAATTTTCCATGTAGGTCTGCATGTAGGTATGCAAAGGAACATGTTCCTAACTTTAAAAACTATCAATAAATATTTCTTTAAAATATTTAAAAATATTTTTAAAACAATCTAAACTACTGGACAGTGTGAATTGATAGAAATAATATGGTTTGGTAGTTAGAATATCTTGATTTGGTCATTATTTTGCTTGTTCATTCAGTCACCAAAATCTTGCCTATTAAGTACCAACTTATGTGATATTAGACAAGTTGCATAATTTCTCCAGGATTCCTTATGCATAACTGAGGAATAAATAGAAGGTTTATCATTATTATCATTACTTTTCTAGAGGATTTACTAGAAGATTTTATAAAGAGCAACATCATGTTTGGCATATAATATTCAATAAATGGAAACTATAGGGCCATTGTTATTGCTCTTAGTAGAAATAAAACAAGAGAATGATTGGATTAGTCTTTTAAATAAAATTATTGGAAAAGGTAAAATTAAGGAGAAAATAATGTATTTGCTACCAAGATAAGAGTGGCATAGAGATCTTGATGAGTAAGAAATAAGGTGGCCTAAAAATTGCATTAATCTACTCCACAGTTTTGACTAATATTGTCTTGTTCCTGTAAACCATTAATCTTTCTAATCTTAAACATGGACTTTTGAATGTAATTCCATGCAACACATTTAAATGTTACCCTAAAGTCTTTGCATAGTATTGGTTATTATCCTGATTCTTCTTTTCATCTTATCACTTACATCTTTTTCTTCTGAGGTGGTATAAATAAAATGTATGCTAAAGCCTACATTGAAGAGCACTAAAATATCTGCTTTCTTTTTTTATATTTCTTTCTATTAATGTCATATTTTCCCCAATACTCTGTGAATGTGTGCAAGAGGTTAGCACACTGTGTGCGTGCTTCGGTGAGTTGATACATGTAAGTATGCAAAGGGGCATGTTCCTATATTTAAAAACAATCCATAAAAATATTTTTAAAATAATCTATAGTTTGAAGTCAGGAAGCGTGATATCTCCAGCTTTGTTCTTTTTGCTTAGGATTGTCTTGGCTATGAGAGCTCTTTTTTGAAGTTTAAGGTGTTTTTTTTCCAGTTGTGTCAAGAAAGTCAATGGTAGCTTGATGGGGATAACGTTGAATCTATAAATTACTTTGGAATATGGTCATTTTAATGATATTGATTCTTCCTAACCATGAACATGCAATGTTTTTCCATCCATTTGTGTCCCCTCTTAGTTTTTCCATCTGTTTGTGTTCTCTCTACAAACCTCTTGAGCAGTGGTTTGTAGTTCTCCTTGAAGAGGTCCTTCACGTCCTTTGTTAGTTGTATTCCTAAGTATTTTATTCTCTTTGTAGCAATTGTGAATGGGAATTTGCTCATGATTTGGCTCTCTGCTTTTCTGTTATTGGTGTATAGGGATGCTGGTGATTTTTGCACATTGATTTTGTATACTGAGACTTTGCTGAAGTTGCTTATCATCTTAAGGAGATTTTGGGCTGAGATGATGGGGTCTTCTAAAAACACAATCATCGTGTGCAAATAAAGACAATGTGACTTCCTCTTTTCCTAATTGAATACCCTTTGTTTCCTTTTCTTGCCTGATTGCTTTGGCTAGAACTTCCAATGCTATGTTGAATAGCAATGGCGAGAGAGGGCACCCTTGTCTAGTGCCAGTTTTCATGCCAGTTAGAATGGAAATCATTAAAAAATATGGAGACAACAGATACTGGAGGGGATGTGGAAAAATAGGTATGCTTTAACACTGTTGGTGAGAGTGTAAATTAATGCAACCATTGTGGAAGACAGTGTGACGATTCCTTAGGGATCTAGAAATAGAAATATCATTTGACCCAACAATCCCATTATTGGATATATACACAAAGGATTATAAATCATTTTATTATGAAGACACATGCACACATATGTTCATTGCGGGTCTATTTACAATAGCAAAGACTTGGAACAAAGCCAGATGCCCATCAATGATAGACTGGATAAAGAAAATGTGGCACATATACACCATGGAATACTATACAGCCAAAAAAATGATGAGTTCATGTCCTTTGCAGGGACATGGATGAATCTGTGAAAGATTCATTCTCAGCAAACTGACACAAGAACAGAAAACCAAACACTGCATGTTCTCACTCATCAGTGGATGTTGAACAATGAGAACACATGGATACAGGGAGAGAAACATCACACATTGGAGTGTGGGGGGCTAAGGGAGCAATAACGGGGGGGAGGTTGGGGAGGGATAACATTAGGAGAAATACCTAATGTAGGTGAAGGGGCAATGGGGGCAGCAAATCACCATGGCATGTATATACCTATGTAACAATCCTGCATGATCTGCACATGTACCCCAGAACACAAAGTATAATAATTTTTTTTTAAATCTACACTACTAGACAGTATGAATTAATAGAAATAATATGGTTTGGTAGTTAGAATATCTTGATTTGGTCATTATTTTGCTCGTTCTTGAGTCACCAAAATCTGATTCTGATTTTCCGATTCTCAAGACTATTCAGCAAGTCAAATGAGGTAATTAATATTAAAATACAAGTCACACACACAGAGAAGCAAAACAGCCAGAGGAAGGTGTCTTTAACATTTCCTAAACAGTTATTGAATATTAACTCCATGCTATGTATTGTTCTAGTCCTTGGTAGTGATGGGCTAGAATTTCCATAGATTCAATACCTTCTGTACACTCAAGAAGCTTATAACTTCTCCAACTGTGGCTAGGAATTACGCTTGTAGATTAAAAAAGCCCAAGTTATGTATGAGAGACAGATAATTTTTTGCACCTTGATTTAATGATTACTGCACAGTGTATCATAGAACTTATATGGACACTGAACAGTAAAAAAAGTGAATAATTTAAATTTATGCAGAGAAGAAATATTTTGTTGAGTCGGAAATCCCTAAGAATTTTAACAGTTTCTAACAAAAAGTGGTTGAAATTTAACATCAAAACTGCACTGCATAATACTTAGATGAGCATGTAGGGCGTGTGCAAGTTGAAGTTCAACATCTAATAATCTGTATGTGGTTCTTATGTCATAGAGTGGGCCCCAAATTGCTCAAGTAATTCTTTTTGTGTTTATAAAAGTCATGGTTTTAAAACTCCTCCAGGTATTATTTTAAAATCTGGAACTAGGTAGGCATCTGGTATCCAGAGTTGTAGATAAAGAAATAATATCTTCTGGAGCTTAAATGTAATTTCTACAAAACTTACTGATGACAAATCTACTCAGGTAGACAAAGATGGCTGACTAGATGCAACCAGAAAGCACTGCTCCCACCAAGAGAGACCAAATTATTAAGTCAACCACCATAATTTGAGCAGATATTTGGAGAGAAAAAGCTGATAGGGGAATGCGATGTGACTCTGAAACTGAGGCCAAATAGAAAGGAAGCTGGAAACCCTACTTACAGTACCTGATCACTAGGGCGGGTTCCCAGCTACTAATGGCTCCTGGGAAAGAGGTGAGTGAGGAAAACAACATTTGGCTTAGTATCCCCACGGACCTCTGGGAATCTAGTGGCAGGGGAACCTGCATCCCCTATGGACATGTGAGCTGTCAGGAGATCGCTCCACAGAATAGGCAGAGACAAATCTTCAGACGGCATGGAGCCAAGGACTTTTTGTGTGCTGGCAGCTCTGGTGAAAACAGCCATAAATGCCTGTCACTCGGGGCCCTCCTCCCCATTCCCACAGAGTCGCTGGCTGCAGCTAACTTCTGAGCCAGAAGAGAGCTGTACTGTCTTCCCAACTAATGTGATTGAGATACAACTGTTCTGCAAACCCTTCCACATGCTGTTCCCCAACCCTCACAGGGGCTGTGTCTAGCCACGCTGCAGGAATGGGTGCACAGCATAGCCTCCACACCCCTGCTGAATGTATTGCTCTATATGAGTACTTTCCAAACAGCACAGGAGCACAACAGATATCGTAGCACAGCTAGAACCCAACCTGGAACCACAGGATGTCCCAGTGCTCCAAGGATGCAGTGAACGGCTCAGTGCTGTGCCAGCACTTGAGTAGGGGAGGAGCCCTCCTTGCAGGGGAGGAAACCCCACCTCAGAACATTGAGAGGGACGAGATGCTAGGTCCCTGGGCCCAGGTAGCAGTGGGGCATGCCTCCCTCTGAAGGACTGGTTCTTAAAGGGTGTGGCATATCTCCCTGTCACAACCTTTGCCCAAGAGAGTCTCGCAGCCTGGAAGATCTCACGAGAGAAACCCAGGCACAGTACTGTTGATTACAGAGGGCTCCCCCAAGGTCCGAGAGCAGACATGGTGAGTGAGCCATCTTCCTCAACCACTGCATAGCAAACCTGGGAATGCCAGAAAGTACAAGAGTCAGGAGGCTAGGCATCAGCCTAGCTACCAGCCATTACTCTTAAGTGCCATCTACTGGATCACAGCCAAAACTACAGCATCAAAAATTATCTTAATATATACACCTGTGAATACAAGTCCAAGAATTCACCTACACATAAAGACCCTATATAGATCCTATATAGAGCAGTTGGCTTGGTTTCTGGTGCTCTGAAAGCATCCACAAACAAAGCCAACTGACCATACTCAACTTACACTGTAGTTAAAGGAACATCAAAGCTCTGTGATGAGAAAGAATCAGTTCAAGAACTCTGACAACTCAAAAAGACAGTATCCCCTTCTAACAAGTCCACTAGCTCCCCAGCAATGGTTCTTAGCCAGTCTGAAGTGACTGAAATGACAAACATAGAATTCAGAATCTGGATGGCAAGAAGCTCATCAGGATTCAGAAGAAAGTAAACACAATCCAAGAAATCCAGGAAATCTAGTAAAATAATCCAATATTTGAAAGATCGAATAGCCATGTTAAGAAGGAACCAAACTAAACTTCTAGAGCTGGGAAACTCACTACAAGAATTTCATAATATAATTTGAAGTACTAACAGCAGAATATACCAAGCCAAAGAAAGAATCCCAGAGCTTGAAGACCAGTTTTTGAAGCAACTAAGACAAAAAGGATTTTTAAAAAGTGAACAAAACCTCTAAGAAATATGGGATTATATAAAGAGGACAAATCTATGACTTATTAGCATTCCTGACAGAGAAAGAGAGAGAATAAGAGATTTGGAAAATATATTTGAAAATGTAGTCCACAAAAATTTCCCTAATGTTACTAGAAAGGTTGACATGAAAATCCAATAGACGGGGAACCCCAGCTAGACAAGCTGATTGTCCCCAAGGCACATAGTTTTTTTTTTTTTTTTTTTTTTTTAAACAAAAAACTATAAAGGCAGCTAGAAATAAAGATTAAGTCACACACAAAGGGAACTTTATCAGACTAGCAGAATAACTCTTAGCAGAAACCTTACATGCCAGAAGAGATAGGAAGACTGTTATCAGTGTCCTTAAAAAAAGTCCACAAAGAATTTTAAACCTTACATGACATCAAAGATAGGGAAACTTTTAAAATAATACCAAGCACACTCTTGGATCACAGTGCAATAAAAATAGAAATCAATAGCAAAGAAATAATAATTTAAGAAGTACACAAATACATGAAATTAAACAATTTGCTCCTGAATAATCCCTAAGTGAACATTAAAATCAAAAACAATATTTGAAATTAATTAAATAGGTATACAACTTACCCAAATCTCTAGGATGCAGCTAAAGCAATGTTAGGAGGAAAGCTTATAACCCTAAATACCTTCATTAACAAGTTAGACAAGCTCAAATTAATACTCTAACTTTGTACCTAAAAAACCTAGAGGAAAAAAAAGAAACCAACTCCAAAACTAGCAGAAGTAAAGAAATAGCTAAAATTAGAGAACAATAAAATTGAGATGCAGAAACATATTTTTAAAACTGATGAAACCAAGAGCTGGTTTTTGAAAAAATAAACAAGATTGACATACCACTAGCTATATTGGCAAAATATATATATATATATATATATATATATATATATATATATATATATATATATATAGAAGATCCAAATAAGAGCAGTCAGAAATGGCAAAGATGACATTACAACTGATCCTACAGAAACACAAAAGATCCTCAGAGAATATTATGAGCAACTCTAGCACACAAATTTAAAAATCTAGAAGAAACACATAAATTTCTGGAAGCATCCAATTTCCCAAGATTAAATCAGGCAGAGATTGAAACCCTGAACAGACCAATAGCATGTTCTGAAACTCAGTCAGTAATAAGAAACCCACTAACCAAAAATGCTCTGGACCAGATGGATTCACAGCTGAATTCTACCAGATATATAAGAAGAACTCGTACCAATCCTACTGTAACTATTCAAAAATATTGAGATGGAGGGAGTTCTCTCTAACTCATTCTGTGAAGCCAAAATCAGCCTAATACAAAGATCTGGTAGAAACACAACCAAGAAATAAAACTACCCAGTATCCGTGATGATCATAGATGTAAAAATTTTCAACAGAACACTAGAAAACCTAATTCAACAGCACATCAAAAAGCTAATTCACCATAATCAAATGGGCTTAATTCCTGGGATGCAAAGTTGGTTTAAGATATGTAAATCAATAAATATGATTCATCACATAAGCAGAATTAAAAGCAAAAACCATATGATCATCTCAATAGACATAGAAAAGGTTTTGGTAAAATTCAACATCTCTTCATGATAAAAGCCCTCAGCAGACTAGACATCAAAGGAATATACCTCAAAATCAGAAGAGCCATCTATAACAAACACGCAAACAATATCTGAATGAGCAAAAGCTAGAACCATTCCCCTTGAGAACTGGAACAGGACAAAGACGGCCATTCTCACCACTCCTATCTGACACAATGCTAGAAGTCCTAGTCAGAGCATTCAAATAAGAGAAAGAAATAAAAGGTCTCAAAATAGAAAAAGAAAAAATATCTCTCTTCACTGATTATATGGTTTCATACTTAGAAAACTCTAAAGACTCTGCCAGAAGGCTACTAGAACTGATAAGTGACTTTAACACAGTTTCAGGATACAAAATCAATGTTAAAAATATCAGTAACAATTATATATACATCAAAAATTTTCAAGCTGAAATCTATGTATATATCAATAAGGAAATGCTAAAAGTCAATTCAGAATACAATTCCATTTGCAATAGCCACAAAGAAAATGAAATACATAGCATTCAGCTAACCACATAGTTGAAAGTTCTGTGCAAGAGGAACCACAAAACTCTGCTGAAATAAATCAGAGATGACAGAAATAAATGGAAAACATTCCATGCTCATGGATTGTAAGAACCAACGTCATTAAAATGGCTATATGCCTGAAGCAATTTACAGATTCAACACTATTCCTATCAAACTACCAATTTCATTCTTCACAGAATTAGAGAAAACTATTCTAAAATTCATATGGAACCAAAAAAGACCCCAAATAGCAAAAGCAATCCTAAGCAAAAAGAAAAAAGTGGGGGACATTACATTGCTCAACTTCAAACTATATTGTAAGGCTCCAGTAACCAAAAAAGCATGGTACTGGTATAAAGACATATAAACCAATGAAACAGAATAGGAAACTTAGAAATAAAGCCACACACCTGCAATCATCTGATCTTCTACTAGGAAGCCATGAAAAAGTGACTGCCTGTTCAATTAATAGCTCTGGAATAACTGACTAGCCATACGCAGAAGATTGAAACTGGGCCCCTACCTTCCACCTTATAGAAAAATCAACTAGAGGTGGATTAAAGGTTTAAATGTAAGACCTCAAACTATAGAAATGCTAAAAGAAAACCTAAGAGGTACCATTCTCAACATTGGCCTTGGCAAAAAATTTTTCACCAAGCCCCCAAAAGCAACTACAGTAAAAGCAAAAGTGGTCAAGTGGTACCTAAGTAAACTAAAGAGCTTCTGCACAGTGAAAGAAACTATCAACAGAGTAAACAACCTACAGAATGGGAGAAAATATTTGTGAACTATGTGTCTGACAGAGGCCTAAAATGCAGACTCTATAAGTAACTTAAATCAACAAGAAAAAAACAAATAACCACATTAAAAATGGGCAAAGAAAATGAACAGATACTTTTCAAAAGAAGACATACAAGTGGCCAACCAACTTGAAAAAATGTTCAACATCACTAGTCATCAGAGAAATGCAAATTAAAACCATGATGAGATACTATCTCACACCAGGCAAACTGGCTACTATTACAAAGTCAGGAAATAATAGATGCTGATGATGCAGTGGAGAAAGACAGCACTTACACACTCTTGGTGGTAATGCAAATTAGTTCAGCTACTGTGGAAAGCAGTCTGGATATTTTTCTAAGAAATTAAAACAGTTACAATTCAACCCAGCAATCCCATTACTGGGTACATACTCAAAGAAAAATCAATCATTATACCAAAAAGATACATGGACTCATATGTTCACTGTCATTCTATTCACAATGGAAAAGACATGGTATCAACCTAGGTGCCCATCAGTGGTGGACTGGATAGAGAAAATGTGGTCCATATACATCAAGGAATACTGTGCAGCCATATTGAAAGAATTAATCCTGTATTTGCAGAAACATGGATGGAGTTGGAGGTCATAATCTTAAGTGAATTAGCACAGAAACAGAAAACCAAATACTGCATTTTCTCACATTTAAGTGAGAGTTAAACATTGATCACACAGGGATGTAAACCTAGGAGCAATTGACACTGTAGACTACTAGTGAGGGAAGAGATGGAGTGTAGCATGGGTTGAAAAACTACTTATTGGCTATTATGCTCACTACTTGGATGCAACACACCCATGTAACAAATCTGCACATGAACCCCCTGAATCTGAAATAAAAGTTGAGAAAATAAATCATAAAGTAAACTCAGGGTTTTGGCTATCTGCAAAGGGTCATTTTTGCTACATACTTTAGAACTTGTGATATAAAACTAAGGGTACAGATACTGTTAGTGGATAAATATGAAGATAGATTAGATAGAGATAGATGATAGATAATAGATAAACAGGTAGATATATAGACAGATAGGCTAGTGATATTATATACTTAACTAGCTTTCATATGTTATCCATATAAATTTACTAGGATGTATTGTCCATCTGAGCTGCAAATTTTGTTCCGTATGGCATGAATTATAACTGCATGTTTGCCTGGAAAATGCTTTGTTTTCCTGTATTTCTACCATGCAAAGTGTAATAATATCTGTCTCTCCCCCTCTCCTTGTCTCTCCTCTCCCTCTTTTCTCTCATCTTTATTTTTCTCTTCTAGCTCCTTTCATCTTTCCCTCTTTCTCTCTCCCCACCATGTTTTTCTCTTCTTCCCCGCATTGTTCTTCCAGTATGATCAATTTCCCCTGACCATTTATCAGAAATTAGCAGAAAATAAGCAGCCTTTTCACTGTATTTCTTTAACCCACCAAATTCTTATAATTTTAGCAAAATTTTGAGCTTTATACCCAGTACCCATAAATCAATGAAAGGCTATATCAAATTGCTTGTTTTAACACAGAATATATCCTACAACTATTTCTTAAAATAAAATTATTTTCAAGGATTAAAAAAAATGTATGAGCTGAATTTCCTGATACAAAAGCATAGGCTTTAAAGTATTTTTCAAATATTTGAAAACACCAAGCTGATAATGTGCATTTCAGATGGCATAGGAATAATTATTTCTAAGGGCATAAGGGTGTATTAGATAATTTCCTGGGGGTCTTCTCTTAAGTCTATTAAGAGCAAATGTCCAGCTTCAGTATTTTTATTTTACTCTGTTTTAAGTAAGTATAATTTACTCATTCTTTTACTGCTTCATTTTTAATTCCTTTCTATAAAATATTCAGGTGGTTGAGATGACTAGTATTAAACTTTCTGAAGCTCAACTTCGTAATTTACCTCTTTTGGAAAAGATACATCTTAAGAAACTTTAGATAATGGTCTGTCTGTAGCGATTAAATTGGGTATGTTATTTACCCTTCACGTAAAGTGGTAGCCATTGCCTGAAAACTAATGATTGGTACCATTAGCACATTAAATTTTATTTGAGGTGTAAAATTGTGCATATTTACTCTCTCTCTCTCTATATATATATATATAGTTTTCAATTAAAATAGTTTTATGATAAATTGAAAGCAATCAAACTAAGAATGAAGTTCTCGACAACTCAAAATAATCTTGGAAAGCTATTTGGCAAACTAAAGATGTTAAAATATACTAACCGAAAGTGTGAAAATGTGACTCAACATTTCATATATATATATATATTTTTTCAAACAGGAATGTTCTAATTTTATTTGATTTTATAGGAAAAGGGTGATGATCAGATTAAATATCTTTACTAATTTTACTTGAAAAAAAAGTTTGTAAATACAAACATATACCTAACACAGTTACCTCTTATATCCTGAAATGCTTTCAGCCATATTTTCCCAACCATTCCATGCCATCTCATTTTGTTTCAAACACTGATTCTTCTCTTTGGAAAACCTTTAAGCTTCTGCTTTTGCCAGGATCACTCTGACATAAACCTGGAGTTCAGTGGTTTCCAGATGAACTCATTAAACATTATATCAAGTCAGTGGTTAGCGTGTGTCAAATTGCAGCGTAGATGTCTTGCTACTTAACTACCTCTCCTTAGCTGATGTCTCTCCCACAAAATTTAAAGTTTCTGAAGCACTGATACTGTATCTTTGATAATCCTGTCCCCAAAGCCTGTAAATAATACCAGAAAAGTTTAAGGCATTTGGCAATTAGTCTTTGATTAATGCCTAGTTGAATAAACAAATAAATGAATAAATATGGGAGAGAAAGGAAGATAGTAAGGGTCAACTGTAATATACAGGGCATTTTTTTTTTTTTTTTAGTCAGTTTAGTGATTCTGTCCTTGAAAAAGGTATTCTACTTCCTTGAACATCAGTGTTCTCATATGTAAAATCAATATATTACCCAGGCCAAATGGCAGTGTATGGCTCAAATTAAATGCCATGAGTGCAGGTCTGATATGTAAACACTGAATGTTCATTCTTCTTTCCTTTCTACATTTCCAAGTGATGTAGCCCATGAAGTTAACCTAATCAATAAGCCCAAATTAATAGTCCACATTTATTTTTATTCCTTAGAATGAATTTGATGTACATATTACTCTTAAAGTAAGTTTTCAAAAGGTGTATCTGTGTTGTTCCTCCAATATAATAAATGCTCCTCAAATGTAAGCATACTTTTGTGTTTACCATAGGTAGGAAGACCATGGTTAACACAAGACTGAGTTATGGCTTATCAAGGATAGTCTTCAGGTGTATGTCTGGAATAATGATTGATCATTCTTCTTTTCCTCTCAAATATGTGCCAGTTACATTATAAATTATCCACTATATGTGATTACTAGCTCTTTAGGGCTAAGTGTACTGTCTTATTAATAAATATGTATTATTAACAAAACACATTAAAAATAAGTTTTGCTAAATGTAAATATTAAAAACTATAATTTTTAAATGAATAAAAATACATATATGTATAAATTACATATTTGAATTGGCATATTTTTATTTTTCTAAGTAACGGTTCCAGTAGATGGTTTGAGCAAGTCCTCAGTTCCAGAACTTTTTTGGTGACACCTTTCTTTCTAATTACCAATTCATTAAAAAAATTAATAAAATCATAAACAAATGTTATGGTGAAAGAATTCGTTTTTTAAATTAACTGAACATAATTTGTAAATACTGTGTTTACTTATTATTTTATTCTTATGAAATTTGGAACTTCCTGAAATCTATTATATCAAATAGCACTAGCAATTTGGAGAATAAGATTGCTTTTGATAATTATTCTTTGTATTTTTCATATAAATAAAGATGAAGAAGAGACTGGGTGCGTTGGCTCATGCCCAACAATTTGGGAGGCTGATGCAGTAGGACCTCGGGAGGCCAGGAGTTTGAGACCAGACTAGGCAACATAGTAAGACCATGTCTCTATAAAAAGTAAAATAAAATAAATAGCCAGTTGTGGTGTCACACTCCTGTAGTCCCAGCTACTAGGGAGGCTGAGGCTCAGTTGAGCCAAGGAGTTCAAGGCTGCAATGAGCTGTGCTCATATCATTGTACTCTAGCCTGGACGGCAAGAGCAAGACCCTCTCTGTACAAAAGGAAGAAAGAAAGAAAAAAAGAAAAGAAAAGTGAAATGGAGAATAGAAACAAATTAGGGGGTTACTACCTTAATTTTACTTAAATGTTATGAAGACTTTGAGTGAGGCATTATTATACCCATTCCGTAAATGAGGAGACTGAGGCTTATTAAGAAACAGTGAACTCAGTGTGCTCACTGAAATTTTTCCTTTACAGTCTGAGCATATGCAGAAGTTTTGAATTTCTAATGAGACTAAGAACAAGTTGATTTTTAATTTTGGGTCATATTGATTAGAAATTATGTTTAAAGCAATTACTTAGCCGTGTTGTATAAGCAGCACATTCATTGAGTCAATATTTATCAACCACCTGAAATCTGTTTGATTACAGGGATAGATGTTTGATAATTATTTAAAATTAAGATATGAAGACTGTCCAAGGAATACAAGGACATGGATATTTGCAAGGGATTTGTTTTCTTCTTCTATATGCACCCTTTTCTAAAATGTATTATTCTGAGAACAGTACCACAATTAAGGAGTTCTGCCTGCATTTAAATCAATCTTCTCTTTCAGAGTGCATATGTCTCATGAATCTTAACTGTTTCACATTACCCCAGGGTCTCAAAACTTCAAGGACCAAATTAAGAAAGCACTTAAAATATAGATTTAGGTATTAGGAAAGTGAATGACTTTAGTAGCTACATAACAAATCCTTTTTGAAAGCCAGATGTTTTCTGGTTGTTCATTTTCAACAAAATCAGATGATGACTTAATCAAGGTATTTGATGATTATTATAAAATATATTTTATTCTAATATATATGCAGAATAAATTAGAACATTTTAGTAATATTGCTGTTAAAAATAATAACACAACCTTCTTTCTTTTCCATCTGCTTACTTCTGGGAACAGGGTTTCTCAAGAATAAATCTACAAAACTGAAAATTAGGGCTCTAATTCTAATAGTATGTTTGAATTGATATATTAGCTAGTTTTAAAAAGATAAAACTCCAGTTGTATCATGCAAACATACATTTTTTTATTATTCAGACATGATATTGTATTTTCTATGTTTATCATTATTTTAATATGTTCTGTTCTGGTACATTGTATGGTAATAATATTTGTGAATGCTACTCTTTCTAAGAGAACATTTTTAAAACTTATAACCATATAGTCATTTAAAATTTAAAAAAAAATTTGAAGTGTATATATACATATATATATATATATATATATATATATAGTTTTCAGTAACAAATTATAATATTACTAATAAAATATTTTAAAGCACACAATATAGTAAGAGAGTACAATATAGTAAAATAAAATTATGTACAGGAGAAAAGGAAAGTAACTTGAAGAAACAAAAGGGATGGTATAAAATTTTCATTTTTATGAGCTCTTTAGGTTTTTAGTAGAAGATAGGCATTAAATTGCTATATCATTTTAGTTTCATTTGATGCATTCAATGAGTATCATCTGTCAATACCTACAATGTACTGTAATTTAAATCTCTTAAAATATTTAAATTTTGAAAAAGAGGATTTTATAGTTTTTCAAACTCTGCATATCTAAGAGTGCAAACCAACGAAGTTTGGAAACTATAGTACTAGATAAAATGTTAGTCATGGAACTCAGTGCAGCTCTGAGCCTGCTCCAAGACCGTTCAGTTCCTGCCCATCAGGACTTCTTGGGCCTGACTGAATGGAGGCTTTCTTACAGAAAAAAGGTGTCAAATGTCCTTGACTAAATTTAATACTTATGATTTCCTTTAGGCAATTAATACAGGTTAAAGGGATGTGTTTTTTAGTGAGACAGGGACTTCTCCATCCTTCAGAAACTCCAACTCTCATGGCTTTCAGAATGAGAATGATAGATGTATACTGTGATATAGAAGCTTTGGCCTCAACCACAATGGAGAAGGAAGAATTCTATATCTTGGCAATTTTTAGACCTGGACAATACCTTCCCTATTGCTACCTGGCAGAAGAAAAAGTTGAGTTGTTTTCAAATAGGCATTCAGAATTACAAGATAACATTATTATCAAAAATAGTCAGATGAAAAAAAAAGTTCTCGAAAAATGGTACACTTTGGCAATTTCAGTAATGTTTGGAATAAAGCATTGTAATTAAAATAATTATATATTAGTAGTACTACTTCTCTCGCCTGCCTCATTTAACATTAACTCATACTAATTTCCTCGCCTCCCCCACCAAATAAATATGTTTAAAAAAGTGTATTCTTATTGGCTAGAAAGCTTTATAATTCCCAGCTAAAATAAAGTAGTTTGCTGGCTGATGCAAATACAGAAAATACATGAGACTCTATTAAGGATATGTGATATTTCACCAAAAACATTTGATTTATGAGTTCCTCTACAATAATAAGGAATCTGGTGAATTTTCTGATCTCAATTGTGTTAGAACCAGTTTACAGGTAAACATAAAAGTACATGGAGTTTATACATCCATGGTAAAAATCTATTTGATGAACATTTTTTTCTTAGAACTTGGCTCTCAAGAAAAAACCTTGAGGTTTATGTTTGATACATTATTTCTACTCACAGCTCCCTGGAGAACATGAGTTACATGTCCCCACTAACCACAAGAGGAAGTAAGAGCCTAACACATACCTGGAATATTTCATATATATCATTGATTTCTATCGCTAGTAAACATATATAGTCATTTTAAAATTTTGATGGTCACTTGACTGAATCCCATGTGGACTAAGATATCAGAAGGGAAAATATTATTTTGAAATATAGAATAATATGGTTACTTAATTACTGGAAATAAAACATTTTTTCAAGTTTACTCAGAATAATAATTAGTTATAGTTAAGGAAATGAACAGTTTGAGCAAATCATAAGTGATTTATTCAAGAGAAAAACCTTTCTTTTTTTTCTTTTTTTAAATTGTACTTTAGGTTCTGGGGTATATGTGCGGATCATGCAGGGTTATTGCATAGATGCATGCATAACAAGGTGGTTTGCTGCCTCCATTCCCCCTTCATCTATTTCCGGCATTTCTTCTGATGTTATCCCTCCCCACCCCCCCGCTGTCCCTCTCCTAGCCCCGCCAGCTGACCCCAGTGAGTGATGCTCCTCAACATATTCTCATTGTTCAACACCCACCTATGAGTGCGAACATGCGGTGTTTGGTTTTCTGTTCTTATGTCAATTTTTAAAAAAATAATCATTGAGTGCTTTAAAAACAAAAGGATGGAGTCACGTCAAGGGACGTGGGAGACAACCTGAAGTAAAGGACTTACCAATGATTAAAGCTGGGACAATATGAAAAACAAACTAAATTATGTAATATTAAATTATAAACTAGAGTGTAAATATATATGAGTCTATACTGTTATAAATAAATGACTGAAAAGCAAATAATCAAAGAAAAAGAGGTCAGCCATTGTAAAAGAAATCTATTTAATATATGTAGGTACTCTCTCTTCTAAGGGGCCAAGCTTAATTTCACCAGTTCTTACATTCCTGTTGAGGGCATACTAGTTTTCATAAAGAATAGAGTATGGGAAGGGGAAAATAGTAACTTTACAGTAGATAAACCAGGCAAACACTTTGTTAGTCAAATGATGAAGGTTGACATCATTAATAATGTTACATGGATGTCATGTAGCAGTAATATGATGTGATTGAGGACATGTCACCTCTGTGGTGTGCTTATCCATTCATAGGCCAGTGTAATCAGGATGAAAAACATCAGGCAAATGTGTGATATTATGGGATTAGACGATATTCCACGAAACACTTGCTCAATGCTTGTCAAGACCACAAGGTCACGAGAAACAAAGAAAAGCTGTCATACACCAAAAGAAACTGGATGCACATGACAACTAAATAAATATGGTATCCTGAATTGGAACCTAAAACACAAAGAGCACATTAATGGCAATACTAGTAAAATTCATGTGAAGTATTGAGTTTAGTTAATAACAATACACTAACATTAGTTTTTTAGTTTTGATAAGTATCCTGTAGTAATGAAAGATGTTAACAGTGAAAGAAACGGATTGAGGAATGTATAGAAATTCTCTGTACTTTTCTTTGCAGATTTTCTATAAATCTGAAATTCACAAAAATTTTAGTAAAATAATGTTCTGGTTTATTTAGCAGTTTGCTAGTTAAATTATTACCTACACACATAATTTGTCAGAATGTGGGAGTCCCATCTAAGGAATTGAGGATCACTTTTCTGTATACTTTCCATCAATATTATAAACTTCATGCATAATTGGAGAATCAGAAATACTAATGAATAATGATTTCGGTTTTAAATGTCCATCATAATCCTTTACAGCCTTCAGGTTTAAAATAGGTGGTTCTTTATTATGTATAACTATGTAATCTTAGATACTTTCAAAAAACACTCCTTTTGGCTTATTCTGTTTCCCATCCTCCTAAAGTCTCCATGTTTGAACCATGTGTAAATGGAACATTTATTTTTACCCTAAAAGTTGTCAAGTCATCTGAATATGATCTTTAATACAAATTGAAAAATTTGTTAAAGATATACAAAAAGAACATATTTTGCAATAAAACCCATGTGTTTGCAATCAATATTTTTGTATTTTTGAGTTGGAATTCTTCATGTGTATAAAAATATTTTTTAATTCTTGTGTGTATATATGTATATGAAATAAAGTTGTGATTATTTAAAACAAATACATTGTACTTTTTGATGCACTGATTGTCAAACATAATGATTTTTTAGCTAGAATGGGGAAAATGAGATAATAATAATTACACTGATATTTATGATGCTCTGTAGGAGTTCAGAAAAGTGGAAAATATTTATTACATTTTGTTTGATAGTACTCCTAGTATATAGAGTCTTACTGAGTTGTATGCAATTGCCTCTCAATGTCCTAGCCAGCTGTAACAGCTGTAATATACTTTGATTTATAAATTATAAAAGAACTATCTCCTTTATAAAAAAAAGGCTTTGTTTAAAAAAAAATCACATCTTGTTGAAAAGTCTGGGAATGACTAAAAGATTTAGAAAGATGCAGAATCAAGAGCGATAAAACAGCAATTTGTTACTAAATAGAGCTTTAAACAGTATATGAAATATGCTTCAGGTTAGTCAGAAGAGGTCCTCTGAATTACACTGTGCATGCTTCCCTGAAGTGAAACTGTATGTTATTGGTTAACCAGGATATTTAGCATAATCACTCTGCTAGACTGTGGTGGAGGGAGGTGATTATCACTGAGAACAGATGGGCAGGTCCACAGCACTGCCAGATTCTGCACAAGCTCCATTTAGTTGGTTCTTGCTTTTTTCCTTCTGTGTTTTTAATTTTTTTTAAAAACATTGTATGTTCTAAAGAACTAGCTTCACAAAAGGCTGGTGGCTGATGATCTTTCAGCTAAGATTTCAAATGTAGAAGAAAGATTTAAAATGCTGTCACTGTGTATCTAAGAAGGATGGGGCAGATTTCATTTTACCCTGTAGTCTCCCTCAATGCATGCACGGATTTATCTGTACGCTAAGCTCTCTGCTCTGCATCTGTAGCTCCTTGTGGATTATATTGTCTCTGTGATCAGAAATGATTTTCTCGGATATGAACACCGTTTCTGGCTCCCCTAAAGTGCATCCTCCTAATGGGACCCGGTTTTACACTTTTCAAGTAAGTGTGCTTTAAATGGCTTCACTACTTAGGAAGTTAATATATTGTCAAACTTTTAATAAAGGGCTATATAAAGGAAGAAAGACTTTAAAAGTATGGCAGTATTGAAGAGAATGTATGGAATGAATAATGTGCATGTCAGTTTAATCTGCTTTAAAATGTGGAAATAGGGTGGCATTAGGCATCTCTGTGAATTAAAAAAAAATAGTGAACACAGTTTTCCACAGGAATTTTTAAATCTGCTACAGTGTCATCCTTGAGAGTTTATGAGATGTGTTGTGACTCCTGATATTGTTATTTATGGATAAAATATGGTAAACATTGTAGAGTTACTTCCATTGTGCATCACAGAAAGAGTAGAATTAAAACACATTTTATGAACTTTGCAAACTAAATCCTCTGGGCTCAGAAAAATATTTTGCATTTCATATACATAGTTTAACATAATTCCTATTATTTAATTTTCTTATGTATGTAATATAAAGGCAAGAAACAATATAGGAGGTTTAAGAACCACATTCAATATGCTTCCAATTTGAAATAGAGTAGAAACTCATTAGGATGGAAGGTTTTCTGTGTTATCAAAAAGTCAAAATGATTTATAATATAAATGTGAGTTAAAAACTGTTACCTACTAAATGTATTTCAATTGCCTGTGAATAAATTAGCCATCAGTCTAGAAAATGATTAGGTCTAAACTAAGTCAGGTTCTATCTTATTTTTATCTTCAAATTGTATCTTTCATTACTAAGATTTACTTTGCAATTCAGTCATATTATCATTACATGAGAAAGGAATATGACATTCTTTTCTCCATATTTTACATTCTGGAAACATAAACAGCCTGATATTTGATTATTTTGAGTGTATAGTTATACCATACTTGGAAAAATAAGTATAAAGACTTAGAAAATTAATATAATAAAGGTAGTCAGAGTTTTTTTAAGGGAGCTCTAAATAAATGTACATCTGAATTATAAGTCGCTTGCCTTTGCAAACTGTAGGCAGTAGATATAATTACTCTTTCTCTCTCCCCTTTCTGTACTTCTATTTTTAATCCTGTTGCCTCGTCTGTTTTACACTGATGTCTACTGATAGTGCAAGTCTGTGATTTTACAAAATGTATTCTCTTCCTAGTGGTGATCTGCTTATTGTGGCAGTGATTCAAAATGCAAGTGCCCTGGGGCTGTTGTACAGAATTATTACTTTTTTCTCCTCTTCTCCTCTGTACACTGAGATATAAACACCTCTTACAGTATTCTGCAGCTGGCTCTTTGGGTAGCTTTTGACTTTAGGTATTTTACTTCAGTCTCTTAAAGTTTAAGGGTCAGTGCATTCCATATACTGGGTCATGACAGAGGCTTTTTACAATTCTTTCAGTAAAGATCTTACCAATACCTTTCTTGGCAGGTGACTTTCTTTGAAAACACACTGGAACAATTTTTAAATACTCTCTTTTTGTTAATAATAACATATTCTTGTAAAAACTCTAGGAATTCAGATAATATATAAATTTTGCCAAATATAAACTCTATTCACCTACATTTTAAATTTCCTAAAATATTTGCTCCTGAGGTCTGTAACAGACAATATGTGTTTAAGTTTTCGTGTTTATCTTTTTGTTGCTGTTGTTATTTGTTTTTGCCTTTGGTGGAAGAAAGAAAGAAAGATGGTTTTTAAAGCACAAAGATAAAGGTTTATAGTAGTAAACTCTCGTTTTTTCTTCAAAGAAAAAAATTAAATGATTATTAGAATTATGCTAAAGACTATTAGAATTATATATTGATTATAAAGAATTAAATGATTTTCTTACCTATATACATTAACTTATATTGAGGCAACATATTTTCTTTGGTGGAAATACTGTAAAAACAAATGAGATGCTGTAAAGTAACAGACCATTTGTCAAAAACTATCTTGAGAAAATGATTAAATTTTCAAAAATGGTTCTCATTATGAAATGGCATAAATGTACTTCTAAAATAATTCTGCATCAAGGAGTTGGGATTTTAATGCTTACTTCCTTAAAATTATTCTAGCATAAGAGTTAACATATGCAAATATATTTAAGAGAGCTGAGCATGAATAATACTGCAGTTCCATCTTCTCATTAAACATCCAAACTAACCTGTCATTTTTTTTCTGACATGGTATGCTATCACATTTTTAGAGTAAGCTTTAAAGTGTATTTGTCCTAAGTAGTTCAAAGGTGAAAAGGCAACAAATAAGAAGTAGAAGGATATTCTTAGAACAGGACTTTGCTTTTCATTGCATCTTTAATTCAGACAAACACATTCATACTTCTAAGCATATACATATGGTTTTATGTATAGACTATGTAACACTTAATTTAAACTAATTCCTTTAAGTGTGAATCATCACTTTTGTATTACTGTGAATATACTTGTGCCTGCATTTTTCTATTTAGAGGTTCCTGGACCCTGGATGATGTCAGCACCCAATTTGCACTGTGTGTCTAATGAGTGACTTCTCATCAAGAGTCAAGTTCTAGAGTGTAGGTTTCTAAAATGCCCTTTAATTGACAAAAGTTAAAATTAAGCACTACTAGAGGAAAATAATGTTTGTAATACTTTTATGCATTAGAAGTGTCAATGTGTGGGACTCAAATATATACAAGTGGAAAACCTACTTTATACATAAGCACAGTGAATTTTGTTACTTTTCTGTCCATAAAAATCATGTCTCAACATGATTTTACATTTGTTCTTTCATAGCTTTACCTTTGCAAATAACACCATCTATTTTCTCTACTAACACTCCTGAGTGGTTAATCATGACTTAATGCAGGTGTCCTCAAACTATGGCCCTCGGGCCACATGTGACCCCCTGAGGCCATTTATCCGGCCCCCCACCGCACTTCAGGAAGGGGCACCTCTTTCATTGGTGGTCAGTGAGAGGAGTACAGTATGTGGCGGCCCTCCAAGTCTGAGAGACAGTGAACTGGCCCCCTGTGTAAAAAGTTTGGGGATGCCTGACTTAATGTGTTCTTGCTCCCAGAGGTCAACACCATGGCTCTCCTCATTTCCTAGAAATTAAATACCTGACCCACCTGTTTTCAAACCATATCTGCACAGTCCTAAACTTTCATGGGAGTTTGTCAATAGTTGCTAGCAACAATAGGGAAAAAATATATTTTTTATATTTTATATATATATATATATATATATATATTTTTTTTTAATTGTACTTTAGGTTCTGGGGTACATATACAGATCCTGCAGGATTGTTGCATAGGTAAAAACATGGCACAGGTGGCAATGTGTGTTGCTGTCTCCATCCCCCTGTCTCTCTCTCTCTCACACACACACACACACATATATAATAGATGCTGGAGAGGATGTGGAGAAATTTGCAAATAATAACAGTGTAAAAGTGTTCATCACTGTCACCTATATCTAGCATTTTTCCCCATGTTATCCCTCCCCAACCTCCCCACCCCCCACTGTCCCTCCCCTAGCTGTCCCCCAGCAGATCCCAGTGTGTGATGCTCTCCTCCCTGTGTCCATGTGTCCTCATTTTTTTAACACCCACCTATGAGTGAGAACATATGGTTTTTTATTTTCTGTTATTGTGTCAGTTTGCTGAGAATGATGGTTTCCAGATTCATCCATGTCCCTACAAAAGACAAAAACTCATCATTTTTTATGGCTTCATAGTATTCCATGGTGTATATGTGCCACATTTTCCTTGTCCAGTCTATCATTGATGGGCATTTGGGTTGGTTCCAGGTCTTTGCCATTGTAAATAGTGCTGCAGTGAACATACGTGTTCGTGTGTCTTTATAATAGAACGATTTATAATCCTTTGGGTATATACCCAGTAATAGGATTGATAGGTCAAATGGAGTTTCTATTTCTAGGTCCTTGAGGAATCACCACACTGTCTTCCACAATGGTTGAACTAATTTACGCTTCCACCAACAGGGTAAAAGTGTTTGTATTTCTCCACATCCTCTCCAGCATCTATTATATGTGAGTGTGTGTGTGTGTGTGTGTATATATATATATATATATATATATATATATATATATATATATATATATTAGGCAGCATCTCTCTCTGTTGCCCATGCTGAAGTACAATAGCCCAATAAAAGCTCACTGCAGTCTCAGCCTCCCAGGCTCAAATGAACCTCTCACCTTAGCCCCTCAGGTAGCTGAGACTATAGGCACACACCACTACACCTGGCTACTTCTTAAATGTTCTGTAGAGATGGTGGTCTCACTATATTTTCCAGGCTGGTCTTGAACTCATGGGCTCAATAAATCCTCCAGCATAGGCTTCAGCCTGTGTCTGGGATTACAGGAGTGAACCACACCACCAGGGCAAGAAACATTATTTTGAGGCTTATAAAGTTTCTCTATTCTACGTTTACATTTTTTATTTATGGGTGCTCTGTGAAAGCTTTCATAAATAACAACAAACTGTATTACTATCACATACACAACAAAATGAAGTTTGCAGCCCATTTCTTCAAACCAAAGGATTAATTTCTGATAGAAATTTTATCCCCTGGGCCCATAGAGGAGTTATTTCATGTGTGTGTGTGTGTGTGTATATATATATATATATATATATATATATATATATATATATATGGCCATTTAATTCTAGCATTAATAAAATTATCTGCCAGAACTATATATAAAAGTGGTTAAGTCTTGATACTTACTGAAAACAAGAGAAAGAAGCTTTACTTTTAAGTATGGAAACATGGTAACCTGCTGCTTCCATGCTTAAAATCCTTCTCTTCTCCAACCGTTTTGGCATCAGGCACTGATTTTGTGGAAGACAGTTTTTCCATGAACCTGAGATGGAGAGGAGAGGGGATGGTTTTAGGATAAAACTATTCCACCTTAGGTCAACAGGCATTAGATTTCCATAAGGTGAGTGCAACATAGATCCCTTATATGCACAATTCACAATAGGGTTCACACTTCTATGAGAATCTAAATAGGCACTGGGTAAATATAGCCATTCCAGATGGGAGAAATTGATAAAACAAAGCAGCTATAGGCCCCATGCAAGTCCGAAATCCAGCAGGGCAGTCAAATCTTAAAGCTCCAAAATGATCTCCTTTGACTTCATGTCTCAAATCCGAATCATGCTGATGAAAAAGGTGGGTTCCCATGATCTTGGGCAGCTCTGACCCTGTGGCTTTACAGGTACAGCCTCCCTCCTGGTTGCTTTCATGGGCTAGTGTTAAGTATCTATGGCTTTACCAGGTATATGGTGCAAGCTGTCAGTGGGTCTACCATTCTGGGGTCTGGAGGACAGCAATGGCCCTCTTCTCATTGCTCCACTAGACAGTGCACCAGTAGGGACTGTGTGGGGCCTCTGACCCCACATTTCCCTTCTGTACTGCCCTAGCAGAGGTTCTTCATAAGGATCCCACCCCTGCAGAAAACTTCTTCCTGGATATCCAGGCATTTCCATACATCCTGTTAAATCTTGGCAGAAGGTCCCGAACCTCAATTCTTGACTTCTCTGCACCCGCAGGCTGAACAGCATCTTGAAGCTGCCAAGGCTTCAGACTTCCACCTTATGAAACAACAACCTGTGCTGAACTTTAGCCCCTTTTAGTCACAGCTGGGGCAGATGGGATACAGGACACCAACTCCTTAGACTACACACAGCAGAAGGACCCTGGGCCCAGCTCATGAAACTACTTTTTCTTCCTAGACCTCTTGGTCTGTGATAAGAGGGGCTGCCACAAAGTCTCTGTGACATGCTCTGGAGGCATTTTCCCCATTATCTTGGTGATTAACATTCAGCTCCATGTTACTAATGAAAATTTCTGCAGCCAGCTTGAATTTCTCCTCAGAAAATGGGATTTTCTTTTCTATAACATTGTCAGGCTGCAAAATTTTCAAACTTTTATACTCTGTTTTCCTTTTAAAACTAAATGCCTTTAATAACACCCAAGTCAACTCTTGAATGCTTTGTTGTTTCACAAATCTTTAGGACAAGGGAAAAATGCCATCAGTCTCTTTGCTAAAACATAACAACAAGAGTCACTTCATACCTATTTGCTCTGGTTTCCAACAAGTTCCTCATCTCCATCTGAGACCACCTCAGCCTGGATTTCATTGTCCATATCATTATCAGCATTTTTGTCAAAGTCATTCAACAAGTCTCTAGGAAGTTCCAAATTGTCCCACATTTTCCTGTCTTATTCTGAGCCCTCCAAACTGTTCCAACCTCTGCCTGTTACCCAGTTCCAAAGTCGCCTCTACATTTTTGGGTATCTTTAGCAACACCCCACTCCGGATATCAATTTACTGTATTAGTTCATTTTCATACTGCTGATATAGACATACCCAAGACTAAGAAGAAAAACAAGTTTAAAGGACTTACAGTTTCACATGTCTGGGAGGCCATACAATCATGATGGGAGGCAAGGAAGAGCAAATTACATCTTAAATGGATGGTGACAGGCAAAGAGAAAGAGCTTGTGTAGGGAAACTTCCATTTAAAAACCATCAGATCTGGTGAGACTCATTCACTATCATGATAACAGCACAGGAAAGACTCCCCCTCATAATTTGATCACCTCCCACCGGGTTTTACCCATAACACATGGATATTGTGAGAGTTACAATTCAAGATGAGACTGGAGTGGGGACACAGCCAAACCATATTACCCTTTCTCAAAAAATTTTAAAAACTGGAAAAAAAAGATACTACTGGTAATTAGTATATGGATAGCACCATATCTGTGTAATCAAATGAGGTTGAAGTAATTCTGGCTTTTCATCAAATAACTGGATTTTCTATATTCTATCATTTTGTTGCCACTCAAGAGTCTGCCACTATTTTTCTGTTATTTGGAGGACCTTATAACTTCATATGGTTGATAAATTTTAAATCCATCTGAAAATACCTCTCAGAATGCTTGACATGTGTTTTGTGTTCAGATAACATCAAGGAAGGCAAAGTAACACACTATATAGCTGTTAAAAAAAAGACCTCCTAGCTCCAAGATTACCTAGTAATATAGGCAGAGTTTGCCAGCTAAGTGAGAGAATCAATATTTTGCTCTGTCACCCTTATGAATGGCAGAAATAACACAAGAGATGTTTAACATAACTAGGACATAACCTAGAGACAGGAAACGGCTAAAAATAAAGTATGCGGCCTCCAAAATACAAAGATAGTTTTGACGGTAATCCCTAAGACCTTGGACTTTGGATTTAAGAATTTTCAGTGAGGAGTGAAAAAAAAGTTTGGATTTGCTGTTTGAATACTGGATGTCTCCTTGGATAGGAATTGAACTAGAGCAGAGGGAACAATTCAGTAGATTTCAGAAAATATTTAAAATTCAGATGAGTTGTCATGATTTCCCACTTTATAGATGAAAAAATGAAGTTCCATAAAAGGTACCCAAATTATCTTTAATAATGCGAAGAGGGAGTAACATAGTTTGTGTCTGAATCCAGAGCTGTCAATCATAAAAATTCATGCTTGTTCCATTGTATTCTGCTGCTGCCTAAGCTGTTTATTATTACATGTAGAAAAAAAGAATTCTAAACTATGTAATTTCCAATACTGTTGATCTATTAGGGCAGACGTTTATAGAAATTTGTTTCCATAACTTCAAAGCATCGCCTCACTGGATTTTTAAATTTAAGGCTTTTATTTAACTATACCCCTTCATTTAATCTTTACTGATAGTATTTTCCTAGTTGGAAATACATATTTTTTATAATCAAATTACCAATAAACTTATATCCTGAAATTGTACTGAAAGATATAAAGGTCAGCACAAGGAAAAAGTCTTTTCTAAATATGTACCTTTGTTTATTTAATAATTCTCTCTATATCAGTGATGCCAACCATAGAAATAAATGAATAGCCCCTGAGGCTCCAGATAGGAAATGATGACTCTTCCATTTGCAGAAATGTCTACCTCATAGACGTTAGCTAGGCTATATGTTACACGAGGGCAGGTGCTGTGTCATTATTCTCATTGTTAATTCACCAACATCAAGCAGAGTGCCTAATACAGAACCTTGATAGTAAATAGGTGATAAATTGAATTACAAATTAAAAAGAAGAATGTCTTACTTAGTGTCATATAGTTATTTCTGGTATTCTGATTTAGTACAACCTCCTTAAAATCACATAAATGCTTTTAAAATTCTCAGATTTGGGTATACAAATATATTTCACTTAGCTAAAATAATTCTATGTTTCAGGTGTCATCTGGAGGGGAAAGAAATTAGAAATAGTGAAATGACTTGGGAAGTCCTTGAGATAAAGTGTTTAATGCACTGATTACAGTCCAGGTGGTTAGAAAGAACCCAATAAAGCAGCTACTAAAACAGTGGCTACATCCAGAGGTATGGTCCATAAATCGCACTAGAGGTGACAGGGACGTGAGCTAATAAAAGTTAAGAATAAAGGGGAAAATATTTAATGGATATAATAAATATAATTCACAAGAATTTATTAAGTTACTGAATATTATAAGAGGCAAAAGAAGAACAGTTAGGTTTACCTCTAAAGCATCTGGTGAAGGAGAGAGGAATATAGAGAACGAACAGTTTGTAAGACAATATATTAAGTTCAGTTTTGAACAGATTAATTAGACAGTTGGAAACACAGGTTTGGCTCTCAGGAAAGAGGTCTGTCTGAGTGGTAGATGTAAATGTGTGAGACATCTGCTTGCTGGGTAGAGGAAGCTATGGAAGTAGATAAAATGGCTTTGACAGTGAATAAGGAGATTGGGAGTAGAGTGGGAATGAAACCCTTGGAGATAGGGTTTCATTTTATATGATTTTACAGAATTATAATCATTTTGAGTATGTGTGCTTGGTTTACTTTGTAAACACATTTTGGAAGTTTGTTTTCCTTATTACCCCTCCTTGAATACTACCCCTGAAGGTAATTAAAGTTAGATACTCCTGACTCCCAAATGTGTGTATTAGCTTTATTTTATAAATAGATTTTGGAAGGTTACGTTCCCATTCAACCGCATCCTGGAACATTATCCCTGAAACAATTCCAGATAAATTCTTCTGTTCTTATACTTACCATAATAAAGATAGGTGTATTACATTATTATACTACATTTAGTTTTTCACTTTTCTCTCTGCACAGCTAGACTGGAAATTCCTAGAGAGCATGTAATTTATTTCACTTAATTGCTCACTTCTTTATTGACAGCTAGCATAATGCCTGTCATTTAGGAAGTTCCTATGCCTTTTGAATAAATAAATGAATTCATATGTAAATTTTAGACTAAAATTAGTTTTCTAACTTTGACACACCTTGTTGTAAGTCACCATTATGCCAGACTTTAACAATGTAGAGCAAACCACCAGGTCTCTGCACTCAAGAATCTTAGAGTTGCCCCAAGGAAAATTATCAAAAAGTCACAATAACATATTATTCTGTTCTCTAGAGTAGACAGAGAAACAGAGAGGCTTTGACTTTAGATGTACACACAGACAATATTATTGTAAAATGGGTAATTTCATTACATAAGTATATCTCCAAATCCACTTTTAATTCTCATTCATAGTTAACTTTCCTACCATTTTTATTGCTTTTCCTTATATATATATATACATATATATGTATATATACACATATATGTATATATATATATATATATATATATATATATATATATATATGTATATTTTGAGACGGAGTTTCACTCTTGTTACCTAGGCTGGAGTGCAATGGCGCCATCTCGGCTCACCGCCACCTCCGCCTCCTGGGTTCAAGCAATTCTCCTGCCTCAGCCTCCTGAGTAGCTGGGATTACAGGCACGTGCCACCATGCCCAGCTAATTTTTTGTATCTTTAGTAGAGATGGGGTTTCACCATGTTGACCAGGATGGTCTCGATCTCCTGACCTCATGATCCAACCGCCTCAGCCTCCCAAAGTGCTGGGATTACAGGCTTGAGCCACCGCGCCTGGCCTCCTTTTATATTTTCAAAATATTTTACGCATAACAAGGATTATTCTAAAAAAATTCATATTAGTTAATAGCCTTCATGTATTATTCTCTTTTTACACTGGTATAAAGAATAATATCCAAGACTGAATAATTTATAAAGAAAAGATGTTTAATTGACTCACAGTTCCACATGGCTAGGGAGGCCAGAGGAAACTTATGATCATGATGGAAGGGGAAGCAGGCACATCTTACATGATGGCAGGCAAGAGAGAGAAAGTGTGAAGGAGGAACTGTCAAGGATTTACACAACTGTCAGATCTCATGACAACTCACTATGACAAGAACAGCATGGAGGGAACCACCACTATAATCCAATCACTTCCCTCCCTTGATACATGGGAATTTACAGGTCCTTCCCTCTACGTGTGTGAATTACAATTCGAGATGAGATTTGGATGGGGAAAACAGAGCCAAACCATATCAATAACTATTAGAATTAAGTGTATTATTCAAAAACAGATTCTAGTATTTGAGTGTGACTATAAGCAAGTGAAATTATTTCTCTAGTTTTACCTTCTTAAACCATTGGAAAATAATAAAACTCTTTAGGTCAAAGGTTATTCTGAATGCTTAATGGAATAGTTATAAAATCTTTTATTAGCATTTACTTCCAATAAAGATGGAACTCAATCAAGGTTAGCTATTGTTTTAATGATGAATGTACCTTTTAAATTATAGCATAATTTATTTCACAAGTAATTTTTTTTTTTTTTTTTTTTTGAGACGGAGTTTCGCTCTTGGTACCCAGGCTGGAGTGCAATGGCACGATCTCGGCTCACTGCAACCTCTGCCTCCTGGGTTCAGGCAATTCTCCTGTCTCAGTCTCCTGAGTAGCTGGGATTACAGGCACACACCACCATGCCAGCTAACTTTTTGTATTTTCAGTAGAGATGGGGTTTCACCATGTTGACCAGGATGGTCTCGATCTCTTGACCTCGTGATCCACCCACCTCGGCCTCCCAAAGTGCTGGCATTACAGGCTTGAGCCACCGCACCCGGCCTCACAAGTAATATTTTTATTGGCTTATCTTAAATTTAGAAAAAGTTAATGTTAAGTGAGTACAGGTACCACTTTAAGTATTTTATATATAAAATAGAGAAGCTTGGGAAAATATATTGACTTGTCAAGGTCCTAAATTTTATGTAAAGCATTTTGTGCTTATATAATATAAGCTTCAGAATATTGATACTAAGTATCCTTTTGAAAGTATTCTTGTATGTCTTTTGCAAATGCATTTCTTGTGTATTTTGAAATAGTATTATGTAATTCATTTTGGAGTTTACCATATTGAATCTTTGTGATGACTTTTATCATCATCTTTGCTTTATATGCATAAATATGTAAATTAAAATTGACATTTTGTGAAATTAGCTAATTTTAAAATATAATTTAATATATCTACAAATTAAGAGAGAATAGCTGACTTTGTATGCTAACTGTTCCATACAACATGTAAAGATTCAGATGAGTCTGTATCACTGAAAGTCAGCAAGAGTCAATGCTATTACTGGCCCATCAAAAAGATATCACAAACTGATATTTTAAGTTATATCTAAAAGCAACCTTAGCAACATTAAATGGAAAATTGGGCAATGACATAGAAGCACTGAACATAACTTAATTATTTTATCTCAGGTATTCTTTATTATAATTATTTTGGTGAAGAAAAGACATTTCATGGAAAACATTGTATCTGTTGGTTGTTTTCTACAAAATAAAATTAATGCAAAAGCAACAATTCTGAACTATAGTGTAATGTTGGTATATGCAGCCATACAACCACTTAATGACATTCTGTTCAATGACAAAGTGCATATATAATGGTGGTCCCATAAGATTACAATGCAGCTGAAAAATTCCTATTACATAATGATGTCATAGCCATCATAATATGATAGCCACCATAACATCATACACATCATTACATCATAACACAATGCATCATGCTGGTGGTGATGCTGGTGTAAACAAACCTACTCTACTGCAAGTCATATAAAAGTATAGCACACACAATTATGTACAGTACATAATAACTTGATAATGATAGTAAACAAGTATGTTACTGGTTTATATATTTAGTATACTATATTTTAATTGATATTTTAGAGTGTACTCTCCTACTTATTACAAAAAAATAACCAAGAAACAGTTTCAGGCAGGTACTTCAGGAAGTATTCCAAAAGAAGTCATTATTAACACAGTTGATGACAGCTCTGTGGGTGTTACTGTCCCTGAAGACCTTCCAGTAAGACAAGATGTGGAGATGGATGACAGTGATGGTGATGATCATGACCCTGTGTGAGCCTGGGCTAATGTATATGTCTGTGTCTTATTTTTTTTTTATTTTTTATTTTTATTTTTTGAGACGGAGTTTCGCTCTTGTTACCCAGGCTGGAGTGCAATGGTGCGATCTCGGCTCACCGCAACCTCCGCCTCCTGGGTTCAGGCAATTCTCCTGCCTCAGCCTTCTGAGTAGCTGGGATTACAGGCACGCACCACCATGCCCAGCTAATTTTTTGTATTTTTAGTAGAGATGGGGTTTCACCATGTTGACCAGGATGGTCTCGAACTCTCGACCTCGTGATCCACCTACCTCGGCCTCCCAAAGTGCTGGGATTACAGGCTTGAGCCACCGCGCCCGGCTGATTTGTGTCTTATTTTTTAATTAAAAAAATTTAAAAATAAAGGAAAAATTTAAATAGATAAAAATCTTATAGAATAGGGATAAAAAGAAAGAAAATATTTTTGTCCAGCTATATAATATGTTTGTGTTTTAAGCTAAGTGTTATTACAGAAGAGTCAAAAAGTAAGGAAAAAGAACCATAAAGTTTATAAATTAAAAAAGTTATAGTAAGCTAAGTCTAGTTTATCATTGAAGAAAGAAAACTATGTTTTATAAATTTAGTGTAGCCCAAGTATAAGACATTTACTAAACCTAGAGTAGTTTACAGTAATGTCCTAGGCCTTCACATTCATTTACTCAGTGATTCACCCAGAACAATTTACAGTCCTCCTAACTCTATTTATGGAAAGTGCCCTATACAGATGTACCAATTTTTATTCTTTTATTCTTTTTTTTTTTTTTTCAAGGCAGAATCTCACTCTGTCACCCAGGCTGGCGTGCAGTAGCATGATCTCGGCTCACTGCAACCTCCACCTCCTGGGTTCAAGTGATTCTCTCCTGCTTCAGCCATCCAAGTAGTTGGGACTACAGGCACACGCCATCACACCCATCTAATTTTTATATTTTTAGTAGAGATGGGGTTTCATCATGTGGCCAGGCTGCTCTCAATCTCCTGACCTTGTGATCCGCCCACTTCAGCCTCCTAAAATGCTGGGATTACAGGCATGAGCCACTGTGCCTAGCCTTTATTCTTTTTTACTGTATTTTTACTGTAAGTTTTATATAGGCCATATATATATATATTCAGACATACAATAATTACCATGTTACAGTGCCTACAGTACTCAGTACAGTAACATGCTGTACAGGTTTGTGGCCTAGGAGCAATAAGCTATGCCATAGAGATGAGAAGTGTAGCAGGCCGCACCATTTAGATTTGTGTATTGTGTCATGATGTTCACATGACAAAATCACCTAATTACATACTTCTCAGAGCACAACCCGGTCATTAGGTATTGTATAACTGTAGCATACTTTTATCCTGTATTTATGTCTTCTTTGGCACATTATTATTCTACTCTTTTTAAGATGATCCAGCTCTGAGGTTATAATATGACTATAAGAAGCCATAGGTGTAGTTGGTTGATGCTGAAAAAGAAGCTGTCTTTGAAATTCTAAATGACACATGGCATCATAAATAAAATAGTATACATTCACTGTATTTCAAGCATTATAATTTATCAGTATGACTACATTATTTGTTTTAATGTGATTTTGTTTAACATATAAGGAATCACATGTTTTAACAGTAATATAGTTCAAATATTTGCAAACACTATTCTTTCATTCAGGAAAAAAATTATCAAGAACTTGCTTTTGATATGAACTACACTTTCAGGGAGCAGTTTTTGTCATACATAAAAGGTTAGAATAAATATTTTAATAGACAACTTGTAAGATGCAGTTATATTGTGCTAAAAGAATCAGTTAATTCCAAATGTGTCAATTGAGAAAGAATCTGAGGAATAATTTTACTCTTTAAAAAGTCATGAAGAATTTTGAAATAATTCTATCATGTAAACATAACTAAAGAAGTGCTCTTTTTTAAAATACATACATACCAGCCATGGTTTATGGCTGGCCAATGGGCTGTGATCTGAGGGACCATCCTAGACAGAGCTTCTCCATGGCAGACCTTCCCTAGAATTTTAGTTTTCTTTATTTTCTTGAAGTTCCAAATCATGCTGTGGACCCTAGACCTCCAGATCTTTAGTTATGCCATTCTCTGTGTCCATGTTGTGTTATGCACACACAGACACAGTCATACTTTGCTTAAAGCTGCTATAGCAACATGTCACAGACAAAAATTCCAAGAAAATGTATTTTATTCAGTGATGATTCCCAGGACATTCTGTCGTATGTGGCACTCCAAAAATATATGTGAAATGAATAGATGTTATTTGATAGTATAAATATGAAGATTTTTTTTACCTTGTAGAATATTGTAACTGGAATTATGTTAATATATTTGGTACTATTAAGTAATACCCAAATTTATGTTAACTTTTGCATATATCTATTAAGAAAGAATAAGTATAAAACATGCTTTGAAGGAAATGTGAGTATATCAGCTATTGTAGATGATAATGAGAGCGACATAGTTTTTTATATGCTAAACTATAGGTAGGAGAATTTGTGCTTTTGTGGGGAAAGATCAAATACAATCATAGGTCTAGGAAATTAGCCTTATTTTTAACATTGCATTAATCTAATTTTATTAATACGGCAATTTGTATATTACATTTACAAAAATTACAGAGAAATATTTAATACGAAATGCTGCCAGCATAATTTACTAAGAGAAAAATAGATCTTATGAAGAAAGGATGGAGAAAATCACAAACATTATGTAGCCTGAGGAAAAGAACATGGAAGAGAAACTCAATTCCATCTATTCAAAAGCAAGATTCTTTTCATTTGAATACATTATGATTGTTCACTATGTCCAGTGAGAAACATGAAAGTGATTGAAAATAAAATGTTTCAATTGGATATAAATATAAACTGATGATTATTGGAGTAAAGCAATCATTAAAGATGGAATCTTAACCAAATATCCATATTGGGGATTTTCTAGATGAGGCATAATACAAAATGCAAGGAGCAGGAGATATAAATTTGGGCCTCATATCTAAACATGAAACATGTGAATATGCAAATATTGAATTTCCCTGAGGTTCAGTTTACTTTTAAAGTAATAAAAATAGCAAATCTATTTCTCAAGGTTGATGAGAAAATATATTTGAAAGCATTTTATAAATTTTAAAATACTGTTCAGTTGAGGGTCTCAGTTGAAAGCAGTGGAACCTTATGGGCACATTAAACAAAATAAAAATGTATTAGAAGGATATGGAAACACTGAAAGACAACCAAAAACATCAGGGATTTTTTGACTTATGTGACGGTTATGTACAAAGTTCTATTCTAGTTAACATAAATTGCAGCAAGGAAGTGAAACATAGAGCTTTTATTCCGTTTTTTTTTTTTTTTTTTTTTTTTTTTTTGTGTTTGTGTGTGTGTGTGTGTGTGTGTGTGTGTGTGTGTGTGTGTGTGTTTGTTTGTTTGCTTTTTTGAGATGGAGTTTCACTCTTATTGCCCAGGCTGGAGTGCAATGGCACGATCTCAGCTCACCGCCACCTCCGCCTCCCGGGTTCAAGCAATTCTCCTGCCTCAGCCTCCCAAATAGCTGGGATTATAGGCATGTGCCACCACGCCCAGCTAGTTTTGTATTTTTAGTAGAGATGGGGTTTTGCCACATTGGTCAGGCTGGTCTCGAACTCCTGACCTCAGATGTTCTGCCCGCCTCAGCCTCCCAAAGTGTTGGGATTATAGGCATGAGCCACCACACCCAGCCAAGCTTATATTCTAATAGGATAAAATAGATAATAGGCAAAATAAATATGATGATATATAGCATGCTAGGCAGTGATAAAAGCTAAGGAGAAATAGGGAACATAGGAAATGGGAAGGGAGTGTTAGAGTGTGAAGTTTAAATGGTATAGGAAGGAGAGGCCTCACAGAGAAGAGGACCTGTAAGTCCTGGAGGAATCAAAGCGGCTTTGGAGATCTCTGTACTAGAGTCAACTGAAGGACAATCTCTTCACAATGTCATCCATCACTAGATAGTTTAGCCCTCTACTCAAGGCAGAGAAAGTGTAGCCAGCCCAGTCTGGACCTCGTTTAACATATATGTGCTGTCATCTACTGGCCTCCCGCCTGGCTTGCTCAACCCTGGTCCCAACACTGTCCCACCTACTGTAACAAGGTGCACCACTGATTGTGCTTAAGGAGATTTTAGATTTCTTTTAAGACAAAAAAAAAAAAAAAAAAAAAAAAAGTGTCTATTACATCTCTACAGACCTCACTTCTTCTAACACTTTCTTTTTCTTTCTGTGCCATCCTTTCCCCATTTTCTACTTCTGTGCTCCAAAATCTCACACTTTCCAGTGCAATATATGAAGGTGTCACAGTCCCCCAATTTAGGGTCGCCATACTCTTGTTGAGGTCCCGTATAATGTTGTGCTTACCTCTCTTAGAATAATTACCACAAATCTGATTTAATTATGCATATCTATTTTCTCATCATTCTGTGAGTTCCTTAAGGAAACAAAATATACCTTGTTAGGTGAACAAATTGTGGGTGTTCAATAAATGTCTAAATATATAAAGGATATATGTAATTATCTCAAAGGTCACAAAGCATATGTTGTACCAAGTTGTATGTAGGTGATATATTCATTAATGTCGACATTGGGTATATGGAATATGATGTATTCAACAGAATATAATTATCATTTATGTGTGTATGTAATAGTTGATGTTTTTGTTTTTTGGTAGAGAGAAATTATAAATGAAAGAAATTTATTTTTGTAAGGATTTTAACATAAATTTTAAAAATATTTCTAAATTTAAAATAAATACATTTATTCATATTTAATGTCTATTTAATATCAGGCTATCTGTACTTTATATGAATACTATATAAAGCTTAGATGTTCTATTTCAGTCTGTTTGATGTTCTACAATACCATGCTATTCAAATCAACTTCAATTTTCTTTTAATAGCTAACATTTTCCTTAAAGTTATTAGCATTGAATTCTAAATTCTTATAATACAACATTTGAAGTCATACAGAGCTGAGTGCTAATCGTTCTCTACCACCTTCTCGATGAAGGATTCAATCTTTCTAACTTCATTTTTTACATCTGTAAAATGGGTTAGAGAGAAATACCAACCTCAAGAGATTGTCATCAAGGTGAAGTGAGAAATTGCATATGTAAAGAACTCACCGTGGGGTTTGACATGCACAAATGCAAAACAGGTGTACCTACAGCACTATTTTATTAATATTGTTACTACAGTATCAAATATTTGAATGAAATACTTTATTTCTCAATAATATAATTAATTGTTACTGTCAATTCAGATTCTCTCTGGAAATTGCCTTTGAGCTTCAGATTTTATTGGCTGCAATTTATTTCATCTCTTCTCTCTCTCTCTCGGATCAGAGTAAAAGATCCTTGGAATTGTTACAATGATTCTCAAACTTCAGAATGCATAATTATCCAAAATGCAGACTACCGAGACTACCTCCAGAGATGATTCAGAAAATATGTAAGAGAGAAGGAATTTTAATCTGAATCTCAAGTGATGCCTGTGCAGAAAGATCACAAATTAGAAAATGGTATACGAGAGATGGAGTATTTTTAGCACTATAAAAGGTACTTTCCATGTGAAGAATGACTGCTGAATAAAAGGTTAGATAGTCGTAAAGTCTTCCTTCAGTTATAAATAATTATTATGTTTTAGAAAGATAGGCTTTGATTTATGCGATGAAGTCATTTAATTGTTTCCTTCATAAGCCAATTTGTAACTCCAATTGATGAATCAATTATGAGGATTCCAAACTCCTTTTTTTTTGCAAGAAAATAAGCTAATTAAATTGTGGACCAGGTCTCTGTAATAATGACCTTTAGGTTATACCTCCTTTAGGGCATATGTTTGTCCAGGAATTTCCAAACTCAGACTTAATACATTGCCATGTCAAGAATGATATTAATCTCTTTTTAAATAACGAATAATCTGTCATTGAGAATCTGCCTAAAATGAAACAAAAGCTTTAAATTTTCTACTACAGTAAATGTGACTAGCTTTTAAATAATCTGATTTCAAATTAGAGCTTAATTAAAACAATTAATGTTCATTACTAGAGGGGTGTTATGTGGTTTCTATTCCTGGAGTACACAGTTCTCACATATCAAGAATAATCCCTCCTAGTGGATTTGGTTATCTTTTTGCCTTTAGCTAAATCTCAATAATAAAGCCTATAGAGTATCACTTTTGCTTTTATAAAATTTCAGAATTGCAAATTGTTACAAAAATGGTGATATTAGAAAAGTCATAAAGAAAGAACTTGTTTATGACTACCTAGTCACTATGAACTTATCTCAAGATTTTTTTTCAATTTACCTTCAATTAGAATATTGGTAATATTACTCTAATATTGTAGCCTGAGCATTATTTTTAAATGTATTTTAATTATTTTGAAATAGTATTTCAATTATTTTGAAATAATAAAGTACCTGAAATATTGAGGATGATTAATGTCTCCCTCTCCTGCACTTTATGCTTTATTTAAGAGATGTACCAATTACTATACAAGCCCTTATAATACCTAGCAAAATCAGCCCAGAGCAGAGCAGACAGTATTTTCTGAGAAGCATCATGATATGGCTAAAAGAGTGTGAGATTTGCATCAGATGAACAGATATGCTGTAATAACTAACCATGTGCCTGGGCAAGTTATTTAACTACACTCTCACTATAAAATGAAAATAATAAAACCTATCTCACAGAAATGTTATAAAGATTGGAAATGGTAAGAATAAATTGTATGAAGATTAGAAGTTATATAAGCTACTAAGTAGTAGCCTTTTTATAACAAAAAATGCTGATCATCACCCTCATCATGGATTTTCTAAAATAAAAATAAATTTCTTAAAAGTTACTTTAAAAAGTGAAATATTTTACTATAACTTAACAGTTATAACATCCATTTTACTATAACTTACAGCTATAACTTACAACATCCCTCTAAGCAGAGGGATGTTGATTTTAGTAAGCTTGTTGGTTGGGATAATTTTTTATGAAAGACATGATATTCTAATGTTTATCATTATGGTGATGGTGATAATGATGATAATAATAATACTTAATTTGGTTGATAATCTCCAGGACAACCGCAAAACACCCTCACTTCTCCATATGTCTGCCTTTGTGTAGACCCCTCCTTTATTAAATTAGAAGTCACATTGTATGAATATTATGGTGCAAGTGACAGTTTGTGCCTTCTGAAATGAGATCATGAAGGCAGTTCAGCTTCTACCTAGCTCTCTTGGAATTGCTCACAAACCAGCTGCCATACTCTAAAGACACTTAAACAGCCCTGTAGAGATGCCCACACAGAAAGTTACTAAGGCCTCTAGCCTGTAGCCAGCACTAATTTGCTGGTCCTGTAAATGAAACATTTTGGAAGTGGACCCTCTAGTAACAGTCAGCAAGACTTCGGATGATACTTCTTAAGCTGACCACTGGCTGAAACACCATGAGGGATCCCAAAGCTGAAATACTCAACTAAGCCATCCCCAAATGCTGACCCAGAAAAACAGTGAGTGAGAGGTAAAATATAATCACTGCCATAAGCCACTAAATTTTAGGATAATTTGTTATAAAACAATAGGTAACTGATACAACTACCAAAGCTGAAAATCAACTTTGTTGTAACTAAACAAGTTCATGGTAATCAATTATGTCCATCTATATTGCATTACTGTTAATACAGCCTTCCTAGACACACCGACTTGCTCTTCCTCTCCACCCAGTTTATTTTTGCCCCTCACTTAACCTAAATACTTTCTCTTCATAAATACTCTAATGTTAAGGCATCAATACCTTTCACATTAAACCAGTTTAATGAAATTTTCTTCCTGAAAGTCTTTTCTAAAAAGTTTACACAGTGTAATTCTATGTTGTTTGTCAGCAGGTACCCTACCTTCTCTTCTTTGTATTCTATTGACAACTTGCTCATATGGTCATATCTTACTTTATGGCGGTTTAATGAATTCTCTGTGGCATTTGCCAATGGTTTCTTCTTACTAGGAAAAATATGATTGAAGTTTCTATCTACTTGCTAATATTGTGCGTAGGATAGAAGCATTTCATACAGGAGGGAACCAATCCAAAGAGAAAATGTGGAGGAAAAAAATAAAAGAATAAACTTCTTAAAAGTGGAATATTTTACTACAGTGTCCGGTTTTCCTCTAAGCAGAGGAATTTTAATATTACTAAGCTCATTAATTGGGATAATTATTTTATGAAAGACAAGATATTCTAATGTTTGTCTTTTCTGGAAACATTTTCTATTGAAAGAATTTGAATTCCCGTTAAGTAAATCTACAGAGAAGAATAGCCTGTTTAGTAAAGCATTTTATTATCTGAGTAACAAAATTAGATAGACATGTATTCTCTTATCTTTATAGCTCGATTAATTTATACTTGAAATACTATATGTATATGAAATTCTAGTATCTTCAGCTGTGTCATAAAATTGTTCATGCTGAGTCTAAATGTGTCAAAAACAAATGACTGGCTTATCAGCATTTGAAATTATTTTGAATGAATTATCAATCAATCCCTCCCCCTAACAAAAAATAGCAGGGAATATTTTCAGATGAAATCATAGCAGTTGAATAACTTGTTTTAAAATATGTTTTCAGATTTCCTAAAATATGAGATATAATTATCTAAAACTTTTCAGAATATTTGGCATAGTTCAGTAATAAGAAATACTTCAAGAAACTACTTGTAAAATTTCTATGCATTCTAAAGACATTTATCTAGTCTTGATGGAGATTTATTTGCTTTTGGGTTTGTGATATTAGATGCTATTATAAACTCATGGTAAAAGTAAACCTACTATTAATAAACAAAACAAATAAAAATAGTAAAAATAGAATATGTGGGCCTTATCTAAGGGATCAGCAAAGGTTGTTTTATTTGATAGTATTAAGTTCAATTGTATGTGTTAAAGCTCACAAAATAGCATTCACTCAAGGAGAGTTTTGTCCGCCACATAATTACTGCTGCATACAGGAAGTTCAAATTGAGTTGCAGGGGAGGCTGGTGCAGCCATGTGGATTGTGACTCTTCCTGGACTGCTTTTCAACTTCCCCTTCTCACTCCATCTGGCTAACATCTCTTCATCCTTCAAACCTCAGATCCAAAGTCATTTTCTCAAGACATCTATGGCAGGTACTACTACGTGACTCCAAATATCCATTCTTTTCTTCTCTTTTATTGAAGGCTACCCTGTTCTTTTTTTGAGATGGAGTTTCGCTCTTGTTACCCAGGCTGGAGTGCAATGGCACGATCTTGGCTCACCGCAACCTCCGCCTCCTGGGTTCAGGCAATTCTCCTGCTTCAGCCTCCTGAGTAGCTGGGATTACAGGCATGCGCCACCATGCCCAGCTAATTTTTGTATTTTTAGTAGAGACGGGGTTTCACCATGTTGACCAGGATGGTCTCGATCTCTTAACCTCGTGATCCACCCACCTCGGCCTCCCAAAGTGCTGGGATTACAGGCTTGAGCCACCGCGTCCGGCCAGCTACCCTGTTCTTAATCAGGCACATTTCACATGACCATACCAGCTTCCCTTCAGTTGTAAGGAAACGGAATGGGATGGCTAGGGATGGTCATATGACTTAGTATTCACCTGTTAATGTAAGCAAACAGGTTATGTTAAGCTTTCCTTCTACTTACTAACTGGAATGTAAACCTGACTGCTGGAGCTCAAGCAGCCATCTTTGATGAAAAAGAGGAAGCACACACTTAAAATGACAGAAACAATAGAAAAGGAGCATGGACTTTGTCAACTTGCAGCTTCCATGCATGACTTTGGACCACCTATAGTCAGTAGTCTTTTTTTATAAAAGCATAGTAAATTTCTTTCTCATTTCTGTCACTCTTATTTTGTGATGCTTACATATGCAGCTGCACCTCATCATAACTGATATAACAGCCTTTGCTGACCAAATAGATATGATCATATTCCTCTGTTTTATAGGTTTATAGCCCCATATGTTTTTCTTTTATACAAGTTATCTCAGTATATAATTACACATTTATGTGTATTGATTTTCTCTGTTTTAATGGAACTTTCCAGAGAGCAGGGCCCATGTATGTTTTTGTTCACCTTTATATTGCTGATGTCTATCATAGTGCTGATGAAAAAAATAAATGTTTCATAAATATCTGTGAAGTAAGGAATGATCATAGCCAACATTTATAATCTAAGACTCATAAGCTGAATTGGGACTTTAAATTTCTAATCAAACACTTTGAATAAAAATTATTATCCAGCACCATTTTTTCATTGGATTGCTGTTCAGTAGTAGTAATGGATTTGTAACTATCCACCTTGTCATAAAACCTAACTGATGAGAGGAGTGTTAAGAGAAATATTCTGTTTGGTGGAATAATTACATTCATTGTCTATAGTTTCTAGATGTCTTAAATACATGTATCTTCACTTTCAGAAACTATTTCCATTGTGGAGAAGGGGATATTGAAAAGTAATGAATAAATGTACATTTATAAATCAACAATGAAATAGAAATTTAACATTCTTAGGTGATTTATAAGTCAGTGGTCTCACAAATATTGCATTTTTAATTTTAGAGTTCATCTCTGTGAAATGATTATCCATTCTCTACATAAATTGCGGAGGGATCTGTGTGTGTTTTTTTGCTTTGCAAAGAATATTCTGCCAGTTTTCAGAACTAAGAGAAACATCAATTTATTCAGCAATCAAATTAGTTTTAATACACCTCTATGAAAAGAGGAGAAACATCAAAGTCTTTTTGGTTACATGTTATCTAACCGTTGATAACACAAAGGCATACAGCAGCAAACAAACTTTGCATCTGTAAGAGCAAGGTGAACCACAAAAGTATCAGTTAAATTAGGACTTTCTTTCTATAAATTCACGTATGACTAATTGAATGCAAGCCTTTTCAGAAGAGTGGTGTTTTTTCTCCCTTCCAATAAAAATAAAACATGTATAGAAACACCATGGTATCTACAGGTAAAATTTTATTTAACATATTTTATTCATGGGAACTAAAAAGTCAGTGGGCATTCTGGAGATATGACTTAAAAGGTAGTTAGTAGATTGTTCAATTTTTTAATGCATTCAATTGGTCTTAATATAAGGATCCAGTCTTTTACACCTGGGAATGTGAACATAGTGGCATAGAAATAAGGATCACTTCTAATTCTGACCATTTTTATTTAATGGGATTTTTGTAAGCTCTTTCTTTAAAAAAATGCAAGGAATATAAAAACTCTGATGAGGCATTTGAAATATTAAGAAGAAAGTCAGTAATGCTTCATGTTATTTTAATCCTCAAGTATAATCTAATTCTTTAAAAAGAAAACTAACCATTTCTTGCTATTAAATAGAATCTTATACAGAATTTCCCATTAATTCCCTGATTAAAGAAAAATATATTAGCAAGCAATACATTAACAGATGGTAAGGCGTGACATGCAACCTTCTGTCTGCATAGAAGTAGATGATAAAAGAGAAATGTGAAAGTTATTTCTCCTGGGTGTCTACAGAAAATGGATATGTAGCCCCTGCTAACTATTTTTGTATTGTTAGGTTAGAAAATGTAGCATTAAATGTGTAATTGAGTACCATCTGTCCATATGCAAGCCAAAATTATGATCACAGATCTGGACATATTAAGCAAAACTCTAATAACAGGGTGAAATTCAGTGATACAAATCCTACTTTGAGTGTTTCCAGCCTAGAGCAGTTTATAATTTTTTTCTTTTTTTCTTTCAATTATGATATTAGGCTGTATTTAAGTTAGAAAGAACTACTGACCACAGTAGGACATTGGAGTCAATAAAAGCTTCCTTAATTGCAATAAATATTTTAAAGGTAATTTAGGGATCATCGAGGACTAGGATTAATTTCTATTCTACAGGAGCATTTTAATTAACAATTTTGAAGCCCCTGGCATCGGTGATTAAAGGCATGCTGTTCTCCTTTTAACACTTGTTAAGTGGAGTATACATTTTCAGTTAGGGAGCTAGAGGAATACTTCATGATTGTGGTGGTTAGACCAAACACCAATATCAGAATCACCAGAAAGCACTGAAATCTGAGTGTGGATATTCACATTCACCGGAAAGAACCTAGAATTAGAGACAGCCTGTGGAACCTAGTTACTGATTCTCCATTTTCTTCTTTGAGAATATAGCCTTGCTAATGCCAAATATAGTTTGAGAAGCAGAAGAACGGACGCCTACAAATATTTTTTAAGTGAAAATATATAGGTGGTTAGCATTCCAGAATGGTAATCTAAGCTGTAAGTATAAACCAATTCTGTGTTATTATTAGCAAGAAATTGACTATTTTCTTACCACTGCAGAGAATGTGAATTACAGCTATGTACCCACTCTGCAGGGCATCATTAATAAGAAAAATACAGAATAAGATATGCTACTATTTTGCATGGTGCTCTCTCTTCTCTTGTCTGTGGCCTTCACCCTATATGTTAGGAGCTTATGGAAAGTACACACATGATGTTTCTTCTAATTGATCTGCAACACACTCTGAAAATCTGAAGTCATATTTGACATTTTGGACATGTCATTTGATTAAACTGATTATTGTCTTCCCTGGTACCAATCAAGCTGTGCTAGTTCCAGTGTTGCAAATGAGAGTCAATCTCTCTCTCTCTCTCTCTCTCTCTCTCTCTCTCTCTCTCTCTCTCTTCCCCCCCAATATTGATACACTTATATATTTTTCTTTGTTGCATTAAAATAAATTACACTCACTTCTTTTTAGTATACAAGTTATCCCAAATTTTGTCAGTTAAAGCTCTGTCAAGCTGATCCGTGTGTCCTTGGATATATTTCAATTAGTTTTTGAATGCTTATTTACACACACACACACACACACACACACACACACACACAAACACACCTATCTTAGGCTCGCCTTCTTTAGACCTGAAATCAGCCATTTCCTCTAAGAATGTCTGAAAAACAGATCTGAGCACCAGGATGGCTCATTGCTGCTGGAGAACTACCACTAATTTGTAGTGCTCATTGGGCATAACTCCAGGTTGCCGCAGGTTCCATTTAGTTTGCACTAAAGAAAGCAAATAGCCCAAGACACATGCAAATAGATGAAGTAACTGCATTTATTCTAATGTTTATTAAACATGTGGACATGTGATATGTGGTAGACACTGTTTTTGGCATTGAGTATACAAAAAGAGTGACTATTCAAATGAAGCTTATACTCTATGGCAGATGATACATAAAGATAATATGCATTTATATGCTAATTGAAAATAATACATAAGGAAATATGTATTTATTATATTACAAGATGATAGTGATAGAGAGGAAAACAAAGAAGGACAAAAATGCTGAGTATATGGGAGTGGTATTGCTATTTTATAATGGGTGGTCCAAGGAAGGCTTACTGAGAACTTGACTTTTGAGTTGAGACCTGAATGAGATGAGGATATGAGTCAAGCAGATTGTGTGTCAGAGGGAAGATAGGAGTAGGGAGATTAGGGGAAGGGAAGTGCTCTAGGCAAGGAGCAGCAAATATGAATCTCCTGAGGTGGAAGATTGTTTGACATGTCCTAACAAAGCAAGGAGACCAGTATGGCTATAGCAGACTGACAAGGTGATCAGACAGATCTGCAAATCTTTCATGTCCTGGGGGATACCCTAAAACAGGTTCTCTTTTTAGGGCTCTTGCATATCAAGACTATATAATCCAGCATTGGATTTACCGCTTTGGCTGGGATACAGAATTAGACATTTCATCTGGAATACCACTTCAGTATATGAAAGAAGTAGATGGAATACATTGAATTTGTCTTTTATTTAATTCTTGATACCTACAGTGTGTTGACATATATTATTTCTTGTCACCTTGGACAAAATTATTATAGGACCAGAAAAAAAGTAAGAAACAGTTATAGTATTCTGTAACTATTTTTTGTATATGTGAATGAGTATTAAATGGATATAATTATTTCAAGATTATAAAACACAAGGAACAAAGGTTTCCTTGTATTTTATAACCTTGGGAGAAGAAAATCTCAACATAAAAAGGAATTATTTTATTTTAGAAACACATATATTTTGTGTACCCTGTGTGTTCTGTCATAAGTAGTTTATCCATACGTATTAACTAGTTGACCTTTTATATAATCCAGTGTGCTAGGTTATTTGCTACTTAATCTACTTCCAGATTAGTAACTTGCTTAAGGTGACACAACTTGTAAGTGAAGGCTGGGATTTCAACTCAAGAAGTCTGCTTCCAAGTCTGTGAACCAACATAGTAGACTCTTCAAGTAAGCTGCTAGGTTACGTTGCTTGTAGCAAGGTTAAACAGGAGCAGGGAGAGTTGATAGTATGAATATGAGTATTTTTCTTCTAATATTCTGTTTTTGTTTACTAGTTACTGGAATATTTTTTCCTTTTTCCTTCTCCACTCCCAAGCCTAGTTCAATGCCCAGAATGTAGTCCAGAATGTTAAAAGCAGTATCTGGTTACCACAATTAATTTCAAAATCAGAGTTGATTTGGAAGAATATTTTAAAGCTTTTCACCCAAGGGATTTTCAATCCTGGAATCATTCTCCACATAGGCATGCTCTAATTAGATTCTGCAAATGCTGGTATCACAGCTATTTCCTGTAATCATAGCATAGTAGAGTAGGGGAAAAAATCTCAATATGAAAAAAATCAAACTCATGTTGGTACACCATGATGAATAGAAGAAATGTTCTAGTTGATTTTTTTAACTAGGTAATGTAGTTAAATGTGGCTGTGTAAATGAAAATACTTTGTGAATCTAGATTTGAATGAATCTAGCCAGTCAAATTTTTAAAATAATATAAACCAGTAAGAGAGCATATCCTCAGTCAGTTTCAAACTAGCTTTCTATGATGGGAGGATCTCTCCTGGTAGACTTGGTGGAACTGTTTATGTAATCCACATTACAATTACTATATTGAAAGTAATATATAAATTTGTGCCTATAAATCATATTAATCGATATAAAACTTTTTAAATGAATGAGATAAATTTCTCCCCCTTTTTAAGAAAAATGTCCACAATTGATGAATGTTAACCAATTGATCAATTTTTAAAACTAAGATCACGTAAAAAATACACAGTAGATTTGAAAACCAAGATTGCATAAAAGACACTCAACAGTTTATCTTTGAAGAGTCTTGTATATTATACTTCTCTTGTCAAAAATAGCACCAGCCCTTACTGCTCACAAACCAACTCTCATCACCTTGCCCAAACACATTTCACGATTTAGCAACACAGCACTTGTCTTTCTCTAAATTTAGGTTGGCAATAAGTGAAGGGGGAGGAGAAAAAACTTTAGTATGGATCTTGCAAAGGAATAATTGGGGCCAATGAATTTTGAAAAAAATATTATCAATATTTGAAGAAAACATACAAACCAATGTTAAATATAACTGTCAAGTAAAAAACAGCATCCTTCATTTTGTTATCACTGGGTTTAGTCAAAACAGTCTTATCTTTCAATACATCATCTTTGATTCCTGATATCTTATAAATGAAGTTAACCATATGGATAGTCATCATATACTGGAGAAATAGGAAGTTGTAATGAGCATAGATTGGTAAATAAGGGGAAGGGGAAAAGAGTGAACACTTACTTTGCTGGGTTTTGAAATAATTCAGAATAACTGGCTAGGCTGTGTCTAGATGTATAAACATGGGAGAAAGAGCTTATAGGTATGGCTCATTCTCTTAGGCATCAAACTTGTAGTTTAAATTGCAGATAGTAAAGAGTTCAAATGTCCTCACTGCCTATTACCAGCTTTGTAACCTTGAGTGGTTGACTTAATAATTTCTAACCTATCATTAAAAAATAAAAGGAACAATAATAGCAGCTACTTCCTATTTTGTGTATTAAATAAAATTTTAGCATATATAAAGCTCTTTGCAGCATTCTTGTATTGATTAAGTGACAGTAAGTAGAAGCTATTGGCATCATTATATAGTTCTTCCCTAATTCCACAATGAAAATGTTCCAAACTTGTTTAATATTCTAATTTTGTTTATTATTTGGTGTTAAATTTAAAATATAGGACACAGTATTCTTCTATAGTGTAATATTATTGTTATAAACATTTTTGGATGAATGTATTTTAAACAATCTGCACGTATACCCAGAAAGATATTAGCAACCAGTTTTATTCCTCTGAACAGTAGGATTCAGTGATTTTACATGTTGTAAACTAGTAAAGGCTTTTTTGTTGTAGTAGTCAAAATTTAGATTATTTGACTTTTTGCTCACACATTCAAATTGTTGTAGAGTAACTGTACATTACTTTTCTTGTTAGGGAAGATAAAAGTTACATACAATTCTCAACTTAAAATAGCATTTTTATCTTTCACTTGTACAGCAGAACCAATATGGTATAAACTATTTTCAAATTGTAAGAAATCTAATGCTAGTTATTGATCATATCATCTATTTGTTAAAGATAAAAAATAGCAACTTTATTATTCAATGGATTCCATTGGGCTAAATAATATTATTGTGAGCCTTTTATCATTTGGCTCCGACCCAAATAAATCTGAAATATAAAATCATAGAAAGAAGATATGATTTACACAACCACATTACTTTAAATTTTCAGCAATATCATTTAAAAATTTTGATTCACAATGAATGCATGCTGATGACTAAATTAAATGGTTTAAATACTGTTTTGTCTTCAGCAGTCTTATTTGAATACTATCATGAAGAAAAGCAGAAAAATATCTAATATGCTTTTACCAAAACAGTGGTTTTCTATTTTGGCCACATCCATGTTTTAATTCTTTAAATAAATAAATAAATAAATAAATATGAATATTTATCTCTAACAAAACATAACATTTTGGAAAGATTAATCTGATTTGTTTTAATTTCCCCATTGTACCATGGTTGCATTTGTAGCTTTTGAACTCTGTCACTGAATAACGATGTAGAAAGTAAGGTAGAGTGTCTACCCCTCTCCAGCAAGATGGGGGAAGGAAGAAAGAGGAGCCTGGCATGAAGCCAATATAAGATATATTTGATAAAAAGAAAGGCATATCAAGGTAGAGGGAGGGCTTCTCATCATGGATTCTTGTTTCATACTATGAGACAAGGCACTTCTTTGTATTCCCTGTAGGAGGGAAAGACTCATGAGTTCTCAGAACAAATCTCCCTGAGAGGACATGCTGAAAGCTGCTGATTTGAGTGCTGGAAGGTCTGAAACTGAGCCAGCCATAGGAAACGTCACCTTAACCCAACAGTAAAGGTGGAGGACAGGCCACTCATTCAGGAGGCTCTATAAGCTAGAGCCTAAGCTAAGGAAAATCTAACTGGCAATGGTGACCAGGCTTCAACAGAGATCTCAAATTATATTAACCCTAGGTGAATGTTAGAATGCAACAAAGGAGACCGATTATCAGACAAGCAAGGGATAGTGCCTTGGTTACAGAAGATGCAGAAGACAGCATACTCTAGGCCCCTGACTCTAGTCCTTTTTTATGAGTTTATATATGACCCATACCCTGTACTGTTATCTCAGAGAGTGGCCAGGGCAGGAGATATAAAAGTCCTGGGGAATCAAAGCTTTATCTCAAGAAACTGTTTAAATTATCAGATAGGATTAAATTCATGTTTTATCCACCATCTAGTGGGTGCAGCTTCTTGAGGAAGTTTAGATGAATTGCATATTAAACAAACAAGTAACTCTGTTCACTTAAACCTAGTGTTAGTCACATTAGGAACATGATTACTGCAATGCAATTCTAACACTAACTACCTGGAATCAGTGCAGACTTTACAGGGTAGGACACAGGCATCTGCAAGACTCTGCTCACTTCAGACACCAGTTGAAAGCTCTGAGGTTGCCAGGCTACCTACATTTCTGATCAAGTGGCTATAAATGTGAAGGTTTACATTTTCCACAGAGGTTCAGTAATTCACTAGAACAACTCATAGAATTAAGGAAAGTGCTATACTTGTAACTATAGTTTCAGTAGAAAGGACATGAATCAGGACCAGCCAAATGAAGAGACACATGGGAGGGTCCAAAATTCAAAGCTTTTTTGTACTCAGGATGCATCATACTCCCAGCACATCAGTGCATATCATCAACCAGGAAGTTCACTTCAGGTGTCCAAAATTTTTACTAGAGTTTTATCATGCAGGTATGACTAGTTGAATCATTGGCCAAATGATTGGACTCAATCTGTAGATGCCTCCTCTTGCTGGAGGTCAGGAGTTTAGGCAAATATTACATGGATCAAAGCTCCAGCCCACTAATCACATTGTTTATCTTTTTGACATGACCATCTCTTATCCTAAAACTACCTAAAGGTGTACCATGAGTCACCTCAATAGCATAAAATCAGGTAAAAATAATAAAGACACTCCTATCAATTATAAGGGCTTAGAAAGTCCCTCCTAGGAAGGGACAAAGATCAAACAAATTATTATACAACAATTACACACTTTAGAAACTACATTGCTATTATATTTTTACAAAATGCAATTATTTCCTGAGACAAATTTATACCATAAAACATTTCTTATGCTATACATATACGAACAGTTGAGTACTGATATATATCTATATCAGTGTATATACATAGATATATGAGAAAGAGTATGTAGTAAGTAGAATGGCATCATTTGCACATGCATATTGTATAAATACAGTCACACATGTTCTACAACAAAAATAGGGGACACAAATGACCACTTAAACCGTAAAGGGATTCATCAAAATGAGTGCATATCCCCCTAGAGAATGTGAATAGGGAGAATGGAAAAATTTGTGCTTCTCATGAAGTGATCACTCTGTAATATGGAATGTAATCCTAGTTAATAAAGACATTTTTCATACATTAAAAAGTACATGTACTTTTCATACAACAAAGCCCTTATGGCAGAGCAGGTCATTTATCTGCTCTTGCCTAGGAGGAGCGATATATTCTAACTCTAGAGGTAAATTGCCTGGAGTGAACTTAGTGGGACTCAGTATTTGATCTCCAGGGTGGTGCTTCCCTGAGAGACTATCTAGGGTGGTTTTGAATACATTGACTTTTGTCTTATGAGCTAACTTTAAAACCTAATTTTCTCCCATGGAGAAGATGTAATTTTCCTGTAAACATGCATATGTGACAGGTTTGAGTACATCAAATTCTGGTCTGCCTTCAGCGAGTAGTTATTGCAAAGACAAGTAAATAGTTGTAGATTTGTCCTAAAGTGAAGTGGTCAGATGACGGATAAAGAAAATACCTGTTGCATTATCCATGACATTTTTGGGATATAAAAATTTTATACTTTTTATAAGATATGAAAGATGTTTCTAGGAATTTGATTTCCCTATTTTCATTTTTTTAGGGCAACCCAATCTCAGTTATGTTAAGTAACATCTATTTGAGGATTCCTGGGAGGTTAACACTGTGTTTAGGAGTTGGTCTATAGTTTTATAATTGGAGGAAATCAAGTGGTGGCAAAACACACATAGTCCTTGTTAAAGTACTTTTGTCAGGCTATTGTAAATACTCTCAGAAAGGGGTGTATACAGTTGTATTAGGATTCTGTAGAAGGATAGAACTAATAAGATAGATATATAAAAGGGAGTTTAAGTTATTAACTCACATGACCACAAGGTCCCACAATAGGCCATCTACAAGCTGAGGAGCCAGTCTCAGACCCAAAACTCAAGAACTTGGAGTCCGATGCATTCATCACAGAAGTAAAATGTAGGCTTGGAAGCTAGGCCAGTCTAGTTATAGGTCTAGAAGCAAACAGGGGTCTTTTGGGTGGCTCCTGAGGAAAATCAGTATCTTGCCTGGGAACTGCCTCAGGGGAGGCCATCACTGTTGCCTCAGGCAGTGCAAGGTTTGTTTCCTCAGACAGAGTTGGAAAGGTTGATGGCAGTATGGGTCGGGGAGGGGATGTTACCACTACTGGGGATGGGGAAGCTATTTCTTCTGGCAAAAAAGGTTCGTCATAGTTTATAAACTCAGTATATCCAGCTTCATCAGGGTCCTCCCGGACATCCCCATTCCAAGTTGCACACTCCCTTTCTTTTCCGGTTGATGCCCTCACTTTAACAGTAGGCACCTGCCAAGGCTGGGCTGTGCATGTGCCTTTTATTGCAGATCATCTACTCACGTGATAAGAGCTTGTGGCTGTTTTCCCACAATTTCAGCTCTTTCTCTACAGGAAATAAGACTCTTACTCAGGGCAGTCTTCACAGATTTGAGTATCAGTATCTGCTTCTGAAGCTGGGAGTTAGCATCCCTAAGTTAATCATTTTCTTTCATCAGTTTGTCCACTGAACTTAGTAGCAATGAACAAACTTCATTATGTTCCTTGGTTCTCCACATATGGTCAAAGGTATTATGTAAAGAGTCATTAACCTACTTGCCTCTCACCACCAGGGAATCAGAAATGCTAAATACATTTATTTTGCATAACTCTAAACAGTTCACACCAAAGCTATCAGTGTTCTCCACACTATTAGAAGTAGAGTCCTTAGCATTTTGGAGTCTAATCATATTAAGCAGCCAACTCCAGAAACCTCAAAACCAACAAAAGAACTCCATCCTTAATAGCAGTTAATAGTATAGATACACTATTTTGGTCAATTTGTATTTTTGTAGAAAGGTCACTTGCAGCAGAGCAGCCTCGCTTCTATTTCAGTTATGCTTCAAAAAATTTGTGTGCAAGTGTCTTCCAGAGCATCAATTCCTTCTTTCTAAAATGATGAATTTGGACCAAATAGTCTATGCATTTCTTTCAGCTTGAAAAATCTATAGTTCTGTAAATTTTCTAATTTCAAATACTCTGGTTTTGAAGTTCTATTTGAATGATCAGTTTCATGAATGTTCAATGAAGATGAATGTTTTCTATGTATAATTTTAATCAGAACCAATAATACAATTAAAAATAATTGTTCATACTTATCTATTTTTCAGAATGGGTGAGTGATATTTCATGTCATTCATACATAAATCTTTAGAAGCCAATTTTTTATTTCCTTTTAAATACAAAGATTTATGTAGAATACTTTTTGTTGATGTTATATACTTGGAAACAATGATTTGTATTAAAGGCTTTTTAATAAATTACCCATCTTCTATGATACCATACTGTAATTTCAAATATCTCTGTTATAGTATAACACATTTTATTACAATTATTTGTGTACCTTTTCCCCCTCACAAATAGGACCATATGATTCTCAGCTTTATACCTTAGCATCTGTAATAATGCCTGCTGCATGATCATGGCTTTATATCTTTTAAGTGAACACATTAATGAATAAAGACTGACTAGTGTATCATCATAGATGCCAAGATTTGAGATATTTACATTTAGAATAAAGCAGTTCAATTGGCTGATTTTAATAGCGTGTGTTGACTTCCTCTGGTGAGCTGTAGTCTGTTTTCTCAACAGACCTTCATGCTGAGTGACAGGTTGTTCTTGAGTCATACTGTGTCACATATTATGTCACATATTTAAAATATTAGATGTGAACTAAGAAGAGGATTTTGGATTTAATTCACTCAGAAGGAAGCCGGATTTCAATGAGTAAGGAGTAAATATACTTTTCTACAAGCAAGTTCCACAAACTTTTCCACCTGAAAAACAAGTGGAAACAGTGAAGATAGATGACCTATTTAAGAAGGGTAATTGTGAAAAACAGAAATCTAAGACAGTAGAACAGAGGTTGTACATATATGAAAGGCACTTGTTTGTAAAGCTTTAAGTGCTGTCAGTAGTGTATAATGTTTGAAGGTCAGGTTCAGGATCCAGTGGAGATACTGGAAGGACCCAGGGTAAGCAGTGGAGCCACACACCAGAGTAGGTAAAAGAAACAATGACATAGACATACTGATATCCCTGGGAAAGAATATATGGTGAAGTTTCTTAGAAAAGATAATTTAAAAACAAGAACATATATATATATAGAAAAGAGGACAAGATGGAGACAGTCACTTAGAAAGGAAAGACAAAAAATGAGAGCCATGACTTCTCTATTTAGACAATGTTCATTGTCTATTGCCATTGGTAGTGACTTGCAAGAATATCTCTCCTTGCCTAATATGAAAGAATGAATATTATATTATCCTATTGGAAATGTCCACAGCAAGTGGTTATTGTACAATCAACATACTCTCTTACAAAATGTCTACAGTTCTTGAAATATTCATCAGTGAAACTTATTTACATATCATCTTCAGTTCTAACTACATAACAGTTTTCAATGTTTTCCCCTAATAGTGTTTTCCCTGTGACTATCTATAGAATAAAAAAAATTATCACTTGGCAGTAAAAACAATGGGCTACCATTTTCAGAATTATTTTCATTTTATGTACTGACCTAATTATTTTTCACTTAAATTATAATTTTATAATAAAAGAACGTGAAGACAATGAACTGTTGGCTTAAAGTAGCATAATTTGTTCTTCTTATAACTTACTACTTTTAGATGTATTCAATTTTTATGTTTCTTTCACTGGATTTTATAATTTTCTCTTTGTGCCCTCTAAGTTACATTACTTTTTCTGCAGTGCTTAGCAACAGACAATCTGTTGCAGACCTATAAAACTAGATCTGAAAAACATGAAGGCCCATCTTTTTAAGAGATTAAAAAAAACTTTGGAATGAAAGAAGTCCTGCAAATATTAATACATGATTTTTAACTTTGATGGTATCTGTTTAATAACATTAGCAAAAAAAAATATGAACATGGAGTATTTGTTAAGGTTAAAAGAAAGTCTAGTTAGAATTTTGTTTGATAAAACTTCATAAAAAGAATACTCCAGGTAGATAAGTAGATAAAGATAATAAGCTATTCAGTGAACACAACATAAATCAACTCTTAAATTAAGCAGTTAATTTTTTAAAGAACATATGGGAAAGTTTAAACCAGACACAGAAAACAAAAACCAAGCAAGCCTAGAAAGAGGAGAACTTTTGAGAACAAGTGGCTTTTACATAGGAAGCCAAAGTTGGCGGCTGTCATCTGTTACTAATTCCACCCGAATACTACGCTATAATTAAGAAAAAGTGGTTTGTAAAATTGCCTCAGTCAGCACTTCAGAGAATATAAAATTTATTTGTCAAAGGGAGGGCAGGGAATAGGAAGATATCTATATGAGCCCTTTGGACAGGAGGTTTTCTAACATAGCTACAGATTTGTTTAAAGTATTTTAGGTGGGGACTCCCTCCTGTATTACCCTAGCACAGCACAATCTCTACACTTACCTCATTAATTCATTACTGTATTTCTATTTTCTTTGCATGAGAGATTGTAAGTTTTTGAAGCATGAACTGTGTCTAATTCTTACTTATATTATCATAGTCACATATCACATAAAAAGCCTCCAAAACAGTTTTTTAAATTATTAGCTATGCTAATTAAAATGTTATATCTCAAACTAGTGAGATTAAATTTGCTGCAGTATCATAGGGAAAAGTGGGACGTAGGAGACAGCATATTCTATTCATGCATTTTGCTCTTTGTCATCTCATGTCCTAGGCACAGTCTGAGTCTGTCTTTCTTCCCATGTGAATCACAATAGAAATATATGCTGTTATCTTAAATGAATCATAGGAAAAAATTTGGAATGTTATTACACTTTTAAACTTAGTGAATTATGTAAATCATTGCATAAAAATAGCTAAGATTATATATATATATATATAAATACACAGTATATATATATATATATAAATACACAGTATATGTGTGTGTGTGTGTGTGTGTGTATAAATATATATAAATAGACACATACATACACCAGTAGTTTTTCATTTAGTAACAAAGCTCATTGATTTAAAATGTGCACAGAGTCTTTTGCATAAAAGTTGATTTCTTGGTATCTATTCTTTCCTGATCAGAGTTTTCAAGAGATTAAAACTTAATCAGATATTTTCAGATAGATTTATTTTTCTAAATTTTGCTTTCATGTTCCTTAATAACTCATTCCCATATTAATAGAATCAGAGGCACCTGTACTAGAGCTGAGAATTAGACTTAGGTCTCTGCAATTCCAAATATGACCTTCTTCTATTCTATGCTTTTCGGTGTTTATAAATCTAGGGTAACATGATGTTGAAAAGTAGTAAAGGCACATTTTAACACTTTAAGCTCAGTTAAAATATTTATACCAAAAATTTAAGATCTGTAGAAGTCTTCTGTGAGAGAGAGTCTGATTTTCTGCCTGACACATAGGCTCTTACTGGACATTTATTAAATAAGCCAATTTGGTTTTTATTTACAAAAGAAGCAAGTCATCCTAATGAATATTCCTAGTTCTTTGCTAAAACACGTATGATTCTTTGCTAGTATATCTATAAAAACCATCAGATGGTGAGGTCATGTAAGAATGTGAAACTAATGACATATGATTACATACCACCTTTCACATATAGTTCTACATCTAATGCAATGTGAAATCAGGATTTGCTCTTTGTCTCTTTTGCTTGCTCTCTCTCACTTCTGGTTTTTAAAAAGAAGACATACCTATACTTTTGATAACATTTTAAACATCTTTCCCATACTACCTCTAGTTTCTGTACCATTTCTGCCATATTTTTGTTTCTCTTGCATTCCGCTCTATGGTACCTCTTACTCTGCATCACAGGTATAGGCCAATTCAAGCCTCAGTTAAAAAGGCAAGAATAAGAATGAAGGCTCATAACTCTTTAATGTCAGTAGTGCAAAGTATAATAACATATGTTACATCTTGGATGGAGGAGGCCACTTGAATCAGCCCACAAGTTAGAATTTGAACTTTCTATTTAGGTCAAATGAGTCCACTGAGATAGGATGTTACTTTATTTGAAATGACATATATCAAATTATTTGAGGTGGGGGAAATAAGCCAGAAGACTGCCAAAAAAACAAAACAAAACAAAACAAAAAACAAACAAAAAAAACCTAAACATCATGTAAAAAGCACCGGGTAAGAAAAATAGATGAAATCTAAAATCACTTAATAAATATCTTGCATTTAAAATTTCAAAGAAGTTTACAACATCTCACCTAAATATAAAAATGTTTTCCTTTTTATGTTTTTGTGAGATCCTTGGCACAATAGCAATTGAACTCATTCTTAAGTCTAGAATGGATGATTTCTAAGAAAAATTTCTTCTAATGATATGTTTATAATTATAAGGGTATAGTTTTTAATATGTTTATAAAATACAATTAGATCAAAGTCATCATTTTGATGATGGAACATGAAAGCATTAACTTAGCTTTGGAATAAAAAGTATTTTTCTTCCAGTGGAACACAATAAAAGAAAATATGAGTCTTTTGAAGAACCAATAACACACAACAACTCTGGAATGACAATATTGTGTCATCTTTTATTGTCTTATAATATCCTTACTATTATATGTGTACACACACATGTACATGCACATACATGCATGCACATGTGCAAACAGACACACTGCTTCCACCAAACCCACATTCCTGTTTAATAATGAGCAACAAGGTCCTTTAACCCTCTTATTGTTTAAATATGATTAGCTGATATTACCCACATTTTCTGTCAGTTAGGATATTTTGAAGCAATTCTTAACTCCTTTAGAGAAATAAAGGATGGCATTTTCTCTGTGTGTCTTAAAATTGTTTCAGCTATTGCACTAAGTAGGTCTTTTTCAAAAGGTTCAAATATTTCTTAATTTTTAGGGCTGTCAACTCTGAGATTAATTTAAGAAAATAGATTAAGCTTGTCAAATAGCCATATATTGTTTCAAGAACTTATCAGAGTAAGCATTATACTTGTTATACTTCAGAAGAGACTATATTTTGGCCTTTTAAATACACAATACACTCTTGTAGAAAGTATACTAATGCCATTCTGTGATTCAGAATGAAAAAACACACATATTCATAACATGTATCATAGTGTGTGCTTTTCCGGCCAAAGTGGAAATTGGAAAGTAGTAATCCCTTTTTAACTAGCTCTGCTCACATCTGGCATTACAAGATCACAAATACTTAGCCACCTCTTCAAGTATTTTGCAAGTCCTCAGTGATATCTTTGAATTCCTCCTAAACAAATTCTTTGAGTGACTGTTACCTTCTTCTGCTGTCCTGGTTTCTTTGATGTGCATCGTTCTACAGCTCTGTGATCACACTGGGTGGGCTGTATCTCCACTCCACCAAAGTGCTAGGGCCATCCTATATTCCCTGTGAAAGTATGGGAATGCTCGCTCCAGGTAGTGTAATTATTATTGATTTATTTGTATTTTGACTATCTGAATTTTCTAATTATTCTCAGCAAGCTCGTATCAAATTGTAATGTGTATGAAAATGTAGTTGCCTTAGGATAAAGAAATGTAGATCACAGTAACTACTCATCAATCTTCCATTCATTCTAAGTACTGGCTTAAGTCCAAGCTCCACAACTTGAGAAATACAAAGAATGTGGAAAAGCATGAATATGATTCTCTATATATTTCAACTTAGTTGCTAGAAGAATTAGGCATTATGTAATGATATTTACACACAAAGCAGAATGAATCATCTCCATTTCCTTTGAGAAATGAGCTGGGAATTCAGAAAGTTTTATTTGATAAACTTGGTAGAATCTTATCTTTTTAGAGTGATTTGAGTATAAATGGAATATCTTAAGAATAACAAAAATAACTCAAAAACAGGACAAGAGAAGAATAACAAATATAACTCAAAAATACATTACTTTACTTATTATAATGGTAGACTTGAGACAGGACCACCAATTCCAGAGAGAGTTCCTGATAGTTTTACCACCCCAATTAGGCCATGGCTTTCCTTTAGATACATTTTCTGAGTCTCAGATGGTATTAGAAAAACAACTTATGGCCAGAGAGTTTGTAATTACATTTTTAGCGTTTAAGCACTAATTCTCTCAAGACTATTAATACTTTTAAGTAAATTACACATTTAGTGAGCTAAATGTCATTTAATTTGAGAAGGCTCAGTTATAATCTGAAAGTATTGAACTTTGAGTAATGGCCTAGGTTAGTGTATTTTTTATGAATTAGCTTAAATTATAGAAAAAGAAATTACTATACCTATTCACCTGTACAAAGCCTAGCTTTAATGATAGCTGGTAAAAACTGCTGAAATAATGCTGCTTTCCAGAACAATTGATAGCTTTAATGATAGATCTTTGAATTAGAAAGTATTCACTCTAGCTATTAAATAGCTTCCTAGAGTTGACTAATTTTAAAGATCCTTCTCCACTTTGGTCAATAGGAAAGAAAATATGCAAAGATTCCAATCAAAGTAAGTTTGACATTGAATACTTCTAGTAGAAAAGAGGTAAACATCCTTTGTTTAAGATTTGGGGAGTCTTTACTGGATCAGAAAATAGGATTTGGTAATATCATAATGAATAAAAGATCTTATTCTTCCACCCATGGAGTTCAGTCAAGTTTCTAGACCAATATTTATTTGGAAATTACTCTCCATATATAATAAGTTTATATATATGTGTGTGTGTGTATGTGTCTGTGTATAGATATAAGCTATGTATCTGTTATCTCTAATGCATAGCTATCGATCAGGGAGAGAAATACAGTTCAGTAAAAGCATATAAGAATGAGACCTGATAAATACTTCTTGTTTAAGTTCTCCTTTTTCTGCTGATGGTCTCATTGAGGGAAAAAAATGCCAGTCATCAAGATAACTTAGATCACTTCTATAAATATTTAAAAAATTGGCATTTAAGAAATTAACAGCTTGACTTTTATTGAAACTAATATTGAATTTTTATTGCAAACAAAAATTTGCAACATTCTTGCTAATAAAAAATGCAAATAAGTGTAAAAGGTGAAAGATGTGAAGTCCTCATGTACATCTTACATTCTAGTTTCCCTTAGATTGATTGTGAATTTCAGTAATAAGGATTCTAACAATGGGTAGCCCCCAGGTTTTAGGCCATATTTGGAATTTCTCTCTTAAATTGGTTGATTATCATTGATAAAATTTTGCTTGATTTTTTTTTACACTCCACCGGCCACAGAAGTTAATGTAGGGGTAGATAAATTGAACTATAATAACCTAATAAAATATTGATCAAAAACTTGCACAAATTTTCCTACTTCTGTTTGACGTCCAGCACCACTTTTCAACCTACTTAATCTCACCTTCGGCAATTAGCTCTCACTTGTAGGATAGCCTATTAAGTCCTATCAATATATTTTATATTTAGTTTGTAAAAAATAGTTCAGAATTTTGTGTGTTTTAATGTGCATAAAAAGTAAGACATTCTGTAGATGATTAAAAAAACAGAATTAATTAAGTTTAACAGGTATGTAGTTTAAAATGTTAGGCCCTCAATAAACCCATTTGCATTATTCATGATAAGGAATATTATTCAATTGACAGCCGTAAACTTTTACATATTCATTTGATTAATTTTGGTAAAATGCAGTTGTCAAGAATATTATTATGCTATCATCACTTCAAAGTATTGGTCTAAATAGCAACATTTCATTTTGATGAATAAGTAAAGATAACTGAAAAGTTGGAATATATAACATAACACACCGTATTTACAGTATTTGGAAATAGTAGGCAAGTGATCTCAGAACACCGAGTCTAGTGTTTCCCATATATCATGGCCAGTTACAGACCTGTGATGTCAGAATCACCAGAGATCCTTTTAAACATAAACATTTCTTAGTTCCATCTCACCTAACTCTTAATTTAGAGGATTAAAACCCAAGGGTCTCTATTTTTTAAAAATCTGAATTATCCTGATGGGCAACAAGGTTCAGAAACCACTGAGTTTGACCATGACCTATTATATTTTGTTAGAGTCATATTTAAGTACCCAGAAGAAGCATAACTGTAATATGTATCAAGTCTGTACCTTTTTATGGATCTATAGGTGTGAGTTGTGGGATTCTGTATGTTTTCTTTTATTCATTTGCATTAAGATACTAGATTTTTAAAAATCTCAACTCTATTAATATACTGACTTAACAATTTGAGCTCTAATTTGATTCTTATCCTCTATAAAAATAAATTGTAATTTTTTGTGCTTTGTCATCCCAAATGGTGAAAAGATTAATTTAAAGAAACCCATGGTGAAATATTTATGTTCTCTTCATGAAAGTCTGTCACTGTTTGAAAATAATGCCTATTAAGTTTTATAAATTACCAATTTAAAGAATTTCAGAATAATAAAGCCTAATCCCTACTGGGAAACATAGAAAAAGATTAATGCACAAACGTCATTTTTTACTTACAGTTATACCAATAAAATGTCATTTGACTAATAGCATGAGTGAGTTGATTTATATACATTATTATATCTTATACTATATTACCATATGTCTTAAATTGGGACAAAAACTTTCAATTTTGAAATCATGGACTTAGATATCTAGATCAGTATTACTTTATATGAATTTCCTATAACATACAGTATGGATATTAGAAAGATTATTAAAAATTTTGTCAAATACATAAGAAAATACTAGTTTTAGAAGCATATGTGTTTATATTTCTCAGAGTTTTTAATCATCTAAATCTATTTAGTGAATACCTGGAGGCAGACATAGTATGTAGCACTTTGAGTATTTGTGTGACCACAAAAGTGTGTGTTTGTAAAGTATTTAGAGGTGGATTCTCTGACAAATATTATTGTAAATTCAATAAACTTTTTTGAGATTTGTTCACAAACTGTACTCTGAGATGCTATGCTCCCCAAAATGTCCATTTTTAGAGGAAGAGAGTATCAATAATTATTAGAAGGTTGACTCAGATCTATTACTGAGAGTTTGAAATAAACTCACATGGTACTGAACAAGAAAAACTTTGGTATACATTTCTGAACAGTCTCAGCTGTTGTACTGAAATAACTGTATAGCTTTTTAGTTCAGAAAACATTCCTATTTCATATCCCAGAACTATAAAGTTTTACCTGATCTAGGATCAAAACTTGTGCTTCCTTCCTTGGAATATAATATTGTTCTTCTATGAAACTATTCACTACACCTCAGACACCCACTGTTGCTTTGAAGACATGAGTATATTAAAATCAATTCTTCTCAAATATCTGGTCAGGTGATTTCTTGAACATTTTGTTTCTGGATCTGAGAAACAGATAGTAGACTTTGTTGGATCTTAAGACTATTAGATGTAAATCTTGGTTAATTTGGAGGCCATGTGTTCCTCTATTATGATAGGAAAATTGGAAGAAGCCATTGTACAGAGAAAATAAAGATTTATGTAGGAGCAGAGTTGACAAGTGGAAAGTGATATTTCAGTTCTCAGTTCCACTTGTCCCAGAGACCAAGACACATCCCAATCTTTCAGTTCCAGGAGAAGCACCAGTATATTGAAAACATATGCCACTTTGCTTATGAAAATTTGAGTTGCTGTCACTTTTTACTAATTAAGTACCTAAAATTACGTCTCTCCTATACAACTGATCAAGTCCTATAAATTTTATCACCTATGTAAATCTTGATATCACTTGTATCCCCTCCTTCCTACTGCTGCCATTTTAGCTCAGGCTTATTTTTAGTTCAATCACTGAAGCACCCTTCAACTGAGTCTCCCCATTCTATTTCCCAGTTCTTTTAATTTATGGTGTAATATATAAGTATAAATTGGATCAAAACCCCATTACTAGAAAAAAAAGTATTAAATCAATTCATTTCTTTTTGCCTTAGTATTGCCCTTAAACCTGAAATCAAAATCTTAAATGCCATAAAGACCATACTTAATATGGTTTCAAGTCCCTTATCCAGCTCTCTTACCATCTACTCTATCTTCACCACCAAAGCACATACTTTGTATCTCAGTTATTTGCTCTTGTTGAACAAAACTCCAAAACATGGAGGCTTAAAACACCTTATCACTATTTTATCTGATAAGGGAGTTGATTGGATAATTCTCACTGAGAGTCTCTCAATGCAGTTCCAGTTGGAAAGTAGATGAGACTAACATCATGCAGTCTTTGCTGGGCAGGTGTCAAACAAGGATGGTTTCTTCCCTCACACGTTTAGTGAGATCAGTGCTCCTCTGTGTTCCCTCTCTTCAGCAGAGTCTTGCAGTACCTGAACTTTTTTTTTTTTTTTTTTTTTTTTTTTTTTTTTTTTTAACATTAGGTCGAGAATTAGGGGTACAAGAAGCAGAATGTAGAAGTTGTTAGGTCATTGAAGTGCTGTGCTTACATCAGTTATGTTATCAACTTCTGCTACGTGCTATGGGTTAAAGTGCTCACAGGGCCTGCTAGGATTCAAAGAAATGAAGTCCATTCTACATCATGTTGGGAGTAGGACAAGCTAACATTCAAAAGATGCAAAGATGGGCTATTTCCTCATATCCATCTTTGAAAAATACAATTTGCAACCTTTAATATTCCAGACACAGTTTTAATTAGTATTATTTTAAATTATACTTTAAGTTCTGGGGTACATGTGCACAATATACAGGTTTGTTACATAGGTATACATGTGCCATAGTGGTTTGCTGCATCTATCACTCCATCATCTGCATTACATATTTCTCCTAATATTGTTCCTCCCCTATCACCCCACCCCCTGCAATTCATCCCCTAGTCCCCCACCCCCTGACAGGCCCCAATGTGTGATGTTCCCCACCCTGTGTCCATGTGTTCTCATTGTTCAACACCCACTTATGAGTGAGCACATGTGGTGTTTGGTTTTCTGTTCTTGTATCGGTTTGCTGAGATGATGGTTTCCAGCTTTATTCATTTCCCTGCAAAGGACATGAACTCATCCTTTTTTATGGCTGCATAGTATTCTGTGGTGTATATGTGCCACATTTTCTTTATCCAGTCTATCATTGATGGGCATTTGGGTTGGTTCCAAGTCTTTGCTATTGTGAACAGTGCCTCAGTAAACATTTATGTGCATGTTTCTTTATAATAGAATGATTTATAATCCAATGGGATTGCTGGGTCAGAGTTAGTTACATTCTAATGCTTTTTATTTTTTTCCTATTTTTATTTCTTTGCCCATAATGCTTCAATTTCTTTCCCTTATTTATCTAGCTAACTCCTGTTCATTCTTCAAAACTTAGCTCAGATTACAGCTCCCCCAAGATACCTTCTCTGGACTCTCAGACCCTGCAATTAATGCTCCTTATCCATAATTTCATGTATCTATTTGTTCCTGTCACACCACACACTGTAGATGAACTGTGACTCTTAGGGGGAAAAAAAAATCAGCCTTTGATTTCTGTGTCCTTGGTGATAAGCAAAGTGCGTCGCAGAGGACTCAGTGATTATTTATTATATAGAAAAATGTGAATTACTCATTTCAGTTTTAATAGGCTACATTACAACTACTTGCTTCATTGTCGATGGACTGAGTGTAGGTGGCATAGATCTATAACAGTTTCCTTGGGTAACCTACATCATCAAAAATGACTAAAGCTATTTTACCATTTAGAGTTAATGGGATCATATTTTCTAAATATGGAACTACTTTTTCACTTAAAATTTAGTAAAAATTTGAATTTAGGGTATTAATTGAACTCAGTGGATTTATTTGAATTATCATTTTGGAGAGCCACACGTGAATTTTTCATACTTAAACCACCAAACATTAAATAACAAAATATTCATAGTTTTCATTATATTGTTCAAGCAGATAATTAGTTTTTATTTATATAGTCATCATGATTGATAACTTAGATAGTAGAAGGTACTGTTTCTTGACATTTAAATCTTAACATCTTTGGCAAGTCAGGACCTATATATTGCTTCTAGAATAATATTTTCAATTTAATTGCATTCATATTTACAAAGTAAATACCTGTCTCTATATTTAACTGGTATGACTAAGTCTTATCAGAAAAAAAAAAATTGTGTGTATTACACAGTGAACTTTACCCTCACAAGGGATACAATGTAATATGGAAATAATTTGTATACTTGTATACTTAACAGTGTTAATTCTCCAATCCATAATTTTTGAGGTTCTGATTAACCTTATAAAGTAACTTTGCCATTTGTTTATTTCTAAAGTTATCATTTTCATTATTATTACTTTGGTTACTATAATAGTGATAAATATTAAAATTATATGAACATTGTTTTTAAATTAGCTATAAATTTTATATATGAAAATAATGCAAGTTAAATAAGTTTTAAAAATTAAATTGGTTATACTGAAATGATTTCTTAAAATTTTTGTGTTCAGAATATTCATCTAGGCCTCAGTATAGTAATTTATTTAAAAAGCATGTTGAATAAGAGAGAAATTTAAATAATTAATCTAGTTATATTTACTAATAAAAAATAGGATTTCAGAGTATGATGTTGTTCCCTTGTTCTTTTCAAGAGTGAGTAAATAAAACAGAGACTGTAATTAAGGAGGTGGTGAAAAGATAACATGAATACACTTATTTGAAGAGGCATTTATGTATACAATATAAAAATCACTTCTAAAATAAGAGTTTCACACACTCAGAAGTGAATACGATGGCACAGAAATAAGTAACCATAAAAATGTAAGATTTTAAAAATAGATTACTGTCATTCTTTGCTATCCATGGGGGTTTGTTTCACCTCTCAGAAACCAAAATCCATGCATGCTCAAATTCCTTAATAAAATAGCATTATTTGCCTATAACCTATGTACATCCTTCACTATACTTTAGACCATCTCTAGATTACTTATAATACCTAATACAATACAAATACTATGTAAATCATGCAATGTAAATTTTATGTAAATAATCACTACTTTGTTTTTAATTTGTATTTTAAATCGTTATATTGTTATTTTTAATTGTTTTTTCAAATATTTTTTTCTGCATGGAGGTCGGATTGTACTTACTAATGACAAAATAGCTTCCTTTCAAAATCATAGCATTGTAATATAATGAAATTAACTAAATTTAATAATGCAGCACCTGATAGTAAAATATATGATCCATATTTTATTTTGAATATGGCTCACCCCAGAATTTCATTGGCCATTCATCTCTTCATTCAGTTATACCACTAACTTTATTGAACATCTGCTACATATGAAATAAGTCCTGCTGTCTGGCTTCGATGTGTTGGCAGCAACACCAAATTCTGAGCATGTATTTCTAGCCTGATCATTTTCCACTCACTATAATCTGTTTATCCTACTCATGCCAATAAAGTTGCTTTCTCTATATTTTCTGTTCTACTTGCCAAATTCAATAAATATTTTTTACTCTGTTTCTTATTTGATCTCATTGCATCATTTATCACTTTCAATAACTTCCTCCTTCTTGAATTCTTTCATTAGGATTCTAAAAAAGCTCTGTCACCTGGTTCTTCCAATTTCCTTCTGAGATCTCTTCCCATCTCAGATTCTTCTTTTTAGCCATTAAATACAGATTTTCCTCCAGGGTTTGGTCATTAGTCAACTGGTATTCTCCCTTAAATATTTTATCCTTGTATCTTTATTGACATATTTGCCTTTGCTGTTTTAATGATTTAAGAAGGGCACCTTGACTTTATTTTGATTAGTTCCACTAAAGAACTAACTCCAACATCCCATATGCACATCAATATCAGCATAAATAAAATGCCAAACTAAAAATCACCGTTATATATTTTAATACTGTTCTGCAGAGAAGCCTCAGCCAGACACCTGAGTTCCTTGAAACCAAACTCCCAACAGGGAATCTGTTTCAAATCCTCTACTTTTTACTTCCACGGCCTGTCTTACTTAGACCTTCAAAATACATCACTTGAATCCCATACCTTCTGTCTAATCAGATCACATCACTTCTATATATACCCTATCAAAGATAAACAATTACTGTTTTTCAAATAAATTATCTTATGCCTTTACAAATGTTTTCCCTGTGTCTGGAATGCCTTAATTTCCCAAGTATCTAGCAAATTCTTATTCATTCTCAAAATCTTAGCTTAGATGTTTCCTTCTATGTGAATCCTCCTGCAAGCCCCTGGATCTCTAATTCCTGGATTTTCCCTGCTCCTTAACCCTATACAACTCTATCATAACACTTAGTGCACTGTCTGTAACCTTCTTCACTTGTCCATCTTCCCCGGTAGACTGAGTTTTGAAACGCAGAGATTTTGTCATTTAATCAAAATCTCTAGTGCTTCCTGCTAATTAATTGGTCAATTTATTTGAGTTAAAGACAATATTTATACTAAACTGCTATTGTTACAGGAAGTTTAAAGGGTCGTTTCAGAGAGAAAGCTATCTTTGCTTTGGAATACACCTTAAAAATCTTATTTTATTTATTTATTTATTTATTTGCTAAGATAAAAATTATCTGGGGATGGTTTAGACAAGCTGGGAGAAATAGAAATTTAAAAATACAATATGTTATATATAATATAATATGTTAATTAGGATATATGGTTGTGGAGGGAGAATAGAGACCTCAGCAGGAAAATGACCAGCCAGAAAGCAATAAGGTGCCAGTGAGTAGAAAATGTGGCTAAAAAAAAAAAATCTTAAAATAAGAATGCCTTATATTCTGATTGCTATTTTTATACGTATTACTATTTGATCTGTGATTTATTGTTTGTTACCTAGTAAGCACACAAATGCCTATGTGAATGATATTTTGAAAATATCTAAGGGAACAGGACGTATTCAAGGATTTAGTGAGATAAGAACATTGGAGTGACCAGGTTGTTGCAAGAATGAAAACTCTTATATACTTAAAAGCATCAAAGAGGAATGCGTTAGGCTTCCCATAGGCCATGATGTATAGGGATGACAGTCAATAGTATTTACCTCTCAAAATGAAGAAGACCCTAGTTGACATCTAGGTCATATTTTTAGAGAAACCAAAAGTTCTATCTATTCTTGTGGTGTCTCTAATGTGTATCATTATGTATCTTAAAAGTAGATTTTCTTTTTCTTAGAATATACATTATCTTCTAATCATTTCAAAGACTTTTGTTTCTAATTTTGAATGATAGTGACTGGTATCTTTCCAATAAAGCATGTAACTCTTACTCAACATCATAAAAGAACCCAAGGCTCTAGGAAGATAGCAGTAAAGCTAGAACTGTATATAAATGAAAGTAATAATAAATACACATTTCAGCATTCTTCCCAGAAAGGCAGATATCTCTAAGGGATATATTCAGGTTGGGACAGATGGGAGAAATGATTCACTACTTGTGTGGAGACAAGCTATGGCTCAGAGACATTAATTTTTACTGTTTATTTCTCTTCCAGGAAACTAAGATTCCTTATATTTTTGCTAATAAAAAGGTTACCAATGAAAGCTTTTGAAATAACACAGATATTGTCTTTGCATATTTAGTTGTATAGTTCGATAAAAAGTACCTGCTGTTTCTTTGTATAAAATCATAATTTACATCTATTCCAATTGGGCAAAAAGAATACTTTTTAAAATGCAAAATAAAATCTGCCTAACATTTATTTAATGTACTTATTCTGTTCCATTCTTTTGGATTTTTTCATCATCTCGTATTACATTGAATTTGAGAAATACGTCAAATTCTAAATGCTACATGTATTTTTACATACAAACTTTAAATATTATAAATGAGGCTTTTGAAAGTTTACTTGTAGATGAACCACTGACATTAATATATCCCAATTTAACCAGGTGGCATGGTGAATGTCTATAGCTCCACTTACTTGAGAGACTTAGGTGAGAGGATTGCTTGAGCACAGGAGTTTAAGTCCAGTCCAGGTAACATAGTAAGACCCCCATCTTCACAAAAATATATAAAGGGAAACATTGTTTTGAATATATCATAGTTTATTATTCTGCAGCTTTGGACAAACCTAAAAATCAGAATCTTTATGTGAAAATTTAGAAATTCAGACAGGCAGGCTTCTTAATGGCCTGTTTTGAAATATTAATTAAAACAGAAAATAAATTCACTCTTGCTTTCTTTTGAAAAAAAGAAAAGTTATTGGAAGACCTTAGATGATTGAAGTTTCCCCATGTATTTCCCTATGTAAGTTTCCATGTTGCTGCCAATCACCTCTTACTATAGGCAGTAGATAGAACTTAGAGTTTAGAAATACAGCCTTTGGAGTCAACCAATCTGGAGTTCTATCTCCTACGCTGTTGTTTCTTGATTACATAGACTTTGGAAAAATTACTGTACTTTTCTGTGTTTCGGCTTAGAAATTCAGATATGTAGTGGCGATAAGCTCATACCATTGTTTGGAAAGCTGGTTGAAATGCAGTATCCAAAGCACTTGCTATAGCACCTGGCGTGTGTTCAATGAACATTAGTTTAGTGACTTCATTCATAAATCCTAACAACAGCTATGGGAGTCATGAATTGAAGTTGTCATTATTTAAAAGAAAATAAGTATTTGAATATTCTTCTCACTATTTTTAGGAAAGGATAGTTCTTTGCCAGAAAGCCACATTAGTGTTCTAGTCTACTCCCTTGCTTATTACATTTTTTTTTTTCTAGGTACTGGTTATGGTTGCTATAGATATCAATAATTATGTCCATTTTTCTGGTTAAAATATTAGTCACACGGAATTTTTATAGAGTGTCAAAGAATCATATAACAGATTATGGTGGAATTTCATCCAAGTCCCCAATTATCTTTGTTTTTTCTCTTTTTGTTATCTTTTTAAATAAAATATAGCACAATTTATTTAAATAGTCAATAAGTTTGAGATCAACCTGACCAATATGGAGAAACCCCATCTCTAATAAAATCATAAAATTAGCCAGGCATGGTGACATGTCTGTAATGCCAGCTACCCAGGAGGGTGAGGCAGGAGAATCACTTGAACCCAGGAGGCAGAGGTTGTGGTGAGCCAAGACTGTACCATTGCACTCCAGCCTGGGCAACAAGAGTGAAACTCCATCTCAGTGAAAGAAAAAAGTCAATAAGTTCACAGTTACCCTACAACAAAGAATGTAGAGTTTTGTTTTAGATTGAGGCTGGACTTTTGATATCTGAATTCGATATTATCTAAAATGTATAATTAATCAATAGAGGTTTTTGGTAATAAAATTAGAATTTAATTAAAACTTAGACAATATAACTTTGGTTTCTAGTTAAAGTGAGTATAATTCCATAAGGTGAGCACAATTTCCATAAAAGATAAATTCAATTTGTCATGGGCAAATAATTTTCCTGCCACCACCAGAATCTAGGTGCTGGAAAATATCATTTTCTTTTCCCTTCCGGTACACCCACCCCCAGCATCTGCCATGCTTCTCACTGCCAGGCTTAGGGCATGATTAGGAACTAAGAAGTCACATCCTCGTAACTCTTTCCCTATTAGACAATAAAACATGCAGAGGATCAGACGTTCTCTGGACCAGTGATCCTCACACTTTTTCAGGCCCAACTACTCTGACTTACCATAAATCCATTGCTGTCTAAGCCAATGCTCTTTTACTTCCTAAATCTAAACACCTACAAAACATGATCCATCTAAAGAAATATTTTTTAAAAGCCAAGACTCTCTGAAATGTGAAAAAAATAAATTAAGAGAAATTCAATGCATAATAGATAGCATGTATTTTAATATGCAAATATTCAGGCATGACCACGCATAGTGAATTCATTAGGTACTTTTACTTATACCTAAGATCTCTGTGGATGTGATAGATGAGGTATAATATTGGCAAACCGAGTGACTGGTAATGGGACTTTCTGCAATGTTTTTAAATAAAATAGATTTCTCCTAGATGTACATGATAATTCTATGACTGGGAAATTCGCCTTACGTTAAAACAGTGTAGAAGTGACTTTCCTTTTACTGGAGCGCCTGGCATAACTGCACAGCAGTCTGTGCAAATGCAGCACCACCACAGTCTGCATTTGCCTCCAATAACTGCAGGCTCTACACTGGGCTGGAGAGACCTTGTGAAAATGTATGAGTGATTTAGATATTGCACACAAATTTGGGGAAAAAAAAAAACGGTGGTGAGCTGTGAATACTATGAATCCCCTGAAGATACTTATGTACAAAGAGGTTCCTATGACTTGGAATATAACTCAGGTTATATGGTCTTAGAACCTGGCCTAAAGAAATTCAGAGTCTGGAAAACACCACAGGCTTACCTCTTTCTCAGATAATTTTTTTTTTCTTTTTCTTTCTTTCTTTCTTTTTTTTTTTTTTTTTTTTTTTTTACAGAGGGAGTCTCACTCTGTAGCCCAGGATGGAGTGCAGTGTCATGACCTTGGCTCACTGTAACATCTGCCTCCTGGATTCAAGTGATTCTCCTGCCTCAGCCTCCTGAATAGCCGAGATTACAGGCACAAGTTACCACACTCATCTAATTTTTGTAATTTTAGTAGAGACCGGTTTCACCATGTTGGACAAGCTGGTCTTGAACTCCTAACCTCATGTTATCCACCCACCTCAGCCTCCCAAAGTGCTGGGATTACAGACGTGAGCCATGGTACCAGGCCTCTCAGATAATTTTTATTAGTGGTACTCTGAAGGTTCCTGTGGCATCAGTGGATTGATTACCATTGTGGTCCTACTACCTTTTAGCTTATAAACTGTTCCTTAGTGATGGTCCGTATTCTCTGCCACCCTATTTTGAGTATCATGCATTTTCCACTGTTATCTGAAATTTACAACTGAGCAGGACCCCTAATCCCAGTCTTCATTCTGCATTCACAGGACTGTAGAATTCCAGCAATGGTACAATTTCTATTTTTGACAGTGCTTTTGCAGGACAAGCATATGAAAATTCTGGACCAGGGTTCTGGACTGGCATGGGAACTGGAGGAATATTGGGGTATTTGTTTGGCAGCAGTACTGCAGCAACACCCTTTTTAGACAGGTGGTACCCCCCATCTTATACTCCATTGAACTAGCACATAGAATAGTCATCTTACTGCTTAGTAAAGGCCCAGCTCAAACTCTGACCTGAGAATCAGAACTCCATCAGGATATGGTGGCATCAGAAGATGATAAAGTAGAAAACTGAAGGAAAACATTGGTTGCAAAATTTCTGATTTTTCTTCAATTTCTCTTTAAAGAAAGTGCCTCCTATTAACAATTGTAGAAAGAAAATATTGAAAAGTTGTGTTATTTGAGAGTTAATATATAAGCAAATACTTGTGTGTTATATGTTAGTGTAGCATGCATATGTATATCTCAGTTTTTGAAAGTATTGATTACTGTGGAAGGCTGAAAATATATTGTTTAATTTCTAAAACCTGTGAAGTCATAAGAAACATTAAGAATGAAGGTGTTGTACAAATAGAAAGCAAATACCGAAAATTTCTATCTTAGATGATTTTCGTTTATGAGTCATTACCTCAATGATATTCTCTTTGGTGTTATATTATTTGTGGTTTACTATACTTTAAGCATTTAACCCAAACTTTGTACTATTAAATATGCTACTGATTGTTTTTGAGCTTGGGGGTTTGGAATTCTTTAGTAATGATTACGGTGATTTGGAAGCACCTTGTATAGGAAAATATGGAAAATAAGCATCTAGAAGGTTGTTGTGACTGATTGTATGCTGATGGAAATGCTTGAAACCTCTATATTTCACCAATTCCTAATAGATAATATTCAAATACTTCAACAGTCATCTTATAATAGCAAAAGCATGCAGTTCTCTGTGGAATCTCAAGAATAGAGGTAACAGTCTGTTTCAGTCTTACATTAAAATGGAATAATTATGTAATAGTATAATTGTTCATGTAAAATCAAATTAGGTACAGTCAGATAATTATGAACAAAATGAATGTTTAAAGAGACATTCAAAATCTATGCTAGAAGCATGCGGGGCTGCCCCATTAGCTATAGCAGCTCTTCTTCATCCTACTGGCAATAGCTGTGTAAAAACTGTTCTAGAGAATGGACACAAGGTACACTATCACTCCATTAAGGCCATGCTGCCTGAGCACATTCTCATTTTGGAGATTATTACCATCAGTGCTGGAGAAGGGAATGAACATTCTTGTAGGAAACCTGGACCTTATTTCTTTGTCTCCTGAGAAAACCAATGCAAAAATAAAGATCTATTTTTAATAAGCTTTTTCAAAGAATACTTTCAGATTTACAGAAGAATTGTGAAGATACCACAAAAAGCATATATTCACACCAAGTCCTTCTTATTTTTAACATCTTACACTAGTATGGTACATTTGTCCTAGCTAATGAACCAATTTTGATATATTATTATTAACTAAAGTCCAAGCTTCATTCATATCTCCTTGACTTGTTCCTAAGGTCCTTTTTGTGTTCCAAGATCTCTTCTAGGATACCACATTATATTTAGCCACTATATATTAGCTATTTCTCAGACTTCCCTTGTTTTTGATGACTTTGACAGTTTTGAAGTATACTAGTCACATATTTGAAAGAATATCCCTGAACTTGTATTTGTCTGATATTTTTCTCATGATAAGGTTAGGGTTATGGGTTTGAGGAAGAAGACCAGAGAAGCAAAGCACCGTTAACATCACATCATATGAAGAGTACATAGTGTCAATATTACATGTCACTATTGAAGTTAACCTTAATCACCTGCCTGAGGAAGTGTTTGTCAGGTTTCTTCACTATAAAGTTACTTTCTCTCTCCCACTTCCATACTGTACTCTTTGAAAGAAAGTCATTATTTGCAATCTACCTTTAAAGAGTAGGGAGTTATGCTCCACCTACTTAAGGAAGAGTATCCATATAAATTATTTTGAATTCTGTAAACCTTTGCAACATTTATATATTCTTCACATTTATTCATTCATATAATCATTTATTTATGTGAGTATGGATTCATGGATATTTGTTTTATCCTTTGAGTCATAATCCAATACTACTTTATTCTGTTGCTCAAATTTTGCACACTTTGGCCATTAGGAGCTCTATTAGCTGCTGTCCTTTTGACAGACCCCATCATTTTGTGTGTGTGTGTATGTGTGTGTTGGTGTGTGGTTTATTTATTGCTGTGCTGCTGTTGTTTTTAGCACTTTCTGGCACTGCAAGATGTTCCAGGCTTGTCTTGTGTATTTCCCACCCCAGTCCTAGAATCAGCTAGGCTCTAGGTAGGCTCTAGGTATTGTTAAAGCCAAAATTGCACCTGGAAAAGTTAAACAGTAAAAGCAGTAAATGGAAGATTCATTCATGGCAACTGCAGTCATGGAGAGGCTAAAACTTAATACTTAATCTGAGCTCAGTACTCCTTAAAACAAATGGTGGAAGAAGTTTTAAGAGCTGGAATGGGGGAATCCTGGGCCACTTTTGCTTGCTAATTTTTCTTATCCAGTGGAAAAGTAAACTTTCTCTGATCTTCATGACAGGAGGCAGTTTTACAACATGAACCATCATGCCCTGAGAATTTAGGGTCTCATCTTCCCAGAACCTGAAAGATGGGGAAACTATCTTATTACATTGCAAAGGAATGGCTTCCAGATCCCTGAAAAAGACATTACTGGCTATAAAACTGTCTACAGGCTATTTAAGAGATTTATATCTCAAAGGAGCATAGAAATATTTATATTCACAAAATTTCTAAGGTAAAACTTCAGAAAAGAGAGGTCAGGAGACTTAAGTTAGGAAGAAGCTTGTTAAAATTTAGTGAAGCTGAGGGAAATTTTAAGGTTATTTTAGTCAGCATTATCTTTGTTACTGCTGTCCCATTACTTCTAGGATCAGTCAGCAGATAGAGCAAAGTAAACATATGTGTATTCTAACTACTGCCTATGCACATATTTATAAAAGCTTCTATGTATGTATTTGTATTTGTTTCCTGTGTCTTCCCTGTAGTAACAAATTATCACAAACTCAGTGGCTTAAAACTACATAAATATATTCCGTTATAGACTGGAAGCCAGAAGTCCTAATGTGAGGTGCTGGGAGAGCCATGCTCCTTTCCCCGGGTTTCTAGAGGAGAATGTGGTCCTTGCCTCTTGCAGCCTCCTGTGGCTGTAAGCATTCCATGGTGTCTGCACTCACTCCAGTCTCAGCTTGCATGGTTGCATTGCCTCCACATTCATCTCAATGATCTCTCTTGCCCTGTCTTAAAGGACATGTGTGAGTGCATGTAGGGCCCACCCAAGAAAACCAGAATAAACTCTTCTCAAGATTCTTAGTTAAATCACATATTTTGCCATATAAGGTAATATTCATAGATTCCAGGGATTAGAACAGATATATTTTATTGGAAGTCTCCAATCAGCCAACTGCAGTATCCATCTACATCTATATTAAAATGAACATGAGTTCATCCTGATGTTTCTAACCTGAATAATCCAGTAACACACCAATCATTCTAGTCTTAAAACTTGCTTGTCTATAACCTCCAACTCCAATATGAGAACCATGGCTCCCAGCATCAGCCACCATTTACTTAATTGTCCAATTCCATTATACACGTACAGTGGTCTCAGAATTGTTAACTTGTAACCTGGAGCCAGTCACCTCCTAAGCAAGACAATTCAATAAATAAAAGTCTTTTTAGTCTAGCAGTCTGATCAAAAAAATACCAAATATTCAAGAAATTATTAGCAGGTTTTTTGATTGCTTTAAAGACATAATCTAATTGATATAATGAAAGAAAACTATTTGTTGAGCAGTAACCATTTTTTCACCAGTCTTCCTTTATTTTTCAACAAAAGAAGAGGCTGCCTCTTCCAAATTGGCATAGAAGCTGTAAAATCACCTGGGAAGCCACCAAAACTGATTTACTTTGTTGGATATTTTTTCTGAGAGTTTATGATTTTCCTTTGGCTCTTGACTTCCCACCACAGAAGACAACTCCTCTCATGAGACCTTCTTAACAGAAACATTAATTTTACATAAAATTATCTTGCATTAGTAGGGACAGCTGTTGAGGAGGAGCCCATGAACAGAATTGTCAGATGTGAATGTGCCACCAACAATTTCCCACAGCTGAATTCATTTGAATAGGACTCATTAAAAAAAGAAAATTCCTGCCAATGAACTGTTTGTAATATGGGGGAAAATATGAAAACAGCCTAACTGATTCTATGTAAGAGCCTAAATAGTTTTATTTTATAATAGAAGACTATTTAACAATATGTATCAACACTGAAAAATTTCAAACCTTAATGTTAAATTTAAAAAGTTGTTTATGCAAATGTTTAAACACATAATGGTAATATGTGTTATTTATAAGTTAATACCTATGTATATAATGTGCAAGAATTTGCATGGGAATAGTAGATTCCAGTTTCAGGATAGCAGGCACCTCTGGGGAAAGAGATAAAGAGAAATGAAATGAGGAGGCATTAGCTTTGTTTTTGTGATGTATTTGTTTTCCTAAAGAGAGCTCTAAATATAATATAGCAATATGAAAATACCTCTTAAATCTTAATGATAGATATCGAGCATGCCATTTTATTTCTTTACTCTTCTACATGTTATTTTCATTTAACTAGGCCAAAATACCTTAGAATTCTAAACTGCAATAATACTTCAGTATGGATAACTAATTATTTAAATACATGAATTTTTGTTTTGAATACTCCTTTTTATCAATAAAACAATACTAACGATGTATTAACAAAAGACTATGTATATGCGATCTTCCCTTGAAATACTTTTTAAAATCCTAGTTGAAAGCTGTATTTATTTAAAATTTAAAATTGATAAATTCTCCCTGTCCTAAAGTTTCTTCCTCTAATAAAAGATACATTTTTACATGTATTTTAATATCATTTAATCTCTGCATAGCTCTTTGGCTGACAAAGCATTTTCTCATATAAGAGACCAAGCCTAGCCTTTGTGGTGAGTTTACAGGGATTATTTACTAGCTGTACACATTTGTATGGTTAAACATGTAGAAAGTCTGATAGATTAAATCACTTTCCCCAAATCAGTTGTTGAGTTGATGTAAAAGATAGCTCTTTCCATTCTTAATTGCTAAGTCTTTTGATAAATATTTCTACTTAAATATTGAAGAAGACTTCAAAATGTTTGTTTATTTATTCCCTTGTTTGGTGTTTTTATTACCTTGTTAACTGTCATTTTATTTTGGTTTGTTTGCTTTGATAAGGCAAGTGTACAGGAGTTGGTGAGAAGTATAGAATCTGCTAGAAATGGTTTATAAACACAAATATCTATTGGTCTTGGTCTCTCTCTCTTTACTACTCTCCTCTCTCTCTGTTTCCCTACATTGTGGGAATTTATGCAGATAAGCAAACCCCTCTCCTGGAATGCTAATTATCCCAGGATGGTTAAAACCTTACTTAAATTTGAGTTTCTTTAATCAGATTTAATGGAAAGAAATTGAAGTTAGTGATATCAAATTGAGGAAATAAAACTTATTCTAAGCAATCATGCCTAACAGCAATGGAAAATGAGAAATTAAGAAATATAGAAGTATGTAAAACCTTAACTTAAGTGTAGTAGCATCTAAATATGGAGTGCTAGAGTTTGAGCTCAGTAAGTGACTACTTAGTTCTGTATCTAGTAGAGTGATTCTTCAAAGAGGTTCAGTGACACTGTATTAACATTTTAAGAGATTAATGACAGTTCTTACATTTTTATCCCAAATTCTACTGACCCTCTACAGCAGCAGTTCTTAAACTTTAGCATGTATAAGAATCACCTGGAAGTTATGAAAACACAAATTTCTGGCCCCACTGATTCACTAAAGCATGGGTAACAGGATTCCATTTCTAACAAGGTCTCTTATGATGCTATTGATGCTAACTGTGGTTGAAATCACACCAAGTTCTTCTCCTAAGTCACTGTTTCTTCTCAATTTTCATTGCCAGCTTCTTTTCTTCTCCAGACATCCCAAGACTGAAATATGGTAAATGCTGACCTTGGTTATTTGGTGATCTCATCAAATGTCATCTGATCTCATGACTTTAAATACCATTTGTAGGTCAAGGGCTCTCAAATGTTTATTTCCTGCCCATATTCTCTCTGGACCTTCTGACACATATATGCAATGCCTACCCAGTGTCTCCATTTCTATTTCTAATACACATCTCACTTGACTAGTCTTAAAGTAGATCTCTTGCACTTTGTCTCTAAACTGCTCCCCTCAGTCTTCCCCATCTTAACATGACAATTCAATTCCAATGGGTTAGTATAAAATCTTGAAATCATCCTTGAGTTCTCTCTTTCACACAAAACAACCCATACAGACATCTGATCACATTTCACCACCTCTATTGCTGCCACCCTAGTCTAAGCATCATCTCTCATCTGGATTATTACAATAGTCCTCTAGCTACATATCCTAAACTCTGCTTCCACCCTGGTTCCTCTATGGTCTGTTCTCAACACAGCAGCCAAAGTGATGCTAAAACTCATTTTTTGTTATTATTGTCCTCAAAACTCTCCAGACTATCTATATTACTCCAACTAAAAGGCAACATTCTTAGAACGACCTGTGGACACAACTCAGCTCTGACTTTACCTCATACTCTCTTTTCCCTAGTTCACTCCTTGTTGTCCATGCCAGTCACCATCCTTTTCCACAAAACAGGCAGTACAATACACCTTAGGGCCCTTGTATTTGCTGTTTTCTCTAATAAAATACTTTTACTCCTGATACCCATATGCTCACTTCTTTCAAGTCTTTGTTGAAATATCATCTTCTCTATGCTACCTACTGAGACTTCCAAATTTAAAGTGGTAATTCCTCTTTCCTCATCCTCAGCATTTCCAATCTTCCTGAACATCCTCTACTATATTTCCCAAAGCATATATCCTCTCTCATTACATAAAACATGTTTATTGCGTATTTTTATTGTTTAACACTACACTAGAACCTAAACTCCATCATGTTTTATACAATAATACATCCATGCATTAAGAATAGTGCCTTATACCTATAAACATCCATGTAATGGAGGAATTGATTGATCATCAAGATCTGTAACTTTTCTTAAATATTGTCATGATAGTATCAACATTTGCTCTTTATTGTGAATATGCAGTAATTGTGCTATATTTTCATCCCGCCTTACCATTTTCAATGTTCACAACTAACTTTTGAGGTAACGATTTTTATGCTTATTTGGCAAGAGAAGAAGCAAGTTCATTGGGCTATAATAACTTTCTAACACTACAACCTAGTAGGGGTAACATTTTATTCAATACAATTCAAGAGTTGTGCTCTTAACTACTACACAGTGAAGCCTGCTATTTACTTTTTGGGACTTTTGCTTATTATCAGATCGTAAATATGAATAATGTGTCTAAGTTTTAGAAACTGATCCACTGTTAGTGTACTGACAAAAATCAAATATTTAACCACAAAAGATTGCAGGGAAGGCACTGTTATAGGGAAGATTCAGTAAGAACATGTTACACCTTGAGATCCCTCATAGCCAGCCATTTCTCTTCTCCCCTAGAGCTCATCTTTTGTTCTGACAAAACATCTGCAGAGGTCAGACGTGGGGCAGGCCAGGCATGGTGTCAGGCCCTGGAAAAATTGGTAAAACAGAGAACTCATTAAGAGTCTAACAGGAAGAAGGAATTCTTAAAATACTTTTTGATACACACTCTAGTTGAGGCATGTTGACATTAGGATAAGTGGTCTATAGAGAACATCTAAGTTTACCAAGAGTTATAAGGGAGGCATCTCAGAGATCAGGTTAGATGAGTAAATGGTCCACAAAACATTGGTGTGAAAGGCAAGAGGGAATCTAAGTACACGCAGTTATTTTATTTGGCATTGCATGGCAAAGGCACAGAGTAAGAAATAATTGATTTTTCAGTTCTGTATTTTTGGATGCCTTTGATTGTAATTAGGGCCATACTGTTCTTTTTTGTACTTCCTCCCTGACCTCTTTCTTTTCTTTTATTTCTTTCTCTTTTTTGCTTGTAAGTGTGGAAATAAGGAGATGGTGTCTCCATTGTCAGTGGGGAGGATTTGTGAGATAATGAGAAAAGTCAAATGTTTAAATACTGAAATTGATATACTACATAATTGTCCCAGCAGAATTTTTTTAAAAACTTAATTACATCAAAGAATATCTTCTGTTGCCTGGTTTCTCTACAAATGTTCCAGATTAAATTTTTCATTTTGCCTACAAAATACATATATGTTTAAGTGCTTTGTTAGAAGATGCTTATTTTTCATTTCTTTTGAAATTATTTCTCCTTCTGCTTCCCAGTCAGATTTTAGGGCTATATTATACTCTTTAAACAGTATATACTTAATAAATCAATATTTACAGATGTAAAACCATAAACCTGTAAGTAACTGGTGGGGAACTTATCATGGATTTAAAAAAATGTTTAACTTTCTCATCAGTCTTAACTGGTATATTTGAAATATAGCCTATTTTTCTAGTTATGTCATGTTAACCTAAAAAACAACAAACATTTCTTCATTTCCTCTTCTCCTTACCACACGTCAGAGAGAATTTTCCAATGGTGAAGTTATTTCATTCTTTTCTTCAAAACTCTCTCTTTTTTCTGTGTGTGTGTGTGTGTGTGTGTGTGTGTGTGTGTGTGTGTGTATATATATATATGTATATATATAAATATATGTATATATGTAAAAATATATAGAGAGCATGTATATATATATATATATATAATGCATGTAATATATATACATACATATATTGAGTAATCTGTAATAAACTCAGATATATTTATTTTTAATTGAATAATCTTTAATAGTCAATTTGCCATTCACATTTTTTGTTATTCCTTTGGAAAACTGAATAAATTGATTTTTTCAATATAAAAGTTAAAATTTCGAATATTTAAGAAAAAGTTTTAATTTTTTAATTTTCTGAAATTAAGATGTTGGGGAAGCAATACATCTGTTTGGTTGGTATCTAAAATAAGGTTGTTGATATTTCTTAGTGTGACATTCAAGTGGTTTAGAAAATATAATTAAAAGCTATTACTTTTATGGTAAAGCACCATAAAAATTTAAGATAAAAGTACATGCTATATGTAATATTAAGTATTCATGAGTATGTTAGAGTAAAATTTGGAAATTATGCTGAGCCAGAGATGATTACCATGCAGATAGTTCAGAACAGATGACACATTTTTTTCTTGTTTCATGTTAATCTTCAACTAATCTGATATGGAAGTAAATAATAGTTGTCAGCTTTGTTGTGATTTTGATGAATTTTAAGTGCTTTGGTAATTAATTCTCATAGTGTATTCTTTGCATGCTGACATGCTGATTATATTTATAACACTCATATATTCACTGAAAACTTAGATTTGATGATGTGTGAAAATGAATCTGAGGAACTGTTTTGAAAATCTGGCTTTGCTTGTTTTTTTACAACCTGCCTGATTTAGTCAAGTGTCTAATAGCACAGTTTGCTAATGCTTTCTTCCTTGATATTACCTTGTGTTTTATTCTGGTTTTATTTAGAAAAGGTAGATTTGCACACAGTTGCAATAAAGGCAGCATGAGTGAAGGAGTTTGTCAAGCTATAATTATAACAAGGGAAATTTTCACGTAATTCCTAAAAATAAAAGAATAAATTCCTACAAATTTTCCTAACTTCTATGATGGATATCTTCTTGCTCCTAAACTCTCATTTCCTCATATAAAGCAATGCATGAATGTCATAAAGAGATCTCAGTCTCTTTTAGTTTGAAATACCCTCAGTAGTTTTGTGTGTGTGTGTGTGTGTGTGTGTGTGTGTGTGTGTGTGTGTGTGTGTGTGTGTTTGCTGAGAGGTGGTTCTATCTTAAGAACGTTTTTCCTTCCTTCTTTCCTTTCCAAGATAGCATCTAGAAGGAGAGGGAAATACATGTATTTTTGTGGTATTGAGTTAGATGTTCTTCATTTTAAGTGTCTCAACCTGATCTCATGGCACCTACTACAGTATATGCCTTTCAGGATATTGAACATCATGACCTAGTGTCCACTGAGATATGGTGGGTACCATCTTGTCTTTCAAGTGTTGTTCTGAAATCCAGTGCTGGTGACTGTAGATCTGGCCTTTGCCAATAATCAATAGTTCCCAAATTCCAGGACCCTCTTTTCCTGAACCCAGATTTCTTGAAGTCCACATTCTCAGAACTTCTTCTGCATACCCTTTGCTGTTTATTGCCCTGAAGATTTCAAGCACACATTTCATACTCCAAGCTGTTGTGTACCAGTCCATCTGAGGCTACTCTCATGATCACTCAGCTAGACAACCTTTTACCCAATATAGGCAATTTTGCCTATATTGAGACATCTATATGTATATACCTTTATAGTCTAAGAAGATTTGCTATAACAGTAAGTTCAAATTTATTGTTAACATATTTGAAACCTTCTTATTTCATGGTGGTCATAGCACCTGCTAAAACTGTAACTTCTCTGAAGATGTTAGGGCTTGACAGGACTGTACTGGGGGAAGCAGGAAGCTTCCCCCTAATTATCCATTTCTCCAATCCACCTGAATCTTTCAAACTACTCCATTTTCTCCCTCCTCAGAATTTCAACACTGAGCAGGGAGCAAGCCATTTGCATATCATCTCTATTCTTTTTCTCATCTTCTTGCTTCCCTTCTCTACTTCTGAAAGAGTTCTTCTGTGTCAGTCACTTTATCTGCTCTCACTTCTGACTTCATGAACTGTCATTTCAGCTTTGGTTCTTGGGTTGTTTCTGGAAAAGTTCTTCCTCTCCCTCTTGAAAGTGTGCTTTGCTGTGAATTTTTTAGATAAATTCGAAACTAAAGTTTAACAGTAAATTTTAAACAGTCTTTAGGGTCCCTCATAGACATTTTAAAAATAATAAAAAGTAAAAAGGAACCAATATAATTTCCAAGAGGGAAAATGCATTAATATTGTTTCAAAGTATTTTTTCTTGATACATAACATTTGTACATCTTATGAAGTAGGTGTGGTATTTTGTTGCATGCATAGAACGTGTAATAATCAAATCAGGGCATTTAGGACATCTGTCACCTTGATCATTTCTTGATTTTATATAGTGGGAACATTTCAAGTCCTCTCTGATAATTATTAGTATTTTGAAATATACAATACACTCTTGTTAACTATAGTCACCCTACTTTGCTATTGATTTTTAGAACTGATTCCTTCTACCTCTGTTTGTATCCATTCATCAACCTCTCATTTTCTCCCTCTTTCTACACACACACACCCGCTTCCCAGCCTCTGGTAACTAGCATTTCACTCTCAACCTCCGTGAGAGTAAATTTTTAGCTCACACATATGAGTGATGCATGCAATTTTTGTCTTTCTGTGCCTTGCTTATTTCACTTAACATAATGACCCACATTTCTATCCATGTTGCTGTAAATAACAGGATTTAATGTTTTTTTGGTCAAATTGTATTATATTGTTTGTGTGTGTGTGTGTGTGTGTGTGTGTGTTTATGTGTGTGTGTGTATTACATTTTCTTTATCCATTCATTTCTTTTTGGTAAAAAGTCTAGCAAGGGAGTAATAATTTAAGGACAAATATGATATTATTGTGCAAATTTACTAGGATGGGACAGTAACTTCAGGAAATATACATACGAATTTAGAAACCATTATAATTAAAGAATTTTTTGGTATAATATTGATAATTTCTAATTCATTGTTCACATATTTGTAACATAAAACTATTTCTAATTCGGAGCAACTTTTGCACACAAATTCAGTTTTCTGCCCCCCAAAATTCACAAATTTTCAAATGTGTAAAGTTTCAAGTGGTAGAAAATTGCTGCAGAAAGTCTGTAACTCAGGATAGTCTACCAGTACTTAATTTGGAATAATTTGATCGTCTAGGCTGTACTTTTTTTGAATAACCTAGGCTTAAAGAACAGGATAAGAAAGGTACTGAATATATAAACTATTTTAAAATATATGCATAAATTTGATAAATTATACAATTGTTAGTAATATTTGGAGAATGTAAGTACATTTATAGACTACCCTTTTATACTAAAATGTTGTGATGTTATCTTTTTATATTAAAATATTGTGATGTCATTTGTAACCATTATATATTTCAATACCTAAATACATTTTGAACATTTTATTCAATGTCCTTTCCATCATGGTTAAACATTTCATTTTGTAAAATCCCTTTTTTCTACCAAGATACTGGTAACACTGGATATGAGACTGAGAAATTTTACTCAGAACATAAGTGCCCCACACCAACATTATGATACAAAGTTGGGCTGTCAGCTACATTTAAGCCAAAAACAAAATAGGTGAGAAGCACATTACTAACAAAAAAAAAAATTATAAGTGATATTTGTTAAAGAAGGAGATGCCTTCTTGATTGATGTAAAGGAGATTTTATTCTATCAGTGAAAACTGCTTAAGTTAATATGTTGAGGAGGGAAATGCAAATAATAATTTTACAAACATTTTTAGGCACTCTGCTTAAGAGAAGGAAGTTATGGCATGAGGAAAGCAAAGAAACAAACAGGGATCATACCTGTTGCTTTAAAAATAAATGGGAATAAGGATAGATTTCATTATAATAAAAAGAATTAGTTGCTAATATCTAAAATTATGCAAATAGGATAGATTATAATCAGAAAAAGTCACACTTCTGGTAACTGAAAATATTCAAGAAGAAGCTAAATAATTTAATAATTTCTTTGGTAGGTAGAGTAAAATAAATTTCTAACTGTCTAGTATTTTATCTATTTCATTAATGTTTCTTTGCATTTTCTATGCAGAGCCTTTTTGTTTGCAAGCAACAGAACCCATGTAAACTAGATCAAGAACAGACAGCTTTGAAGGGCCTCACAAAATCTAAGGATGGTAGTGAAAGGACTACTTGATCTCATGACAACTGGCAAACTTTTGGGAGCTGAGCTGCTCTGATAGTCTCTTAGGGACTATATCTGATAGTCTCTTAGAGACTGATTTTCATCTCAAGTTCTTTTTTTCTCTCTGCTCTGCTCTATCTTCTTTTTTTTAAAAATTGACTTAGTCATCAGCTTGCACAAATCTGAAAATGTCCATCCCACAACTCAAGGGTACATAACCTTCCAGCTTCGAAGTCTACAGCTTGCTAGTGACAATCTTTATATCTCTAATTTGATTGGATTTGCTCGTCTGTTAAAGCCAGGCTACCAAAGTCAGAAGTTTTCTGTACAACAAATGTCCTGGCTGCTTTTATTTCCAAAGACAATTTTTGGTCCAAGTAACTGTGGCCAAAGGTTGTGGTTTGAGGTTACAGCTATGTATTACATTGAGATCATGCTGACCTTTTAGGAATTGAGCAGTTCATTTATCAAGAAATGTGTCCATTATACTTATTTCCTAATTATATCAAATTAATTAATTCTAAATTATTTGCATAAGAGATTTAATAAAACCTTGCTCTTTGACTTTCTCATTTTCAGATTCTACTGCCCTCATTATTTTTTACCAGTACCATTATTATTAAAGCCTTTGAATTCATCTCTTTGCCTCCAGTCTTACTCCAGCCAAGTGTACCTTACCTGTGCTACTCTCTTGTTTAAAGAAATAAAACAAAATATTTAAAACATCCTCCTTACCCTTAGAAGAAAATCTATCCTTTAATTATTCTAAAAAGTTCCTGGGACAGTAGACCCTGTCTTCCTTTCTATCTCATTTCTTACTATATCCTCATGTGACAACATCTGAATTATCCTTCTCACTTGTTGGTTATTAATTATCATCATCCTCTTCCTCATGATTGTTTCATTTTGTTTTTTCTTTGTAATTTGTCTAAACATGATCTATTTATATTTTAAGGGATTCTTCATTTTTATTCAGTATTCCACGTAAGCTTTAATTCACCCAGAATGTCCTCTGTCATCTTTTGATGTTGGGTTTTGTTTCCTTTGTGTGTGTGTGTGTGTGTGTGTGTGTGTGTGTGTGTGTGTGATTTCATGGTATACTCCATTTATCCTATTATAATATTTCTACTCTGGTGATTTAATTATCTCTCTCTCCCACTATTCTATAGTGTTCTGAAGGGCAGGCACATTATCATTCATCTTGAATATGTAGTGCCACATTGAATTCTAGACACATTATAACTAACTACTCAATAGGTATTTTGGGATGAATAAATTATTTACTATTTATGCCAGTTTGGTTTACTGGCATGGCTTCTATTCGCTGGGCATAAGTAAACTGGTAGCAAAGTAATTCAAGTTATTGCTTTGAAATTATTTTTGTAACTCATATCAAAGAATTGAAACTTCCTGCATCTTAAATTTATAAAAGTTTAAGAGTAAATTACGGACTTTGTAATGATGTCTGTCAAACAACAGACGATTAAAAGGGAAATCAGATGACTTAATATATTTAAGTCTGAGGTTTCTTAATTGTATAAATACTGCATAGAAACATAGTAAGATTTCTACTTAAAGTCACAATTCTAAATCATTTTAAATTTCAATCCCAAGTCTGACTTCTATCTCTAATAAGGACAGAATGTCTAAAACATTGCAAATACATAATATTCAAATTTGTAGAGATTTCTTTTTAAAAAGATATAGTAATATAATGTAGTTCTTTTTTTTCTCTTTTCTATTCTCCTCAATTTTCTCTTAGCTTATCCAGGGTTACTATTTACTGTGTACCACTACAGAGACTGTATCCTTTTCAGCTGACTGAGCTGGCTTTTCAACTGGAGATTATGGCTGAGAAGGAGTGGAATAGCTGTGGACATTCCAAGCGGTTTTTCTGTTCATTCCAGTTGTCATACTGAGCCTCCTTTTAAAATCATAAACTTGAACAATTTTTTAAAAACGTTGCTCTTTGGATCCTGTGGTCCATAAATTCCAGGTTTATTCACAAAGCTTACATTTCTGACCTAGGCTATTACATCATTATATTGGATCTTGCATTTTGATGGCTCTTAGGAGAGGGTATTTAAGTTTTATTCTCCTTCTGACAGATAGAATTCTGTCAGAATTCTGCCTACTTTTAAAATTTTCTCCTTTCTTGAAGCTCCAAATTTACTAACATTGTATTCATATGTATTCTGAATATCTGTGAAAGCTTTGCTTAACTCCATAGTAGCTAGCAAAGTTCTCTATAAAGAGCCAGACAGTTGATATTTTGAGCTTTGGGAGGTTAAAGAGTCTGTGTCAGTTACCCACCTCTGCTCTTATGGCTCAACAGTGACAGACAATCCATGAAAGAATGTTGTTCATGGCTGTGTTCCCATAAAACCTCTTCAAGGATACTGAAAGTTGAATTTTATATAATTTTCACAAGTCATATCATATTCTTTTAAAGTTTTTTTTATCATTATTTTAGTTTATAGCATTGTATGTGTTGGTCTTCATAGTTTATTTTTTCTTTAATTTTAAGTTCAGGGTTACATGTGCCAGTTTATTACCTAGGTAAACTTGTGCATAAGGTTTGTTGTACTGAATATTCCACACCAAGATATTAAACCTAGTACCCATTAGTTATTTTTCCTTATTCTCTCCCATCCGCCACCCTGCAGTCCCCAATCTGTGTTGTTCTCCTCCATGTGGAACATTTAAAAGTATAAAAAACATATTTAGCACCTGAACCATACAACAAGTAGTCAGTTGGGTTTGACTAGAGGAGCTGAAGGTAGCCAACCCCCTATTGGAAAATCACAATTTCTATAGGCATTCAGCTGACATTGAACAAAAATGGCCTTGTTTTCCTTTGTATTTTCAGTGCCTGGAGCAATCCTGGTGTGTAGATCTCTCTCTCTCTCTCTCTCTCCCTCTCTTTCTCTTCCTCTCTCACTGTCTGTCTCTCTCTCCTCCTTCCTCCCTTCTTCTCTGTCTCCCTGTCTCTATTTACTCATAATAAATATAAAGCTTATATTCTCCTTAGAAGGTTATTTATTCCTGGTGGACTATTGGATTGGGTTTTACCTCTCTAATAGTAGATTGAAAATAGCAGAAAAATGCAAATTCAAGAAAATTAAGGTATTACTTTATCTCTTGATGCTGACAAAGTAAATGAAATATTAGCAAATAGACTCAGGTGTCTTTTTGATAGGCTGGAAAAAACTATGATGACTTCGTTTTTATATGTCATGGGTTATATCTTTATGTAACATAGAAAATTACTTATTTTGGTAGTATTTTCTTTGTTTAATGTCCATTAAAATAAAAATAATTCTTTTGTGGGTTGTCAGTTTTATTTTTTCTCTAACACATTGACTCTGACAGACTGTGCCTTTCTTGATTCTAGATGAGGTCTTGCTACTTGCATTAATGATATACAAATTAAGATGTTTGATATGAGGTTGTATTTGTTCTAAAATTGGGTCTCTAGCTACAGTGCATTAATTTTAGAAAAATAATCTCAGATTAGGATATGATACATTTTACCGACACTAACAATGTCATAAATGTCTCTTTTCGTAGCTGTTAATGCATTTTTCATACTCATTGATTTGTATATAATTGTAGAGTGCTCAATGACTGTTTTATAGATAAAATATTATTTTCTGTTGTTTTTCATGCTGCTGATTCTGTTGTGTGGGTGAGCACTGCAGTCCCATGATTCTGAGAAAAATAAAGCTTGGCTTTATCACATTTTCTCTACTGCTGATTATAGCGATAATTATTCTGATGTTGCTATGGAAATGCTTTTCACAGCACATTTGTAGATAGTTTCTAATATTTTTCTGTTTATTTGCTAATTTATAAATTGGTGAACTTAAATTCTATTTTGTGGTCATAGACAGTTGTAAAGCATTGCTGCTTAGGGATGAACACATGTACTCAGTAATTTGAATGGAAAGCCAATTCTGTTGTCAGGAATTCCTTTTATTTCCCCTCGTACCTACAAGTCAGTTATATTTGCCTGATTCCACTTATAAATCAGCCAGGTTTGAAATAAATTCAGTCTTTAGACTACATAAAATGTGTATGGATATTTTCTTCAGTAGAAAGATGACACTTTAATTCTATTCTGGAACATGGAATGTTGTGCCTTTTACCTAATCATTTTGTTGATCTTCTGAATTCCTGTTACCCATTTCACTATGCGAGTTCTTGATTTCTCTCAATTGACCTGTCTGCTTCAAGGTGTACCCTCATAGCCTCTGTCTACTGGTGGTGACTCCCCTAATTTTTGCTCACTTGATCAATGGAACTATCTCATTCACTCATAAAAAATATTGAATATCTGCTAAGGGTACTATTCTAGGAACTGAAATACTGAGGTGAATATAATAAATTAAACACCCTCTTTCATGGAACTTACATTCTAGTAGGAGTGATTGGTGGTGATGATAAATGTTGTCTTAGTTTGTTCAGTCTGCTACAACAAAATACCACAAAGTGAGTAGCTTATAAACAACAGTTTATTTCTCACAGTTCTGGAGGCTAGGAAGTCTAAGATCAAAGTGTGAACAGGTTTGGTGTCTGGTGAAAGCCCAGCAGATTTTTACTCATAGGTGGTTACCTACTTCTGTCCTTACGTGATGGAAACAGGAAGCAGGCTTTCTCAGGACCTCTGTGAGGTCACTAACCCCTCATGACATCATCTAATCTAGTTACCTTCCAAAGTTGCCACTTCCTAATACCATCACATTAGGTGATATAGTTCCAACATATGAATTTGGGGGGAACAAGTGCATTCAGTCCATCAGAAATATATAATAAATAAATTAACTAAGCATTAAGCACTCAAGAAAAAAATAAAGCAGGGAACACTGAAGGTATGAAGGAAGCTTACCTGAGAAGGTTCCATTTGGACAAAACTCAAAAAAAGAAATGAAGAAGGAACTATGCATATATTTGACTAGGGGAAGTGGTGTGTTCATGTGGACCTTGCTAAGATTAGTTAGAAGAGTTTGAAAGAGGCTAAGCTGATGTTTGAGATTAAGTAAATAAAAAATGCTTTCTCAAGCTAAAAAGTTATCTGAAAGTAGGAGATTAATTGGCTTTCCTTAAAGTACTAAGGGTGCATGTAGAAGGCTAAATACCTACTTTAATATCTAAGTACTTGGAAAGGAGAAAATGACTCATCAATGTCCACTTTTGAGACCTGAGACCAGGATTTTTTTAATAAGGATTTTTTGATTTTCTAATTTTACTTTTTTTTTTTTTTAACCAATGATGATTACTTAGACAAGAATTGTGGGAAGATTTATAAGAATTTTGTTGTCTATCTATGTTATTCTAGCCAAAAATAAAATATGTTCTGGTTACTGAATTTTATAAATGAGATATGGTTCCTGCCTTTATGGAATTTGGAGTCTCACTGGGAAGAAAGTCACCAATGAGCAACAGTTGTTTCATGTCCACTGTTGTAATGGAGTTAGCAAACAGTATAAGAAGAACATATCTAAGGGTTCTGTATTAATTTCCAGTGGTGAGAAATAAATCACCACAAATTTAGCAACTTAAAACAACACATATTATCAGACAGTTTCCTTGGTTCAGGAATCTAGACACAACCTAGGTGAGTCTTGTGCTCAGAGTTTCAGAAGCCAGATCTGCATCCTCATCTGGAGCTTTGAGTCCTCTTCCATGCTCATAGTATGGCTGCTAGAATTCAGACCCTTGTGATTGTAGTACTGAGACCCTCATGGTCACCTACACTTTTCTTCCAGTTCAACAGAAAAGTTTCCCTTACCTGCAGGGTGCTTCAGATCTTTTTTCAAAAAGGCTTTTCTCCTGATTCAGTCAAACTCATCTAGAATGATATTCCTTTTGATTATCCCAATAGCAAGTGATTTGGGACTTTCATGACATATGCAAACATCTTTTTACCTCTTCATCTTGGCTAGGAGCAAGTCACAAGTTTCAAAACACAAGAGGGGCTGTATAGAAAGTGAGCACCAGGGGAAAAATACCAGGGTCTTGACCTTGTCCATAGCATATCTCCATCACAGGAACCAAATTGACTTTATCTATAGGGGTAGAGAATTATTGAGGAAGGTATCTTAGTCCATCTGGGATGTTATAACAACATGCCATGAACTGGGTAACTTATATACAGCAGAAATTTATTTCTCACAGTTTGGATGCTTGGAAATCCAAGATAAGATACCCTCAAATTCAGTGTCTGGTAAGGGCTCATTTTCTGGTTCATAGATAGTGATCTTTTCACTGTAACTTCACATGGCAGCTTTAATGGTTGAGGAGTTTCAGTCCCTTTAATAAAGGCACTAGTCATATTCATGAAGGATTTGCCCTCATCAGCTCATCACCTCACAAAGGCTTCGTTTCTTAATGCCATAACCTTGGAGGTTAGGGTTTAAACATATGAATTTTAAGGGGATATATTTAGACCACTTCATTCTAAATATATCCTCTTAAAAGTCATGTCCCCCAAAAAGTCATGTCACTCTCAAAAGTAAAATGCATTCATTTCATTTCAGTTGCCCAAGAAGTTTTAACTTGTTCTAATATGAACTTAAAAGTCTAAAGTTCACGTCTCATCTAAATATTATCTAAATCAAATATGGGTGAGACTCAAGATATAATTAACTCTGAGGCAAATTTCTGTCCTATGGTGAACCAGTGAAATTAAATAAATTATGTGCTTCCAAAATGTAATGGTGGGACTGGAAAGGAAAGACATTCACACTGGAAAAGAAAGAAATAGGAAAGAAGAAATAAGTGATAAGTCTAAAATTTAAATGTTATGGAAGAATCTTCTTTGACTCAATTATCTGCCCTAGATACCCACCGGGGCAGAGGTCTTCTGGACACACTGGGGTAGAGGCTCCATCTTCTCAACTTTACTGGGCAAATGGTCTCCAGGGCTCCAGGCGCCTGCTTGGTTTTGCTTGGTGCAGCCCACACCAGAAGTCTTCTGGGCTGGAATAGAACTCTGGTTACTCTACCAGTCTAAGGTTTTGAGGGTAGAACCACCCCTATGACCCCATTGGGCTTTGACTCAGTGGGGACTGTCTGAAGTGGCCCCACCCTCATTGCATTTCTCTTCCTGTGCACTGATGTTCTTCACTTCTTCCTTTGAAAACAAGGTGGAGGCAGTCACTCCCACAGCTTTGCTGGGGGCAGCAGAGACATTATACAATGTGTAATATGTGAGTTTGGTAGTGGAAAATAAGTAAGCTTTTTAAAGTCAGATAAAGGAGGGAAAGGTGTCTAGGTAACTAGATGGTTCAAAGTTCTAAAAGTTCAGTTTTGTTTTAAGAATTGTTCATTTTTTATATTTTTGGAAGGCATGAGGAAACTGATGTTTCATTAATCATGGTAGTAGATGCAGAAAAAGCAAGACTATGGCTGAAGTTTAGTAGCTATTGGTGGTTAATTTGAGTTTAGCAACAGGTATGGGGTGCAAAAGTTCAGTCTAAGATCATGTTACGTTAGTGGAGAATTTTCATTTTTAAGCTTTCCTCACATTGTAGAGGTAAACTCTGGGTTTTTTGGCAACAGTGTACAAATACCACCCCCAGGAGTGAGAAGAGTAGTTCAGGAAAGATTTTATTAGAGGATTCTACTCTTAAAAAAATAAAATTTCCTAGAGGCATCCAGATGAAAAAAAGGATGCAGTATTCAATAATTAATAAGAATTCAGCTGTTCAAATAACAAAACTATACAAAGTGAAGTGCATGTGTGTCCATGAATATGAGTAGCAGAAGTCGACAGTAGATAACATTTATGTTGAAATACTTATTTGTTAATTGGAAGATATGTTTTGGAATGGGTCAACCATGTGAGGATTAAAACATCTCACGAGGATAAGAATATAGGGAGTGGTCAATTCTAAGAAAGATGTGGTTTGTACAAGCATATTGAGGAATAGGGAACTATCTAGTAACCAGAAAAATGCTAACAAACTCCTGTGCATATTATATGAGAAATCTGTGGGACTGTGAGAGACTGGTTACCTATTTAGCAAAACTATTCTTCTTTCTTGCTAGATTCTTGGCTATAATGTATATCCTATCCTCCCTTTCTGTTAGGAGCAGCCACATAACAGATTTATCAACAATGAAATAGTGGCAAAAATAGGATATATCAGTTTCTGGTCTAGAAAAAAAAAACACACACACACATGTAATCCTCTGATAGATGAGTGTTGATCCTTTGAGCAACTAGAAGCAACACATTAAAGATGGCAGCCTGGGTCTTTGAGTAAGTGTGAGGAGAAAATCCCCCTGGTACACTGAGTAAAAAAACCTCTACTGAAATTTCAGGATTTATTTGTTGCAGAAGTTACCACACAGAATATTATCTCTATGAGTGGGGGGTCATAGGACAGTTATACATTCTAAATAAAATTTTTGCAGTCAAAGCAAGCCGTTGGAAAATGCAGTCAAAGCAAGCATTCTGTGAAGAATCAAAGTAGATAATAGAGTTATTTGTCTTGGAAAAGAGCTTTGGAGGAAAAAATTGGATTACAGGGAAACGATTAGGTTAAAATTTGATGAAATGAAGCACAGAATGGTAGTAGTAGTAGTGCTATAATTTTTATAAAGATATATTTGCAGCAATGTAGGTTGGATTATAGCACTGAGCTAGCAGGAGCCTGAAGACAGAAAGCATATGTAATTTCTCATCCACAAATATTCCTGTTGTACGCTTACAGAGATATAGTACTCATCAATTCTAGTTTTTGTATTTAAATCACTATGTATAAAACTTTTTAAACCTTTGTTTTCCAGAGTGAATTTTTTAACATTTTTCTGATCATGTAAGACATATATAGTTATTTCCTTATATTGTAGTGTATCTATAAAATCCACAGTATATGGTTAATATTTCTAAAAAGAAGGTGTTTGTACACATAGGAGAGTACTTATTTATTCCCTGCTAAGGTGTAGGCAGTGAGGTCAAGAAGACAAAAGTAGCCAACAACAAATTATTTTGAAGTAATTGAATAGCTAGCTTTAAATATCTTGAATAATGAATGTCTCTCTTCCCCTTGCAGATTTTTTATATTTTTTTCTTCTGTCACATCTATAGATTTAATACTTTGAAATACCTATCATGCAACAAGTGTATGTACAATGCCATATTTCATATATTTTATTTGATTCATCTTTATTCCCATAGGTAAATGTATTTTCTGATCATATTTGGTTAGAAAAAGAACAATTGCAAAAATTAATCCTTGCTGCTATCTTTATGTAACAATCTACAATATAAACTTTATAATACACAATTGAGCAGTCCTGGATGCAATTTAGTTTCGTAATATAAGATCACTGATTTTTACAAAAAATGTGCAATGATTTTTAACAATAGGCTATGAACATTTCAAACTTCGTTCCTTTGGATGACATTACTTTTCAAAATTGTTTCTCAAATAAGAAAATGTTAGTATATCGCCTCACTGCATATGTACACTATCCTTACCTCTAAGGAAGATACATTGCAGATGGATCTTTTCCAAATAATTAGTGTTTAGTAAAGATCAGAATAAACCCTCACCAGCTCAGTTAGATGATAATTATGTCAAATTACTACTCATCACAGTTACTATTTTAAACTGCATTTGTAAGGGGTTCTTACCCGGGGCATGCAGAAGGCTTGAAACTCGCTTTGATCTTTTGGTAGTGATCATTAGACCACACTTTTTTTTTTTTTTTTCCCTTGTGACTCCTGAAACTTCTAGAAATAGTCAAGAATGCATTGCATTCCATTAACTTTAATCATTGAGCTACAGTCTAATAATTCTTTTGTGAATATTTAGGACCTTACTTTTTAAAAAACATGGCATAATTTTTGTATTTATATGATTCCCTAGCACTATATACAAAATAGGGCAACACATAAATAGAGATGTGTCTGTTATTATCTTTTACAATGCTTATATCATGTGAGACTCTCCCCAGGACCCTAAAAAAATCTGCAGTGGCTTCCCATTGCAGTTTTAATAGGAACAAACCCATTCCCTGGGCTACCAGGCACTGCATGGTATAAATTCTGCCTACCTACTCTCTCTCCTTCTGACACATGCACTGTTATTGATTCTGTGCTCAGCACCCTGGTTCCTACAATATACCATGCATTTCTCACCAGCAGAAATGTGTGGGGATGCTCTCTAGAAGGCTGGTCACCACCTTTTGATCCTCTTCCTCTCAGCTGTTCTCTTAACTGACTACTTCCTATCCAGATCTCAGTCACCTTGTCTGTCTTTTTATGGACTATTCCACCAGACCTTTCGAAGCACCTGACATGTAGTAGGTGACAAGTAATATTTGTCAAAAGACGAAATGAAGGAGAAATAAAAGAAAGAATGAAAGGGGAGGAAGGAAAGAACAAGTGTTTATTGCATATTTTGTGAATTACATGTACAGTCCCCGCTTATTCATGGTTTCACCTTCAGTTCAATTTTGTTGTTTCAGTTACCTAAGTTCAGTTGTGTAGTTAAAAGATGTTAAATGGAAAATTCCAGAAATAAACAGTTTATCAGTTTTAAATTTCTACCCACCATTCAGAGTAGCATGATGAAATCTCATGCCAACCTGCTTTGTTCTGTCTGGGATGTGAATCCTTCCTTTGTCCAGCATATCCATGCTGTCTACTACACTATCTGTGCATTCGGCATCAACATCATCTACTCCTGACATCCAGCCATCAACACTGTGATAGACCAGTGATCCAGAATCACCTAAAGCAGATGTTCATTCTTCTAGCATATTGTTAGAAAGTCCTAGTAAGCCAGTGTTAAATCCTTATGCCTATACTTTTTACCTCACCCAATCCTATCAAATAGACATTTTATCATCTCACATCATCATAAGAAGAGTGAAAACAGTGCAATAAGATATTTTCTGAGAGAGACCACATCCACATAACTTGTATTATAGTATGTTGTTTTTTGTTTTTTATTTTATTTTTGTTAATTTCCTACTGTATCTAATTTATAAATTAAACGTTATTACATGTATGCATGTTTAGAAAAAACACATATATAAAATTTGGTGCTACCTGTTTTCAGACATTGATGAGGGTCTTGAAGTATTCCTCCATGGATAAGGGGGCCTGTATATAAATTCAGAAAATTTCATTTTAAAATGAATCCATCATCATTATTATAAATTCTAACTAGCAATTTGTGTGATTTGCTTCTATAGTGAAAGCTGTGAAGATGTTAGGAACATATTAGTTACACAAGCTCTTGAGATGTTTCTTTAAGTACATGTGTCCATGCTATTTGATATATTGTAGATCACTAAATGGTTCATGACAGTAATGGAAGCAACATCTCTGTAAACAATTAAAGTTATACACATGCAACTGTACCTCTGTAAGGCAGGGGTCCCCAAACTTTTTACACAGGGGGCCAGTTCACTGTCCCTCAGACCGTTGGAGGGCCAGACTATGCAAGGTGTGACACCCTTCACAGCCAGCGCTGCTGCCTCCACTATCCCAGACAGCGGTATACAGTGTCACAGGCCCAGCACCGCCTCCAGTGCTGTATACAGGGATGGCGATGATCAGCCTGTGACACTGTGTATACAGCGTCCTGGACATCTGCAGCAGTGGTGGGCCTCTTCTGTGGGAAGCCCACTGCTGCATGTTTCCCCTATTATAAGACACCTCCTAAAAATTAGACAGCCCTTGTCTTTTGGGTGTAAAATTAATATAAGACAGGGTCTTATAATAGGGGAAACACAGTGTATAGTAATGTGGGGGGAGACTTTTGGGCAAAGGGAGGTTATAGGGCCCATTATGTTGTTGTACATTTGGGGGAGTATGGGGGCCATTGTACTGTGTAGTAATGGTTATAGTGCTTTGCCTTTCTTCCTACTTCTGCTGTTGTTATTTCACACTGCTTCCAGGGATGTGGGGCGCTGCAGCCACAGACCGGATGTGCGTCATATGATGTGCTTCCGGAGCTGTGATGCGTGCGTCCCACGTCACCGGAAGTAGTACTGTACATGCCTGTGCTCCTCTCACTGACCACCAATGAAGGAGGTGCCCCTTCCTGAAGTGGGGTGTGGGCCGGATAAATGACCTTGGGGGCCGCATGTGGCCCGCGGGCCATAGTTTGGGGACCCCCTATGTAGGGTCTCCTATTGCATGCTTATGTAATGTGGGTCTCTCTATAATTAGATAATCAATTTAAATAGTTTTTGCTAATTTAATTTTCTTCTCCATTTCCTATTAATAGATTGTCATGGTTGATTAACCTGATGTAATTAATAATTTGGGAACTACATTGTGACTGCTGAAAGTCAGCATTAAAATGAGTCTTTAAATATTTTCAAGTCTTTTAATACCCTTCTTTAAAGACTGATTGAGGAGAATAGAGTCAATTTGAAGATAATCAGTTCCAGCACAATGTTAATATAACCTATGGTCATTTTAATGGACCAGTGTAAGAGTTTATTCAATTAGTTATCTCATATATTTTTAATCTTGGAAAATTATATTGTTACTTTAATTGATGTAGTTTCCATTTAAAATGTAGGAAATTTAGGAGAAAAATATTTTAAAAAGGGAAGAAAAGTTTCAAAGTATGATATATAACAAAAATAATACATTTGTTTATTTTGTATATTATTGGCTTTACAAAATTGATTTTTCATTTTACCTTTAATGAGTAGATCAATAGACTTTAAAGGTTTGTTTTATCTTAGGACTTATTCCATACAACTTATTCATTCAGTAAAGTATTTGAGCTGCTTTAACCTGACATACAGTATTCCAGTTAACTTAAAAATTATTATAAGTATGCTATTAATTTACTCAGTAAATATTTATTGAGCTCTTATTACATACTAGCCAGCATTTTACCATAAGAGACAACAGCAGTGAACAAAAGAGTCTTCATCATGGTTTATTTACCTGGTGTAATTAATCAAGTAGGAAAAGAGGCAACTATTCATAGACAGATAGATAGATAGATAGATAGATAGATAGATAGATAGATAGATTAAAAATGAGAAGTCAGGAAAAGTTTGTAGGGAGTTCTGGGGAAGAGAAAGAGATTCTTAGAAAGGTGAAGGTGTCAATAAGAAAGTGCTTACAATGATGGGTTGTACTATCTTAGATGAATAGCTAGGGATGTGAGAACATGGGAAAGCATGGAGGAGTGGTCTGAAGTGGACTTGGTACTCCTACTTTTGAAGAATTACTGAATTGTGGCTATTTGAGGGAGTAAAAGTATTGGAAATAGAGAAAAAATAGTAGATAGAGTAAGATGTTTAAGCCTGAGATTTTGGAATTGGTGTGTACTTATTTTTATTAGCAGGTCATACAGGACATAGATATGACCTTGCAAGTAGATGGCTGAGATATGGTTGAGGATCAAGTCATTGTAAAAGAGATGGTCAATATCCTTCCATGTTGGTATTGAATCATCAAGAACTTTGACTGGAATAGTGAAATTGACTATGATCCAGGTGTTAAAATCTTTAAGGAAGTAAATCTGGGACATCTGTAATTTATTTTAACAAGGGAAGGTAGCAGGCAGTGTTTCCTGAGAGTTGCAGCCTCAAAACTGGAGGTTTTTAGGAAAGAAGCTAATAGACTGTATGTGGTAATGAAGTGTAAGAATTCCTAAAGTTGAGGCTACATCAGGTACCTAAGTGAGTTTCACAACTAACCAACATTACTGTGTTATTTGGAGGGTATAGTAGCTTGGTGCTCAACACCATACCAGTCTCCTTTTAATGGTCCCTGAAGAATTGCAGAATATGAAAAGCTACAATCCGTATCTTCAAGATTCTCTTACCACTAGTGTCCCCAATGTGATTGCGGTTCAGGCAATCTTTTGCCTTCCTAGAAAGCTGTATTTCAGTGCCTTTTGCTCTATATGCCAACAAGCACAGTCAAAGGCATGTGGAGTTTTTCACCTTGTCAGCCACTTTGAGGATCTTGAGAGGCATGTGGAATGCATTTCACTGACTCAGGCTGTAGAAGACATGTTGTGGTTCTGAAGCTGCTACTGCTACATAACCTTCCTCATTGTGGCAGTTGAGTGATGGAGAACTGAAGCTGGTGACTTCCTAATTGTGGAAGAGACAGCAAGTCTCCTGGATCCTTGTTCTGCTGCGTAGCTTTAGAATTAGGTAATGTTTGGCTTAAAGTCTATTTCATCGTCCCTACCAGTGATTTGGTAAGGCATTTACCATGCTGTGACAAATTTCCCACTAGTCTGAGTGAATTCTGGTCTCTTCTACTAGAACTCTGAACAGTACAAAACACCCAGAAAAAGCTACATAGAATTCTATCTGGTACATGTAGAGTGTGGGGTTAAGGAAAATATATGCATATTTTATTTTGCTTCCCTTTTAATCATTAATTCTTCTATTGGTTATGTAGAATGCAAGAGAAATTCATTAAACTTACTTTCCTCTTGATTTCATGTCTAACATTATCAACATCTTTCATGAATCATCTAGTTTCCTGGGGTATTTTACTAAGTAATATGATAAGTTATCTTTGTTTTTCTGGTTCAAATCTTTCCTTAGTTAACCTTCCAAAGTTGACGTAAGAGTGGGTACATTTATGTAAAACATAATAAAACAACTGTATTAGTTGGCTGAGGCTGCCATAGGAAAGTACTGCAAACTGGTGGCTTACACAACAGAAATGTGTTATCTCACATTCTGAATACTCAAAGTCTAAAATCAAGGTGTTTGCAGAGTTGGTTCCTTCTGAAGGCTGTGTGGGAGAATCTGGTTCATTCTTTGACCATTTGATTGCTTCAGATTCCTTGGCTTGTAGATAACCTCTTCCTGTGTCTTCACATTGTCTCCTTGTGTATGCGTCTGTTTCTGTTCAAATTTCTCCTGTTTATAAGGACACAGTCATATTGGATTAGGACTTAACCAAATATTAACCTCTTCAAAGACCCTATTTTCAAATAGGTTTAAACTTACAAGTACTGGAGTTAGGATTTCAATGTATGTGGTGGAACACACAACTCAACCCATAAAAATAAAGTCAAATGTTATTTTATATATCAAATTATAACTAGAAATGTCTGGTAACTGAAAGCTACATGGACAGAAAAGTTGATAAATGAAGACAGGAACATTGGATGTTACATCTGATTTAATCTCAGCAAGAACTCTTTTCAGGAAGTATTATCCTCCTCTTACAAATAAGTAGAATCTGTCTATTGGTGGTTACATAACTTGGCCAAGTTTAAATAGGCATAGAGATAGTATTTGAACTTTAAAATGATGAAACTAATCTATCTGAAACAAATCCATACACTTTCCCACTCTTCTACTCTTCCCCAAATAGAAAATCTATATGAGAATTATAAATCTAAGGGCATCTTTTCCTTAATTCTCACAACTCATGTGGAAAAAAAATATAATATGTTTAAAACTATTTAAGGCATGAGATACAAAAAAAAATTTGGCATGCTTGGAGTTTAGGGTTGTTCCAAGTATGTGATGTGCTGGTATAGTAGAAATTCAATAAAGTGTTTTGGTGAGAGATGATAAACTGTGAGAAAGGAGAGAAAAGATTGAGAGTCTAGAAATCTATTTGGAGTAGAATTTGTAGGCCTTGGTGATTTATTGCACGTACTCATGAGAAAAATTAATATGAATGACTCCCAGATTTCTCATTTTAAAATAAAATCATTAAATAATCCAGTATTTATCAAACAATATTCAAAAAGAGAAAATGTGGGGAAGGTAAGTCTTGAGGACATTAAATTTGAGTTGACTTTAAAACATCCAGATGGTACATACTGAGAAGGTGTAATATAAACATCTAAGCTGATGAGTAAAGCAAGTGAGAGTCTTCAGTAGCCTGGACTGGCCATCAGAGTAGATAAAGAGCAGATAAATCTAAACCCAAGTCAGAAATCAGAGAAATTGATGATAAAGCTAAAATAATTGTAGCAAAATCTTTGGAATTTTTGCTATTTATATTTTTATTAGTTTGTGTAAACATGGCATATTTATCAATATAAATAATATGCATTTAGATTTGTATGTTATTTGCATTTATCAAAGTGTGTTTATATCTATGTTGGGTAATCTTCAAGAGATCTGAACCACAGCAGGATTTTATCCCACAGGAAAGATTTCTTTTGATTTACTCTTTGGTACATGTAGTTGGTAGGAAAGAGACGGCTAACCTTGTATCCCTCATTACTCCAGTTAGCATTGACTACTTCAGCATCTTTCAAATACTGTTCATTACAAATAAAGTATAATTTAAATTGGAAGTTTATTTTTATTATGATGATTTTATATATCTTCATTTTTCAATGTAAAAATACCAGATGCATACTAGTGATATAAAATTCATGGCAGGTCCAATAATAGAAACATATACATTCTCTCTCCTTAAGTTTATTTTAGCTGTATGTGATCATACGGATTAAATATAATAGCAGAAAACAACACTTAAGAAATACAAAAAGTGGATAAGAAGAAAGTCTCTTAAGACTCCACCAGAGATTCTTCTTTATAATAAAAGCATAAGTGACAGCTTAAATGATAAAATTTCATAGAACAATAAATGAGTTAATTTATTTTTTACCAATCTTTTATCAAGGAAAGCACAGTATACTTAAACAAGGAATAAAGGTAGCCCAGGCAGGATAATTTAGTATATTTATTTTAAGAAATAGACATAAACTTTATCATTGTATAAAAGTAATTATTTTGAATGGCCATGTGTGTCAAAAAAAGTATCATCTAGTTGTATCAGAATTGTATGATTTAAGACTACCAAATTCCCTTAAAGTGTTTTATTTCTAATTTCAGCCTTAGTAAATCAATTTATTTGCATGTGGATAAATTATGACAGTGCATACCTCCAAAAATGTCCTGAAGTTATATGTATGAAAATCCTAATTAAAAAATATATATACACTCCTAGTCTAGAAGAGTCAAAATAAAATAACTTACAGTTAATTCATTTGCTCAGATGATTACAGAAAAAAAATTACAGATGTTGTTATTTAGCAACTTAATATGTGAATTGTCTATGATAGAATATAATAGTGAAGACCTTAACTTTGAATTTTACTTATTACATAAATTGGTTTGCTTTTAGAATAAGAAAGATAATGTATTTTAAATGCAAACATCAGTAAATGTTGACATGTGACTAAGATTAATAGGAGAGAGGAAATTTTCTGAGCAATTCTGCTTATTGCACTAACCCTATGTATTGTATTTGTTTAAGGGAGGAATCTTGGATGGGACAGAAGAGGGCAGAACCAATGAATAAATTTTAATTAAATTCTGGAAGTTCTATTGAGGCAGACATAAAAGATTTTCTGTCTATCGTCACAATTTCAAATCAATCTGCTCTTGTAGTATTGATTCAAAAATAATCATATGGGTAAATAAGAAGATAAAATACAAATACTTGAATATAACTGTTGTTTGCTTGCTTGTTCATTTTTTGCAGAGCAACGAGGTTTATTTCTGGCACAGAGGGGAAAATCATATATAAAGCAGACTGCTAATTTATTGCCATTTGAATGTCATAGATGATAAATCTAGATTCATTTCATAATTTGCTAATGGAAAATATAAACATTCATATGACACTGATCTTCAGAGAAAGATTACTATACATGCCTAATTGTTCTACCTTTATTATATATTGTTGATCAATTCCAAATCAATGGGCATAGATTGTGAAAACTATAATCTAAATAGTTTAGATTATATGTAATCTAAATCTAAAAAATAATGTCTTTTTTATTTGTTTGTTTGTTTGTTTTTTGAGACAGAGTCTTGCTCTCTCATGCAGGCTGGAGTACAGTGGTGAAATCTTGGCTCATGACAACCTCCACCTTCTTGGTTCAAGCAATTCCTCTGCTTCAACCTCCTGAGTAGCTGGGATTACAGGTGCATACCACCATGCACAGCTAAGCTTTTTTTGGATTTTTAGTAGAGACAGGATTTCACCATGTTGGCCAGAGTGGTCTAGAGCTCCTGACCTCAGGCATTCTGCCTGCCTGGGCCTCCTAAAGTGCTGGTATTACAGGTGTAAGCCACCATACCTGGCCCATAAAATCATTTTTAAAAATTAAAGTAAACTGTTGCACAAGTATTAATATCTTGGTTGGTGAACATACCATAAGATGCCAACATTATAGAAAAGAAGATGAAAAGTATATGTGAACTCTGTATACTATCTTTATAGCTCTTCTATAAATCTGAAATTCTTTCAAAATAAAAAGATTTGGTTCCATATCTTTGCAATTGAGAATTGTGCTGCTTTTGACTTGCAGATGCATGAGTCTTTTTCATATAATGACTTGTTTTCCTTTGGGTAGATACCCAGTAGTGGGATTGCTGGATCAAATTGTAGTTCTACTTTTAGTTTTTTGGAATTTCCACACTGTTTTTCATAGTGGTTGTACTAGTTAACATCCCCACCAGCAGTGTAAAAGTGTTCGCTTTTCACCACATCCATGCCAATATATATTGGTTTTTGACTTTTTAATTATGGACATCCCTGCAAGAATAAGGTAATATCTCGTTGTGGTTTACATTTGTGTTTCTCTGATAATTATTGATGTTGAGCATTTTTCCATGTTTGTCGGCTTTTTGTATATCTTCTATTGAGAATTGTCTATTCATGTCCTTTGCCCACTTTTTGATGGAATTATTTTTTTTTCTTGCTAATTTGTTTGAGTTCCATGTAGATCCTGGATATTAGTCCTTTGTCAGATGTGTAGTTTGTAAATATTTTCTCCCACTTTACAGGTTGTCTGTTTACTCTGCTGACTATTTCTTTTGCTGTTCAGAAGCTTTTTAGTTAACACCATGCAATACTACTTAACCATCAAAAGGAACAAAATAATGTGTTTTGCAGCAATTTGGATGAAGCTTAAGGCTATATTCTAAGTGAAGTAAATCAGGAATGAAAACTAAATATCATATTTGGTTCTCATTTATTAATAAGTTGAAGCTAAGCTATGAGGATATAAAGACATAAGAATGAGGTAATAAACTTTTGGGAGTTGCAGGGAAGAATGGGAGGGGAGTGAGGGGTAAAAGACTACATATTTGGTATACTGCACATTGCTTGAATGATGGGTGCACCAAAATTTCAGATATCACCACCAAAGAACTCATCTATGTAACCAAAACCCACCTGAACCACAAAAATTTTGAAATAAAAATAAACAATAAAAAAGTTTAAGTAATAAACATTTTTGGGAAAAGCTAAAATTATTTTTTAAATACAATAAAAATAAATGGGTTAATTTTAAGGGAATATTAGAATTTAGATCAAAGAAAAATTCTATTTTAACCTGGGTCCAGCATCACGAAGTTTAGAAGGTAGAATGCTCAGAGAATGTAAGTAATTTGTTTTAGCTGCAGGTACATAAGAGATAGCATTGGGAGATGGAAAAGGAGAGGCAGAGCCTGACCAGGACATTAGGTATGTTTTCTATCAGCATGAGGTGTTTAGATTTTGTAATGAAGGGATTGGGGAACTGTTAAGGAATTTTAAATAAGGGATGATGAGATAGCCTCTACTAAAGTATTAGACACATTGTTAGCTAACATGCTGACATTGACAGATACTACAGAAAAATAAATAAATAAATAAAAGCAGACCAAAAAAAATCATACAGTTCATCTCAATAGGCCTTGAGGGATTCCATTTACTGGAGTAACTGCACCTCTTATTTATTTAGTGCTATGTGTTTATATGCTAAATACTTGTTTTACCTTGTGGCATATAAACTGCGTACGAATCCTATAAAGTTGTTGTTAGACTATTATCAGTTTTTTTCTTCAAGTTAAACATTCTATTGGCCAATTTCACAAAACTAAGAGGAGAAATCTTTCTTTGAATAGACACAGTCTGCTTCCTGTAGAAATGCTTGGTCTATTCAGTTAGACAATCAGCTCAGGGCTTGGAAATGTTATGTTCTTAAAGGACTACTTAGCAGGAATCCCATTGCACACACACATACACACACACACACACACACACACACACACACACACACACACACATTCATCTTCTTTTTTGCACTGAGCATTGATTATGTTCCATATACTGACTTAGATCCCGAAGGTATAAAAGTAAATAACAGGGTTGATTTTTTGTTTTTCCCCTCACAGAACCTACATTATAGAGGAAATAACTTGATACAACTTTGAATGTATTTGCATATATTTAAAATCTACTGGTACATATAATTTTGTACAGTGCATTTTGAAAACACACTATTATTTAGGAACATTTTCTTATATTATCCAAATTTGCATGATTATGAATTGCATTTTAGTCATTTTTAACTATGGATATTATTGTTTATAAATCTTGATCTTCATTTCTGATTATTTTCTTATAATGTTTTCCTGGAAGATGCATTATTTGCTTAACAAATAATTTTCCAAAAGTTTGTGCTAATTAACACTTATCACAAAGTGTCTGATAGCAGTGGTGAGAGGGATTTTTTTCTTTTATATGCTTTTTCAAATGCAAATGATGTCTCTTGACATTATTGGAAAATGCCCAGATGTGGGTCAAAAATGTTCACAAAGTTGACCTAACATTTTTCAGAATCGTCTCTGTATGCTAGGTAGTTTTCAACTTTCATTGCTTTGCTTGAAAATTAACAGAATTTTTTTTTTTTTTTTTTTTTTTTTTGCTGTGTATCTTGCAACAAAAATCTTATTGAACATGGCTTTCCTTTTCCTAGTAAATTATTGTTGTGGATGAAACTTCACCACATCTATCCTACTGCCATTTGAAGATAAAGGAAAGGATAAAGATGAAAAACAAGGAAAACTATAAAGAAAACTAATTAGAATGTTTTCTAATTAGTTGCACATCAGCCTCCTTGGCTGACTCTGAGTTAATGCTTAATGTTTCATGTGGGTGAACATGATTTCAGACATGGCCTTATTTTTTATGCTTCCTAGTCATGAATATTTTGTTTGTAATAGAAATTTCTTTGAAGATTTTTTCTTTTATGATGAATATACAAAATTACTACATTCCTATATTAATTTAAAAACAGTTAAGAATGAGAATTCTTTCCCCCACACAAATCAGAAATTCCACAGAGTATTCTTAACTCAGGGTTATCATCTGTTTAAATCCCTGTTATACATGCCACACACATTTGTGACTTTCTGTATCTCCTTTGTTGTTGCTAAAATTGGTACAATCATAAAACTTATGATGTTGCCTTTACAATTAAAGTAATACAATCTGTAAAGAACCTTGAACAGTGTCTCATACCTAACTAATGAATAAATTTTAGATACTATATTGTATATACTTGTTTTAAAATTTAGTTCAGCTTTTTGCTCTTCTGATTAAGATTATACAATTACAGCTTCAAATGTAAAACAAGTTTGAGGTTTTATATGATTAATTGGAAAAATTAGTATTAAGACAAGTTTGGTAAGGTTAAAATCACAGAAGCTCATGAGAAATGTATGGTTTCTGTGGGAAATATGATTGCAGCTCACACACACACACACACACACACACATTTATATGCATGCATGTGCCTTATCTGTTTATTTGTATATATGTTATTAGGGAAATATATATAGACTTTTTTTAGATGCTTTGTAATTAGTATATTAAGGAGACAATGCATTTCAAGAATTGCTTAAATTCTGATACCTTGATTTAAGCATGTGAACATATGAGACTTTTAAACATACAATTAAAGTTGTTCATCATAATTTGCTATACTACCAACATTAGTTACTTTGGAGCGTAAGTCAAATGGTTTAAAGTAATCCTGTAACATACCTAAAAAACACTTTCCTATATTACACATGCAAATTACTTCTCCATGTAAAGGTCTTTTCACTTTAATTTCTGCATTATCCAGCTCTGAAGTCACTACTCTGGCTTATCATGGTCCACAGACAAGGAGGGGGGCAAATAACCAAGACTGGTCAAGATGTATATGGATTTATTTATATATGGATGGCATAGCAGAAGGAAACAATTTTGGAAGTGCAAGGCTTCAAGAAGCAGCATATTATGATAAACCCCTCCTACAGAAAGGTATCATTTTTATCACTGATATCAGAGGATAAATAGCTGTTTAGAAAATATTCAAGTTTTGGAATCTAAAATGTAACTGACATTTTAAATATGTGTAAAGATAACTTTTGGAACCTGCCAACTAAGAAACCAAAATGTGAGGCATAGGAAATTAAGCAATTGTTGTGGTAAGGTTGCTTTTATCTTTGATATATGTTCATTTATATTTTCCTCTTCTAAATTCCTGTGTCCCTTAACATCTGATAGATAACATGGAATGGTTCAGAACTTTAAAAAATGTTAACTTTTTACTTCTGATGAAGAAAAGTGAGGTTAAGTTCTCACCAAAATGATGCTGAGTCCTTTGTATTCAGAAAAAAGAGAGAATATTTTCTTCAAAGATGGCATCTAACTTCCTTACTTGTTCAAGCTAATTTCCCAGAATTCCAACCTGTTCTAGGTCCACAGAAACCATATGTGGTTGTAGAAGTGAGTAGAGGTGATCTACAGCTTTGATATGGGGACAGAGAGAAACTAGGCTGAGTCTCACACCAGAAGACTTTATATAATTTCAGATCCACATGAAAAGAAATCAAGAGATAAAAAAAAAAAAAAAGGGTTAGGTGGAGTGAACAGGTTAAGAAAGCAAAGCCTAGAAGTATTTCCTAAAGCAAGAGGATATGGGTGAAGAAAGCTATTAAGGACACCAAGGCCCCTAAGCTCCTTGGGACAAACAAAAGATCCTAAATAAATCCTTGCACATAAAAACCTGTTCACTTGGGCTCTATACCTGACATTTTACCTTGGTCTCAACTTTTAGACCAAAAGTTGGAGGAGGATGAGATGGAATTCTTCAGTAATAAAATTTGAAAGTCTTTTATCATCAAAATGAAGGTTAAAATGGAAAACCTTCTTTATCTTACCATTTTTTAATTTCTGTGTAATATTTGGAAGTCTGTGAGCCACTAAGAAGGGGCGCAATCTAGATCTTCACCATCTACACATCTAAACATCTCACTGATAACTAATGGGCAAAAGGTTCTGCATTGGTTTGGACCCCAATAAAGTGATATTATTTCTATTCTTTAAAGTGCCTATGAAAGTAAGCTCTTGTTATTTATAACTACTTAAGTTTTACAAACTTCTTACCATAAATATCATCTCAATTGATCCTTGGAGATAATACATGAGAGACATAGTATTTGTACTATAAAGTTTATTTCAGAGATGAAGCATACACATATTTATATATTACACACACACACACACACACACACACACACACACACACACATATGTATATATATATAATAAACTTAATGCCTCACCCTAAAGTTTAGTATGATGTGACTACTAGAATCCAGATCTAGGGAATATAGTACTTTTTTATGTCAGAAGTAGGAGCAGAGGCTCTTTGGTATTATTATTTTCTTAATCTCGAATACTAAGAAAACAAATAGCACATGGATTTAAATTTAGAAATCTTTGGTTATGTAACAGGGCTTCAGATGTTAAATGTTTTCTGCTGTAGTGCTTAGATCAACCAGTCTGTGTGAGATTGGACAGGTCCCTCCAGTTTCTCATTAATTATTCTCCATCTAAAACTGATTATACTTTGGGTTTTGAACAAAGGAGACACAAATGTGTTTTCTGTTTTAAAAGGATTCCTGTAGCTAGTATGCCTAGCATAGACTAAAGGAGACAGGGATAGAAGCAGATATCAGTTATGAGGTTACTATGGGAGGAAAGATAAAGATGACTCAGACCAGCATGGTTGCTGGAAAGAAGTTGACAAGTAGTTATATTCTGGATATGATGTGAAAAATAAATCCAACAAAATTTTCTAATAAACCGAATAAAAAATAAAATGAGTTAATAGAGATTTCAAGTTTTGGGCCTTGATAATATCTACAGATAGAGTATTAGCTATAAAAATTTACTTCAGAGGTACACATAAAATCCAATTAAAACAATTTCCCAGACATTTTATTAAGAATTGTAGTCTAAGTTTTAATTGTATCTTTAGTTACAAGCTCATAAGATATAGATAAGAAAAATATTGCTTTATTATGTAAGAAATTGGATAGTGAAACCCCATCTCTACTAAAAATACAAAAAATTAGCTGGGCATGGTGGCGCGTGCCTGTAATCCCAGCTATTCAGGAGGCCGAGACAGGAGAATTGCCTGAGCCCAGGAGGCGGAGGTTGCGGTGAGCCGAGATTGCGCCATTGCACTCCAGCCTGGGTAACAAGAGCGAAACTCCGTCTCAAAAAAAAAAAAAAAAAAAAAAGAAAAGAAATTGGAGATTTTCTTTATAAAACCCACAAGAAAAGAATAATGATAAATATACAGTTTCCACTTAGATATAATAAAACAACTGAAGTGTAAAAGATGTAAGCAGATTTGTTTGAAAAGAAAATCAATATGAACTAATGATAGCTTGTGTTAAAAATATAATCTTAAGCTTATTCATGAATGGAAGTCTAGTTTCTAGATAAGCATTTCTGTCAGCTAGCATTGCTCATCTGAATCATAGGGAAAAAAAACAAAAGTATTTGAATAACTATTTTCTCAATTCTCCTAAGATAGTACATAACTATCACCATTCTGGATGTGTATGAGAGAAGTTAATTAGTATATAATTGGATGCTTTAAGGCATTAGAACTTATCCTCTTGTGTAACCATGTTTAAGACGTGCTGGTATAGATCAGGGCCACATCTGGCCTACCACCTGTTTTTGTAAATAAAGTTTTACTGGAACACAGCCATGCCTACTGTTCACATATTATCTGTGTTGCTTTTGTGCTATAACATTAGAGTTGAGTGCCAGGAAAGAGACTGTATAGCCAGAAAAGCCTAAATTATTTACTATCTGGCCCTTTGCAGAAATAAAGGTTTCTAAATGATTGGCTGAATCAATACACATAATTTGTCTACTTTACCCATGCTAGTTATATGATATCTAGAATATTATGTCACTTTTTCTGCAAAAGATCTTGATAAAAATTAGTTTCAAGAAAAAGATGAACAAAACAGTGTAGAAATAGGAAACTTAATATATGTGTTTAATTCAATTTATCAAAAATTAGTTGTATCCTTTGTATGTATCAAACACTGTATTTTGTTTGGGGTAAAGAAAGAATGAGCAAAATCCATGTGTTCAGTGAGCTTTTATTCTAATAGAGAAAATACATATACATAAACGTAATGCTGTGTAGCAGTGTTAAGTTAGAGTTATGTGCAAGGTGCTCTAAACATAAGTTAATTCTGCTGATGGAGGACTGGCAAAAGTTTCATGCAGAGTAGAAGTTTGACGTGGGCTTCTAAAGAATGGGAGAAAATGTTTACAAACCATATATCTGTAAGTGGTTAATATCCAAAATATATAAGAAACTCCTACAACTCAGCAAAAAACTAGTAAGTCATTTTAAAAATGGGCGAATGACTTGAATAGACATTTCTCCAAAAAAGGCATACAAATGGCCAACCAGTGTATGAAAAGATGTTCAGTGTCACCAGTGATCAAGAAAATGCAAATCAAATCCACAATAAGATACCACCTTGAAATTGTTCTGATGGCTACTATGAAAAAGATACAAGATGACAAGGGCTGGCAGGGAGAAAAGTAAATTCTGGCCACTTTAGAGGGAATGGCAATTAGCACAGCTATTATGGAAAACAGTATGGAGTTTTCTCCAAAAATTAAAATAGAGTATTGTATAAAAGGAGAGAAGCTTAGCATTCCCCTTGACAAGAGGAATAGAAAATCAAATACTTATAAGTGGGAGCTAAATGATGAGAACACGTGGACACATAGAGGGAAATAACACATACTGAGGCCTATTAGAAGGTGGAGGGTAGGAGGAGGGAGATCAGGAAAATAACTATTGGGTTCTAGGCTTAATACTTGGGTGATGAAATAATCTGTACAACAAACCTCCATGACACACGTTTACCTATGTGACAACCCTGCACGTGTACTCCTGAAGTTAAAATAAAGGTTTTTATAAAAATAGAAAAAAAAAAAAGGAAAAGAAAATTTGGAAAATTTTCAGATAGACAAGAAAGAAAAGAAGTATTCTAATGGAAGAGTATACATAAGCAAATATTGAAAGTTATAACTGATGTCTTTGTAGAAAGGTGAGTACAAAGAATATTTTGCAAGCCCAATGTAACTTTGCCTATAAATTCTGACATCCTTATCCTGGTTGTTTTTACCAGCATGACAGTGTTTTCATGATATAGCAGCTGCTGAATGACTTAGTGGTACTCCATCCTGTACCTCAGGGACCTGAGAACATGGAGGCAACCCTGCTGGGTTCTCTGTGCTTCAGCCTGCTCTGCTCCTCTTTTGATCTAATTCCTTACCACTAGAACAGATGGCCAAGAGGCTAGACCCAATTCAGTATCCCGTTACTTCTTCTATACCATCTCCATCTTCTACACCATCTTCATTTCAGGGTTACCAGGAACCCTGAAAACCCCTGATTCATTGCTTCAAGCCTGTTTCTGGAGACTGAATGGGCCTCCTCCTTTGTCTGCAACCCTCATCTCTGACTTGTATACATACTCTTATGACTATAGAGCCAAAGGGAGACTGCTTGTAGTTGAGAAGCTGGGATGTGTGGGTCAGGGTATACACGTGTACCAGAGGGACTTTACTGTGTGCAGTAGAGCTGGTGGGGGGGAAGAAGAGGGGGCACCACTGAGCTTCCACTTGCACTTTTGTGTTAGACCCTCCAAATGTCGTGGACAAGCCTGCAGCCAGATGCCAGAAAATAACAACTGCTAGACATTGCTCTAGAGCTGCATATAGATTAGACTAACTTGCAGAAGAAGCAAGAGCTCAATAAAACACCAAACAAAAAACAACATCCTGGGCAAAACACTTGGCTAAAGGAAATAGAATAATGGATTCTGACCTTTTGATTAATCACCAATATTTTCCATCTCTTTGTAAAAATGAAGCATTAATAGCCCCTCCACCATTACTCTCAACACATTCAAGTGAACCTCTTCTTTTCAGCATTCTTTTGAGTAGTTTGACTCTTTCTTCCCTTTTCTTTTCTTTTAAAATCATACTTTAAGTTCTGGGATACATGTGCAGAGCGTGCAGGTTTGTTAATTAGGTATACACATGCCGTGGTGGTTTGCTGCACCCATCAATTTATAATCTACGTTAGGTATTTCTCCTAATGCTATCCCCCTCCTAGGCCTCCACCCCTCAACAGGCCCAGTGTGTGACGATCCCCTCCCTGTGTCCATGTGTTCGCTCCCCTCCCTGCGTCCATCTGTTCTCTTCCCTCCCTGTGTCCATGTGTTCTCTCCCTTCCCCATGTCCGTGTGTTCAACTCCCACTTATGATTGAGAACATGCAGTTTGTGGTTTTCTGTTCTTGTGTTAGTTTGCTGAGAATGATGGTTTCCAGCTTCATCCATGTCCCTGAAAAGGACATGAACTCATTTTTAATGGCTGCATAGTATTCCATGGTATATATATATATATATATATATATATATATATATATATATGTCACATTTTCTTTATCCAGTCATTGAGTTGGTTCCAAGTCTTTGCTATTGTGAATAGTGCTTCAATAAATATGCATGTGCATGCTTCACTATAGTAGAATGATTTATAATCCTTTGCATACATACCTAGTAATGGGATTGCTGGGTCAAATGGTATTTCTGATTCTAGATCCTGAGGAATCACCACACTATCTTCCACAATGGTTGCACTAATTTATACTCCCACCAACTGTGTAAAAGTATTCCTATTTATCTACATCCTTTCCAGCATCTGTTGTTGCCTGACTTTTTAAAGAACGCCATTCTAACTGATGTGAGATGGTACCTCATTGTGGTTTTGATTTGCATTTCTCTGATGACCAGTGATGATGAACTTTTTTTCATGTTTGTTGGCCACATAAATGTCTTCTGGTGAGAAGTGTCTGTTTATATCCTTCACCCATTTTTTGTTGGGGTTGTTTGTTTTTTCTTGTAAATTTGTTTAAGTTTCTTGTAGATTCTGGATATTAGCCCTTCGTCAGATGGATAGATTGCAAAGATTTTCTCCCATTCTGTAAGTTGCCCATTCTTCCTATAATCCAGTAATCTCTGAGCTTCAAGAATTTAAGAGAAAGAGGATTCTGCATTGATTAAGACTTTTAAATATATGGGAAATATCTAATTTATTCATAGTTAGTTTATAATTTGTTTCTCATGAACTCCATGTAAAAGTTTCTCACAACAAATAATTATATGCCTCTAATATATCACCATCTAACTCTAATCATCTTACTTTACATATATTGTTTTTCTCAAATGGCTCTTTTTGTATTTTTTGTATGCTACAGCAACATGAAAGATTTTGTTTTTAATGAGTTTTAAGACTAAGCATTACTTAGTAGTTTGCCCCAGTTTTTCATACATTGTAGATTTTGCTTAAAATAGCTTTGCCTTGTTTATACATATGCATTTACATGACTATTTAGGCTTTTAGGTCAAGTTATAAATGTAAAATTTGTAAATAGAGAAAAATCAGCAATGTAGTCAACTTATTAAGGACCAGAGAAAATTAATTCCTATACAAAGACTATAGATTTTAATTCACAGTTTATCTATAAGGTTACCAAAATTGCATAAATGACTAAAAATGTTTTTTTGTTTTATTTTCTCATTGAATAAAACTAATTTTTTTAGCAAATAACAAAAGAATGAGTATTCACAAATGTCTAGACTGGGTTAGCTAGAGCTGTACTGAAGAATTTGACCAGAGTCAAGTTCTAGGACTATGTGTGCTATACTAAACGACTTAGTCTTTATTATGCGGCCAGTGAGAAAACCATTTGGTCTTTATGACAGGGAAAGTGGAGATTTGGCAGAATTTTTTGTGTTTGTTTTTTGTTTTTGTTTTTTATACTGTGTGGATGATCACATCTGGGTTTTACAGATATTCTTGGAACTGTGAAGGACTATTTGGAGGGTGAAGATCCTAAAAGGCAAAATAAAAATAAAATAAAATAAATAAGATAAAATAAAATAAAAAATCAGTTAGAAGGTTGTTACCACAGTCCTCATCAGAGGAATTGGTCCGGACCATGGCAGTGGAAATGGAAAGGAGAGACAGAAAAGACTCATCAGAGAAAAAAAAAGTATTGTTTTTGGGACGTGGGAATGTTTAGTCTAGAGAACAGAATCCATACACAAGGTTTTGAAGTGAAGAGTTTTTGTCTGGCTTTGAAGTGAAATTAAATTCTCTTTCTCTTCCTCTGTCTCTCTTAAAATTTCCATACACAAATGGCTTTTGATGGAGGGTGTGTTTTCTCCTGGAGGAAGCATTCCAACTAGGGAAGCAGTGGAGTGGTACAAGTTGCCTTAGATGACAGTCCAGTTATACTGGATTTTGTATATTATTTAGATAAATGATTACAAATAAATTAGATTAACTTGAGTGAGGATAAAGGGAACAAAGTTATCAATAGTGTGTTATTGAGATGAATGTAGCAGTATTATTAACATTTGAGTAGTACTTTCTGCTTCTCTGCTCAATATTACTTTTTCTAGGGTAAAGTCTAAACCCCATGAGCTTATTCCCGTAGCACAGTTCCTAGCATACAGTGGGTACTTGCTGTAATTTAGAATGAATCATCAATGGAGAGTATTAGGCAGAAATACCTATATACATTTTTCTCCTATGTTTCTCTTAAACTTTGTTGTATATTATATTATTTGGAGGAACTTACCAAACTACCAATTACTGGGACCTACCAAGACCCACTAAATCAGAATATCTTTGGAAGTGGAGAAAGTGTGGACATGAAATATCACATACTAATATTTTCAAAAATTCCCAGGTAAACATGCAGCCAGAATGAAAAACCGCTTCTACATTGCACAAATGTTTCTTAATCTGTAATCAATTTGCCTTTGTTTTTTTTTTTTTTTTTTGAGATGGAGTCTTGCTCTGTTGCCCAGGCTGGAATGCAGTGCTGCGATCTTGGCTCACTGCAACCTCTGCTGCCCAGGTTCAAGCAATTCTTCTGCCTCAGCCTCCCGAGTAGCTGGGATTACAGACGTGTGCCACTACGCTGGCCTACTTTTTGTATTTTTAGTGGAGATGAGGTTTCATCATCATGGCCAGGGTGGTCTTGAACTCTTGACCTCATGAGCCACCCATCTTAGCCTCCCAAAGTGCTGGGATTACAGGCATGAGCCACCACTCCTGGCCAAGGCTGATTTTTAAATGGCAAGCTTACAGTTCCATATCATTTTTATGTAGGTAGCAACTGCTGATAAATTTTTCTTACAAAATATTTGCTGCACAATAAAGTGCAATTACTTACTTGGTTCTCTGAGGGTCAGTATTCAAACTGTCAGTGGTGAAATGCTTGTAGTGGCAGCAGCAGTGTCAACTTCTCGTGTGAGAAAAGATCATTTGATCAATTTTCTTGAAATTATAGATCAGGTCAAGGCATGGTTTCTGTGAAAATATGGTGTTCCACTGGAAAACAGAGAATTGTTCCAAAAACTGCATGTCCCTTTTTCTGAGAGAAAATGTCCTATTTTATGTAACTGTCCCAGTGCCAGGGCTTGGATATATTCCTCTGCAAAGCCACATTAATGTCTCCTAGCTCTATGCATACTTGGCTTTCAATTTCTCCTTCTTTGATCTTTCTTAGCAACAAATTAACAATAGCAATGTTAGGAGCATTCCATTTGCCTAAGATCCAACTCTCGCCTTGAAAACAATACTGCCTTTAGCATATTCTTTTTAGAATTTCATTTAAAAATAAAAGTACTAATGATAAATCTCTAACAAAAGTGTGAAGTTTTAGTAAATATGACCACATAAAATTAACTCTTATTAGCTAGCTAGTATTATTAGGTTATAATAATACATACTTCAAACATTTGCAAAAGCCAATTATGGTGTGTCTATTCATTTACTTTTTCAGTCACTTGATAAATATGTTTTGTTACTCTAGTAAGTGTCAGGTAATTTTAAGGCTCTGTAATACAACAGTGTTCAAAATAGAGAAAAATGCCTGTATCATGGAGCTTATCTAGTGTTCAGATGTAGACAATAAATAAAAGAGTTCAAATAGAAATATAATACACTAGATAGTGATACACGTTCTGATTAAAAATAAAGCAAAGAAGGATCCAGGCATGGTGGCTCATACCTGTAATCCCAGCACTTTCAGAGGCTGAGGAGGGTGGATCACAAAGTCAGGAGATTGATACCATCCCAGCCAACATGATGAAACTCCGTCTCTACTAAAAATACAAAAATTAGCTGGGCATGGTGGCATGTGCCTGTAATCCCACCTACTTGGGAGGTTGAGGCAAGAGAATCACTTGAAACAGAGAGTCCGAGGTTGCAGTGAGCCGAGGCTGCACCACTGCACTCTAGCCTGGTGATGGAGTAAGAGTCCATGTCAAAAAAAAAAAACAAACAAAAAAAAAAACAAAAAAAAAAAACAAAAAAAAAAACACAACAACACAAAGAAGCAAAGAAGGGGTGTCATACATTTAAATAAGGAGATCAGAGGATACCTTGATGAGAAGGGGGCATCTGAATAAAGGCTTGACTGAGGCAAAGGAATAACTATCTTGGAAAAGGTGAAGGGAACATCAAGTCCAGAGGCCCTGAGGTAGAAATATTCCTGGAATATTTAAAGCAAAAAGGGCAATTCAGCTATAAGAGAATGAATTCGGATTTTTTTAAATCATTGACAAAGTTAGTGGAAGGGAGTTCAAATCGTGCAGATCGTAGGCTAAAGGATGACTCGGCTTTTACTGTGAGTGAGGTCAGAAGCCACTGGAGGCTTATGAGCAGAGGGCTAACAGTGGGGCGGATTGGACTTTGGTGTGAACAGGATCTCCTGGCTACTGTATTGAAAATAGACTGAAGTAGGGCAACTACTATTATTGGCAATGGTTTTGACCTCTTCCCTAAAGCAGCTTTATCTGAGTTAATCTGATTATGAGGAGCAGAGGTCAGATGCAGAAGAGGCAAGTCTATTTACAAAGAGAAGCTGCTGCTGGAAATCAGGGTTAAATTAACAGATAAAAATCAGGAAACCCCATGGTTAAATGCTACAAGTCACATAGCAGGTCAGGATAGCGTCATCATTAGCACACGTCAATGCATGACTTTTTGACAATGAAACTCTATGTCTCTGGGATATATGCATTTCAACATACTATAATACCCAACTAACACAAAAATCTGATTGTATTAATTTAAATTACATTTTAAAAACAAGTAATTTGTTATAGTTTTTAGAACTTCAAAAAGTAGGCTCTCTCTACTGTATATCGGTGTAGGAACTTTGTTGGATTGACAGGATATTGGTTGCTGTATACCCAAAGCGGTGTTATGCCTGGGATATGTACCCTTTGCTCTGGAAGCTCTCCAAACTGAAGTGGTCAGAATTTTAGGCAAAATATACAAATGAACTCAAAAATCCATAAAAACTCATGAAAATAACTTCATTAAGCACAATTTATGAAATGTTTTTTGTATTCCAAGCACTCTACTATATGTGGAGGCTAAAATGGAGAGGGGGTAGTATAGTACCAGGGTCCATGGGATAGGGGAGAGTGTCTTGCAGTGGTTGTGAGGTCAGAGTTTGGGCAAGAAAGACTAAAATTCGAACCCTGATACTTGTAGGGTTTGTGACCTTGAATAAGTTATTCAGCCTTTCTAAGCCTCAGTATCCTTATGTGTGTCTTGTAACTACCAAAAGTGTAGGATTTTGATTCGAATATGGTCACACCTAATTTCAAAGGGGAAAGAGAAGTGTATGTTCACTGTGTGCTCAGAGAAAATGAGGCCTGGAATATTTATTAGTGGTGAAAATAACAGCAGATGGTCCCTGCTTTGAGGAACTGGTCAGAGTTGAGTTGGCTGAATTAGTTGTCAGTGCATGAGGATCATGTCCTTTAGTTTAAGAGTTCCTGGAGAGGACTGAAAATAGCAACACAAGAGTGTTGAAGAGTGGTGTTTTGGAGAGATTATCAAGTAGATACTTAAGCATAGGAAATCATAGGGAATCCAGACACAGAATCTCACATGAAAAACAAAAAAATGTTTTTAAGAAGCACTAACAAGATGTCTGGCTTTAACCCATGCTGAGGTAGTATGAATGATTTATACTTCCAGCTGAAGGAGAGGGAAAACACTGTGATCTGTGCTCTCTACCCATTTACTAACTGGCTAACCTTAAAGAATTTTTAAAATTCTACTAAACTCCACTCTCCTCATCTGTCAAATAGGGAAAATGATACTTACCTTATAGGCATCTCAGATTTAAATGAGATCTCATGAAAAGTATTTAGCACAGTACAAAGCTATCCTAGAAGGCCATTGCAACTGGTGATTCCTCTACCCTTTGTCTTCTTTATCTGTTCCTCAAAAATATAATTATTTTTAGCTCAACCTCTACTTCCATTATGAGAATTAATTTTAGGAGAGAGTGTGGACTTCCTGAAGGCATTGCTTCTCTCCATGACCACCCTGCTCAGATGTAGGGTAAAAGAGAGGAAGAAGAGAAAATGAAAGAGAGAATGAGAGTTAATAGCCCTTTTTTGAGATTATCAGCAATTTTCTTAACTGGAACAAATGAAAAAAACACCAGTTAGGGATTCCTTCTAGTTTTTGTAGTGGTTGGTAATGAAAGATAGAGAATAGATGTGGAATGGTGCACCCTTTGAAGACACATTACAGGAGAATTGTGCAGAGGCAGATGTATGTCCTGGCAAAGGCTGCCGCATCAGTTAACTGCAGCGGCTGCACAGCCTGTAAAGATTAATGTGGCAGAAGTACTGACACTCTTGCAACCCCCTACCTGCCAGTTTATAGTAGTGGGTTATAGCCAGAAGGCCAAAACAGAATATTGATTTGCCCTTAAAAACAGAATATTGATTTTCTTCCATTGCTTGATCCACAGTTCTTTTCTTTACCCCACTTTCTCAATGGAAAACATGCATTTTAAAATCCTCTTGACTGTATTCCCTGAAAGGATGCAATAAGGACACATTCTCTCTGTGTTACTCTTTCAAAAAATTCACAGTTCAAGTAATCATGAAAAAATAGCAGAAAAATCCACATTGAGGGATATTGTTTAGATGATGTGATCAGTACTCTTCAAACATGTAAAGATTATGAAAGACAAAGAAAGACTGAGAGATTGTCACAAATTAGATGAGACTAAGAAGACATGATGAAATGCAACATAGTATCCTGAATTGGATCCTGCAGCAGAATAATATTAGTAGAAAACTTGAAAAATCTGAAGATAGTCTGTAGTTTTTCATTAATTTTAATTTATTTGATAAATGTAACATGAATATGTAAGATGCTAACAGTAGGTAAAGCTGAATGAAGAGTATACGAGAACTCTGTAGTATCTTTGCAACTCTTTTATACATCTAAAATTATTTTAAACTAAATTTGAGGAAAAAAAACTCTGTGGCACAGACTATACCTTGCTCTCTTGCATGATGCCAAGTTTGTAAATTTGCAGAGCAGCAGCTGTTAAAGTGTTTGGCTTGTTATCAGCATTTGGGATATTGTGCCCTCCTCCTTGTCTATGTCTTTTCCAAACCAATTTAATTGAAGTGCCTGGGAAAGGAAAAATTATGGAAAAGGAAACTGAGCAATGCTCATGGAAGGTGAAGGAAATTCTTTGTAACTAGAACTTAGGTTATATTTCAGAACATCAAAAAAGATAGCTGTGAGGCCTGGGCATGGTGGCTCACACCTGTAATCCCAGCACTTTGGGAGGCCGACGCAGGCAGATCACCTGAGGTCGGGAGTTTGAGACTAGCCTGACCAACATGGATAAACCCTGTCTCTACTAAAAATACAAAATTAGCTGGGTGTAGTGGTGAGCACCTGTAATCCCAGCTACGTGGAAGGCTGAGGCAGGAGAATCACTTGAACCTGAGAGGCGGAGATTGGGATGAGCTGAGATCATGCCATTGCACTCTCAGCCTGGACAACAAGAGCAAAACTTTGTCTCAAGAAAAAACAAACATACAAACAAAATAATAAAACAAAAAGCTACAAAATAAGGGAAACCACTTAGATAGAGCCAGCAGACAGGAATTGAAATCCTAGCATTGCCACTTACTGGCTTTGTAAACTTAGTCAAATTCAATTACTTTATTTCCCTGAGTCTCAGCTCCCTCTTTTGTTATTCAAGGATGATAATGCCTAAAAAAAAAAAAAAAAAAAAAAAAAAGACTAACATGAGGAAGGAAGGAGACCCTTTTCCTACTTCTATCTCTATTATGTTTTCCTAAGTAACTCATATGCCAAGAATATATAAGAAAACCTTGCCCTAATGAAAAGACAATTAATTGAAAGGAGTAATTTACAAATAATCTTGGAAGGATAAGAAAGGAAGACACTAGTCTCACTTAAAAATTCAGAAACATCTCATGCACCACAAATAATCATGAAATGACCTGAAAATGTGGGCTTGGTGCAATTGCTTCTTTTGTCATTTTTATTTATCACAAAGAGCAATCAGTAAGAGGATTATTTCTGTAGTCACAAGTGTCCTTGGTGAGTAAAGTATTTGGTTGTCTCTTGGGAGGTGGAACTGCCGCCAAGCAGCTCATATGCATGAGGAACCAAGCATGAGTTAGGACATGTATTTTGACCTTTATGATTTGGGAATTTTAATTATGACAACTTTTTATTGCTGATTGTTTTAATCAGTAATAAAAAATCATAACCCCTTTTTCCAGGTGGATGGAGCTTCAGTAGGGATAAAACCATTTTAATGTCTCTTGTGTCTGCTTTATTTGCTCTGGGGCATGCCATAAGTCAAGAAGAGTAGGCTGTGGTATGTGACATAGGATACCCAACTTCTCAGATTTATTTTTATGCCTCAAAGCTGGCTCCCATTTTAACCATATTAAACCATCCTTCTGGTCATACTCTTATAAATGTAACATTATTGACCTCCCATGCTATACATTTACTCAGCATATTCCTTCAGTTTTATTTCTACATGTTGAATTTTTCCATTCTATCCCAGAGATTTGGAGCCTAGAAACATTGGACTCTCTGATCTTGTACATTAAAGCTGACGGAGTATACAGAAAGTATTGTTATTGATTCCTTTCATTCACATGGATTTATGATTGTTTTGTCACACTTACCTCTATTTATTTATTCAACACATTTTTCTGACATATTTGAAAGTAAGTAGCAGAAAACATAATGTATCACTCCTAAAGTCTTCAGTATCTCTCATTAGCATAAGGACTTTCTCCTATAATAAACCTAATACCATTATTACACCCAAGAAATTTCACATGATATAATAGCACTATCTAATATATTGGCAATTTTCTGCAATTGTCTCTCAAACTATTCTTATTCTTTATAGTTTTTTTCTTAATTCATTCCAGAATTAAATCAAGGATCATACATTGCATGTGGATAATTTAAAACTTCTATGATCTCCTTTCCTAAAACTAATTTGCCTATTGGAGAATCCAGCTGATTCACCTTTCTCATATCTCATTTTAAAATGCCTGTTTCCTCCAAATAAAAGAGAGAAGCAGAGGAGGGACGAGATGCATCACTTTCATTCATCCCAGATTCTTTTATTGTGCATTGCTCTAAGTTATAAAAACTCCTGAGTCTCCAAACAATAAAACAAAATACCGCATTGTCATCTGTACAGTATTTCTCAATTAAGTCATAATATCACTTCTTATCTTTGTCATTATACCAGGTGTTGCCAATAAAATTTACTTCCTATCTTTCATAATTAAATATTAAACTTTGTAATATGTGTTTTTAACATTTCTGACTAATAATAATTTATGAGAATTCGAACACAAAGGAACATTTTAAAATTGGAATCTTATAATATTATACTTTGCTTTTGTTTTGTTTTGGAAACAGGATCTTAACAGTGTTGCCCAGGCTAAAGTGCAGTGGCACAATTATAGCTGACTCTAGCCTCAGACTCTGAGGCTCAAGTCATCCTCCTTCCTCAGCTTACTGAGTAGCTGGGACTGCAGATGCTCACCAACATGCCTAGTTAATTTTTAATTTTTTTTTTAATTTTGTGAGGAGATGGAGTTTCACTATGTTGCTCAGACTGATCTTGAATTCCTGGGCTCAAGCAATCCTTCTGCCTTAGCCTCCCAGGTGGTGGCATTACAGACATGAGCCACCACACCTGGCTGTACACATTTTAAAATCAATGTATTTAAATGTATTTATTGCAGAGAATTAGGTGATCATTAAGTGGCTTTAAGTTTAAAAATTTTTTTGTATTGTAAAAAATGAAACTACAACTAAGGGAAAGGAAAGAAAATAAATTATCTTAAAGAAGAATTTATGTTTTTGTTTATTTATGGAAAATGGTGAGTATAGAGTAGCAAAGATGTTATGATTTAATTTGATATATGTCAAAATTTACATTATCAGAAATTCCATACTTTGCAGCCAGGTAAACATAGAATAAAATATTTTAGATGTTGATTTACAGATGTATGAGGAGGTACAGTTGCTAAATTTCTATTATGGGATAATTGAACAAATATATTTGAAGATTGATGTCCTCAAACACTTTTAAAACTTGCTTTTTCTTAAATTTCTAATAATAACTTTTCACGTTTATTTTCTTACTGACTCTGCTTCTTTGTTTCTCTAACTGAGAAAACAGCATCTCCGAACACATCTCCCCGCCTACCTCCATCTATGTTTCTATGCTCAAAATGCTGTTATTTTTTCCAATGTTTTACATATATATGTGTGTGTGTGTGTGTATATATATATATACACACACACTCCATCTGTGCTACTAGTTAACATTCCAGCCTGATTTCTATCATTTCCTTTACAGAAAAGTGATTCAAAAAGTGTTGAATGCCCATTATTTTCAATTTTTCTCTTCTGTATCTCCTCTCTCTTTTACATCTCCCCAGACTCTTGCTCCTATCTCTCCAGTGAACCCATATTAAAAACATCAGTGATTTCTGTGTTGATAAATCTAGTGACTGATTTTTAGTCCTCAGGGATATTTCTCAGAGTTGGGTTTTTCCTCCTTGTAAAATGTTCCACGCTCCCAGTTCTCTGGTGTTTCTAATCGCTGTAATAGCCAATCTCTCAGTATCTTTCATTAGCTTCTTTCTTGTCTTCCCAGCATCTGAACATTGAGAAGTGTACCAAGACTCAGTCCTTGGGCCTCTTCTCTGTGTATTAAGTCTATCTCATACCTTTAGCAATTTGGGCTGAATTAGATATTTAAGTACCTTTTTTATAATTGATGATTCACATATTAGTGTCTCCAACTTCAATCCTTCTCTCGAACTCCAGACACCAAAAATATACATCTCAATTTAGTTATCTAATTGACATCTTAATTTAGCATATCAAAAACTGAATTCCTAATTCCCTTTCCCATTTCAAACTTTTTCTCACAATTTTTCCAGTCTCTATTCTTATGTTCCAGCTGCTTTGGCAAAAATCCAGAATCATCTGCCATCATCTCCAACCTTCCTCTTAATTCTCTCCCACATATAATTGTTCAACCTGCTGACATTATCTTCAAAACATTCATAATCTGTCTGCTTCAATCACTTTCATAGCTAACACTTAGGGTCAAGCCACTATTATCTCTTTACAGATTCTTGCAATATTCCTCTCATTGATTATCTCCTTCTTCTTTTGCTTCACTTAAGTGTGTTCCCCAAATAGCCCCTGAAAGGATTATATTTATACAGAAATCAGTTCATGTCACTTTTTGCTCAAACTCTTCTATTTGCTTCCCACAAGCCAGGTTCTCGTAATGGCCTGTAGAGTCCCACATACCTGAGTTCTAAGTAACTTCTGAGATGTGGTCTCCTCTTCATGGCTCCTTCTGCTCCAAGTACCCTGTCGTCTTTGAAACACTCCACCTACCCCTTATGTACTCACATGTCACTCCCTTATTGTCTGTGGGCCTTTGCTCAAATGCCAGTACTGTTCCTAAGTGTTTTCTGCCACCTCTATCTAGATTGTACCTCCACACCTTCCTGTTTTATTTTCCTCTATAGCACCTGTCGCCATGTAACACACTTTGTATTTGCCTGTCTTCTTAATGTCTGCTTCTCCAGCCCCCACTATCATCCCTGCAAGGATGTAAGCTCCCTAAGGGCAAGGATTTTTATCTGTTTTGAATAAATTAAGTCTGCTACTATAATCCCATTTTCTAGCGGAATGCCTGGACCTCTTCAAGAAAGTCTATAAATGTGTTTGAATGAGTAAATGAATGAAGAAATGTGATTAACTTTTGAAAAAAAAAAGAAATAGTTGAGACATTTGATGGACTTTTGTGCAGATTTTATTTTATCAAACATAAGCAGTGTAATACTTACATTATGCTTTTATTTCCTAAAAAAAAAAAAAAAAAAAAAGAAAAGATGAAGCTTTTTTTAGTAAGTCTACAAAGTCAGGCACCCAAAACTTTTTCTGCTTAGATCTTAGTAATTATGAAGGAAAAATGAAAGATTATTAATTGGAAAAGTGGTCAATGAAGTACTACAACTTAAACTAGACCTTAAATTAAGTAGGTAAGATTTAGAGATCTCATGTCTCCTCTTTTCATCATGAGGGCTCCACCCTCATGGATTTATCTAACAATCTTACCTCCCAAAAGCCCCACCTCAAATTCCCATCAGATCAGGCTTAGAGCTTCAACATGTGAATTTTGAGGGGACACATTCACTCTCTAGCAAGAACTAAAGACATTTCATTTTATCTTCTAGACATGAAGAATTTATCAAATGGTGGGGTGACTTATTTTTGTGGAAGAATGAGGAAAGAAATGGGGATGAGGAAATAAAATGGCCAAACAAGGCTTTGGGATGAGTAGTATTCAAGATGTAAAATGAATTAAATATAAGAAAGTTTGAAAGTAGGAAACCTGGATCAGCAATTATTTCAATAAAGTAGAGATGAAGCAAGAAGAGTAATACCAGAAACATTATAAGGTAACTGTCTTAAAACATGAGAGGAGAGAGAGATCATAATTGGTAAAAAAAAAAAAAAAAAAAAAAAAAATGAGTTGCAGAAACCTACTGCAGAATGGGTGAAAAGGGAAGTCTTATCTCAGAAGATGACATAGAACAGAGTATTTCAGGCAGAACAGGCCTCCTGGAGAGTATTGAGGGACAGGTAAAAGCAGCATTGTGTTCAGATGTGAAATGGCAGAAGATGAGGCAAAAAGCAAAGTCAGAGGCCTTAAGAAATAATGTTCGGTAATGCCTTTGAGTTAACAAATTAGGTTGCCATTTGCTTCAACTGAAAAATACTTAGAGGAGGTATGTTTCAAAGAAAGTTGAGCCCATCGAGAATGTTAAATAGGAGGAAAATCTATGAGGACCAGTATAAGCAAATGCTTAAGTGGCATAAACAGCACTCAAAAACTAGGCATAAAGCAGAAAATGACTGATAAGACTGAACAGAAAATGGTGTTCTGGAAAGGCAGAGGGGGCCTCTGTAAGAAAAGAATCTGACTGTTTGAAAGTCTTAGAGGTATGAAGAGATTTTTTTTGTTGTTGTGCTTTTCATCTTGCATTCTAGGTTGCTTAGCATTTATTTATACCTAATGAATATGAATCTGGCATCCAGAATGCCATAGGAGCTAAATACAAGAACTTCAGCAAACCTCTAATTTCATTTTGTGCTCTTATTTTTGCATTTTCTCAAACCTAAACATCCATTTGAGAAGAAGTAGTATGTTGACCATTTAGAGACATTCGTGTTGGCAAAGTAGTGAAAGATGCTACCACGGAAGAGCATGATGCTGACAACCTGCATGCATTTCTCTCCATTTGTCAATTAAGGACTTCCACTGAGGCAAATGTGTATGCTGAAATTATAATGTTTAGATTGGCCATTTTCAGTGGTAGATAGATATTGCATTTCTAGAAATATCCTACAAAGCAATATGCCCAGGAAATAATTAACAAAAACTAATTCAGAATTTTTCAAAGGCTGACCTTATGGCTCCTAAAACTCCACAAGCAGACCTATCTGTGGATTTGCACACATAGTAAATTTGAATTGTGTATTTCCAACTACTAAATTAGCTTAATTTAACATCAACCATGAGCCCAATACTGCTAAGGTGTTTATTCTTAATAAGAAGAGAAAAACTAGTCTTATAATGGGGAAAATATTACAATGGGTTAATTGGATACATACAAAAGAAATATTTTAATAATAAGAAAAGGTGATATAAAAATAGATAGAAACAGATAACTTGCATTTCTATTTGAGGGAATATCCAATTAGCCTTCTCTATGGTGTTAGAACACAGACTGGATCTTGAAATACAGGTAGCATATAAATAGTAAGTTATGCCGTAAAAGTTAGGACAGGCTTGTCAACCTCTACTCATAAATGTTTTGAATTAAGTGTGCTACATAGACACATTTCAAATATCAAATATAATACTTTCACTGTTCATATATAGCTTACACATTATAAGGTATTCTGGCTAAGACTATACTTAATAGAAACTGTTCAAATACAAATATATGGAGTAATAACTAATAGTTGCATTATTTCAAGTGAAAATTAAACTTTTCTCAGATATATTTATTTTTTCTTTAATGTGTGGCAGTATAGTAACTAATTAAGAGAAAAGTAGGGAAAAGGCTAATTTTTAAACTACTTTTTTTCTCCCAGTTCATAATCAAAACTGTCTAATAATTTTTGTCTGTGTTATTTTTATTGCTTTAAGCTGGTGCATTGAAATATGTACAAATGCAAACATTCAAAGAAAGAAAGCTAAAAGTAATATTTTTGGTCATAGGGAATGCATCTTGAGTTGTCTTGTTTCTCCCAAACATTTTATAAAGTACTTTTAAAAAAATAATTATCTATTATGAATATCTTAGCTATTAATATATATGCATATATATTAGAGATATGCAGATATGTTATTAAATATTAGAATGCTGAGCAACTAGGGAACCAAATTTTAAACTCTTTCCAATGCTTTAAGGATACTTTGCCTGAAAATTAATGAACTATCTGAGTCATTAATAATTCCCATTACTATAGTTTATTATTTTTGTATCTCTCAATATTACCAAGTCAACACATTGAGAATATGATAAACAGTATATCTGATCCAAGAAAAGTTGGGCATTCATGATTTGGCCTAATTTGTCAAAATAGGTCAGAGACTTGTTTGTGTAGCTAACCTCTGCAATCATAGAATCATTGAACCGTGCCTAATTGTATACATCTGTTTCATTAGGTAGCTTATTCATTCTAACACACTGAGACCCTGCCCTGCCCAGACACATTGTTGTGAGAAGGATGTAAAAATGAAAGGACCATCCATCCCTTCAGAGTCATGTGTTCTCGTGTGGGAACTAGACAACTGCACAAATAATTATAGTATCATAAATAGATATTCTCATCAGTGGGAAAACTAAGGAGAGGTTTCCAAATTTTGTCTGAAGATCAAAGGCTTCTTAGAACAGGGGATATATAATCAAAGCCCTAAAAGATGAAGAGAAGTTTTCCAAATAGACAAGGCAAGGAAGAGCATCTTAAACAGAAGAAACAATGCAAATTAAGGAAAATCACAGTGTCTTAGGATTAGGCTGTAAGGCCCGTGGGCTTTTGAATGAGCGACAGAATTCACTCACATGCTATCAGGCACCATGATAATCAATTGGGTATTGTAACAGAAAGACAGGGAGATATCTTTGTATTGTTTCTTTGTCATTCTGTGGGTGTGTTTGTATGTGTGTTGGGGGTAACTTCAGTGAAATCCCCTGTTACCTTAGAGCAGGGAGGCACAGGATATGGTCTTTGAAAACCCTCCTAAAAACAACAAAATGTCAGGTGAAAAGAATTGTGTTGGTGGAGAGAGGAAACAGATGAGAACATAGTACACTTTACTCTTCAAAACTTGGAGTTGATTTTGGCTTTATTATGGTCATATTCTGTATATGATAAATGCTTCACATTTGTTGGATTCTATTTTCCAAAGGCAAATATAAAAAGAATAATAAAATAACAGGAAAAGACAATGAAAGATAGACCATCAAACCTCCCTAATGGTTGTGTATAATAATATTCCATAGCAAAACTACTTTCTCTGGTTTAAATAAAGGAATTCTCAACCACAACTAATATATTCACTAAGTATATTACATGGCTTTTTAAATCAATAATTTAAAAGTGATACTGAATAAAAAATTAAATGGAAATGCAGTTGTTAATCATAAAATAAGATATAGAACTCATTGCCCTCACACACATTTCAAATTACCTTTAAGTATAATATATTTCTTTTGCCTTCTATGGTCATTTATATTAATTATTCTTCCTGTTTTGTCAGCTTTTTCAAATATCACACTGGCCATTAAACATCTGTCATTTTCATGACATTATGCCCATACTGGTTGTTTCTTGCCTTAAAGAAATAACTGGAATTAAATGTGAAAGACTCTTAAGAGTGTGCCTGATAGAATTTTGAAAGCATAGGCGTGAGATATCAGCCATAGAAGCTTATTATTGCCATTGCTATGGGGCAATATAGGTACCTATAGATTGGCAGGACTTGAAGCTATATAGCTTATTCCTAGAATCACCTGTGACAATGCCCTCCCATCCTTTAAAATGCAAGCTTTGAGTTTGTTCCAGTAGTAGTAGTAGTAGTAGTAGTAGTAGCAGTAATAATAATTCATTGTTAACCCTTACCAAGTGCTCATACTTGTCTAAGCACGTAACCTGAATACCTTAGTTAAGCCTCACCATAATCCAATCAGACTGTGTTTGTTTCTGTTATCCATGTTTTACAGATTAATAAGATAAAACACAAAAACATAAATTTCCCAAGAACACACAGTTTTAAAAGATGGAGCTGAAATTCAAATAATAAGCAGTTACTTCCAGAGCTGGAGATTTTAACTTCCTTGCTACTTTGCCTTTCCAAGGTTCACCTTTCTCCATCATGTAAATAGACCAATAACAAATTCATTCCAGTGGATATTCTAGGCCAGTTCAGTCAAGGCCAGTGGACGTTCCAGATGCTCCAAAGCTTAACACACTGTGCTACGCAAGACCACATGTTTTTCTTCACTAAGGGAAGCTTCCTAAGGACAGAGATCACACTATGTTTTGCAAAATAATGAAAGAATTAATGTGTTTCTGGTTTGAAGTTTTATATGGTTTATTATTTGACTGTAAGGAGGGAATGGAGTTGATTGGCATATGTTTTCAAGTTCAATTAATATCTTATATTTTTCCTTTAGTTTCACTTGTATTCCCTCATCAAAAAGTTGGAGTTGACAGTTATATAAAAATTATTTTTGAGGTGGACTAAAAAATGTTATCTATTATTATTATAATGATTACTATCAGCCAAGAGTGGATACAGTACTACTTTTCTAAGCTAAAGTTGTATAGCTAAGGTCCTACTGTTGATGATATGAATTACGTGGATAAAGAATGGCATTCTTATTAGTTTTAGGGTGTAATGACAAGCTGATTTAAATATCCAGCATTTAAATTTGAAAATGTTTGTGTAAATTTATTGAATTAGATCTATCACTAAAAATCTGCAGTTAAAAAATCGGCATATGTTCATAGTAAATAGAATTTTTTTACTAAGGCTATTTGCACCTGAAAATTGTACAAATAATATAATTTTTAGGAATACTATGTTTTTTAATCTTTTATATATGTTAATATCTGAAAATTATCTGCACAGCCTAAATGTTCATATTATAATAATTAAGTGACTGTTGCAGTACAGTGTTAGTGATTAAACTGAACTTTTGTTACCAGGTAGCTGGGTTCAAGTACTAATTCTGCCACATAAGACATTAAGGCATGTAAGACACTGGCTAAATGGCTTAAACTCTTTGTTCCACAATTTCCCTACATATAAACTGAGATCATCATGGTTAGTAACACCAAATGCTTATTGTTTATATTCAATAAGTTGATACATATTGAGTGCCTAGAACAATGCCTGAAATATAGTGAAATTATATTTACTATTATTAATCCTATGAGTTGCATTTCATTTAAAAATTAATTTATAACTCTAAAAATGTATAATAATATATCAGAGATTGTGTACAATGAGCTAAATGAAATAGAAAGTCAAAATAGAAATCAGAATGACCTCATATATGCTGGAATTAACTGTGCTATAATTTAATATATTTAATTGCAGATAGGGTATTCTGTTTTAATTGAAATTGCCAAGTCATTTAATTCCAAAAAATATGTCACTTATTATACATTTAACATTCAATTTTTATTAAAAAGAGTATCAAATTATTCGCAGTTTCAGAATTTCACATTTTACTATCCATAATGACAAAAATATATTTATTGTCTCATAGAAGCTTGTATTTTAAATGATTTTTTTTACTATTTAGTGACTTGTGTTACACATTCCTTGCACAAAATTTGAAATACCTTTTGTAAAACAAATTTTAATGTGAATTTGTGATTCATTTGTGCTCTAGCACACAACATTTAGATCTAGGCTGAAGTTCATAAAGTACAGAGTTTTAAATAAATTTTTTTTATTCACAAAGAAGGGTGACAAATTTGAGGTAAGAGTTGTGTATCTGAGTTATTCGGGGAAAGTACTCTTTTATTTCTTAGCACTAGAGGAAAAATATATTGGAAGCAACAGTTACAACTAACTTATAAGTAAGTTAAGGATTTTTAAAATACATATATATTTATTGAATATGTAATATGTGAAAAGAACTCAAAGTGTATCAAGGAGTATAAAAAAGACTAAATTATGATCAAAAGAAAAATATAAACTACACAAGAACAACATAAATATGAGATCAACTAAAATATTAGGTGTCTTCTTAAAAGTACATATATTGACTAAATAATGCATTGGGCTCACATTTATAGAAGTATCACTTTTCATTAGAAATTTTAAGACAGGCAAAAGCTTCATTAACACTATAATAATTTACTAGTTTGGCTTTTAAAAATATATCTCAAGCTAATTATTTCCCTTTGGCCTTAAAAATAATTGGAATCATTAATTTTAAAGTAGTTTTTTAGCCTATAATTTTTACCTACCATATAAAATAAGCATTTTCTTGTGTCTCTAAATATTCTTGAAAAAAATATTATAGCCATATATCATATTGTTAATAATTTAATCATATTGCTTACCGAATCACTTTCTTTGAATTACTGATTCAAAGAAAGTAAACATCTTAAAACATTTTGATACATGTGGCTAAATTTCATCTCCAAAATTTGTTATATGAAAATTATCAAAACTTACATACTTAATAGAAATATGGACATTTAAAATTAGCAATGATATTTTTATTTTAGTGAAAGATATTTAAGAGACAGAAATTTTAAATTATACCAAAGTAGAGATTTAAAAGCTGAGATTAAATTCTGTCAAATGCTTTTCTTGCTAGAATAAGGGTCTGGTGTATTTTGTGTATTCCCAATTCCATAGTGCTTTAATGAATACTGCTGTTATGTGAATTTGTGGGAGTATACTTAAATTACAGAATGTGAATTTTAGTTGTATTAAAACATGATGGCAAATGAAGTCTGGAAAATTTTTGAATATTATTGTACAACATGAAAATATTAATATCTTTGAGGGTATTTTTGCCTCTCACAGTCACCATTGATCCCACCTTCTCCACAGTATTCTTAAACACTTGCACACATCTTCATCACTAGCCTCTGCCTCAATATATATAACTATTTATGAGTTTTGTTTTCCCTTTTAGGTAATCAGCATCACAGTAGTTAAAACTACCCCCTCGTCCAAAGTGTCTAGCATAGTGCGGGACTCAAAATAGTGTGGACTATTTCTTTTATTTGTTTATTACATCCACCTCAAGAGCTTTTGACTTTTATTCTGTCAGCATTGTAGGCTTTTCATTTGGTCTTACATAGGGCAGAAAAATGAAACTCTAAAAGTACCAGAATATTGTAGAATTATTAAGGAAATGACCTTCACCCAGGCAATACCACGTGAGTTTTTTTTTTTTTTTTTTTCAATGTCCTTTAAGAATACAGCACCATGAATGAAATAGTAGGGCATTTTAAAAGTGATTCCTACCCCGAGGGATACTTCAAATTTCTGCACAAGGGCAAGAGCTAATTTACTTTTATCAGTGACCAAACCCCCAAAAAAAGGGAGAGGGGAGAAGGGTGATTCTCTAAAGTGCTTTAAAATGATTACTTTTATAAAGTTATAAGTTCCCAAGTGTACAGAAGAAATTTAACTAAAATTGAAATATATAACTTACAGAATTGAAATTATTAAGCTTCAGAGGTAGAACCTTCTATGAAAGTTCTTTTCCAGTTTAATTTTTATATACCTTATATAGTTTTTTCCTTACAGTTTTTCCTAACAGCTGTATTAAGGGAAAATATATAGCATAGAATTTACCTTTTAAAGTGTATACTTCAGTTTTTTTAGCATATTCAGAGTCGAGCAACCTTCACCACCATCTAATTTTAGATCATGTTCATCACCCTCTTTCCCCAAATAACCTGTATCTATTAGCAATCATTCCCCATTTGTCCCATCTCCAGGGCTCTGGCAACCACCAAGCTACTTTCTTCCTCTACGGATTTGCTGTTCTGGACATTTCATATATTGTAACTGAAATTGTACAATATGTGGTCTTTTGCTTTCAAGATTAACCTTTGTTGTAGTACATAAATACTTCATTTATTCACATTGCCAATTAATGTTCCAAAATATGGCTATACTAATTTTATTTATCCATTCATTAGTTAATAGATATTTGGGTTGTTTTCATTTATTGGCTATTATGAATAATGCTACTATGAACATGCATATACAAGCTTTTGTGTAGACATATGTTTTCATTTCCTTTGTGTATCTAACTAGAAGTGGAATTGCTAGGTTATATGGTAACTCTGTATTTAACATTTCAAATAAGTGCTACAATATTTTTCCAAGTAACTGTTCCATTTTGCAATTCTGCCAGCAATGATGAATTGCTTAATATAGGGTTCTACATAACTTTTTTAATATGCACAGTTGAGTGGCAGAATTATTCTATCTCATTTTAGAAAATACATTCCAATTTTTATCAGAATTAATATGCATCATAATATATCCTGAAAATGTATCTTTTTAAACTGTAAGCAGAACTGTAGCACTGGAACCCATTGTTTTCTTTTTGATCCTAGCACAGGTTTCTTTGTTTTTTGTTGTTGTTGTTGTGTGTTTTTTTTTTTTTTTTTTTTTTTTTTTTTAACACTTTAAGTTCTGGTATACATGTACAGAATATGCAGGTTTGTTACATAAGTACACATATGCCATGGTGGTTTTCTGCACCTGTCAACCTGTCATTTAAATTGGGACTTTCTCTTAATGCTATTCCTTCCCTACTCCCCACCCCGCAACAGGCCCTGGTGTGTGATGTTCCCCTCCCTGTGTCCATGTGTTCCCATTGATCAACTCCCACTTACGAGTGAGAACATACGGTGTTTGGTTTTCTGTTCCTGTGTTATTTTTCTGAGAATAATGGTTTCCAGCTTCATCTATGTTCCTGCAAAGGACATTAAATCATCCTTTTTTATGGCTGCATAGTATTCCATGGTGTATATGTGCCACATTTTCTTTATCCAGTATATTGTTGATGTCATTTGGGTTCTTTGCAAGTCTTTGCTATTGTGAACAGTGCTACAATAAACATGTGTGCATGTGTCTTTATAGTAAAATGATTTACAATCCTTTGGGTATATATTCAGTAATGGGATTATTGAGTCAAATGGTATTTCTAGTTCTAGATCTTTGAGGAGTCACCACACTGTCTTCCACAATGGTTGAACTAATTTATACTCCCACAAACAGTGTACTAGTGTTCCTGTTTCTCCACATCCTCTCCAAGATCTGTTGTTTCCTGACTTTTTAATGATCACCATTCTAAATGGTGTGAGATGGTATCCCATTGTAGTTTTGATTTGCATTGCTCTAATGACCAGTGATGCTGAGCTTTTCTCATATGTTTGTTTGCAGCATAAATGTCTTCTTTTCAGAAGTATCTGTTCTCATTTGCCCACTTTTTGATGAAGTTGTTTGTTTTTTTCTTGTAAATTTGTTAAGTTCCTTGTTGATTCTGAATATTAACCCTTTGTCAGATAGATAGATTGAAAAAAATTTTCTTCCATTCTGTAGGTTGCTTGTTCACTCTGATGATAGTTTCTTTTGCTGTGCAGAAGCTCTTAGATTAATTAGATGCCATTTGTCAATTTTGGCTTTTGTTGCCATTGCTTTTGATGTTTTAGTCATGAGGTCTTTGCCCATGCCTATGTTCTGAATGGTATTGCCTAGGTTTTCTTCTATGGTTTTTATGGTTTTAGTTTTTATGCTTAAGTCTTTTATCCATTCTTAGTTAATTTTTATATAAGGTATAAGGAAGGGGTCTAGTTTTAGTTTTCTCCATATGGCTAGTCAGTTTTCCCAACAATATTTATTAAATAAAAATTCCTTTCCCTATTGCTTGTTTTTGTCAGGGTTGTCAAAGATCAGATGGGTGTAGAGTGTTGCATTATTTCTGAGGCCTCTGTTCTATTCCATTGGTCTATATATCTGTTTTGGTACCAGTATCATGCTGTTTTGGTTACTGTAGCTTTGTAGTATAGTTTAAAGTCAGGTGCCTCCAGCTTTGTTCTTTTTGCTTAGGATTGTCTTGGCTATATGGGCTCTTTATGATTCCATTTGAAATTTAAAGTTTTTTTCTAATTCTGTGAAGAAAGACAATGGTAGCTTGATGGGTATAGCATTGAATCTATAAATTACTTTGGGCAGTATGACCATTTTCATGATATTAATTATTCCTATCCATGAGCATGGAATGTTTTTCCATTTGTTTCTGTCCTCTTATTTTCTTGAGCAGTGGTTTATAGTTATCCTTGAAGAGGTCCTTCACATCTCTTGTGAGTTGTATTCCTAGGTATTTCATTCTCCTTGTAGCAATTATGAATGGGAGTTCACTCATGATTTGACTCTGTTTACCTATTATTGGTGTATAGGAATGCCTGTGATTTTTGCACATTGATTTTGTATCCTGAGACTTCGCTGAAGTTGCTTATTAGCTGAAGGAGATTTTGCACTCAGACAATAGGGTTTTCTAAATATACAATCATGTCATCTGCAAAGAGACAATTTGAATTCCTCTCTTTCTATTTGAATACCCTTTATTTGTTTCTCTTTCCTGATTGCTCTGCCCAGAAATTCAAATACTGTGTTGAATAGGAGTGGTAAGAGAGGGCACACCTCATAGAGAAGAGCTCCAGCTGGCATCAAGGAGGTGCCCCTCTGGGACAAAGCTTTCAGAGGAAGGAACAGGCAGTAATCTTTGCTGTTCTGCAGCCTCTGCTGGTGATACCCAGAGAAACAGGGTCTGGAGTGGACCTCCAGCAAATTCCAGCAAACGTGCAGCATAGGGGCCTGACTGTTAAAAGGGAAGCTAGCAAACAGAAAAGAACAGCATCAACATCAACAAAAAAGGATGTCCACACAGAAGCCCCATCCAAAGTTCACCGACATCAAAGACCAAAAGTAGATATATTCATGAAGATGAGGGAGAAAAAAAAAAAAAAAAAAAGCACAAAAAGGCTGAAAATTCCAAAAACCAGAATGCCTCTTCTCCTCCAAAGGATCATACTTCCTCACCTGCAAGGGAACAAAACTGGACAAATAATAAGTTTGATGAATTGACTGGCAGAAGTAGGCTTCAGAAGGTGGGTAATAACAAACTTCTCTGAGCTAAAGAGCATGTTCTAACCCAATACAAGGAAGCTAACAACCTTGAAAAAAGATTGAAGAAACTGCTAACTGTAATAACCAGTTAAGAGAAGAACATAAATGACCTGATGGAGCTGAAAGACACAGTATGTGAACTTTGTGAAGCATACAAAAGTATCAATAGCTGAGTCAATCAAGTGGAAGAAAGAATATCAGAGATTGAATATCAACTTAATGAAGTAATGCATGAAGCTAAGATTAGAGAGAAAAGAATGAAAAGGAAGGAACAAAGGCTCCAAGAAATATGGGACTATGTGAAAAGACCAAACTTACATTTAATTGGTGTACCTGAAAGTGATGGGGAGAATGGAACCAAGTTAGAAAACACACATAAGGACATTGTTTATGAGAACTTCACCAACCTAGCAAGACACACCAACATTCAAATTCAGGAAATACAGAGAACACCAGAAAGATACTCCTTGAGAAGAGCAACCACAAGACACATAATTGTCAGATTCACCAAGGTTGAAATGAAGGAAAAAAATGTTAAGGACAGCCAGAGAGAAAGGTTGAGTTACCCAGAAAGTGAAGCCCATGACACTAGCAGTGGATCTCTTGGCAGAAACCCTACAAGCCAGAAGAGTGGGGGCCAGTATTCAACAACCTTAAAGAAAATAATTTTAACCCAGAATTTCATATCCAGACAAACTAAGCTTTATAAGCAAAAGTAAAATAAAATCCTTTACAAACAAGTAATGCTGAGAGATTAGTTGTCACCATCAGACTTGCCTTACAAGAGCTCTTGAAACAAGCACTAAACATGGAAAGGAAAAGCTGGTACCAGCCACAGCAAACACATATCAAATTGTAAAGACCATTGATACTGTGAAGAAACTACATCAACTAATGGACAAAATTACCAGCTAGCATCATAATGACAAGATCAAATTCACACTTAACAATATTAGCCTTAAATGTAAACAGGTTAAATGCCGAACTGAAAGACACAGACTGAAAAACTGGATAAAAAGTCAAGACTCTTCAGTGTGTATTCAGGAGACCCATTTCACATTTTTAAGACACACATAGGCTCAAAATACAGGAATGGAGGAATATTTACCAAGAAAATGGAAAGCAAAAAAAGCAAGGTTGCAATCCTAGTCTCTGATCAAACAGACTTTAAACCAACCAAGATCCAAAGAGACAAAAAAGGACATTACATAATGGTAAAGGGATCAATGCAACAAGAAGAGTTAACTATACTAAATATATATGCACCCAATACAGGAGCACCCAGATTCATAAAGCAAGTTCTTAGAGATCTACTAAGAGACCTAGACTCCCATACAATATTGGGAGACATTAACACTTCACCGTCAATATTAGACAGATCAACAAAACAGAAAATTAACAAGGTAATTCTGGACTTGAACTCAGGTCTGGACCAAGAGGACCTTCCAGTCATCTACAGAACTCTCCACCCCAAATTGACATAATATACATTATTCTCAGCACCACATCACACTTATTCTAAAATTGACCACATAACTGGAAGTAACACACTCCTCATCAAATGAAAAAGAAAAGAAATCATAACAAACAGTCTCTCAGACCACAGTGCAATCAAATTAGAACTTAGGATTTAAAAACTCACTCAAAACCACACAACTACATGGAAACTGAACAACATGCTCCTTAATGACTACTGGGTAAATAATGAAATGAAGGCAGAAACAAAGGTGTTCTTTGAAACCAATGAGAATGAAGACACAACGTACCAGAATCTCTAGAACATTGCAAAAGCATTGTTTAAAGGGAAATTTATAGCACTAAATGCTCACAAGAGAAAGCATTAAAGACCTAAAATCAACATCCTAACATCAAAGTTAAAAGAACCAGAGGAGCAAGAGCAAACAAATTCAAAAGCTAGCAGAAAGACAAGAAATAACTAATATAGAGTATAACTGAAGGATATAGAGACATGAAAGACTCTTCAAAATATCAGTATATCCAGGAGCTGTTTTTTTTTTTAAAGACCAACAATAAATAGATAGCGAATCAGACCAGTAAAAAAGAAAAGAGAAAAGAATCAAATAGATACAATAAAAATGGTAAAGGGGATATCACCACTGATCCCACAGAAATACAAACTACCATCAGAGGATACTATAAACACCCCTGTGCAAATAATCTAAAAAATCTAGCAGAAATGGATAAATTCCTTGATGCATACACCCTCCCAAGACTAAACCAGGAAGAAGTTGAATCCCTGAATGGACCAATAACAAATTCTGAAATTGAGGCAGTAATTAATAGCCTACCAACCAAAAAAAGCCCAGGACTAGATAGATTCACAGCTTAATTCTACCAGAGGTACAAAGAGGAGCTGGTACCATTCCTTCTGAAAGTATCCCAAACACTAGAAAAAGAGGGTCTCCTCCCTAACTCATTTTATGAGGCCAGCATTGTCCTGATATCAAAACCTGACAGAGGCACAACAACAACAACAACAACAAAACTTCAGACCAACATGCCTGATGAACATCGATCCAAAAATCCCCAATGAAATACTGGCAAACCAAATCAAGCAGCATACCAACAGCTTATCCAGGCTGTGTGCGGTGGCACACACTTATAATCCCAGCACTTTGGGAAGCCAGCGCGGGTAGATCACGAGGTTAAGAGATCGAGACCATCCTGGCCAACATGGTGAAATGTCTCTACTAAAAACAGAAAAATGAGCTGGATGTAGTGGTGTGCACGTGTAGTCCCAGCTACTTGGGAGGCTGAGGTGGGAGAATTGCTTGAACTCAGGAGGTGGAGGTTGCAGTGAGCTGAGACTACACCACTGCACTCCAGCCTGGTGACAGAGTGGGGCTGTATCTCAAAAAATACATAAATAAAAGGCTTATCCACCACCATCAAGTTGGCTTTGTCCCTGGGATGCAAGGCCGCTTCAACATAGACAAATCAATAAGCACAATTCATCACATAAACAGAACCAGACAAAAACCACAGTTATCTCAATAGATACAGAAAAGATCTTCAATAAAATTCAACATCCCTTTATGCTAAAAACTCTCAAGAAACTAGATATTGATAAAATGTATCTCAGAATAATAAGAACTATTTATGACAAGCCCCCAGCAAATATCATACTGACTGGGCAAAAGCTGGAAGCATTCCCTTTGAAAACTGGCACAAGACAAGGATGCCTTCTTTTACCACTCTGGTTCTGTATCTTTTAAGTGAAGCATTTGGGCCATTTACATTCAGTGTTATTATTGAGATGTGAAGTATCATTGCATTTATCATGCTATTTGTTGCCTGTGTACCTTTTTTTCTTTTTTAAAATTTTAACTTGTAATTTTTCTTGATAGGTCCTGTGTAATTTATGCTTTAAAGAGGTTCTGTTTTGATGTGTTTCCAGGATTTCTTTCAAGATTTAGAGCTCCTTTTAGCAATTACTGTAGTGATGGCTTGATAGTGGCAAATTCTCTCAGCATTTGCTCATCTGACAAAGGTCATATGTCTCCTTCATATATGATGCTTAGCTTTACTGATTACAAAATTATTGGCTGATAATTTTTTTTGTTTGTTTGTTTGAGGAGGCTGACGTTAGGGTCCCAATCCCCTGAGCTTATAGGGTTTCTGCTGAGAAATCTCATTGATCTGATTACCTGATGCTTTTGTCTCACAACTCTTAAGATTCTTTTCTTCATCTTAACTTTAGATAAACTGATGACAATGTGCCTAGGTAATGATATTTTTATGATGAACTTCCCAGGTGTTCTTTGTGCTTTTTGTGTTTGGATGTCTAGGTCTCTAGTAAGGCTTGGGAAGCTTTCCTCAAGTATTCTCACAAATATGTTTTCCAAACTCCAAGATTTATCTTCTTCCTCAAGAACACCAATTATTGTTAGGTTTGTTAGTTTAACATAATCCCAGGCTTCTTGCAGGCTTTGTTCATATTTTCTTATTCCTTTTACTTTGTCTTTATTGGACTGGGTTAATTCAAAACATTGTCTTTGAGTTCTGAATTTCTGTCCTCTATTTGTTCAATTCTATGACTAAGGCTTTTGTGTCCAATAATCACCTGAAGTTGGGATTGTTTTTTCTTTATGCTATCTATTTCCTTGAATATTTCCCCCTTCACTTCCTGTATCATTTTTTTTTTCCTTGCATTGAGCTTTGCCTTTCTTTGTTGCCTCCTTGATTAGCTTAATAACCTTTCTTTGGTGCCTCCCCGATTAGCTTAATAGCCAACCTCCTGAATTCTTTTTTCAGGTAAATCAGGATTTTTTTCTTGGTTTGGATCCATTGCTGGTTAACTAGGATAATTTTTGAGTGGTGTTAAAGTTCCCTGTTTTGTCATATTACCAGTTATTTTTCTGGTTTCTTCTCATTTGGGTAGGCTCTGTCAGAGGGAATGTGTAGAGCTGAAGGCTGTTGTTCAGACTATTTTGTCCCATGATGTGTTACCTTGCAATAGTACTCTATCCCTTTTCCTATGGATGTGATTTGCTGTGAGCTGGACTGCAGTGATTGTTGTCTCTCTTCTGGGTCTAGCCATCCAGCAAGTCTACTCAGCTCTGTGCTGGTACTGGGGGTTGTCTGCACAGAGTCCTGTGATGTGAACCATCTATGGGTCTGTCAGCCATGGATAGCAGCACAGGGTGGCAGGGTGGGTGTAATGAACTCTGTGAGCATTCTTAACATTGGTGGTTTAATGCTCTATTTTTGTTCTGGTTGGCCAGGAGATAGTGCTTTCCAGAGAGCATCAGCTGCTGTGGAATGGAGAGAAACTGGCTGTGGGTGGGGCCCTAGAACTCCCAATATTATATACCCTTTGTTTTCAGCTAGCACGGTGAATAGGGAAGGCCCATCAGGTGAGGCAGGGCTAGGCTTCTCTGAGCTCAAGCTCTCCTTTGGTGGATCTTGCTGCATCTGCTATGGGGGAGGACAGTAAGGTTCCCAGGTTAATGGAGTTGTGTACCTTGGAGGATTATGGCTGCCTGTGCTAAGTCATGCAGGACGTCAGGGAAGTGGGGGAAAGCCAGCAGTCACAGGCCTCACCCAGCTCCCATGCAACTTAAGGGCTGGTCTCATTCCCATCGTGCCCCCTTAACAGCTCCCAGTCTGTTTCCAGGTGTTGGGTGAGCCTGGATACCCACCTCCCAGCTGCAAAAGAAAAGGGCTTGGTTCTTCCCCCACCTGTGGAGTCTGCACACCGGATTCACGGCACTCCCCTGAGTTCTTGCCAGGAGGCTTCTCACCTGGTTCAAATTGTTACAAGGTTCAGCTAGAAAGTTCCTTCTCCCTGTAGTGTTCCCCGCCCCTCCTCTCTTCCTCTGGCCGCCCTCCCATGGATCCCAGTGGTGCCAGGCAGGAATGGTCTGCCTGGGGACCCAGTGAGCTCTCAGGGCCTTTCCTGCTGCTTCTACCCTCTGTTTTGCTCAGCGCTCTAAATTGATTCAGCCCCAGGTAAGGTCGGAAAATTCTCCCACAAAGAGACCTGCTGTTTCTCCAGTGGGGGTGTATGTTTGGGAGAGGAGGATCTTCCTTTCCCACTTCCGCAGTTGGGGCATTCACAGTATTTGGGGTGTCTCCCAGGTCCTGCAGGAGCAGTCTGCCTCCTTCAGAGGGTCTGCGGGTCCTTTTGGTAATCCTGGTTTGTTTTTGCAGTCGATTTGGGGCTAAAATTCACAATGCTAACCTCCACACTCTGCTCTGTCCATCAGAGTCAGAGCTGCAAAATAGTCCTGCCTCCCATCCGCCATGATAATCTGAAATTTATATTTGATTGACATGAATAATACGAATTGAAGATACTCGCCTTAGGAGAAAGGAGAATTGCATTTTGTTATGCTGGAAACAGAATCCAGACGTAATGCAGAAATCTCAATTTCAGCTTCCTCATCTTCACCACAGATCCAAAGTTATTCTGGTCAGGGCAATTATATGGGCAACCCCACCTTTTACCATCACTTACCATTAACCACTCCCCTATTCAGGTTTCAGCTCATGAGTTGGTTTTATTTTGACAGAGGAGTGGTGACTTGGAGATTTCTCCTCATTCCTATCAATTTAACAATGTCTTAAAAAGTGTTTTATCTAGAAATGTTTTTTTTAGTGGAGTGCTTGTCAGATATCTGTCAGCTACACTGCAGAATTTTCTTGTTATTTCTTTGGAAACTTTGAAGTGGTTCATACGAGAGAGATGGTTCTGAGATCCTAGGAAAGCTACCACATTTTCTTTGACGACGCCCAGAAAGAATTTTATTTCTTTAGGCTTAAAAAAAGCACATGATGGTTGAATTTGAGAGATTCATTTAGATTTTGAAGCCTTTTTTTGTAACAGGATTTAATCTTTGTATTTTAATTTTTTCCTTGAAATATTAAAATTAGAGAAGCTATATTTCAGGTTTGAGAATCTCCTGCTGACATATTATTATTGGACTATCCTAATTTGACTTTTGCTCTTATTTTTGGAATCCTAGATAGTTTACGTTGAACAACATGAGTGGATATAATTTGAAATGGGAAACAAGTGAGAGTGTACCGTTAGTTTAGGGGCAGAAAGGCCTTGGAGTTAATTTCTAGTGGATCAGGAAATGATTATTCCTCCAGGTTCATTAGTTTGTAAATAAGGAGAAAATCCTCAGATACAACTTGTGATGGTCCTGTGCTTTCAGGTTGGAGAGGGCACAGTTTTATACAGTTATGTAAACAACTCCAGGTTTTACAATTTCACTCATTACATGAATTATTGGACTATTAAAACTAGGTAAAATATCATACCGAATGTGCAAAAGGTGGAAGCATTCCCTTTGGAAACCAGCACAGGACCAGCACAGGTTTTCACACGTGGCACTGACTTTCAAAATGTTCAATGAATAAACGGTGGAATTTATCATTTAGTAAAAACACGTTTTCCTGACCTCCTTATAATCATTCTTTGTTAAAGGAACTCTTCCAAGTTTACAGGTAAAAGCCTTTCAAATAATTGGAGGTAGCTAGCTCGCTTTCTTCCCTTCCTCTCAATCCTGAGGTTTTGTCTTTCTTCTTCAGACCAAATTTCCTTTGATTTCTTTTTTTTTAATTTTAAGTTTTTGGGGTACATGTGCACGTGTACATCTATTACATAGGTAAACGTGTGCCATGGTGGTTAGCTGTACCCATCGACCCATCACCTAAGGAAACACGGCATACATTAGCTATTTTTCCTGATGCTCTCCATTCTCCTGCTACCACCTGGACAGGCACACTTGTGAGAACATGCAGTGTTTGGTTTTCTGTTCCTGGGTTAGTTTGCTGTGGATAATGGCTTCCAGCTTCACCCATGTGCCTGCAAAGAACATGTTCTCGTTCCTCTTTATGAATGCATAGTATTCTGTGGTCTATATGTACCACATTTTCTTTATCCAATCTATCATTGATAGGCATTGGGTTGGCTTCACATCTTTGCTGTTGTGAATAGTGCTGCAATAAAGAATAGTGCATGCATCTTTAAAACAGAATGATTTATATTCCTTTGGGTGTATACCCAGTAATGGGATTGCTGAGTCAAATGGTATTTCTGGTTCTAGATCTTTGAGGAATCACCACACTGTCTTTCACAATGCAGACCAAACTTGGCAGAGAGTACTGTATTGAAATGTGCATTTGTTTTAGTTGACTGAATTATTTTAAATACAGTTCATATTTATGTGATATAAATCTAGATTTCTTTCATTTTCTTTATGAATTTATTCTTTATGTCACATTTAATCAAGTGCCTCACAAGCTAGGTAATTGACGGAGAAAAAATTAAAAAAAAAAAATTTCTAGGAATGAGTCTCCAAGGGCTTGAAATGCTTTTAATATTAATCCAGTATTGGAACTCTACATCTATAAATATTTCTTCATGTTCAACTTCTGCTTTCGAGTCTGTGGCAAATAGGGAAGTCTGAAAGACTTCTCACTACAAAAACCTAAACTAAATTTAACACAAATGCTTTTAAACTCTCAACATCACACTCATGAAAAACCAAATCATTAAAAACTAGCCCACGGTATTTTGAAAGCTGGAGCACCCTGAAGATATTTGCTGATTCTGGAAACTAGAAACTTGAGGTTTGATGGCCATTGGGTACATTGAAAGCAGGAGAAGAGTCAACACCTTGAACCTAGGAAGGACAGGAGGTCAAACTAAAACTCCTGCATAAATCCAGAGCCCCTGAGGAGTTTCACTCTGAAAGAGACAGACTGTCCTAGAAGAAACCTATCATCAACAAAAAGACATCAGGATGACCATTAATATAAGCCTGAGCTAAGGTGGAGGAAAAATAAAGTTACTGCAATGCTGTCTAAAAAATGATTAGGATGTACATTTTTAACACTTTAAACTTAAAGTAGTCCTTGATTCATAGTGCCTAGCAGAAGAAAAATATATATTCTCTCTGAAGAAAGAGCTTTCAGGTGGAACTTACAGAATTCTCAACAGTTTACGATAACCACATATGAGCTTGCCAGCTGATATTTTAAATCACAGAAGAACTATGTTGCCTTGTGCTGGAACCAGAGGAAATAATAAATAGCAAATTATATTCTCAAATTTTTAAGTTATAAAACACATTACATAAGTTTAAAATGCTTAGAGAATAACACTTCTAAAATAATGAAACAGGCCATGTTTTAAGATTCATTCACCAATAGCTTTATCAGGAACAAGTGTTTTTTGGTTTGTTTTACTCTTAAATAAAAATGCTTACTAGTTTGCGTTAAACTTTAATTACTAAATGTGAGTATTTTACCATGTTCCTTCTTTAACAAATATAAAGTCTCCATATCAGGCCCCATATAAGGAGCTGGCAAAATAACAAAGACTAGAAAGTTTTAGTTCTGGTTCTCACAGAGCTTACCATCTATTTATAGAAGTTCATATGATAGAATAGAATTAAAGCTTCTAGTATTCTGTCTTAGCAGGATCTGAAGACTAAGATTATTTTTTAAAAAATCAAAGAAAGAATAGGATGAATAATTAAAATTAGAGATAATTCACCTAAAAATCTCATTAATCTTAACAGACCATTTTACTTTTGTATTTTGTATCATTTTATTCTCAATAATTCACATTTTCAACATCTGTCTAGATGTTTCAATCAGTCAGGGTCCCTCTTTTGTATCTGCTAGTGACTTTGTCACCTAAATGATTCCAAGAGTGATCTATACAAAGCAACAGGGCAAAATTAGCAAACTTATAATTCATTAGAAGGAGCCTAAACCTTCAATTCATGAAAAACAGATTTAGAAATAATAACAATTTTTGCTTATGAAGTATAATACAGGGATTTTTAAAAACATAATCAAAAGACAATAATTATATTTTAGGCCAGTCAAGTTCTAACAAAATGATACTGGTGCTAGTATGTACTTATAAATTTGGTATTGTCGAAAAGAAAAATTTAAAACTCCACAAGAGGGCTGGGCACAATAGCTCAAGCCTATAATCTCAGCACTTTGGAGGCTGATGCAGGCGGATCATTTGAGGTCAGGGGTTTGAGACTAGCCAGGCCAACATGGTGAAATCTAGTTTTTACTAAAAATATAAAAATCAGCCAGGTGTGGTGGTGCATGCCTGTAATCCCAGAACTTTAGGAGGCTAAGGTGTTTGGATCGCTTCAGGCCAGAAGTTTGAGGCCAACCAACATGGCAAAACCCTATCTCTACTGAAAATACAGAAATTAGCCGAGCATGGTGATACATGCCTGTACAGCCTGGTTGGCAGAGTGGCGAGACTCTATCTCAAAACTAACCAAATAAATTAATTAAAATTTAAAAATAAAGAATACACTTCCATATGAAGGAAATGTTGAAAATATTTTTCCCTTGGTATTAAATATTTTTTCTATAGTCTTCCTCTTGAAATATAATGTTGAAGAAAACTGTGAGAAAAAACAACATCTGAATACACACTTTGACTCATAGCTATTTTCCATTTTCCCAGGTAACATTAGCTTATGTAAATAAAAACAATGAGTAAGGAATGCTATGGACCTGCAATCAAATAAGTGATTATCCTATGTTGATTTCTGTGCATTATGTGGACAACAGCCAGTCATTTCAATGTAATTTATTGATATAAGTAAATATTAAACTAAGTCATGGTTCAACAGTTGGACATTTTTTGGCAGTAGATCTTTCTAACATGGACTATCAGCTCTGCTTTATACATTTTGAAGGAGAAGTAAAAAATTTATAATTCCAGAACAGGATGGCCAATAAAATTTATCTTTGGTGCCAGTTTGGGTTAAGTAGTTGCTGCCTAATGTACAGTATCAAGGAATATTATGGGGGCTGCTTCACGAAAAAAATGTCATGATAATTTCATGTCTCAGGCAAAGGAGTACAGAGTGTAATCAAACATGTGGTTTATTTGATTAAGCTGTAGAAAGATAGTATAAAATAGCAAAAAATTTAATTTGTTATATACCCAGTTATATATTTTGCTATCAACATGCAATATTTTTTTTTTGGAGGCTGAGTCTTTCTCTATCACTCAGGCTGGAGTGCAATGCACTATCTTGGCTCATTGCAACCTCCACCTCCCAGATTTAAGCCATTCTTGTGCCTCAACCTTCTTAGTAGTTAAGATTATAGGCGTCTACCACCATACCCAGCTAAGTTTTGTATTTTTAGTAGAGACGGGATTTTACCATGTTGGCCAACTGGTCTGGAACTCCTGAGAGCAGGTGATCCACCCACTTCAGTCCCACAAAGTGCTGGAATTACAGGCGTGAGCCACTGCACCTGGCCCTACATCCAATTTTATGTACACATATGTTTCTGTAGCAATTCAATGTTTACAGGACTTGTTTCATAAATGAGTAAATAGTTGTAGGATAGAGAATGGTCAAGTTATTCCTACTTTGAGTCTTTGCAAAGACTGCTTATGAATAATTGCAAAGATTAAGATAATGTGTGAGTAATTTTATATATTTTTTTCTTTTTGAAAATTGTATCTTACAAAGGGCTTCTCAAGGAAGTAGTCTTCTGAGATTTTTTCTGCTTCTACTGACCAGCAAGATACTCATATCTATAAGGGAAGTCTCCTAGGAGCAGGAGAGAAAATGGCATATTTTTAATGTGAAGTGTTATTTGTTTTTAATATCTTTTTTTCTTGGGGAGGGGACATTAAGATGGCCGTAAGGATGGGAATAGAGAAATTTCCAATGGCAACAATCAGTAAATGCTATTGATGTTAAAAGAATTAGGCGTCCACAAGCATACTGGTTATGAAAATGTATTTTCCAGGGTTACATTACCTTGATTAATTTGGTGAGGTCCAGAGTCTGGCCCTTAAACTAGCAAGTCCAGAAATTTTGTGTTTTTAATTTCTTTGAGTGGTTGCTAAACTAATAAAAAGGAGGATAAAGTTAATAATGTCAGTCAGCTGCTTAAATTCCTTCCATGGTGCTTATTATTGCCTTTTACCAAAGATGAAAATAACTAACATAGCTTTCCCTCCACTGCATCCAAACTGAACTACTGTTGTTTAAACAGCTTTATTGAAACAACACATACCATTTTATTCAGCCATTAACAATGCAATTAATTGGCATTTAGTATATTTGCAAAGTTGTAACTCCTCTTCACAATTAATTTTGGAATATTTTTATTACCCCAGAGGAAATCCAGAGCTCCTTAGCTATCACTTCCTCCTGTCTCCTCAACTCCCCTAGCCCTGGTAATCACTATTGCATTTTCTGTTTCTATATATTTGCCTATTCTACACATTAACAGGATCATGAAATAATATGGTCCTTTGAGACTGGCTTCTTTAAGAATAATATTTGTTATTATTTAGGATTTTTATTTTGGCCATTCTAGGGAATGTGAAATCGTGTTTCACTGTGCTTTTGACTTGCATTTCCCTGATAATTAATGATGTGGTCAACAGCTTTCCATGTGCTTTTTGGCTATTTGTATGTCTTTAGAGAACTGTGTATTCAGATTATCTGTTCATGTATAAATTTGCTTGTCTTTTATTATAGAGTTGTAATAGTTATTTATATATTTATCAAGTATATAATTTGCTCATATTTTGTCTCATTCTGTGGGCTGTCTTTTACTTTCCTAATGATTCTATTCAAAGTTTAAATGTTTAACTTTATGGTATATTAATCAGCTCTGGTTCCCATAACAAAATGCTATAGACTGGATGGCTTAATAAGTATATGTTTCCTCACAGTTATGGAGGCTGGAAACCTGAGGTCAGGGTTTCAGCATGGACGGGTTCTGCTGAGACCTCGTTCTAGCTTGCAAATGGCTGCCTTCTGACTGTGCCCGCACATGCACATGGCAGAGAGAGTGCTCTGGTGTCCCTTCCTCTTCTAAAAAAAGGAGTAATCGCAGTTGGAGAGCGCTACCCTCATGACCTCTTCTAAACCTAATGATTTCCCAAAGTTCCCACCTCCACATACCACCATGTTGGGGATTAAGACTTCAACATATGAATTTGGGGACATAATTCAGTCACGGCAGATGGAGTCTGGACTATTTATCTTCTGTTACATGAGCTTTTGGTGTCACGTTTAAGAAACCGTTGCCTAATCCAAGATTGCAAATATTTACCTCTGTGTTTTTCTCTAAGAATTCTATAGGTTTAGTATGCTTAGGCTTTTTTAGGTTTTAGAAAGTTGATCATGATGTTCCCTTAATCTGCAAGAATTTTCATAAAACATGTATTTTACCTGGCTCTTACTCATTTTTCACATTTCATCTTAGATGCTCCCTTCACACACATACCCTCCTACAGGGATGCATGCTGGATGCCCTGGATATAACCCCATCTCAACATTTATCACATTCCACTATAATTATTGTTCAGTTACTTCTGTTTACTATGTCTTTTTTACCATTGTACACATTTTAATGTGTGAAAAATTTCACAGGATCTCTTACATATTATGCATCCAGTAATATTTTGTGGAGTAAATAGAAGAATGATTAAGGTGTCAATTTTTAAAATTTCCAGAGAGAAATGCAGTTGTCAAGTGAGCCAGTGTCCAACCTAGGCTGACAAGGGCAAGTTCCTTCTCTACAGTAATTGACACAGAAAATTTGAGTCATGTAAAAATATCCCTTAGTATCTATGGAATTAGAATGTGTTATATTATTTGAGCATTTGATGACATCATGTCATGTAAGTGTGTCCTAACAATTCCAGAACACACATACACCCCTATTCCCAGACAACTACAATCCTTAGGCTGGGATGTACTTTCACAGACACAGTGCTTAGAAGAGCCTTTCCAGCTTTCTCTTTCATGGTTTGCTTCTTTTTCTCTATTATTTCATGATTTCACCCCAGCCCACCACTGATGAACTGCTTTAGCTGTATATTGATATAGCATATTAGAACACAAAGTGTTATTTTCTCAGCTACAGTGTGTAATTTTAAATGTTACACACAGCAAAATTCTCCAAGACAGAAAAATGTTTCAATAAATTTTACAACTTCTATAGCACCCACTACAGCATTTCAGCTTAATGAACAGCAAACAATATTGTAGCCCAAATATTTTTGGTTATGTAATTATAACGGATTGCTAGAGAGATGTGATTTTGTTTTGTTTAGTTTAGTGTTAGAGCTTTGTATAGCTATGTTGGGAGATTTAAATATTCAGCTCGAATGCTATTTTGTGTGTCTGGGAGTGTTTGCCACAGCAGGTGTTATCTAACCAGATGCTAAAGCCTTTTAAATTAATATGCAGCATCTTGTCAAACATACCTCCTGCTTTACACTGCCAGAGCTGTTGAAAATTGGCTTTTCCTGCCAAAAGAGTATTTGGTTGGCAATGACTCAGCCCTGACATGCTTTAACTACAATGCTTACTGGGCCAGGTGATTGTACTAACATACTTAGAATGTCGAGTTTTAATAAATGTTCAAATTCATGAAGCATCAAATAAGCAAAAAAAAAAATCTTTTGAGCATTTGTAGAGATTGTAGATTTTTCCTTCTCCTCCATGAAGATGAGTCGAAATTGAGGGCAAGAGCATTCATTAACTGGCTGAAGAACTAGGTTGGTTTCTCTGTTAGAATTGCTTCCTAATGACCTCCCTCTCTCTTCTTTCATATACTCGATACAGTAAGACCAGAACAAGGTTTTGTTTTATTTTTTTCTATTTGGAGAAAATAAAGGGGATGTGGAGCAGGTCAAAGGGAAAAGAAACTTGGAGGGAGTAACTTCAGTCGTGATTCCAAGCCACTGGGTTTGTCTCTCTCATTCTAATCATATGCAGTGGGACAGGATTTGGGACTAAAGCAGTTACTCAAACTTAGAGCCAGAGCCAAGGGATGAGGTGGGAGCTTCATTCAGCAGGCTACATCCCACTCATCTGGGTCAGGGAATCTGTGAAAGACTTCAGGCTGTAACCCTGGTTTCTGGTCAGACTTGTAGGCCCCTGGGCTCCTCTCAAACAGCATTTCAGTGCAAGCAATGCAAAGGTTCATTAAAAACTTCTCAAATATGTTTTTATATTATCATTGTATTTCAGACACCAGAAAACATCTTGAGAGATACATGAGCCCTGGGCTAGTAATAGTAGATGCAATCAGAGAGATGAGGAGAGGATAATGGAAGATAAAGTCAGAGACATGTTTAAGGAATCTTTTAAGCACAGTTTTATGATATCTAGAGAATTTCCTCATAGATTCTACCCTTATAGACATTAACATTATAGAATGTCACTTGATGTGTCTTAGGTAGTAGTAATGTAAATTTTTGATCAGCAAGAATTACTAAAGGAACACAGGAACAGAAGGGTACAATAAGACATTTTCCCTCAAAAATATGCCGAGTATTTTTACTGTATCATACTGTCAATCACTTCTGCCATGCTAGTTCACTAATGATATAGTAGAACTTTCTCATTTTTATTGTTATGCTTGAGGATAACCCTCTTGTCCCTGATATATAATTAGTTTCAGTATCAGGGCTTTCCAAATAAAAAGGGCAATGAGTAATAATGAGCCTTGGGTAGGTGACTCTTGAGTTATATTTTAGTTATCATTCGAGGTAAAAAACTGCAGGGTTTTTGCAAGTCCTAAAGCATTTAATGAAATATATTATTATAATAAGGAAAATTGGGTCATGTAAGAAATCAAAATTATATGTAGAATAACCACATATGGTTTAAAGAAAACTGAGCATATACATCATTTGTTGGACATCTACTGTAACCAGGACCTATGCTAATTATGTTTATACTGATGATCTCATTTTACCCATATGAATTCTATAAAAAAAGATAATGCTACCTCCATGACCCAGATAGATAACTGACACTTTAAAAGTTCACTGTTACTGACCGAGATATGCACCTAACTCCAATTCCTTCTGGAATCTGTATTGTATGGATTATGCCATACACAACTTCCATGAAAAGGCAGAGTTTAAGGCCAGTTTACCTGTAAGTCACAGGAAGTACACAGGCAGTCTGGGGTGCACGATATTTTCGAGGGCAGGTAAATGTTTTAATCTCTTAAAATTTTACATATATATGTGTATATTTTACAAATATGTATATAATATTTTTAATAGATGATTGAGCAAATGTGCCTAGGGACCGCAGAAACAATACAGTGCCAGCAGAACGGCCAATGTGGGGATACTGACAACCTCTACCTCACCTCCAAATATGCTCCCAACCCATATGTAGCGACACTGCCGCTCTCCAGTAGTTAAAGAACAAGCTGAATCATCTCTAGCAGGCTAATGTTAAAGAGAGCCTAGTACCTGGGGCAGCTCTATACATATATTGAGAATTTGGTGTCCACAAAGCAGAGTACGAATAAGATATAAGATAGGTACATTTCAGTAGGAGCATGGTGAGTGATTTATGGCTTCATGGTCAGACAGCCTGAGACTGCTTGACAATTTTGATTTCTACAATCATCCACTTTTTGAAGGATTCTAGGTACCTTGATTAGAAGATTTTGAAAACAAAAGTTACCAAGTACCCAAGTACACATCTACCAAGGGAATGACTTTTGTATCATGTTGGATTTCAAATAGGCTCGCATCCCCAGGTCACCATAATACATTAACATAGTCTTCTATTATGCAGTTTTAGGAAGAAGACAAAAAAGCTCTGTAATTGGAATATAGATACATAACAAATCAAGGGGGCACGAAATATAATGCACATGGAATTTAAACCTTTTTTTTTTTTTAACATAAGCAGTCTTCTTACCCAGTGATTTTTGTGAAAGTTCTGAGTCCAGTTGTGCCTGCCACATTGCATTAGTTATGCAGGCGATTCTTCCTTCGAGCTGTCTGGCCCAGGGCTGACCATGAGACTTGGGCTGTTTTATACAGTAATTTTGGATGACAGCATTCCCTGGGCTCATGTGAGACCAGAAGGCAATTATAAAAATGGAGGTCATTAGCACCGTATTTGATTACATAATAAAATAAAGATATTGCATATATATAGTGATATAATGATGAAGTATTAATTTCCATATACCTTTCTTCCCAAACTAAATGATTTCCAGACTAAATTTCTAAAGACTCTTCTGTATTTTTACCACCTAATATACTGATATATGTGTAGATATAAAATTTGAGAAATATATTTTTGTTGTTGATTTGTTTTTAATCTCTCAAATGTAATACTTCTATTATTAATTGGTTCTAGAAAGTATGTCCTGTGGTTTGGGTAAGAATATACATATCTTTTTGCAGGTAAATTTATGTGAAATTACATGCAAATATAAATTTAAAATCCAAAGCTTTCCACTGAGTATTACAAATAGAATTGCTAGAAGAATTATTAAAGTTTAAAGGAGGAAACACCAAAATACGGTAAATAAGGGGCATAGCCTAAGGAAGTCATTATAAAATAAGCATTTTGAGGCAGTTAATTTTTTCTGTTTGAAATGCTAGATGGTCAAATCAGCATGCTTCCATGCCATATGCTTTCCTGAGAGCTATTTTTGATTTGCACAAATGGTTGAAGAATAAACTTAAAAGATGCTTTTTTGTGGTTGGTGAGGGTGTTGGCAGTGTTTAGTGAAGCTGAATTCCAACTCGCCATTTCTTTTTCCTCTTCTCTCTCAAACTGGTCTGCATTCACAATTCTTCAAGGCAGGACTTATTCAGATAGATGGCTGCAGAAATAAGGCCATTTTCAGTTCATTAATTAAGTGGCTCACAAGATTAGGAAATACAGCTTTAAATGAAAGGTAAAGAGTATTAAAATTATAATCAAGATGAATGAATTGTCTCAGATTTCTCTGGAGACTGTCTGGTGTCATTGACTTAAAATTGAAAGGCTGAATTTTCCTCTTATTATACAGCTTCTCTTGACCTGCTTTCCTGAGGAGAGGACTCATCTATCAAATCAAGGCCTTTCAAGCATTTAGTAAATGAAAAAATACGTCATTTATTTTCTTAATTAAACCTCCTCAAATAAGCATACCATCTGAAACGAGTCAGGGAAGTTAGATTTTTTTGTTCAAGCTCTATTATGTTTACTATTAAATATCAGAAAATGAGTTTAAAGATGAACCTGTTTAAAAATAGAATTCTCTTTGAGAGTAGGTAGCCTGAGAGGCTATAGGATTTACCAGGTAGAAAAGGCATAATTTGAAAAGAAGAGGAAAGTTAACCAGAAGAAATTATACACTCTTTCATTTCCTGTCCAGGTTACTCTTAACAGAATGTAAATAGGCACAAGAACTGAGTGAAATTATGCTTTGCCCCTGTATTTCTCACTTTGCAAATAACATATGCAGAGATCAAAATGAGAGAAGCTTATTTGCATTAAACTAAAACAACATATTGACCTAAGGCCTGTCATTAGATATATTAGCAGCAGACACTTGAATTACTCAAGCTCACCCTTAGCTTAGAAGTCAGCACAAAAGAGTGAAACCACTGATAAGATACAAGACAGCTTATCTTTGCTCTGGGATATGACAGGCTTCAGGGATGTTGGCACCAGCATTGCCATATAATAGAATGGGTCTTGATAGAAATACTTAATCAATTCTACTTTTCCCATCTGTGTTCTGGGAATAATAACACTGCTATAATGAATAAACTACCTAACAGATGTAAAGTTCCTAACAATGTACCTAGAATGTAATTAGTACTTAAGAAATGATATTTAAGAAAAGAGCCAGGCTCAGTGGCTCACAACTGTAATCTTAGTGTTTTGGAAAGCCAAGCTGGAGGTGGGAGAACTGCTTGAGGCCAGGAGTTTGAGATAAGCTGGGCAACATACTAAGACCCCTGTATTTTCTTTGAAGACAAGCAAGACCATGTTTTTTTGTTTTTTGTTTTAATGATTAGATGAGGAAGAAAATAAGTAAAAAGGTAACAATGGGGTATATTAGCTGAAATAGAGGAACTTCAGATTTTATGTAATTTAAGAGACTTGTAATAAATTTAGGAGGGCACAGAAGTTAGATGACTTGTGTTAGTATATAAGAAGGAATACTTTTAAAATACTAAGATACTGAGAGAAAAAAGTTATTTAATTTTCCTCTTTTTTTAAAAAAAGAAACTAATGCTTTATACCATGAAATGAATTGGCATTGAGAGGGATAGAAATGGCTAGAAAAGATTCATTTCAGAGAAAAAGTAGTTTGAATGATTAATTCCCCGAATGCATATAAACATATCAAGAGCAGGGACCTTAACTTGCTTCTTTGCTTGTCACCTTTCCAGCACTAAGAACAGGGTTCACTACATATGTGTTTGTGATGTGCCTGAGGACACACTAAGAAGGAGAAGAGCACCCCTCCCTTTGCTCTGAGGGTACTGTGATGGCACTGTGTGGTCTAGATCTTGACTGTTCTTTAAAATTCCAAGGGACAAAATATAAATGGGGAAAGTCATTTTACTCTTTGGAAAGAGAAAGTATTTGGCAGGCACTGGTTTGAGAACAAAATAGTCTGAAAAATTGTTGAGTATGCTTAGTAGCTGGTGACTGATCTAATTCTCTTATCTCACGGATTCAAACACACTTAGCTCTTTCTACAGATTTCTTTTAATTCAGACATGTTGAAGTATGAATAAAGATTCATTCTAACATTTACTTCTTACTGCTTTAAGCTTCTGATAATACTTTATGTTATATATTGTATTCTGTTTCATACCTTTTTCACTCAAAATTATATTTTTGAAATCTTTCCATGTTGCTATACGAAAATCTAACCTATTTATTCTTCCTTTTGCATAATATTCCATCATGCACATTTACTATATTTAATTCATACATTTTTCTATATATGGAAATCTAGGTTGTTCCCAGTGAATTTTTTTTTTCTGGGAATCTTGTGGAAATATTGTTCTAAAAACATAATTTGAGAAATGCTAGACTAGAGAAATAACATATTGGTTAAACACACACTTTCACTTTAAGAATGAGAAAGACCAGTGAACAAATAATAAATCTGAATGCATGAATTATTCAGAGCAATAGGCCCAAATCACTAAGGAATAGAAAATATTTTCATTATTTCTTCTGCCACATTCATTTTCTCTCAGATGCACATGCTCTCATTCATTCTACCATCTTTGCATTCAGCACAAATATTTAAATCACAAAATTATGCTTTCATGATAATAAGCTTCAGCACTAGAGTTAGCCTATTCCTAGGTTGGAGGTATACTGCAGATCTCTTTGCAGAAACTGCCAGGATCAGAGAAGATTTTTTGAATAATTTGTTAAATTTGGCAGCTTCCAAGTAGCCACTGTATTACCGTATATATATGCGCTATAAAGCATGACAGATAATGTCACTGCTATGTCAAATAGTATATTTCAATATAGACAAAAAAGCTACAAATTAAAAAAGAATATTCTATCTTTTATATGTTAAGAAAATTATAATCTCAGAAAAAGAAACTCCAATAATAACTTTTAAAATTATTTTGGTATCAAAGTTTGAAATTTGAGGAAAGCAAGCCATTTATTTATTATCACAACATAGTTTTATTGTTTATGCAATTTTCCAGGAACTATGCTAAGACCTAAGGATATAAAAAATACACTAACTTGGGAGCAGGCGGATCATGAGGTCAAGAGATTAAGACCATCCTGGCCAGCATGGTAGAAACCCCGTCTCTACTAAAAAATACAAAAATTAGCTGGGCATGGTGATACACACCTGTAGTCGCAGCTACTTGGGAGGCTGAGGCAGGAGCATTGCTTGAACCCAGGAGGCGGAGGTTGCAGTGAGCCAAGCTCACAACACTGCCCTCCAGCCTGGTGCCTGGTGACAGAGCAAGACTCTGTCCCAAAAACAAACAAACAAACAAAAAAACACTAACAACCTTGCCTTAAAGGATTGTATTGTTTATGTGCAGGAGACAAACACATAATTCAGTTATTATAAAAAAATATAATTAGGTATTTTAAAGCATTAAGAAGGCTAACTAGTGCTTTAAAAATGAATTAGGCAACAGGATGATGAAGAGTATTCGAGGCATAGTAGATAGTTTGTAAAAGAAACAGGAAAAAAGCTGAAAATATGAAAAGGTAGAAATGGAAATAGGAAAGAGAAATTTTTGACAGTAGATGAAGAAGACAGACAACCTAAGAAGGAAAATTTTGAGGGAATATGAATTCTAAAGGGTATAGACTAGAATTGCTATGTGTGTGGCACTTTGGTGATGGGTTTTGACTGCTTGTTAATGACAGAGATCCCTAATGGGCCTCAAATGTGAATTCTGAAAGTTCTATGAGGGCTACTGCAAAAACTGTGCTATGTTATCTTCATATCTTCAGCATCTAGCACAGGGTGTGATATGTGATAGGTGTTCAATAAATGTTGTATGAATGGCTGGATAGTTAGAAGGATGATAATCTCAGTATGCCTGAGACATTTGATAAGAGAGTTTCCATTTTCAACCAGAAAGAGGCAGTGTTGCAAAAATCTAAAAGTTTTAGACTCACACAGTGGGTCATATTTAGCTGTGAGTTTGAACAAGTTATTCATCACTGCTAAGCTTCGGTGTCCTTATCTGAAAAATAAGGAGTAGACGGTATAATTCAAGTAAAATAGTTAGCTTGGGGCATGGCAAAACAAAGTGCCAATTACTCAAAATGTATTAATAGTTGCTATTGTTCTATAAGTAGTAAAGCAAATTAGTTATGAAAGAGCCATGTTTGGAGTGGTGTGAATTTTGAAAGTTAAAGTTGGTTTAAATTTGATATGTTTGAGGGTAAAAAAGTTCTGAAAGTTTAGTGATCTTGGGAAAGATAATTTTTCCAAAAATTGAAGCACAAATCAAAAGGGAAAAGCCTGTGGTCGGGGGAAGCAAACAACTTATAATCACTTAGCATGAATTAGATTGTCTGGGTTCAAAGCCCAACTCCATTATTGACTAGGTGTGTGACTTTGAACAAATTACTTAATTTCTCTAGGCCTCAGTGAGAGTTTAGTGGTTTCTTACAGTGTATTATTAGGATTATTGAGGTGATTAATATAAATTGCTTGGCAGAGGACATGGCATACGTACCATAAGGTCACAATCAATGTTAACCGTATTTTCTGTTACTGATATCTTTGTAAGATGATATGAGGCTCAGTTCATGTTTATGGTAAGGAGAGTAGGTATAGAAAAGATAACTGTCAAAGTATAAAAAATGTATGATTACCTCCATGTGAGGTTTCAGCCTCTATGTGGTCTCAAATACATAGAACATACTGGTCTAACACTTTTTGCTCTGTGTGGAAGGAATACTATACCTTGGACCTTCTAGCTCCCCACACTCTGACTGGACTAATTAAGGGGGATCATGCAACATAATTGTAGTTGTGTTAATTCTTTTTCACGTTGCTGATAAAGATATATCCAAGACTGCATAATTTATAAAGAAAAAGAGGTTTAATAGACTCACAGTTCCATGTTTCTGGGGAGGACTCACAATCATGATAGAAGGTAAAAGACAGTTCTTACATGGTAGTGGCAAGAGAATGAGGACCAAGTGAAAGGGGTTTCCCTTTTATAAAACCATCAGATCTTGTGAGAACTCACTCACTATCAGGAAAGTGGTATGAAGGAAAACCACCCCCATTATTCAGTTACCTCCACCTGTTCCTGCTCTTGACACATGGGGACTATTACAATTCAATGTGAGATTTGGGTGGGGACAGAGAGCCAAGCCTTATCAATAGTAATATTATTTAATATTTCAGGTAAGGAAAAAGGGCACCTCTAAATATACTCCAAATCTGAATAATATAAACCCAACTAACAACTAGATTCAGAATGAAATAGTAGAAAAGCACTACACTTGCAATGTGGAGAATTATGTTCAGAGTTGACTCACTGCCTATGGCTTCTGAGTTTTGTGAATTTAGGCTTACAGCTTATCATTAGTCAGTTTCCTCAGCTATAAGATGGGAGTGAGACTCCCTCCTTAGGGATTTAGAGAACAAGATGGTATAATGAATGTGAAAGTAGCACCTGATATTTGCTAGGAACTTAATAAATGTAAGACTAATCTTAATACATGGAGTCACTAGCCTACTCAGAATCAGTGCCATGATAATAAAAAAGGCCAAGTCTTCTGTCACTTATAACATCTTGACTAATTTCTGCTTTCTGTTTTAAAGCTTGATTGTTTTAGTGAACTTAAACAATTATAGTTTCTCTTATTTTCAAAGCACAAAAGCATACTTCTCCACTGTAGAAAGTTTGATGATAGAAATACGTGGGAGCCTGTAATCCCAGCACTTTGGGAGGCCGAGGCGGGTGGATCACGAGGTCAAGAGATCGAGACCATCCCGGTCAACATAGTGAAACCCCGTCTCTACTAAAAATACAAAAAATTAGCTGGGCATGGTGGCACGTGCCTGTAATCCCAGCTACTCAGGAGGCTGAGGCAGGAGAGTTGCCTGAACCCAGGAGGCGGAGGTTGCGGTGAGCCGAGATCGTGCCATTGCACTCCAGCCTGGGTAACAAGAGCGAAACTCGTGTCTCAAAAAAAAAAAAAAAAAGAAAAAAAAAAGAAATACGTGGTGGGAGGAAGCCAAAAACCAAAATTCATTCATAATTTCACACCTAGAGATATCTAATGTTATAATTCTAGCAGACACATATATGTTTTATAATTAGCATGATGGTAAAATACAGATTTTATTTATGTTTTATCTTAGTGTCATAATATACACAAGCATAAAATTGTTTCTAAATGCCTATTTGTTAATAACATGCAGTAAAGAATCTTCATGTATCACTTCTTTTCTCTATCAAAATTATGCAGTATATGAAAAATAATTTATTTTCTAGAGATAGGTTTATTGCTTTATATTTGTTTCATTTCCATTTACTACCTAAGTAAAATGCTCAGAGTATTAGCAACATTTAAGCAGGCAAAATTAGGGGAGAAAACATTTATCCCTGTGTAGCCAAAATGTAACAACGAACTCTTTGATCTAGAATCTAGCCCTAAAGTCTATTCTAAGGTCTGTGAAGTATTCACTTGGGCTGAAGCCATTTAGAGAAACTAAGCAAAGTAAGTGGTTTGAAGCAAACAAAAATATAAATTCCAAATCTTCCCCAACTTTGCATAATCATCATATTCATTTAATTTTCACTAAATTTGCCTTCCGGGAGGTTAGGTTAACCAAAACTGTCTCCATTTTTTTTTTTTTTTTCTTTCATCTTCTGAGTGCCTTCTCAGCCTAGAGCTAAGTTTTCTCAAATACTTAAATATTTGATAACCATCAATTTTACTACTGAAAATCACTCTAAAGGTTTATTATATTATTTTTAATTAAATATTTGTTTATAATGTAGAATAGCAGAATAGTTGAATTTCCTGGTCTTCTTATTAAATAACCTTTTCTCTGTGTAAAGAAACTTTCCACCATTAGTAAAAATACCATATCATATGATCTCTGATCCCATTTAGGGGAAGGAGGCCAGTGAAGATTACTTCACAGTGTCATTAACCACATGAAGATAGAATTCTCGAGAACCCCCAATGTTTTGGTGACAATGTGACCTATTTTTATTAACTAAAAATAAATATTATTTGCACTCCCACTATGTACTAGATACTGGTGGTGTAACAGTGAACAAGTCAAAGTCCCCGTCCACATGAAGCTTACCTTTTCGAAAAACTGAGCAATACACAATAAGAAAATCTTACATAATGTTATCAAATCTTATGCATATTTATTATTTTGTAAAAAAAAAAAAAAGTAGATTCCCCTGCTTCATCTTGTTAACAAATAAAATACATTTCTTAATCTCAAAATAGCACATTTAACAGTGCTGTTATTCTGAAGATCCACTGTATTCTGCATAAACATTGTTATATAGATATTAAAGTATATGATTTTTGGAGTTCATAAAATTAGGTGAACTTAAATACTTAAATTACTCTAGGAAAACCTTATCAACATTAGATTCAGTGTGATGTAGCTGATATATTTTGAAATACACTTCATATATACACCCATCTAAGCAGTGTATTGTAATAAAATGTATATAATAAACATGAATTAGCATGTTTTGAATAATGAATTAAGGTACTTCATAACAGCAATATATGTTAACCAGTCAATGGGGTCAATTTTCCCCATTCTTTTCATTTTGAAATTTGTATGTTTATTTCTGCTTTTAGATCTTGAATATTTCTTCCAATATTTTTATTACTTTTCCAGGAATTTGCTGCACTGACAAAAGAATTAAATGCCTGCAGGGAACAACTTCTAGAAAAGGAAGAAGAAATCTCTGAACTTAAAGCTGAAAGAAACAACACAAGAGTAAGTATAAAGCAGCCTTCTTGGAATTAATTCCGCTTCTAGTTTAGTGTATTACATCAAATACACATGTAAAAAAGAAAATATATGCATTTAGAAATATTTTCAACAGATTCTAACTCATAGTTACTTAAAGTAAAGGAGGATATACTACAAAACTTGAAACAAAAAGACAGGAAACCTAAATTATAGTCACAGCTACTAAATCACTATGTTGCTTTACAAAATGTTCACATTCCTTCTGGCTTTTACTTTATTTGACTTTAAAAAGAAGATCTGGATTTCAATAATGAGTTTCAAACTTTCAAAAAGTTGTTTTGGGGGTAGGGTAATCTCTCAGAGTCTGGGCAAAAGAGGAGAGTTTTGGAGAAGAACAGAAGTTTAAATTACGGGTTGCTGCAAAAGAGTGGCCTGGATTTTGTCCTTACCTCCTTCCAGCAAAAGATTTATTTAAAAAAGAAAAAATAAATAAAAATAAAAGGCTGGGTGCATTGGCTCGTGCCTATAATCCCAGTACTTTGGAAAGCCGAGGCAGGCAGATCACCTGAGGTCAGGAGTTCGAGACCACCCTGGCCAACAAGGTGAAATCCCATTTCTACTATAAATACAAAAATCATCCAGGCTTGGTGACACACACCTGCAGACCCAGCTACTCAGAAGGCTGGGACAGAAGAATCGCTTGAACCTGGGAGGCAGAGTCTGCAGTTATCCAAGATTGCACCACTGTACTACAGCCTGTGCAACCGAGTAAGACTCTGTCTCAAAAAAATAATAATAAATGAAAAGAAAAGTGTCAAGAAAAAAAAAAAAAACTGAAAAAAATCTCTGCCCGTTAAATGAGAAGTACCTTTAGGTTTTAATAAATCTTCAAGGAGATGTCCAGTTGCAATATTCTGATTTCATGAAACTCATGGAATTTGCTGGATTCTATTCTTGGAAACCCATGTGTTTTCATCAAGCACATGACATGCCATATAAGATTAAAGTTTAGAATTGATAAAACATGCTATATTTTCTTTCAGAAAAAAAAATCACTAAATTTTATAAAATATGTAAATTACCATAGCACCCATATCTAGTACAGTTTACTAAAAGGAAGTAGAAAAAAACACTTATATGTGGATGTAAGTTCAATATAAATATTAAGTTGGTGAAAAATAGTCTAAGTGTTACAACTATAACAGATTAATCCCGGAAAATGGTGTAGCTAATGACCTATTCACTTTGAGTCTTAGATAACAATATAAAATACAGTTCTACTAACTGGGGTCTTTAATGAGAGATTAGGGTTGCCTGCATAGTGGTTATATCATCAAACTGAATTTATATCCTTATTTATCAGGGTCGTATTTTATGGTAAAGAGAATTCACATGCATGCATACACTGAATTGTTTTTTGTTGATGCTTGGATGAACTAGGCAAATGGATTGTCTCAAACAGGGCATAACAAGGGTGGTTTAGATCATATTATCAGGTGTCAGATGATTTTTTTCTGTTGCCCTCTTCTTCTCTATATATTTCTACTCTGATTTTTTAACTTAACACTGTTTTTATGAAAATTTAAAATTTATTTTTACCATGACATTTATTCTGCCCTATTCCACTATATTTTAGTACTTTAGATTTCATTCCTTGATGTAACACAGTACAATCAAATGTAAAAGTAGGAACAGAAAGCTCAGAATGCAGGGAAATGCAAAGCTTTGGTTAGGTTTATAACTAATGCACACATTTAAAATGCACCAGACACTCTTTTATTAGTTGTGTAGGTTTATCTAGCCTTTTTTCTCCAACACCTTACTCCTTTCTGCACTCATCTGGAGATGTTATAAATTTGTCTCCACTTTACAGACCAGGCAAGTGAGCTCAGAAAAGGTCATATAACTTGCCAGAAGTCGCGAAGTTAGTAAATAGCAGAAAAGGAATTTGAAAGGTAAAGCAGTCTAAATCCAGAGCCTGTGCACTAACTGTGAGGCCATCAGCATGATTACTAAAGGACTTATTACAGCTAGAGAGAACATTAATTTAACAGTCAGACCACTGCAGTATGGAGTATCTAATTGTGACCAATTGTAGAGAGCTAAGAGATTTGGTGACAGAATCCATAAAATTTTCATCATATTGATCCCTGTGAGGCCCAGAAATATCTGTGGCTATTGCATTTGTGAAGGAGTCTCAGATAATGAAGGGAGGAAGGTGAGCCACATGTGAAGTACTCATTCAGGAGTCAAAATGTGAAAAATACAAAGTTCCTTTAAAATAACAGACACTTTAAAGTAACAGACACTGAAGCCATTGATTTTGAGCATGCCTAATAGTTAATTTGAAAATATGAATAAAGCTGGAAAATGATTTTCTACCTTCTTTACAGCAGTGATGTGGAGGATTTTGTTGTTGACTACATCAAGGAAACAGATTTATGAAACCTCCCTTGTACAAAATATTGATTATATAATAAGTCAAGTTACATAACTACTTCTCACCCTCCTCCTTTCCCCAGAAGTAGTATATCCAGGGCTGAAAATCAAATATATTTCTCTTCCCACCAAATCCCTTATCAAATGTTGCTAAATAAAACCGTTTTTATAGATTCGTATAGTTGTTTCTCTTTTTAGATGTTGTGCTTTTCTTCTTGTTATAAACGTCTGTGTGCTGATCATAGAGACAAAGCAACAAGCTAGTGTTTTTCTCACATATAAAGAAATTTTAACAAGTGTCACGTTGCAAGCAAATTTAAAGTGTAATTGATAGCTGGGCATGGTGGCACATTCCTGTAATCTCAGCTACTCGGGATGCTGAAATAGGATAATTGCTTGAATCCAGGAGGCAGAGGTTGCAGTGAGCAGAGATCTCGCCACTGCACTCCAGCCTGGGCAACAGATGGAGACTCCATCTCAAAAAATAAATACATAAATAAATACATAAAATAAAATATAAAGTGTAATTGAGCATTCCAATTTCCAAGGTTCTGATCAACTTGTGGGTCTCTTTACATTCATGTTCATGAACTGAGCTAAAGCCAGTCCACAAAACCATGTGTGAATAGGGTCATTCATATTAATTTTGAATATTATCAAAAACAATAGATCAAAAAGAGTCCTTCTGTATAATGATATTTGAATAATTATCCCATCTTCCAAAATAGAAAATAGAAGTTCTAGTGGGAGTGGAATAAAGGTAGGGAGTGGTAATGATAACATAATAGCTAACATTAAAATCTAAGTGTTTTATAAATGCTTTGCATTTTTAACTCACTTTATTGGCACAGCAATCTTATCATCCCCATTTAATTCAAGAGAAAACTAAGGTAAAAAGTAACTTGTCACAGGTCTATAAATGGCTTATACATGAAACACCCAGGGAGTCTACTACTTTTTTCTCAGTTTACCCCATAGACTATGTATTTAAGAAATCATATTCCTTTGTCATGCACAATTCACATGTGATGCAAAGGTATTATATTTAAGGAAGAACAGAATTTGTTCAAATTTCTTTTTTTTTTTTTTTTTTTGAATTCTCACTCTGTTGTTCAAGCTGGAGTGCAGTGGCACAGTCATGGTTCACTGCAGCCTAGAGCTCCCTGGACTCAGGTGATCCTCCCACCTCAGCCTCCCTAGTAGCTGTGACTACAAGCATATGCCACCATACCCAGCTAATTTTTGTAGAGATGGTTTTTTCCGTGTTGCCTGACTTTGTCTGGAACTCCTGGGCTCAAGCTATCCACCCGTCTTCACCTCTCAAACTGCTGGGATTATAGGCATGAGCCACTGCTCCTGGCCTATTTAAATTTTTATAATTCAATCCTAATTTATTTTGTATCAATCACGTGGAAAGTCAATGTGCTATGTTTTTATTCTGATGTGAAAGCTGAAATGTATGGCCATGTATTATGTTTTCTCTGCAGAAACTACCTGGTTGACATTGCAAAAATATGAGTGAATGAAAGAAAATCAGTCATCACTCACTGCAGTTGCTCTTAAATCCAACTGCCTCAAGTAATTAAGAATATCCAAATAAAATCATTATAATATAAATATACAAAAAGAGAAATTTCAAAAAATTACAGTGAATATAGAAATATACAAGCAAGCTTTTAATATTTTTATGCTGATAAAAATATAGAAAAAATGGAAACAAAATTTGTTATTCCTAAAACTCTTCTGACCATACTTTGGCAAGCATGTATTTACAGAAAGTTATATTTATAGAAAATAATTTATTCCTGATGTTATTTCAACTCAAAATGATCAGTAAGACATGTTAACAAAGTTACCTGAATTAGTAAAAATGTAAAGAAAAACTGGGAATTTTAATATAGTTATTGCCTGTGAATATGAGCATAAAGAACATTTTTATTGTCAGAGTTGTTTCAAGTGTATTTATAGCTAAAGATCTCAAAGGATGTTTTATATTCATAATATTTTAGATTGTAACAGCTGTGTGACTTCAAAAAAAGTTATGGTTTTGAGAAACTATTAATATCAAGTTATGATTTTGAGAAACAATATTAATATTTAGTTATGAATAATGCTGTAACTTAATCTCATGGATCATAAAAGAAGGCTTAATTGCATCTGAAACATTTCTTACCCTGCTCTTACTTTTTTTTTGAGCCAAAGGCATTATCTTAACAGATATCGAGATACAATTATTCACCCATCACTCCTAAAGAAAAATATTTTATTATTGACAAATCTCTGCCTATACAAGTTAATAATATCCTCCAAACATATTTCCTCAGTGGGTAGAATATATAGTCCAATTTAGAAAAGGAAGACTTTTGCAATTGAAAGCAGATGAAGATTCTACATGAGTGTACATGCATATGCATGTATAGTTATTTATGAAAGTTCTATGATAGGATATGATAAATACAAAAGTAAATAGGATAAGACAGATGCCCTCCCAACAGCTATTTCAATTTCATAATCAAATATGTACATAAGAAGCATATGGGATTTTAAACAATATTTGAGAGTAAAAGATAGGAAGTGGACTGAGCATGAAGGCAACCAGTTTAAAGATTTTCATTTTCAGATGTTAATGTCATGCTATATGACCATATTACAGCAGCCAAATTAGTCTACAGGGCAGAATGTATTTCTATTTCAGTACCATTTGTAATTGGAAATAATTGTTCACAAGGTTGTATTTAATTAAGATCTAATAGGTAGCTATATAGTTTTAGAAATACAGAATAATAGTAAAATAAAGGATTTAGATTACCTAGTCATCTTGCTTTTCAAGGCAAAACTTAGTCCAAAAAATTCCCAATGATGCATGATGTGTGTGTGTGTGTGTGTGTGTGTGTATGAATATATGATATGTATGTATATATAAACATATAGTCTGTGGTCATTTAAAGAAAACTGCAGTGTAGGATTCATGGCCATTCATTCACATAGTCCCTACAGTCCTCTGAGCATACCAAAGACAATTTCATTTGCACTTTCTGTAAGAATTATTAAATATTAGGCTACAGTTATAGCTCCCAGTTAAGGTGTGTGATTAGTAGACTGTTAATGGTATCTTACGTAAGTTTCTCTTTTTGTACTCTTAATTATTTACCTTTATTTGTAACCTTAAATTAGGCCATAGATATATGCCAGATGAGAACGGATTTTTCCATATTCTTCAACCTGAATAATTTATGTTTATAATTAACCCAATTCAACAAGTATTAAGTATATATTATGTATAATGTTTGTATTGAGGATAGTAAAATAGTTCATCTCTTAAGGAGTCTGTTTATATTAATAAAAACATATTTGGTTTTTATTATCATGTAGATGAGAATTCCTAATTGCACAAAACAGTATATACCTTGACTGTTTATATAAAGACATTAATTAAAGCATATAATAAATCTCTAAACTGAGCTTTCAGGCAGTCTCTAGGACCACATTTCTTAGCTTTGTAAATTTTTCTCACAAGCCCAGTCCCAGAAAACATGCAGCCTCTGCCATTACCAGGTTTCCTGTCTGCCCGCTTCAGACCCACTCCCAGGATGGTCGGTTCTGGTTGACTGATCTTCGGTCACATGTCTGCCCCCTAGTGGTAAACGTGGTCAAGAACTGGTTCTTGGATTCTATACTAGGAAGATGGGATTCAGATTGTGAGGAACTATCAAACAGTCAGGGGGAGAGGTGGAAAACGGAGATAATTAAGGGGTAGCATATGGTAAAAGGGTAAAGAAAACAAAAAAGAGAATAATATATTAACATACATCATATATACACACATACATGTGCATATATATATTGAGTGCATGTGTGTGTGTGAACAAAAAAGGAATGATCCTCTTTTCTCCACTGGTCACAGGTCCTAGTTGGCAATTATAAATTCCAATTCTAAGCCTTGATTTCTGGACCTACATATATGAACCCATAGCTATTTCAAGAAAAACTGTACCTTGCTTCTATCAGTAGTTCTGAGGATATACTAATTCCAGGATGATAGCATTTCTACTTAGCAATGTGTTGTGTCCAAGCTTGAATTAAAACAGTCTTGGATCTTTTAACCATTCTATAAGATCAGCTGCTTCTAGATGATGTAATAGTGTGATAAAATTAGAGGTCCCTGGGAGCATTCATCAACTGTATTACTCTTTTCACTGTAAAATCAGGTTTTTTTTTGTTTGAAGTAATGTGTATGATAACATGACGGTAAGCAAAAACTCAGTAAGATGGTGTTGCTGGTAGAAGCATAGCCATTAGAAAAGGCAAATCCATATCCAATAAAGGGGTTTATCACAGTGAGGAGAAGGTGTCTTCTCTTTAATAGAAAGGATTTGATGTAATATGCTTGTTTCATGGAGAATACCTGGTCTCCAGCTATACTGTATCATGATAGGGCCCAAGTCAGATGGCTGCAGCTAGCCACTGGGCCATTCAGCCATGGTGGTAACTCCATCAGTCTTAATCATGAGAATCCCATTTTGTCAGGCCTGTGACCCTGAAACCACGGTCACTTCTTTATGCACATTGAGAAAAATGACATGGTGGCAAGGGAAACAGGCTGATATCTACAGTTCGTTCACCAGGTTACTTAAAGTCTCTTATAGAGTGTAGACCAAAACATTAGTCCTTGCTCAGAAGTAATATTCAAGAAATTTTGATATTTTATTATCAAAATTGACCCTGATAAACAGTACAGATCCTTTGGGAGAAGGTTTTCATATTATCTATCATGATTTAACGAACTACCCTAAAACTTAATAACAAAAAACAATGTTTTAATATGCTTATAGACACTCATGGGCCAAGGACTTAGATAACAATATGGATGACCCTTCTTTGCTCTGCAATATTTGGGGTCTCAGCCAAGATGACTGGTGACAATGATGTTCTGGTAAACAATTTCTTTTGTTAGGGAAATAAAAGCACTGATCTCTGGGGTTTGCCAATTTCTCTGATGTAAATACTTCCACCGTGGTTGATTTCAAGCTACCAACATGATGTTACTAAATGCAGAGTTGGAAAAAGATTCATAATACTTAACCATTTTATAGTATTTCTACCTTTTAGGTAAAATAGATGTAAACAACCCAAGGAACATATGTAATACTGACATGTAATAAAAATAATTAGGAATTCATACACTGCAAATGTTTATCTTTTAAAAATATTTTTATTTAGTTATAAGCTTACATAATTTAAGCATAATAATTGTGCTTAACCACCCACTCATAAAACTCCTGAAAATTAATGATCAGCTCCCAAAGCCAGAAGAACATCTGCTCTAGCAAACCATTTGCAGGCGATAACTGAAATATTTGGGGTCAGAAAGATTCGCTTGTGAAGTGCATTCTTCATGCTCATGTCTGGCACCTGAGTTGGAATAGCTGAAGGACAGGCAGACTCAGTTGGAACTTTACACAAGAGAACCTACACATGCCTCTCCAGCATGATAGTCTTGGAAAACTCAGACTTCTTTCATGACAGCTCAGGGACTTAAGGGCAAATGTTCTGGTCTACCAGTTGGAAGCTACCTGGCCTTTTAGGACCTAAGCTCAGAAATCACAAAATGTGACTTCTGCCATACTATGTTGGTCAAAACAGTCACAAATCCACCCAAATTTAAGTGGAGGGAACATATCTCTCAATAGCAGGAAAGTAAAAATGTTGGTGCTATACAACCTCACCTTAACTTTTAAAAAATCTCACTCAGGTATAAGATTTGGAGAAGGCCAAGACAGTTCACCAGGTGACTCAAGTCAAATTTTATTCCTTCATGTCTACAGATTTTATTATTATTAATATTTTTATTTCAGTAATACAACCTAATTCTTGCTGTCTTATTAACAACCCTAGAATCAGTTAGCTATCACAAAGATCCCGTCTAATAGATCAAACCATTCTTTCTGTTACAGTAACCATACATACCTTAGCTTAAGTGGTTAAATACTATTACTTAGTCTCCGCCACTGCATTATTCTGTCATCCCCAGAGAAATCAAAGGGTTCCTTTAAGGACTAGCATCTCTCAATTTTTATTTTTTATCTGTAAAGAATCTCTGTTCTGGCAATTGTGTAGGTCCTGTGTTGTCTTCTTTCCAATCTGTTTCCCAGTGCCTTAGTGAAGATAGTGTCACTTTGGTCATCTCAAAGGAAACAGCAAGGGAGTGAGCTAAATTTGCCATTTTTAACTCCAAAATCATCAGTTTCCTTCTACCCAATGAATTTCTAGCCTGTATTCACTTGTTTTAGGCCACTACTGAGTTTATATTTTCATTAACCCATGAAGGAAACAATTATAACCACTTTCTGGTATTTGACATCAAAGTTAAATTCAGATTATTTGAGAAATATACTCATATTGATTAATTTAACCAGATCAAAAATGCTGTTCCCCTCTTCTGTTTCAGTAATATCAGCATCTACATATATTTTTAGATTTCTGAAATTAAAATTAGCAAAAACATACAGGTCTATTGATGTGAAAGCCTTCTCTTTTTTTAGGTTAGACTTTGTTATTTACCTCTTAATATTTTAGAAATCTGGAGGCAGAAGGAGGTGTTTGTGGTAGGACATGAAGTGCAGAGGTTTCTTCTTATAAGACAACTGCTTTAAGTAAAGTCATAACATGGCCATTAAGACAAATAGAACTGGATTCATCACAGAAGCAGGAAGACTCATTGGGATTGAGAGTATCAGAGTAACTCAGACACCTCTGAATCTTGCCAAATGTCAATTTTATAGTTCTTAGGGGTCTGCCTTACATTGACACCCCATTTCCAGATAGATCAGGTGATTATTTATGTAACTATCTCATCCCCATGTACCAGGGAAGACAATCTCCCTTCTTTTATGTTAATTTAACCTTTGGTTCTGTCAAACCTGTTCAGGTCAAGTATCCCAGATATCCATTTCTCTGAAGAATTTTGCCTGTAAAGATGCAAACTATTGCTTTAATCAGTACTTATTTATACATTTAGTAAACATACATGAGCATCTACCATGTGCCAATCTTATAGGCACTAAAGATACAGCCATGAACAAAACAAATAAAAAGTTTTATTTCCTTACTGACCTTACATTAAATTTTGAAAGATAGTAAGCCAGATAAATAACATTAATAAATATGACATTAGATAGGGACAAATGCTAAGAAGAACAAACAAAGCAAGGAAGGAGATATCCAGTGTTGTAGGTAGCCAGGGAAAGCCTCATTGAAAAGTGGCATTTGAGTTAAAACATGGAAGAGATAGTGGAGTGAGAATCATGCAGATATCTGAAAGAGAATGTTTTACGTAGAGAAAATTAGAAGTACGAAGCCCCTGTTGTGGGGACATGGATGTTTAATGTGTTAAAAGCAAAACTAACAAAACTAAACACAAAAAACTGCAAGGTAGCCAAGCCAATGTAGCTATACTGCAATGAGCAAGAAGAAAAATAGATGAGTTCAGAATATTTAGATCCCTTTGGGAAGTATTAAGGACTTTGGCTTTCACTTGAGCCCAATAAAAGACATTAAAAATTTAAGCAGAGGTGTAAATGACTTAACTCAAATTTTAACTTAAATGTGTTTTGAGAATAGCCAGAAGATGAAAGACTGAAAGCCGGAGGACCAGTTAAGGAGCTATCATAATAATTCAAGGGGAGACTGTAGGCCTTGACCCAAATGTTAGCAGTGGATGTAGAGGCAAGTGATCAGAATCTAGAAATTTAGGGATCATGAAAGAAAATGCTTACAAATACTGAATTATTAACTTTAAGCTGGTTAAAGAGACAATGAGGGCATGTTGACAGTTAAAAGTTTGACTTGCCAAATGTGAAGAGTGTGATCAAAAGATTTGGTTGGTCTCTAGTGGCAGATGTCCTTTATAGCTTCATTGTTGTGTTTCTTTTCCTAGAGGGTGGGCATTTTATATTTCTAAATATTGCACAGTAATATTGATATTACTATATATCTAATATTGATATTACTATATTGATATTACTAATTGATATTACTATATATAATATTACACACAGATGTGCAATATTAGATGATATGTTTATTGAATTAATATATTAAGTAAGATCCTTATAATTTACAATTAGGAAAAAAACAGTTTTCATTGTATTATAAAGCTTGCTTCATTATTTATGTCATCAGATTGAAGGATAGATGGACATAATAATGTTAATCAGCCTGAGCTTTTAGGAAATAATGCCAATTAACCATGGCCACAGGCTTAGCTTTTATATAAGCCAAGCCTGTATGAGTCATATAAAACTATATGAGATAGGGAAATTTAACTCATTTATTAATATTTCAATTCATTCAACAAATATTAATTGCATACCTATAGATGTTGGGAATTGAGCTAACAGCCACATAAAGAAAGGATCAAGAGAATTGAGGCAGACACTGTGCCAACTCTCATGGAGCTTTTATTGCAATGGAAAAATAGAATGAAATTTAGTAGAACAATTTCTGTAAATGGTACATCATGAAATATTCTGAAAAAAAAATTAGTAAGGGATTGAAATAGAGACGTGTGGAAGTGGAGAAAAGGAGAAACTTACTTAAGATAGTAGTGAGCAAATGCATTGTTGAGAGATGATGTTTAAGCTGAGACTTAACGAATGAGAAAGAGCTGGTTAAATGAGGAACCAAAGAAGGAGTACTTTAGGCAGAGGATACAGCATAAGCAAAGGCTTGACATACTGAGGACCTAAAAGCAGGCCAGGAAGGCAGGAACATAGTTTGCTAGGGAAAACTGACATCAGATGACACTGGAAAAATTGGAGATCATGGAGATCTCCATAACCTATGTCAAAGAGCTTGGATTTAAGCAATGGACACATGTATCTATAGAATTCAAGAGAATAGAATACCATCATATAATCAGAGACGGATAAATTTTAAAAGGCCCCTTGAAAATATCAGGTCATTTTCATACTGAAAAACAAGTAATATTATTTTGACCCTTAACTATGCCTCTTACCTATTGATTTATGCATGTTTAGTGTCTCAGATAAGGGTGTTCTTTGTGCACAATAATGGCAGAGTTTTCTGACACTTCGAGATATAATTAGTGACAGCAAATGTAAAGAAACCAACCAAAAAAAAGTGATACTAATGTGTGACACTGAATCTAACACCAGTATAGTGAAAACCAAAATTTTAAACTTTTAGTTTTTATTAAACTTTTAGAAAAAAATATTGAAAAAAAAAAAAGTTGTTTTCTTTACCTTTTCTACCTCCAGTGTCTTATATCTGCTTTTAAATCTTTTGTTTGGATAATTTCTACTTTTTTCTTTCTTTTCTTCTTCTTCTTCTTCTTCTTCTTTTTTTTTTTTTTTTTTTTTTTTTGGCCTAAGTAGACACCACTTGTTAGCCTATGTTTTTCACTATTCTTCTGAAGAACTTTCCTATAATTCTTACCAGTTGTATGTGGTTCTTCACTAGTAAAATTATAACAACTAATAATAACCCAACAGTTTTTCTTCTCATATATTTTTGTTTTTACCAGTAAAACTTCTTTTGAAATGAAAACAAATATGAAACTCTAATTCACAAAACATTAAAAAGCAGAAATTCTCTGGCAAATGCTGAGTGTAGAGACTGAAACGGCCTGAAAACTATTCAGGAACTTTCACTCGACCTCTGTCATGGCCCCAGAGGCTACTCTGGGGAAAACATAGATTCAAATATAGACAACTTAAAACTGTATCCTTAAATTTCTTTCCTGAACTGACAATTGAGAATCTCAGTTACTGTGTTCTAATTGCTTGCATATATTTTTTATAAAGAATAATTGTGAATAAAACCATGTGATTATTTAAGTTAAAATGACATTATAATGATTATGCTTATTTTATTCAATTCAAATAATTTTAATGGCCAAATGTAAATGAAATAAATTTTGACTTTTACTGTCATCCTCTAAAAAGATCATGATGCATCAAGCAATGTTCTTTCATCATTATCGTACCTATTTTGTCAAGTGTACTATTTCTACTGAATCCATACTGAAATTATTAAATTTTCTAGGGGACTGCATAACATTTGCATTACATTTTTAAATTCAGTAATGTGTTATAAGATCGAATACAATTTATGTTTAACGTATTTTATAAACCCTGTTTTAAACAGGTTTGTGCCTATTTGTTGCCACTTGTAGCGTAACCTGCAGCTAATATTAGATACTATGGAAGCCTGTAACGTTTTAAGGGGGAAATCATTTTGTAGGTATTAGTGACTTGTATTCATAAGACTAATTGCAATTTCTGTTAAACCCAATAGCTATTACTGGAGCATTTGGAGTGCCTTGTGTCACGACATGAAAGGTCACTAAGAATGACGGTGGTAAAACGGCAAGCCCAGTCTCCCTCAGGAGTATCCAGTGAAGTGGAAGTTCTCAAGGCACTGAAATCTTTGTTTGAGCACCACAAGGCCTTGGATGAAAAGGTATAGTACGGATAACAGATTCAAACTTAACTGCACTTTTGTCATTAGCATCAAGCTCTTTCTCTTTATCCATTGACTCACCTGACTCTTAAAGTCAGTCAGTTGAGGCATACATTTGAGTTATATGAAAAATCATTTTAAAAAGTGAAATGGATTACTGTGTGTATTTTGGTAATATTCATAACCTTCTTCTTTATGTAAACCACTGAATCTATGGCTTATCAGAATTAGACTTCTATTATGGTACATTATAGCCCTAGTTCAGATGGCATTTGAAATGTTGAATCCTCTCTCTTTCTGTCTTTCAAACCCTGCTCATTCTTTATACATTCCAAAATAAGAGACTACTAAGTGAAAATTATATCTATTTTGAAATATAAATTGGATGTTCTTTAACTTTTAGACATTTATTTTAGGAGCATCTGATTTTCTAATGTCTCTAATATCTTAGTTTTAAATATTCATTTGAAGAGTCTCTGCATGTAACATCATAAGATATTAGTAGAAAAATCTGTTTAGATATTTTTAAAAGTAGCTGTAAGCTTCTCTTAGCTGTTACTCAAATAAGTTATACTGACATATATAAACCAATTTGATGATAATATCCTTTTGAGATTAGGAAGCCTTATGACATGATTTCAATTTTGTGAAATTTCAAGGACTTAACTTTTAAAAATTAATAAAGCTTTAGGAGTTAGAGTGGAAATTGGGACACTTCATTGTAAAGTATCTGACAAGTTCTGAGCATTAAAATCCAAACTAGGGATTATTTCGCAGTTACATCTAGTTTTTAAGCATGCAGACATTTTTGTTCTGTTTTATATTTATCTACATTTATATTTTTATCATTGGTCTTTCAGATGTTCTGAGAACGGGATTATGTGGAGTGTGTACATGAGGATAACTATAATTCTGTCTTCTAGAGTATTAAGAAATTGTATCTCATTTTTATTTTAGCAATGAGAGGCAACTAGTATAAAAATTATTTTGAATAAAACAAAAATGAATATTATATAAACATTCTTGCTAAATATGACATCAAATATTTAGTATTCAATATTTAGTTTCATATTATATTTTCTCTCTTTTTATAAAAGCACATTGCTAAGAATTTGCAAGAGTTTATATGTATAGAATTTTTAGTATGTATCAGACTCCTTGGCAGAAGTTTGACACACAAAGATAAATGAGATATTCTTATTATGACTGAGAAGTTCAGAGTCAGTGCTAGGAATTCACATATCAATGAAAAACAATTCTTAAAAAAGTATTTACACCACAATATGTAGTCACAGAAAAAGTTGTGACTGTGTGAGTAATGACAAAGACAAAGATGTCTTCAAGAGAGGTCAACATTTGATCCAGGTAAGAAAGAATGATTAAGGGTTTTTTAAGCAGAGAAGGATATTCTAAGCATCAGTACCAATACAGAAAATAACCCAGAGCTATAAGAAAAGAAGGACCCATTCAGAGAAAATTTAAGAGTTTTAGATGACTTAAATGAAGGTGCTAGAGAATTTATGATTTGAGATGTTCCCTGTATGCATTACCGCATCACTTAAGTGAGGGATGCTTTTACAAAAGAATGATTCTTTATCAGAATAGAAGTAATAAACAGCATTTAAGACAAATAACCTGATCATGTGGATACCTTTAAGAAGGAATGTTGTACAACTAAATCTAGAAATAATTTACTTTACAGAACTTCAGTGGGCTTAGCATAACTAAATGTGTTGGTCTATCATGTGGCCCTAGGAACTATAATAATATGTATTAACTCACCAGAGGTCTCCTGAACATTGGTGAGTTTAGGGGCAACTGAAGTGATTATCAGCTAGTGATTCTCAGTGGCCTAAAGAAGAAATGTTATGAGTTGGAGCTCTGGAGTCAGACGATCTGGACAAGTGACTCAAAGCATTTTGTCTTGAACTACGATAATAGTAGTACTGAACTCAGAGTTGTCATGAGGATTAGATATGATCTGATATGCAAATCTTTCAGCCAGTGCTGAGCATATGGCAAATCCTCAGTGAATATTTGTGAATATTATTATTAACAGGAATAAATATCAGTATTTGATAAAACTTTCAAACCAAGTTAAGATTTGGTATTACTCTTGATCAGATGCTTCATTAAAATAGCATTTCATTTAGTTATCAAGGGACTAATGTGTGTCTAAGTGCCTTCAAAGACAATATCCCTAAGAATAACTCACAGCTTCTCACAGGCTTGAGGAGGGATGCGAATATAAGCATATAAACAAGTAAATACAAATATCTGGAAAGTCAGTAAAAGATATAATTAACCATGCCTTGAGGACAAAAAACAAACAACTTTGTCTAGAAGGATTAGTATATATGCAGAACTAAATAAGCTTTACAAGGATTGAGTATAGCTGTAGATAGTTGCAGTGATTCATAATTGTAATTATTAATGTCCACTTATTTATATATCCACTGAATTGTAGGGTAGAATATTCATAATTAGCTAAAACCAACAGTAATTTTGAAATCATTCTATAATGTGTTCACCAATTCCATGGGTTGGAAAACATGAGACATATACTTGTGTTTTTCAATTACTCGGAAATCATTGACTATTTAAAAAAAACATATTGGACATGTATAGGAAATGTAAACCAAAACAAATTTAATATATATGGCTTCCATATATTTTTTCATTATCAAATATCACAGTATGAAAAATGAATTAGAGCTTCGGGTCTGAGGAGATTTCCTCAAAAATATTTTCTGTCATGGGAGTGATAATTCCTGAAATGTAATCCTGCCATATATTAATTTCAGTTTGGAATGTGTATTTCTTCCATCAAGGTCTCTTTATCCTGAACACGTGTCATTTTTAGAAACTTATTTTAATCTTTAGGGATAAAATTTATATGGCTTTGAAACAGCTTTTGGGGGCAAAACAAAAATTGATGTAATGAATGAAATTAGAAATAAAAAAATAGTTGCATATAAATAATAATAGAGTTGCACTATAGGTCTGTAAATAATAGGTTTTAACTTGAGGACTAGAAAGACAATAGATTAATTGAAAGTGGTTCAATCATTTTAAAAATCAGAAAAATTATATATAGAGCTAAAGCTCTCAACTGTGTACCAATATTTAGGAAAAAATGAAACTATTTATGGCTTATCAATCATTTCTAGATAGCTTCACAAGAACATAAAATCCATCAAGAAAAATAAATTGTGGCATTCTGCCAGTGTGATATTCCAAGCAGAGAGAAAACCAGAAAGACTTTCAGAGAAGCCATTATTTTTTTCTTTTAATGCAATTCAAGCCAAACAGACAAAGTAAAATGTTAGGACTCTTTATACCCTGGAAAGAAAACTCACCCCACCAACAATTTTTCCTTACTAAGTTTTGCAGAGACAAGTACAAGACAAGATTTAACATATTTTATTTTCCTGAGTATTACCCCAAAATTAAAGACACAGAGAATAGTTCATACTCATATAAATATGAGTTTTATATAAAAGCCCTGTATTGGTATTTACAGCATCAATTTTTGAATTTATAACATAACTCAAAATATAGTCAGATTTTTAAAATATTCTTGTAAAACTGTTTTAGATTTATTACTTTGTTGACAACATAATCTCAATTTGTAAACCACTAATCTAAATGTATTGAGGGATGATTCTTTTATTTTCATATTGTTTGATAAACGTGTTAATCTTTATTCCTTAAAAACTCACTATAATGAGAATATAAATGCTTAACTCGTAGTAAGTAGAAAACCGTTTGGAACTGTCTTAAGAGTTTCAGTTTAGCAAAAGAAAGTCAGAAAGATACTTGAACCTATCATATAGCCTAGATTCAACTATTTCTTATATGATGTGAATGACTCTTGTAGAAAGGTTTTAATATGTCAGTATTTTAAAATACGGTAACTTCCTCTGTCTACAGTAGTTGAATTGTGATTTTATCAATGTTGTGTATGGCAAGATTATTAATATATTTAGATTGCTTCATATTGCTGTTCTCATTAGCCAAGTTTACTAGGCTGTCTTCAAAATACTCGTATTTTACAGTTGATATTTTAGAATATGGGAATCCTGTTAAACATCACACATCTGCTGAAACCTTTTTTGATATATGCATTCCACACGTCAGCTATCCTACTCATTTTCATGACTTTGGGATATTTACTACTTTTGTGTATATTGAAAATTCATAAAAAAGTATTCTCCAAATGATCAAAGATTTCCTGCTATGTAACTAGTGTTTGGTTATTAATTGGCATTAATTACATGTATTTTGTTAACAATTGGATATTTGTCTAACAGAAATAATACTTGGCAGTTAATCTCTAGCTCAATATTATGAAAGATCCTGTGCAACTGTTTTAGACATCGAATGTCCTTTATGTGTGTATTACTATTTTTAGAGAAATTGAATATAACAAAATATAATTAATATTAAAATTCCCACTTGGACATTTTTATTGCTGATTCAAGGTCTATTTCATGACTTAAATGCATTCATTCATCTGAATATATGTGTTATTGTAATGCAATGCTGAAATATGATTTAGATTTTTAAAAATCTTAATTAGATTCTAGGTTAATAGGACATTACTGACTTTTTGTTTGTTTGCTAACTAGAAAAATAATGTTATAATTCCAACTTAAATGTTTTTATGCATCTGAGTTTTCATGTTCCCTGTTAAATCTTACTAGAGGAGAAAAATACCATATATTAAAATATACTGTCAGTAAATTAAAAAATGAAAGCTTATAGGAATATAATTATGTATTAAAACACATATTAACTGCACAAACACTGTAGCATTCACATGAAAAACCTATATTAATTTATAAATAATCAAAATTCCACCATGAATGTCATCTTAAGTTAAACTTATAAAGTTTGTTGATTTTCTAAGGAAAATTGAACTACTGTAGTCATTCATTTTAATTCAGCAATATTTCTTTCTCTGAAATGTTTACTTGTGAAATATACATAAAAGGACATATTTATAGATCTAAACATACAATAATGAAAACAATTTTAGAAATCATAAGGAATCAAGAATCAAAGAAACATTTTTTTTTCAGTTAAGTAAGAAACATGTATAAATTATATAACTTCAAACCAAACTATACAGAAATTTTAGTTCTTATAAAATACAATGGTGTAACCTTTGGTATCTGGAAGCTCATTGAAAGTTCCACAACACTCAAGTACTTTACAATTCCTCAAAAACAAAGTAGACCTCTAATTAATACAAAGCATAGGAGCAATGAACATTTTTCAGGTTCTAAAAGGCCTTTCCTTTAGGTGAAGGATTTTTGAAGTTAGATACTAAGTGCCAAATGAAAATTCACTTATTTTATAGAAATAGAGAAAAAGGTGGGGTATTGTTTTCTCTATTTGTCATGCTTAATCAGTGACTGTTTTTCAGATGAATTCATAATATACTTTTGAACTTTGTCTCCACTTACTATGAATCAGAATTCAGAACAAGACAAGTCAATCTCCAACCCCATCTGAAGCTCTATCAGGGAACCACCAAAAGGATTTGCTTACAAGGAAATCCCTTGATGCAGGGACAATACGAGGTGACAATGTATTCATTGTATTTCTGCCAGGTTTAGTATTCTGAGCACTTAGGGATATAAATACCTTAATAATTTGCCAAATTGACTGTCTCTGATGATGTTAATGATGGGTTTAGCACAGTTTAATATGGATGGGATGTACATTACTGCACATATTTGATTTTTCTTCTAGGTAAGGGAGCGACTGAGGGTTTCTTTAGAAAGAGTCTCTGCACTGGAAGAAGAACTAGCTGCTGCTAATCAGGAGGTAACATGCCACACTTTCTCCTCTTTTGAGGTGCAATATTGCTCACATTACATCCCTTGTGTTTCACGTCACTTTTATTAAAACTGTCACGAAAAATAAATTACATTCTGTCTATGCCATTGAACAAGGCTTGTTGAAATTAGTTGCCAGAGTCTTGTTTTCTGATTTTTGGTTATTTATATGTGTCACTACTAGACCAAAGGAAAATTACCAAGAGCTAGTGACATGTGAGCTAGAGAGATGAAGATTTAGAAAGACTGCAGGCAGAACGTCAGTCCTTTCAGGAAGGAAAACACAGATCCAAAACTGGAACACATATCAAATAACTGTTAAACTTAGAAAATGCTGCAAATAAAAGTTAACTCCTTGGAGAGATATACTTCCCCTCAGGTCCTGCCTATTCTTGTCTTCTAAAAGCACTGCACCCATATTTAGTGACATCATTTGAATCCACTCACAGCTCCATAAAAAGTATTTTCAATCATCTTTTTTAAGATTTAAAGAGTTATTTTCTCTTCAGAAGATTTTGCTTCTCTTATGTTTCAGTACACAAATTATCTTGGATAATCAGTCATACATATTAAATAAATGTGTTTATATGTATATAAATGTGTATATATATATATGTGTATTTACATATACATACATATATGTAAATATATATATATATATATATATATATATATATATATATATATATAAAGAGGGAGAGAGAGAGAGAGAGAAACAAATTTAACCTGTGTCAGCCACTAAAATAGTCTCATCTCTTCTTTTCTCTGATATTCATAAGGTTACTTTTTTCCTAGAAGTTTATTTCAGTCATATAGTATTGGTATTGCTAGTATTGGACATACTAAAATAATTTAGCAAAATCTTCCTACTCTTAAATAACCAAGGGTAGAGGGGAGGGAAAAATGAAGAGGGCTGATCAATGGGTACGTATTTTCAGTTAGATAGAAGAAATATGACCTAGTGTTCAATAGATCAGTAGGTTGATTATAGTTAACATTGATCTAATGTACTTTTCAAAATAGCTAGAAGACAGTAATTTAAATGTTCCTAGCAAAAAGTAAAGATAAATAGTTAATGTGGTAGATACTCCAAATACCCTGATTTGATATTTAACATTATATGAATGTATCAAATTATCACAAGTACCCCCCAAAGTATGTACATCTATTATGGATTAATTAAAAATACATAAATAGATTTATAAAAAGGTGTGAGAGGCTAATATCAGTGATGATATGTCTTATAAAGGGATTTACAAGATAATGTTTACATATACATTATGCATACAGATAAATACACATTTTCAAACCACTCAATAAATCTTGTCGGTAAAACTCCTTTGTTCTTTAAAATAAGCTAGGTTAATTAAATGAGTGTACATATGCTTTTGTTTGTTCCAATCATAACAATTTAAACTTTAGAAATAAGGACTTTCAGCTAGAAGGATAGTAAATTCTATGTTAATTAAAGGCTAGCAGTGTTGAAAGCGTTAATGGTAAAATAACCATTTTTAAAATGGAAAAAAAAGCTTTTTGATGACCAGATTCAGCTTAGTAAACAGGATGGTTTAGAAAAAAAAAAACAAATAGGAGATCGATACCTCCCAATCATCATACAAGGAAAGAACTTCTAGAATAATAGGTAATGACAATGATAACTCAGTCTTTTAAAGGGATAGAGTGGATTAATTATCTGTGGGATGGAATGTATTTGTTCCTGAAACTATCAGAAAAAAAGGAAAGTTAAATGTGTATTCATTTTATATTTTATTAATGTTAATTGGGATTTTTATTTGTGATAAAATATACATTTATTTTGCATGCATTTCTCAAAATATTTTATTGATAAGGGCAAACAAAAAATTTGGTGGCTACTAATATAAAAGCATGACTTAATATGACAGTGATAGAATTTCTATTTGTCATAAAAAAGGTATGATAAGACCAGTAGGCTAAAGTAAGCTGAAATAAGTGTCCCATAAATTCAAGTGAAGCTCTGAAGATTTGCTCCAGACCTAGCAACTAAGTAGTTACTTCAATTATGCATAAAACCAAACAGCAGCACTTGAGAAGAAAAGTAAAGGAAAGATTTATGACTTTCCTGGAATATAGTTTTATCCTTCAAGTATTATTGTATTATTATACTCTCTCATACACAGTATGGTACATTTGATTGATTTTACATAGATTAAAAATAAGTTTTGACTCCTTAACATTCCTGTATATCTATGACAGAGTTTTCTGAATGCATCTTGTTTTGTTTAAAATCATCTGTACAAAGAAGAATCACTTGCATAAGTAAAAATCATGCCTGTTAGTAATTATTGTGCTCATTATTAATTTTCATATCTTTCAATTTTGCCGTTGATTTTAACTAATGTCCTTGTGGTTTAACTTGAATTCTTGTTTAGAAAATCACAAGTCCAGCGATAAAGGAAATTTAATTTTCTAATAATATATTGTTTATAAATATTAGTGATTCTTTTAAGAGAGCAATTAGGAAAAAAGTCAACTTTAACTTTTTAATAAAATTGATATTTCAAAATGAAATTTGAAAAAAAATCAGAAGGGACTGATTGAGTTCTTGATTCTCTATAGTATCAGCAATTGGTATAAGAAATCACGCCGGGTGCGGTGGCTCAAGCCTGTAATCCCAGCACTTTTTGGGAGGCCGAGGCGGGTGGATCACAAGGTCAAGAGATCGAGACCATCCTGGTCAACATGGTGAAACCCCGTCTCTACTAAAAATACAAAACATTAGCTGGGCATGGTGGCACATGCCTGTAATCCCAGCTACTCAGGTTGAGGCAGGAGAATTGCCTGAACCCAGGAGGCGGAGGTTGCAGTGAGCCGAGATCGCGCCATTGCACTCCAGCCTGGGTAACAAGAGTGAAACTCCGTCTCAAAAAAAAAAAAAAAAAAAAAAAAGAAATCACTATTAAGTAAAGCATCACATATTGATGATAACAAGATATATTTATAAACCTAATAAAATACGTTTAGAAAAATTCATACTATTAGCATCTTTAGGAATATGAATTAGGTGACTTTTGAATGTTGGAGGTAGTTTTAAAAACAAAGAGCAGATTTTCATGAAAAAGAAAGTTTAAAAAAAATCTTGGCCAGATTTGGTGGCTCACACCTTTAATCCCAAAATTTAGAAGGCCAAGGCAGGCAGATCACAGGGTCAGCAGTTTGAGATTATTCTGGTCTACATCATGAAACCCCATTTCTACTAAAAATACAAAAATTATCTCAATGTTGTAGCATGCACCTGTAGTCCCAGCTACTCGGGAGGCTGAGGCAGTAGAGTAGAATGGCTTGAAACCAGGAGGCAGAGATTGCAGTGATCCAGGATTGCACTACTTCACTCCATCCTGGCAACAGAGCAAGACTCCATCTCAAAAAAATAAATAAATAAAATAAAATATATATATACACACACACATATATTTATTTATGGAGCCAAACAAAATTATATAACATAGATGAAAATAATCAGGAACCACAGCAAAAGTCTTACATATAGTTAAATGAGCAAGGAGCTGGAGAAAGTTTTATTTGATGCTTCAGATTTAACAAATTTATTTTTCTTTGAGACAGGGTCTCACTCTGTTGCCTAGGCTAGAGTGCAGTGGCACAATCAAGGCTTACTGCAACTTCTACCTCTCAGCCACAGGTGATCCTCAAACCTCAGCTTTTTGAGTAGCTGGGACTATAGTTGTACACCACCATGCCTAGCTAATTTTTTTGATATTTTTTGTAGAGATGGAGTTTTGCCATGTTTCCTCAATTGGTCTTGAATTTCAGGGGTCAAATAGTCCGCCCAACTCAGCCTCCCAAAACACTGAGATTTCAGGCATGAGCCACCATGCCCGGCAATGCTTCTGATTTTAAATTGAATTTAAAATTTATTTACAAGTGTCCCTTGAAATTCAAATCTATTTGTTTTCTGAGTTCATATTGCCATCTTCAAGAGGAAGGGTGCCACATTATAAGAATCTGTTTGATTCCTTAGTTTCTGGTAATTATAGTGAAAATTTAGTTATAAAAATTTGTCTAAACATATTTTTTTCTGAATTAATTCAATTCCCAAAATCAAAAAGGAGAATTAAGAGGAGAGATCTAGATTTTGAATGATATCTTGATGTAGTCACACATACACATATATGCATATGTAGAATCTGAAAAAACTATACAGTTTATTCTATCATTCATTGTATCATTTTAATAGACTTTATTCTCTCATCTATATATCATTATTATACATATAGTCTCCTTCTGCCTCTGCCTCTGCCTCTCCCTCTCCCCTCTCCCCTCTCCCCCTCCCCTCTCCCCTCTCTCCCCTCTCCCCTATCCCTTATTCCTTCTCCCCTCTCCCCTCTCCCTCTCTGTAGTGTTTGAATTTTTTATTAACTTCTCATTAGTCTTATAAACAAAACAATAAAATTGTTTGAGTCAGATTTTATTCTCCATAATGATATTAATACTAGATCATTTTATGGATCACTTAATAGTAATGATCCCTCGGTAATTGCTAAATACATACAAGTCAGTACACTAATGCTGGCAGGTACATACTACTATTATTTTACACATAAGACCACAGAAGTTATTTCTCCTAATGTACTTCTATTCCCTCCAACTTGAAAATGTGGTTATCTTTGAATTTGTCTTAACTCTGCTCTCAGGTTGTTCCCCATATCTGTTTACTCTCATCATTATTCATTTGTATTAAAATTGCAATAGTTCTGATCCTTATGCATTCTTACCTGAAATACTACAGTAGGCTTTTATCTGTTCTTATTGCTTATCCCTTTTGCTGTATAATTCTGCAAGGTTAAGCTTGCTAAGTGAAGTCCCAGTTATATTGATTATTTTGTAATATGTTATCATCTGTAATATATACAGATATATATATACAGATATATTGTATATATAAATACATTATAATATATACAATATAATATATTAATATATTAATATATGCCATATTAATGCATTGTAATATGGCATATATTAATATAGTATATAATGCAATATCATATAATATAATGTAATATTATATACTATATATAATGTAATATATACCTTAATGTAATATATTAATATGCCATATTAATACATTTGTAATATAATAATGTAATATGCCATATGAACATATGTTAGCAATATAGTGATATATGTTACATAGACTTGTAATCATGCCATCAACAATTTCTTTAGTATTCCTAACCTACAGATTCTGCTTTAACTTCCACTACCCCTACTGTTCTGCCTGAGTCATTCTAAGGCCTTGTTAAATCATGGAGTGTATTGTTTTTTTAAAGAAGCCAACATTTTTTATGACTCTAAATCTTACTTATGCTAAAGTCTTTTCTAGAGTATCTCCACAACTCCAATTCACTCATTGAAAACATATTTCCTCATGTAAGCTCAATCTCAGATGTTACCTCTTTAGTGAAATATTTTATAATTCTTTGCCAATAGGCTTCTTTTTTTTTTTTTTTTTTTTTTTTTTTTTTTTTTTTTTTTTTTTGAGATGGCGTTTTACTCTTGTTACCCAGGCTGGAGTGCAATGGCATGATCTCGGCTCACCGCGACCTCCGCCTCCTGGGTTCAAGCAATTCTCCTGCCTCAGCCTCCTGAGTAGCTGGGACTACAGGCACGCACCACCATGCCCAGCTAATTTTTAGTATTTTTAGTAGAGACGGGGTTTCACCATGTTGACCAGGATGGTCTTGATCTGTTGACCTTATGATCCACCCGCCTCGGCCTCCCAAAGTGCTGGGATTACAGGCTTGAGCCACCGCACCCGGCACTGCCAATAGGCTTCTTAATTTAAATCGCTAAAGCTCATTGCTTCAGAACCTATTACAACTGTTCAAGTATTAGGGATAATTATATACTTGTGTAAGCCTAGCTCGTTAGTTTGCTGAGAAGATAGACTTCATCTTTCTTCTTTATATTTATTTCACTCAGTAACAGTGATATGAACCTCTTACTCGATATATGTTTGTCAAATTGCATTATATACACTTCATTCTGACTAGTGTTTTCATGTTGTTCCTTGACTGCTCTCTTAATTGAACTGTTTGAACAACATTCGGTATGCTCAATAAACAGCAATATGATGACCATATGTATCAAATGAACAAGGCGTTTCTTCTTTCAATTTAAATTAATGAATCCCTACCATGTGAAGAAAATTTTGAAGTGTCTCTGAAAGGAAAAACAGAAAGAAAGAAAATAAGTGAGGCATCATGTAAATTTTCATATAACGTGCCCTCTAGTGAAAGAGATAGACAGAAACACATATAACTAACATGTAATTTAATGCAAAACTAACTAAATACAAAATACAGGCACAAACAAAATACAGATGGGAACAGAGAAGAAGGGATCAGAGAACACTTCACCCTAAAAAGACAGCATTTGAGCATACCCTCAAACGAAGACTATGATTTGACTTCAAAACTGTAGGAAATATTTCAGGCTGAGGAGACGGAATGATTAAGAAAATCTGAAACTGCCTGTTTCAAGAATAAGGAATGTTTTATTGATAAGAGTCAGGATGTGAAAAGATGCAGAAGAGGAGGGTAAAGAGATTGATGCGATCCAAATTCCGGAGGGCTAAAAAAATGTAGATTGTATGCTTTATGAAAGCATAAAAAAGAGAAAGCACTAAAAGTAATATTTTGGTCTTGTTTCTGTTTTTTTTGTTGTTGTTGTTGTTTTTTCGTTTTTGTAAAATGAAAACCGTTAAAGATATGGTTTTGTGAATTAATTTTTGTTATGTTTTGCTTTTGGCAAAGTGTAAGGCTGAGGTGGCAAAGAATGGGAAAGTTTGCATAATTTGATGTGCTTGGTTAGCGTAATAATATAATATGTAATTTTAATCATGGTACTTCAACAAATACTCGGCATCTTCCATTGGCCAGGCATTTTATTAAGTACTAGGTATAAATATGTTAACAAACTCATATTAGTAAAAAGTTAGTTCTGCTCTGAAGGCTGGTATGTGGTATAGATATGTTAAAACATAATTATAAGCTGGGTGCCCTGGTATATATATGAAATCTCACCTACTCATTAGACTGAGGCAGGAGGATTGCTTGAATGCAGGAGTTTGAGACGAGCCTCACCAACAAAGCGAGACCCCATCTATTTGTTAAAAAGCAGTTATAATGAATAGTTAGTATTTAGTATGTACAGAGTTTCAGTTTGGGAAGATGAATGAAGTTCTGAAGATGGATGGTGGTAAGGTTGCTTAACAATGTGCATGTACTATATGCCATTGAATAGTACTTAAAGGGCACACTTAACAATGATAAAAAATATTAACTTTATCTTGTTTTTTTTCATGTTAAATGCAATTATAATACAGTGTGACTAATGTGAAATAAAAGTAGGTACAAAGTTTAGTAATATTACCAAAGAGAGTAATTCATTGTATGGGTATGAATAGAAAGAACAAATGGTGGTATAAAAGTGAGTATAAGGAGCTCACCAGATGGACTTGGAGGAAGAGAAGGGAAGCAGGTAAAGGTAGGATTCGGGAGGAAGTGACTGAGAGCGAAAGATCTGAGTGAGGGGTAGCTAGAACTGGGCTTTGTCCTGTGGACAGCAGTGACCCAACAGAGTTTTTAGGCAGGGAAGAGAGATGTGATCAGATTTTTGTTTTTATAGAATAATGGTATCTTAAAAAGTTAAAGGTAAAAAAAAATGTATTAGATAGCCAAGGTACTGTATTTAAAGATATATTTAAAAGAATCTTTATGATTTCTTGAAAGAGTCAAGGGGACAGTGTCAGAAAATATAGCACTGAGTAGACCACAGGTATTACTCAGTGTGCCTTTTCTTATGTTGTTTTAGTAATGGCAAATATAAATATAAATTTTAAAATTCAAACAAAATATTGTAAACAAATGTATAAATAATGAAAATTTGCTGTAATTTTAGGCCTTTTTGAATGGCCCCATGTAGGCAGATTGTATTGTTAACATTGAATACGTGTTCCAGGCCATTGTCCTAAAAAAAAGCAAGCCCAAACAATTTAGACACAGAAAATACAATAAAGGCTTTACTTTTTTTGCAGAATATTTTTGTTATTGCTTAAAATTGGAAAGCCACAAAGAAGCACAATAAAGGAAAGTGCAAGGGGGAATAAATAGATTACATCCTAACAATGTGTTCTCTTTTATCACAAACCTGTACACTTTTAAAATTATTTAATTAAGCCAGACAAAATGGATTATTCAGAAGCTCCTGTGAAAATTCAATTGACAGACTAATTTGCAGTGAATACACAGGCATGCTTATTTTAAAAGCTTTTCCACATGATTGCATTATACATGAAAAGAACTGGCAAGTGTAGTTGTAGGCTGAACTGTATTTTTTTATTGCCTTAATTATGTGCATGCTTATTCCAACCACTGAATTCACCAACTTTCAATTAGAATTTTCCAGGGAATTAACATTTATTGTACCTCATCTACAACCAGCTTTATCTCTGAAGTCTATTTTCCTAAAGAAAAATTAAAGAATTTGCATGGGCATACCAAGTACCATTCACATTTAGAAAAATATTGGATCAGAATGGTGAAAGGAGCTAGAGGCAGCAACACACATTTGGTGAGCATTATAGGCCCATGGATCATAACCATTGCATCACATACATTAGTCGATGTAATCATCCCCAAAATCCTTTGAGTTAGGTTAAGAACCAGTACTCTGTTAAATGCATTGAAATAAATGGAAAACTGAAAAAGGTGAATAGATAAAGGCAAAGGTGGAAACTACCCTAGAAGCAAAGAAGAGGCTGGAATGAAGGAAGGAGAGATATCAGACTCAAGCAAGTCAGGAGTCACTGAACCTAAAGAAAGGTCGCAATAGCGAGATAGCAAGATATTGAGCAAGAAACAGTTTTAAGCATAGAGACTAGAGGTGTCCAATGTTTCATGAAGGCATGGACGATTATGTCTCATATGAAATTACTTTATATATAGTTAAGAGGTCACTGGATATGTCTACAAACATAGTTTCAGTAAATGTAATGAAAGTAGAATAGCTGTGATTAAAAGAATGTACATTTAGAAAAAATGAAGGAAGGTAATACTCTTTTGAGAAACTTGGCAACCAAAGGAAGGCGAAAGTATATGCTGAATTATTCTGGGCAGTATTTAGGGGTAGACTTTTTATAATGGGACCTAATTGAAAATGCTTATAGTCATTGGGAACAAAGCCATAAATGAAGGACATGAAATTATTGATGGCAGCACAGTGGAGAATAGGCATAATTTCAAGATTAATGGCAAGTAATAGAACTCCTTCCTCTGAGAAATGAAGGAAGGAAAACAGAACATGTAGTGTAGTGATGAATGAAGATTTTGATTTGGAGAGGATTTTTTTTTTTTTAAATCAGGGATTCTTCTGAAGGAAATGGGTTATCTGCTAAGGAAGGTGAGAACAGAGTTATTCTTTATGAGCTAAGGAGACTGTAAACAAGACAATGTAGAACACAGCAAGGAGCCAATAAGACTAAGCAAAGAAATTTTAATATGGGATGGGTTGACCCAGATGAGGTTCTCAATAAGTAACTTCAGCACATTAAATAAAAGCCAGTATTTCACAGTTCTTACCAACTGAAACAACATGGATTCTCCCATGGCATTTCCTTATTTAAATCTATAAAGTTATATTATTCATCATAATTCACAAGGAAGAGATACAGATACCGAGCTAAAGTTGTCTTTGTTTACTTTGACCACTTGGAATCGGTAGTAAAATATTTCCCTAAAACTTGACAGGAGTAAAAATTAGGGAACTTCTGAAATCCATGAGTAGTTCAGCTGTATTTGAATAGTTTAAAAGAAACTTAAATAGCTGATAATGATCCAGAAAAACATAGAGAAAATAGGAGATTTGCTGAACAATGCTCTCTTAAGGAATTTACCTAGAGGGAATTAATAGAAATACACCTCTGAAGTTATAAGATCATTTAGTTGAAAAATTAATTAAATGACTAAGTCATTTTTCTCTTCAAATTAAAACTGCCATATCTGTGAGAGAAAGCGCCAGATGTAGAAAAAGAGACCACTGTAAAAGCTTTTGAGTTAAATTATTTCAGAATCCTAAAACTGAAAATCATTTTACTTGATGGGTCTTTGCCACTTATTCATATTTGTATCTTTTAATTGTATCTCTTTCTCAGTTCTGTGAGATGAAATCAGATTTAATTCTGTATGTCTATCATTGCTTTATAAAAGTGATTATTCATAATGACTTTCTAATTTCCTATGCAGTGCTACATATTGTAACTCAACTGATTAGCTTATTTAAATTATTAGGAATCATATTAGTAAATTCCTTGACCAAATTTTAAGTTAACATTCTAACAGAGAGTCAGAAAAAAGTTTTTTTTTTGTTTGTTTGTTTTTTATTAACAATTGAAACAAATCATCCTGGCTAAACTTACCAGATGACAGTATTCATTTAAGGACAACAGTGTTTGCATAGGACAGTGACACCCTTGCAGTTCTGAACTTATGTCCCTTGAAGATAATGCAAAAAACTCTCTGCTGTTATGTTTTTAGCTTGCTTCCAACAGTTACGAGTTTCCAAAAGACCCACTTACTGGGAAAGTATTACTTCCTGTTGGAAATGTATTATTTTGGTTTGTAAAATTGTGGCTTTTAATTTCCTGGAAAAGTTGAATGATGGTTGAACATTGGATTTTTTTTTTTAAATTTTAGATTGGTAAACTAAAAGTTTCAGTATTGTCAAACCAGTAGTTATTTACAAAGACCTAAGATTTCTTCTTATACCCCTTGATTACCCTTTGTGATTATATTGTATTATAAAGATAAGTGAAGAAACTGTAAATTATCCAAGTTGTTATCATCAGTAGAAAAATATCTCTTTTGCTATTGATAATTATACTGTTACAATACAAAGAGTCGTTCCAGACAAAAGAAAATCAAGGTATCTTATAACAATACATGTTAAAATCCAACAAAGAGAGGTAACAAAATTGTTGTTTGCTACTATTTGTAGTTTCCAGGTCTTGTGCGAAGCAGTTATCTAAAATAGAAGTTAAAAGTGTCACCTATTTTATATAAAGCATTTGAAGCTTCTTTACAAATATTTTCAGACTCTCTCCTGTTTTGATTAGAATATTTTCTTTGATACAATCATAAGGTATATATTTTAAATTGTGGTAGCAGACATTTTTGCATGTGGAGATTTTGAACTGCTTTTTCTATTAATAGCAAGATCATAGTTGATATTAATACTTGGATCACAAGCATCATAAATTGACCTATTTTACCCATCTTTATTCTTATTTTTAAGCTAACAATTCTAGAAAGATTATTTATTGATTAGGAGTTTAGGTGAAATATTGAACTTTAGTGAGCGACAAGATAAAAAGTTGAAAAAAAAAAAAGAACATTAGCCTTAAGTCAGAAGATTCAAGTTTGAGTTATAGATCTATCACTTACTGGCCGGGCGCGGTGGCTCAAGCCTGTAATCCCAGCACTTTGGGAGGCCGAGGCGGGTGGATCACGAGGTCAAGAGATCGAGACCATTCTGGTCAACATAGTGAAACCCCGTCTCTACTAAAAATACAAAAATTAGCTGGGCATGGTGGCGTGTGCCTGTAATCCCAGCTACTCAGGAGGCTGAGGCAGGAGAATTGCCTGAACCCAGGAGGCGGAGGTTGCGGTGAGCCGAGATAGCGCCATTGCACTCCAGCCTGGGTAACAAGAGCGAAACTCCGTCTCAAAAAAAAAAAAAAGATCTATCATTTACTAATTTTGTAACTCCTGGCAATTAATTCAATTTCTCTGTGCCTTAGATTTTTTTAAATCTGTGAAATGAAATGCATTAGTAAATTTTGGACCTATCTTTCAAAGAAGTCATGATATTTGGGTGAGAAAATATACAAGGAAGTGTTTTGTAAATGTGACATACTAAAGTTGTATTGCTATTATTAGACTCAAAAGTCAATATTAGTTATTAGTTGGGAAAATGAAAATAATTTTCTATTCGTACTTTGAATGTGATAATAAATGAAATGATAGTAGTACTTTGTACTTTATATTATACTCATAACTAGATCTCCTTTGCTTTGTGTTTTTGAAATCTTCTTTTATTTAATAAACAAATACCTTATTTGTTCATAGAGTAATTATGTAGCACTATATGCATCTTATAAATGAAATTGCAATTCACTTATTCACATATTTGATAAAAATAATAGCATCTGCAATTTTAGAGGAGGTTACTGTGTACTTGGTATTACACTAAGTATTATAACCATGCCCCACACCCACACACTTTGAAAGTTAAGAAATTGAGTCACATAGAAGCTAAGTGAATTGTTCTGAGTGTTATTACTAATAGACAGGAATCCAAATCTAAGATGTCTGACTCTCAATTTGAGTGTAGACGCTATGCCACCTGGCCTTTCTCCCAACAATATTTCCTTATATATGAAACTGGTATAGCTTCCTCGTCTTTTAGCAATTTGAATTTATCATGGTATCTTCATATATATTATATATATATACATGAATTATCTCAAAATTTATAACTCCATTACATGGAAAGAGACAATGTAAGAGACATATTAGATAATAGCATGCATTAAATATGCAAGAGACAGATTAATATTGCATATATTAAATCAATTAATCACATTAAGCTGCCTTTAAAAATGCCAAATACCGGGATAAAATTTAACATTTAACTCTATGTAAAAGATTAATTAAAGCACCCAGATATTTACAGTTATTAAGATAAATCTGATTGTTAGATCACAGTATAAACTTTGGTATAAGTGACTGAGGAAGTGTCCCACAATAAATGGAATGAGAACACTATAATGGCTGTTATGTTTTAAATATAGAAAATGAGATGCCTCAGGTCATATTAAACAGGATGAAATGATTTCTGAAGCCCTTCTTTGTTCCCATGTCATTTTTAACAGGAAAGTTCAATAGCCCTCAAATATTGAAAAATGTGGAAGTTCCAAATAAGGTAACTCTTGAAACACTAAATAAATAAATAAATAAATAAATAAAATGGAGTAGAAGAATATACGTTAATTGCCTTAATTTTTAAGTTAATAATTGACTGCTAATGATTTTACTGTTTAAAAACTTGTCAGCAAAAAATTATAATTTGATCAGCTGGCATTTACCATATACTTTTGCCAGAGTTTAGCCAAATAGCAACATCTGAGGGCACAGTCCTCTACAGGACCTCCCTCACTTCTGATGCAACTGCAAGTTCAGGAGATTCTCAGATCCCTCCTTAGGTTCATAAGTCACTAGAAAGCCTCACAGAACTCACTGAAATCTACTATATTATGGTTATGGTTTATTACAGGTAAAGATTCCAGATCAAAATCAGCCAAAGCAAGAGAAACAAAGGGTCAGAGTCCAGGATGATTTAAAACATAAAGCTTCTGTTATTCTCAGGACATATTATTCTTCTAGAATTGACACATGACAGAATATTATCAACTAAGGAACCTCAACCAATTTTGATGTCTGAAGTTTCAGTTAGAGTTTCATTACATAAGCATGATTGATTGATTACCTGTTTGGTTAATCACAGCCTTGAAGTTGAGAGGAAAAGCGCCCTAAATCATCTAGTTGGTCAATCTGGCATAACTGTCCCCCAGTCTGGAATATCAGGTGTAGTCAGCCCCATCTTAAAATCTCTTGTATCCTGCCTTCTCCCTCAACAATTACACTTCTACTGGGTACGACAAGATTATCTCCTTAAGACAGGGCAAAGCCTATCTTCCTTTGGGTAAGGTCACATTCCTTACCACACAAGTATAAATCATCTTAATTTTTTATTTTAATTGAAGATTTTTATGCATAGTTAGTGCTGATGATCTCTCATATTATGACTTAATAACATGTTGATAAAGCCAAAATGGTATTTTTCACTCAGAAAACAGTATCACTGGGTGATAAGGAGGGAGATAACTTGTAGCAGAATCAGAACATGTGTTGTGGAAGTTTGGTAAGGCCATGGCAGAGAAGGAAAGAGATAGTCTTTTAAAAGAAAATTACAAAACAGATAATACTGTCATTAACAAGTTTAGGAAGGGCAACTACTCTTTTTGAGGCACCAGACTGGGTCAAGTATATTTACTTTAGTGTTGTTTATCACACTCTTTCAGGAAGCTTCAACCACTTACTTACCTTTCCTTACCTTCAAGTTTATGGATCCCCACATTATGAGGTCACTGCTATTGTTAACAGTGAAAATGTATTGAGATCTTGCAGTTATCATATTGCCTTTAAAGCAGGGAGTACTATCACCATTTTAAAGATGCAGAAAACATACGGTTCTAAAGCTTAAAGCAATTAACCTGAATCACATAGTAAATGCCTGAGCCATTTCCCTTTTCTTGGTGATGTATTCACTTCCTTTAATCCTTTTAAAAACTTTTCTCCAGGTTTTGGTTAATCACCACTTATTCCCAGAGCATATTTTTTTTTTATCTAACATGGAATTGTATAGATTTGCACCCTCACTGCTATGTCTGTTGAGTGCCTGTCACAGATGGCACTCCTTCCAGCCAGCAAGTATTATAGGGAGCTCTAAAACATATAAAGAAAACTTCTAGGGGCAAGATCAGGAAATAGCACACATGACCCTTACTTAATGCCAGTGAACAAAACTTGATCACTCTAAGCTGTAAAAGACACAAGGATGGCAATCTCTATTTTCATGGTCATATACAAAAGTTCTACTGCTAAAGAATGGCAGAATGAATATTAGTGTGCAACAAGTAGACTCTAGAACACACAAAACATAAAGAATGTTTGGAATTCATTAATGAATTTAATAAAGTAATATAAAAATGTATATGTAAATATCAGTAGTATCCCCACATCAACAGTAAATAGAAAGCATTAGAGAAAAACATATTTCATTCAAATAACTGTACATATAGACATATGGATTTATTTCATATGTAAACACTGAATTATATGTAGAAACTTTTAGCTAAAATAGCAAATCCCATTGTGAGATAGGAAATACAAAAAGTCCTAAATACATGGAAACAAAAGGTACGTTTTTGTGTCTGGAGCTAGATATTGCAAAGATACCTATATTTCCCAAGTTATTTTATTGATGTAATTCAATCAATATTCTAATATAATAGTTTTGAGAGCTAAATAAAATAATTCTGAAATTTCCTTACAAAATAAATGTAAAATATGTAGTAATGTTATGACAATTAAAAACTGTTGATGATGGGTTTTCCTAGGATGGACACGTGTATTAAAATATATTTTAAATTCTTTTATCACTTTGATTACATTTATTCTTAAGTATTTTATTATTTTTATTGCGATTGTTAAGAGTTATTTTCTTAATTTCCTTTTCAGATAGCTTGTTGTTTGTATATGAAAATGCAACTGATTTTTGAATGTTGATTTTGTATTCTGCAACTTGAGTTATAACAGTAGTTATAACAGTGAGTCTTTCCAGTTTTTTATGTCTGTGGTCATGTCATTTGCATATAGATTATTTTACTTCTTCCTTTCCAATTTGTTGCTTTTTATTTTCTTTCCCTGTCTAATTGCTATGGCTAGGACTCCAGTGCTATGTCAAAAAGAAGTAGTAAAAGTGGACATTCTTTTCTTGTACTGGATCTTGAAAGGAAAGCTTTCAGTTGTTTTCCATGGATTATGATGTTAGCTATGTATTTTTTATGCATGATCTTTATTGTGCTGAGATAATCTTCCTCTATACCTATTTTGTTGAGAATAGTTTTCATAAATAGATGCTGAACTTTGTCACTTGCCTTTTGTGCATCAGTTGAGATAATTCTGTTTCTAAAATAATTTTATTAATATATGGTATCATATTGATTGATTTGCGTATGTTGAACTATCCTTGCATTCCAGAGATAAAACTCTTTGTTCATGGCATATAATACATTTAATGCTCTGTTGAATTAGGTTTGCTAATATTATGTTCAGGATTTTTGCATATATGATCATCAGAAATATTGGCCTGTAATTTTATTCTCTTACAGTATCTTTGATTTTGAAATTAGGGGATCCTGACCTTACAAAATGAGCTTTTAAGTGTTACTGCTTCTTCTGTTTTTTGGAAGAGCTTAAGAAGAATTGGTATCAATTCCTCTTTCAATATTTGGTATAATTCATCTGTGAACCCATTAGTTCATGGGCATATTGGGGATAGGGGAAGTGATTACTGATTCAATCTCACTTTTTTTTAATTTTTCTGTTCAGATTATTTCTTTTTCAGAATTGGCAGATTGTTTATTAGAGTTTATACATTCCTTCTAGGCTCTGCAGTTTGCTGGGGTGTAATTGTTCATAGTAGTCCTTAATGATCCTTTCTATTTTTTAGGCATTCATTGTAATATCTCCTCTTTCATGTCTAATTGTATTACATTTGTTAATTTTTGGAGCTAGGGGCAGAAAGTTATGGTTTGAATACATATCCCAAACGTCATAGGTTGGAAACTTAATCCCAATACAACAGTTTTGGGAGGTAGAGCCTAGTGAATGGTGATATGGTTTGGCTTTGTCCCCACCCAAATCTCATCTTGAATTCTCATGTGTTATGGGTGGAACCTGGTGGGACGTAATTCTATCACAGGGGTAGATATTTCCTGTGCAGTTCTCGTGATAGTGAATAAGTCTCATGAGATCTGAGGGTTACTATAAGAGCTCCTGTAAGAGATCTCTCTTTGCCTGCCAACATCAGTGTAAGAAATGACTTGCTTATCTTAATGGGTTGCCCCTGAATTTCTTCCATTCCTTCTATTGCTTTGCTGCTTAGATATTTCCTTCACCAGATACCATAGTTTCTCACTCTTACATTCCTCATTCCATAAAGTCTAAGAATATTGACACAATTCTACCAGTCTTTGCAAAGGTGTGAAAAGAATGGCATTTCCTTTAGTTTCTAATACCTTGTTTCTCATTTCCATCTGAGATCTCATGAAAATGACATATATATATATATATATATATATATATATATATATATACACACATATATATATGTGTGAATATATATACACACACATATATATGTATATATATATATACACACACACATATACACACAAATATGTTATACATGTTATATATGTGTGTGTATGTGTATATATACATATATATATATATATACACACATATATATATATATATATATATATGTTCCTTTGATATAACCTATTTATATAATCACCTTTTTGTCTCTAGAGACAGTTCTAGACTTAAGGTCTATTTTGTCTTATATGAGCGTAGCTACCACCAACTTTCTTTTGGTTACCGTTTGCATGACATAACTTTCTTTAGCCCTTCATTTTCAAACTTTGTGTGTCTTTATATCTAAGGTGAGTCTCTTGTAAACAATAAATCACTAAATATTTTTTTTCTCTAAATCTATTCAGCCATACTATGCCTCTTGATTGGTGATTTTAATTCATTTAAAGTAATTACTGACAGGAGAGGAATTACTAATGTCATTTTGTTCATTGTTTTCTGTATATTTTGCAGTTCAATTCTCTCTCTCTCTCTCTCTCTCTCTCTCTCTCTCTCTCTCTGCTGTCTTACAGTCTACTTTTTAATTCTATGGGTTATTTATAGTTCTTTGCTTTGATTTTACCTTCTTTTATGTGTATACTATGGGTATTTTTTTTGTGTGTGATTAGCTCAAAACTTGCATAAAATATCCTGTGGTTACAACAATCTTTTTAAAATTAATAGCAACTTAACTTTAATTGAACACAAAATCTCTACACTTTTACTCTGCCCTTTACCTCACCTAATTTGTGCTTTTGTAGTCAGAGTTTCTTTTTATATTGTGTACTCATTAACAATTTTGTATCTCTAACCTCTATCCTTTACATTAGAATTAAAAGTAATTTATGCAGTACAATCATAATGTTACTTTAACCTGTATTTCTCTATATGTTTACCTTAACCAGTAACATTTATACTTTCATATGCTTTTATGTTGCTATTCAGCATGTTTTTATTAAAATTTGAAGAACTCCCTCATGCATTTTTTTAAGGCTGGTCTATTGTTGATAAACTCCTTCAATTTTTACTTGTAAGACTTTATCCCTTCTTCACTTTTAAAGAGCAATTTTGTTGGATATATTGTTCTTGATAGCCAGTTATTTTCTTTCAATACTTTGAATATATCATCTCACTCTGGACCTGCAAGGTTTCTGCTGAGAAATCTACTAATAGTCTTACAGGGGTTCCCTTTCACATAATGAGTTGGTTTTTTTCTTGTGGCTTTCAAATCTCTTTGTCCTTGAATTTTGACAATTTGATTATAATTTGTCTCAGTATGATGTTTTTGGGTTGATCCTATTTGGGAACTTTTGAGCTTCATGAATTTGGATGCCATTTCCCTCATGAGATTTGAGAATTTTTCAGCTGTTTTTTCTTTAAACATGCTGTCTATCAGTTTCTTTTATTCTTATTTTTTTGCAGGTGACTCCCATAATGTATAAACTGGCCTAATTGATGGTATTCCATAGATCTGATAGGCTTTCTCCACTATTTTTCATTTTTCTGTCCTCTGACTGGTTAAGATCAAAAGATTTGTCTTTGAATTTTCAGATTCTTTCTTCTGTTTGATCAAGTCTGCTATTGAAGCACTCTATTTTATTTTTCATCTTATTCTTTCTCCAGAACTTTTGTGAGACTCTTTTTTACCTCTTTATTTTTACCTTCTAATTGAACTTTTAGTTTACCTTTTTATTGAACTTTTCATTTTTTCATGTATTGTTCTCCTGATTATTGTCAAGTTATGTATCTGTGTTTGCTTGTAGCTTGGTGAGCTTCTTTAAAATAATTATTTTAAATTCCTTGTCGGGCAACTGATAACTCTCCATTTCTTTGTTGTCAGTTACTAGAAAACTATTGTGTTGCATTTGTAGTATTTTCTTGATTTTTCATATTCTTGTAGACATGCATTGATATCTGCACATTTGAGGAAATTGTCCCCTCTTCCAAACTTTATGTACTGGCTTCAGTAAAAAAAGGACCTCATCTGTAGGAAGGTACGAAGCCATCATACCTGGGCTATAGTAGCTTCTTCTCTGAAGGGACACAATAGCTATTTCAGCTTCAGGAATGGACAGTAATTAGACTCCAAGTAGTTCCATCAGCCAAGGTCAGCACTGGTGAAGATTACAGCTTTTTTAGTAGACAAGGCTGAGGATGTCTGTGAAGGCAGCAGTGGCTTATAGCATACCCAGTACTGAAAGCTTTTGAAGTTCTCCTGCTTTCCTTTCATCCACAGGAGAAGTTGTGATAGAGGGAATCCTTCTTGGTGCCTGTGTCTAAAGTGTGAACAAACATTAGAACACTGGTGGCACTGGGGTCTGGAATGCAGATTCATGTGGCATGGCTATGGATTTAGATAGGGATGCAAATGCACATGACCAAGACATTTCATTTTTAAAACTTATTTATATCAAGAAGTCACTTTATTCCCTCTTAAACTGAATATCCAACATAATTAAGGTGAAAAATGAATTAAATATAAAAAGTAAAATTGTAACTAGGGAATGAAATATTGATTATTCGCATTGCAATAATACACTGACATCTTTCAGACAATGCAAGGAATAGCAAAAGCCAAACTTGAGATTCTGTTTTAGAAAAGTTAAAATTTTTATATTAATAAAAGAAAAACAGAAAAATTCAATGTCATGAAAAATTATAAATAAAAATGTATACAAAGACAATAACATGAGACTTTATGTTTATTGTAAGAACGTTCATTCAATAAATATTTATAAAAGCAACAATAACACAGATTCCCTACAAAATGTGAGGTTCTTTTGTAAGTGCTTTGTATACTTTAACTGATTTTCTTTTTACATGAATAACATTTAAGACTGATATTGCAAACATCATTACTTCATAGATAAGAAAATCGAGGCAGAGCCATAGTTGAGCAACTGGTTTACTTTTGTAGTGTCAGTAAGTGGTAGAACTAGAATTCTACCGCACAATTCATGATCTTAATCAGTACTTTATACCATCTGCTCAGCAAATGCCAAGCAATGTTTTAGATGTCAAAGGCATATCAGTGTCCAAGGAAGAAGAAACTGCTTTCCTCAGAGGTCTTATATTTGAAATATTTAATTTAAAAACTATTTTTATGTACTGATAAATTCTATGAAATAAATTTCAAGGCTATAGATAGAGAATATTGCAAATGTAACTGGCATTTAGTTTTAAATATTTTTCTGTGTTCTCTCAGTTGTTTCCATTTTAATATTAACCAATGTCATTATATTATCTGAATCTCTGCTGTTAGGCATAAGTAGACAAAATAGCATGTGAAAAAACACATTATCACTATCAAATAATTCCATTTCCAGGGGTCATTTTTCCTTTTTACTGATTTAAATGAAATTAGAAGCAATGTGTATACCTAAACATCAGGAATTTGAATTACATTTCTGACTTTAACTGTATCCATTTGAATAGTTTTGTTTTTTGTTTGTTTGTTTGTTTGTTTGTTTGTTTGTTTTTCCTTGAAGAGATAGACAAGAACGGCTAGACTAGGTATCAGGAAACTTCTATAAAAGTCTAGCTAGTAAATATTTTCAGCTTTATGAACCAGATGGTCTCTGTCACAACTACTTTACCATTGTGGAGTGAAAACAATAATAGACAATATGTAAAAAAATGAGTTTGGCCGTTTTCCAATTAAAATTTATTCATGGACACTGAAAATTGATTTCTTATAATTTACACAATATTATTCTCTTTCAATGTTTTACAACTATTCGAAAATATAAAAACAATTTTTAGCCTGAAGGTCTGACAAAAACAGAAATAAGGAGCAAAAAAAAATATTAAATGTTCTTTGGAAAGTGGACAGTTTTGAGTAGTCAGAAATTAATGTTTTCAAATAAGGAAAAGTGGTATGTAAAAATCCTTTATTCTAAATGGAATATTTACTTGGAAACAGTAAATATATTTTACTCTGGAAATAGAAAGTTGATGACAAGAAAGGAAGGAGGCAAACCTACTCCAAAGAGGAACTATAATGCCCACCCAGTGAAATTTACTTTTTCACCAAGTCATTCTGCTATTCACTAGCTTTGTAACGATAGGCAATTTCCTTTTCCTCTTTGCCTAATTAGCTCAACCATAATAGTAATTTATAATGTTGTTGTGAGGTTCAAATGAATTAATACATGCAAACAACCTAACTCTGGTTTGCATAATCTTTCAGTAAATATTATTGTTATTGCTAATGTCATTTTTATCTTTTTAGATATAATACTGTCCAACTCCTTTAATGGTAGTTGAACTGAGATTTAGGGAGGTGAAGTATCCTGTCCATAGGAAGATTGACTAGGTGGCAATTTATTGGAGACAGGAAGAGAATTATCACTCATTCTCTGTAAACTTCATTTTCTTACTCATAATAATAAGGATATAAAGAAAAGACCAAGTAAGTTCTGCTCTCTTCTCATACTGACATATTTTGATATGTGCACATTCAAATATCACATAAAAATAAAAAAGAAATGAGTACAGATGACTATAACATAATTACCACTAGAACTCAAGTAAATGGGATACTTTAAAAGGAAATGGACAGAACAATGGGTTTAGTATGCTTTTGCTATTTCTAAGAAAGAAACTAAATGAATAAATCCTTTTTATTTCCCTGACTTGCTTTGTTATATGTAAGAATGACAAATGGATACTGTTTCTGCCTTCCACATTTTTTCATGCACATTTTAAACATGTTGAAATGCCTTTATTTTCCTTAAAACTCTCTTTATCATAATAGAACTAAAATAATTCATCTAGGACACAGCCTATAATTTTGACACTTCTGCCATGACTGGAGAAAAAATGAAAAACACATGTACTTACAGTGTTAACCACGTGTGGCTGAGGAGGTCAAATTTCATGATGCTGGAAGCAGCATAAAGAAATCAATGTCCATCTTCACAGAGATTCTTTTCAGTGTAACATTTTAAAAGATTCAAAATTGATGGGATTATAGTGTGTTTGGATTATTAAAGCAGAATATTGGTTCTCGACAGCAAATGGAACACACTTGAATAAACAAAAGACAAAGACATGTTTAGAATTGTGTAGATTTATCTTTTTAAATTTAATACTGTAACAAGTGTTTACTAGAAGTATTTTAATACTGCTCAGCATACATAAATGAAATAACTTCTAGTCATATATGAGCATTTCATTTCATTTAAAAATGAACATTTATTGAGACTTTTGAAAACAGGTATTCTCATTCACAGAGCATTTGTAAAATGATCATGTATGGACACATTGGATTATTTAGATTGTGTTCACTCTCTTCTCAGCCTAGCTCAGTATCCTTAATTTTGCTTTTCCCTTTTATTTTAGTTTGTGGGGGGGGGATAATTAATTACTGAAGTCAGTTGTCATTATGCCCTCAACTGAAGCCAAACCAAATTAGATTTTGATACCTCTGACTTCAGAGTGCCAAGAGTCCTATGGGAGTGATTGTGAGGAATAAGTATGAATGAAGAGAGCGTCCATTCTGTACAAAGTACCAAGAAGTACTGTGTAATAATCAATACCTGCAGTAAATTCTATTTTCTGTTTTCACTGTGAGACACCTATTTGAAATTTTGAACAGCATTTTGCAGTGTTCTTCAAGGAGGTGAGAAGTTATTAGCAAGGGCGTCTTCCTTGGTGATGGAGATTTTGCCATATTTTCTTCACGAAATTCAAAACTTTTAACTCAATTACTGCCAATACTCTCAATACTCAACACTAAATTATTGCAGTTGCTTTACACTTGGTAGTGCCTTCTCAGTGTTGTTTACCTTAATGAATAGTTTCTACCCTTCCTTGTTTATTTATTTGCTTATATATATTTTAAATTGAGTCTTGCTTTCATGCAGTGATAAATATAAGTGGTTATGAATGTGTTGTCCTACCACTGACACTTTTGAAAATCTGTTTAGAAATGTGTTTGCTTTCATACTCTAGATTAATTCTTTCAATTTCCTGTATTAACAGCTTCCTCTGCTGTTTTTATTACTATTCTTCCATATTATGCCACTCGTAGTTGCTAACCTAGTAAAATAGCAGTCTTGTACCTTAACAATGTCCACTAATTCTTCTGGCCAACTTAAGTTGTTTTGTATTTTCTGTAGCCTTTTACATGCCTCTAATGAAGATGCTAGGATTTTATTTTATTTTTATTATTATACTTTATGTTCTGGGGTACATGTACAGATCATGCAGGTTTGTTACACAGGTATACACATGCCATGGTGGTTTACTGCATTCATCCCCCCATCATCTACCTTAGATATTTCTCCTAATGTTATCCCCCGCCAATCTCCCTACCCTCTGCTATCCCTCCCCTAGCCCCCCACCCCTCAACGGGCCCCATTGTGTGATGTTCCCCTCCTTGTGTCCCTGTGTTCTCATTGTTCAGCACCCATATATGAGTGAGAACATGTGGTGTTTGGTTTTCTCTTCTTGTGTCAGTCTGCTGAGGATGATGATTTTCAGCTTCTTCCCTGTCCCTGCAAAGTACATGAACTCATCTCTTTTTATGGCTGCATAGTATTCCATGGTGTATATGTGCCACATTTTCTTTATCCAGTCTATCATTGATAGGCATTTGGGTTGATTCCAAATCTTTGCTATTGTAAACAGTACCACAATAAACATATGTGTTCATGTGTCTTTATAATTGAATGTTTTATAATCCTTTGGGTATATATCCAGTAATGGGATTGCTGAATCAAATGGTATTTCTAGTTTTATATCCTTGAGGAATCACCACACTGTCTTCCACAATGGTTAACTAATTTACACCCCCACCAGCAATGTAAAAGCGTTCCTATTTCTCCACATGCTCTCCAGCATCTGTTGTTTCCTGATTTTTTGATGATTGCCATTCTAACTGGCATGAGATGGTATCTCAGTGTGGTTTTAGTTTGCATTTCTCTAATGATCAGTGATGATCTTTTTTCATGTGTTTGTTGGCTGCATAAATGTCTTCTTTTCAGAAGTGTCTATTCATATCCCTCGCCCACTTTTTGATGGCTTGTTTTTTTTCTTTTAAATTTGTTAACTTCCTTGTTGATTCTGGATATTAGCCCTTTGTCCGATGGGTAGATTGCAAAAATTTTTTCCCGTTCTGTTGGTTGCCAGTTTGCTCTAATGATAGTTTATTTTGCTGTACAGAAACCGTTAAGTTTAATTAGATCCCGTTTGTCTATTTTGGCTTTTGTTTCCATTGCTTTTGGTATTAATTATTAGAGAACTATGTAAGTGGTCAAAATAAATGAAAATAAAGCATTATCAATCATCAGAAAATGTATTGACTGAAATACTGATTAAATTTAAAAAAAAGATATGTTAGTACAAAGTTGTAATTTTCATTTGAGTTGCATATTAATAACAATGACAAAGAATAGCTATTGTGAAGTTACTATTGTTGAAAATCTAAATTCTAAGTTAAAATAGCATAAGCATCTCCTGCAAAAACAAAAACAAAACATTCTACATAAGCATACATTTGAATTTCTTTCTTTTTTTTTTTTTTTTTTTTTTTTGGCTATTGGAATTGTTCTGCTTTAAACTTAAAACTAAAAATAACAGTTTTGCATTCCAGTTACTGTTCTAGGAAGGTTTTCAAAAATCCTTAAATATTAATTTTAAGAGGATTTTTTAATCATTAGAAACTAGCTGAACTTGAATCCCATGTGTATTTACATACAAACAAAACCAGTTTAAATGTAAAATTTGGAAATAGCCAAATTGATGTACTTTTCATATGATGTATTTTGAATTAAAAGGTCACCAGAAACTTACTGGTAATGGTGAATTTAAATTTTAGCACTTAGTTAATTGATCTATATAGGAATTGGGAGTACTAGTCAGCCAAATTTGGGATAGCAAGTTTAAAAATAAAGAAATGTAGAATATTCTTATTCATCCAATAAATATTAATTGACTGAATAGAAGTATTGCATGTAGTAAAAATTCTAAATAACCAGAAAGTGAAACTTGCTCTCACGTCAAAGCTATTCTGTCATTCATTGGGATAAATGAATTTATTCATTAAATTATTAAACTTTACTTTTACCTGAACCAAGATATATTTTCACAATGCAAACCTCTGATTCCCACTTCAAAACAATCTGATTATTCGCTGGAGCAGTTCACTTTCACAAGCCTTCAGAATCTGCCCATGCTTAATGAAAACCATTTAAATTGAAGTTATATGCAAGCCAATCAAACTGCACAGACTACATGAAGTTGCTCTCCATGGGTTTTAACATGCTTCAGTTCAAATAAGTGTTTCAACCTTTATGGTTTCCCAATTAATATATAGCAACACAAATGCAAACTATTGTGACTGAAGAGTTACTTAATTGTAAATTGTAAATCTCTACTGCTTTAATAGTCCCTTTGTTGTTGTTGTTTGTGTATGTATGTTGCAGCTTCATTGTAATCTAAGCATGGAATTTAGCTGGAAGTAGAATAAGCATCTGTGTAGAAGCAAATTATGTGTTGGTGTAATGAGACGACAGTAAGTGTCACCCTCGAAATTGTTAATTGAATTTGGGATAAAAATAGATGAAAATAATCTTTGTTAATTAGATGTGTGCACTAACTGGAAGTTGTTAAATAAGTAAAGACAAATATTAATTTAAAAACATAAGAATGAAAATCCCTGTAGAAATAGCATGAAAGATATTATGTAGATGTATTTTATTTTTAAAAGTAAGTTAAATTTTTCAGGATAAATTTATATGCCTATGCTATATAAGAGTTATAAATAAAAAAAATTGATAAGATAAAAACCAACACTTTTTTATTTCTGGGAATAAATGAAGACATCTTTTAAATGTTTTTGAAAACATCCTCCAAATTGTTTGCCAACTCAGGGCAGAAAAATCCCCTGCCATCAGATCACAGGCTTGTAGTCCTTGCCTTGATAAATATTTGGATTGTGTATCCATGAATCATTTCATTGATTACCAAATGGCATTCTAGCATAGTGTTTTTTAAATGTTTTGAAGGAATCAGATGTGAATCAGAAATCTCTCTGTTTTGTCTTTTTCTATATGACTTCAAGTATATTACATATTTTCTCTATGGCAGTTTTCTCATTTATAAAATAAAAATAAAAATACCCAATTTACAAGGTTATTGGAAAGGTTAAATGTAAATTGCTTTATACCACATGGTGTATATGTTCAAGACATAGCTATTATTGCTAAAAGTTCTTAATTAAAAATTTAATTTCTCAAATCCCATTTCTTCATGTATGTTAATATTTCAGAAAGATAAAGGAAAGTGAAGTGAACACTAAATTAATTTACATTCCTCTTCTTTTTTAGTTAGATAATTCTACTGGCAGAAATTAGTTTCTTAGATACTCTTAGAATTCCATTTTTCTGTCCACAAACACCAATTCCTCCTAAATCTAAAGCACATAAACAATGTGTCTCAAAACATGTAAGTCATATTACCTAACCTGCAGTATACTTGTGAATATGTTTTAATAATATATTTTAAGACATGAAATTGGCTATTAATTTGAATTTACAAAACATCTCTTAATGACTTTCATTAAACCGCCCTTCCATGATTCTGCTTCTACCCTCCTTTACAGTTGCTTATGATTTCTACTTTATCTGCCTCCTCACTCTAGAGCAGTGGCTTTAAGCCATCGCAGTATTTCCCCATTCTTTTATTTCTTTATTTCCCCAATGAACTCTTCCAGGAATCCTTTTTAACCTTTAATCCTATAATATGAACATTTGGAAGGCCTTCAAGTTCATATAGACCTCTATATGGAAAACTAATTTTCTTCTCCATATATAAATCCTGTGTACATTTCTGTTCAATTTTTCCAACTCCTCATAGGCTTTTTTTCCCCCATTTATAAGTCTGTCATCATTTGACATTCTACAGATATTTCTAGAGTGCCTCCTGTTTGTCAGCCAATGTCCTGAACACTGGGAGTAAATAATGAATCAGATACAGTTTCTAGTCTCAAGGCAGTGTGTCAAAATGGTTGATAAGAAAACTAACAGCCAGTTGTGATAGAGTAATAATTTGCATGACATGAGTCACTGGAGAATACTAAGGAATTATGGAACTCCTTGGGAAGATATGGTCCCAGATTTCATCTGAAAGACTTAAAAGACTAAGAGTCAGTTAAAGAGGAGGAAAGGTAACTCAGGTGAATATAAAAACTCAGAGCCAACCTGGAACTTTTTATGTGTGGGATGCAAGCCTTTCAATAAGCTAGATCAATCAATATAAATAGAAAGATCAAACTAAAGAGGCAAGTGGAAGTCACTTCATTATTGTCAAAGTCAGTTCATTATTGTCATCATTACGTAACAAGTGTTTAATGTACATCAAATTTGACTAAGCATTTTGCAGAGCAAATACAATATAAGATAGACATTATTTTCCCTCCATTTGAAATAAGAAGAACCTGAACTTGAGGTTAAGATCTTAAAACCCACAACAATTACATGGGCCAGGACTCATCCTCAGCCTTTCAAGCGTATTTAAGGAATATTATACTTCCAGGAATCACCTCTCAAACTACTTGTACCCCATTACTATTAGGTTGGTACAAAAGCAATTGTGGTTTTTGCCATTAAAATTAATAGTCTCAGGGTCTGTTTTCAAGAAATCTCAAACCTGGAAAGAAAGGATAATATAGATGCAAAGTTTGTGAAAAGAGGCAAATTTATATAATGTGCTTAGCACAGATTCTGGCACATTATAAGAGCTCAATAAATAATTGCTATTTTGCTATTGCAGTCTTACTGCTTCCTTTTCCTTTTTTTTCTTTTTCTCCTTAACTAGAATGTAATCTCCATAAGAAAAGGACACTGCATTTTTTCCCAGGAGTGTTTGATACTTAGAACAGTGATCAAATGAATATTTGTTGAATAAATATTTTAATATTTCTTAAACCTTTGAGAAATCCTAAAATTTGGGAATATAAAGATATTTAATAGCCTTTTTTTCCTCCCAAGTCACACTTTCTTCATGATAGCATGTTTCCTTAAGTTTTCAGGGCCTCACCTTGCACTGATCTTTTAGCTCTCCTTTACAAAGGACATTTTACATCATTTAAGAAACTCCCAAAAATATTTCCATAAATCTCAACATTTTTTAAAAATTATTATGATTTTACTTTAAATTCTGGGGTGCATGTGCAGTATGTGTAGGTTTGTTACATAGGTATACACGTGCCATGGTGGTTTCCTGCATCCATCACCCCAACATCTACATTAGGTATTTCTGCTAATGCTATCCCTCCCCTAACTCCCACTCCCCTGCTATACCTCCCCTCATCCCCAATCCCCCAACAGGCCCTGGTACGTGATATTCCCCTCCCTGTATCCATGTGTTCTCATTGTTCAACACCTACTTATGAGCGACAACATGCAGTGTTTGGTTTTCTGTTCTTGTGTCAGTTTTCTGAGAATGATGGTTTACAGCTTCATTCATGTCCCTGCAAATAACATGAACTGATCTTTTTTTATGGCTGCATAGTATTATATGGTGTATATGTGCCACATTTTCTTTTTCCAATAACTACTTACATTTTCTGGAATGTTCTTCTCCCAGATACCCACATTGCTTGTTCTCTCTTGTCTTCAAGTCCATACTCAGAAATCACCTAACTTGTAATTAGATTATACTTCACAGCATCCCTCACTTGGTTTGATTTTCTTTTCTTTTATCACCATTTAAAACTATGCTCTACTTATTTTTGTTTATAATTTATTTTTCCAAATGAGAATACAGTTTCCATTAGGAAAGATTTCTGCCTTTTCCCCCATTGTATTTCCCTAATGCCTGGTATGTCATCAGTGCTGAATGCATATTTTTGAAACAAATGAATCTCTCCAGGATAGTGATGAAAAGCAGTTTTTCAAAGGCAAAAAGCTAGAAGAAGGTCTATTGCAAGACATGATAGTGTTCAAACTAGTAGAAAAAAAAAAGAGGGCTAAGGAATTTTGCAGACTGAAGGCCCAGCCACCAAGACTACCAGTAGTCTATTGTGTAGGGTCAGAGCTTGTCAGAGCCAAAATCAACCTGACAGAGGCAAAGATATGGATGAAACTTAGAAGTTTTGCTTGAAAATCCACTGTATTTGGCAGTGCCTAGAAGGAATGGGGCAGGCTGTTATGAGGTCTGAGCAACCAGAAAACACAAATAAAGATCAAGACAAAGCAATAAGTCAAAGAGAAAAGGCACACAGATGTCTGAGACTTAGTTGAAACACTTCTTCTCTGCTAGTTCTTCTTCATTCTTCCAACTTTTTCTAGGTACTTTTTGCCACAAGAATATTAAACAACTTACAGTTCCAGGAACACATATTACTAGAAACACAAAATGCCTATGATCTTCTATTCACCTAAAAAAATTGTCTACCATGCCGGGCGCAGTGGCTCAAGCCTGTAATCCCAGCACTTTGGGAGGCCGAGGCGGGCGGATCACGAGGTCAAGAGATCGAGACCAGCCTGGTCATCATGGTGAAACCCCGTCTCTACTAAAAATACAAAAAATTAACTGGGCATAGTAGCACGTGCCTGTAATCCCAGCTACTCAGGAGGCTGAGGCAGGAGAATTGCCTGAACCCAGGAGGCAGAGGTTGCGGTGAGCCGAGATCGTGCCATTGCACTCCAGCCTGGGTAACGAGCGAAACTCCGTCTCAAAAAAAAAAAAAAAAAAAAAAAAAAAAAAAAAAAAAAAAAAAAAAAAATTGTCTACCATTGTCTGTCTGGTAAATTCTTAGTCGTTCTCCAAAGTCCTCACTTAGATATTGCATGTTCTGTGTTGTCTTCCATGTTTCCTGCTGCATTTGCAAGGTCACTTTTAGTTGTAAGTGACAGAAAACCATTCCAAATGGGTTTGGGCACAAAAGGGAAAATTGGGGCTTGGTTCATATTACTAAAATGCCAAGGATAGGAAAGATTTAAGGATGCCTAGAATCAAGACCAGAGCAGTTTGTTAGGGCTTCATCTCTTCCATGTGTTTTCAGCATGAGTAGGAATTAATGGTAAAGAGTACCCCATATTCTATCAGTTTACCTTCCTTAGCAGACAGAGAAAATCGTTTCCCAAAGCTCAGCCAGAAACATGTAAAGGAATAAAATTCTGATTCCCCTGGCTTGGATCTTGTGCCCACCCATTTGCCATGGACTCTTGGTTCTTTGATTGACAGTCTCTGTGGGATTAGAATAAGAAAGAAAAATTATCCAGTGAAAATATAAGATGTTATTATCAAAAGAAATGTGAAGGGATACCTAAAAGCAAATGTCAACAGACACTTGAATAATAATGATTGAACAATAAAACCAGCTGTGAAATGCTTATCTGGAACAGAGTTCCATGAGCCTTCAGTGGGTTGCTAACTCACTGAAAATACATACAAAACTTAGCCTATATCTGAATCTGTCTAGGGAGGTGTCTAATCTAGATAATGTACAAAGGATTCCAGCATAGGAGGATATCAGCCCTTGGAAATAAAATGTTTATGCTTCCTAGCCCAGCCCACAATTAACTTATCGTGATTTAATAGACTGCAAATATCAAAGCAAAACCATTTGAGCCAATGTTACGGAGTAGAAAGTATAAGGATACACAATTACATTTTATTTGATGCTTGCTTCTTAGTACATCTGTGCTGTTGTGACAAATGTCTGAGACTGCATAATTTATAAACAATAGAAATATGTTTATTACAGTTCTGGGGGCAGGAAAGTCCCATATCAAGGCATCAGCAGACTTGGTGTCTGATAAGGACTGCCCTCTACTTCCAGTATGGCACCCTGAACATTGTGTCCTCACGTGGTAGAAGATGGATGGCAAAAGTCTTACTTAGCTGGTTCCCTTGAGGCCTTTTATATCAGTACTAATTCTATTTATTAGGGAAGAGCCTTCATGATGTAATCATATCCTAAAGACCTCACCTCTGAATACTATCACATTGGGCCCTAGGTTTCAACATATAAATGTTGGGGGCTGGAGGAGGGCATATATGTAAACCGTAACAGTTCTCCTCATTAATCTGTCTTTATCTTAATCTGATCATTTGTTAAATATAAATCATACCCGTTTTCCAGATAAAAATAGTTTAGCACAGTGCTTGTACATAGTGGGTTTTTCAGTACAATTATATAAGAACTGGGTAAACAACAGGACTGGTACATAAGTGGTTCCTCCTACTCAACATGTAATCTTATTTGGAGTAGTGTCTTAGTCTGTTTTGCGTTGCTGTAACAGAATATCACAGACTGTGTAATTTTTAAAGAAAATAAATTTATTTCTTAAAGTTCTGGAGGCTGGGAAGTCCAAGGCATGACACTGGCATCTGGCATGAGCTTTTAAGATGCCTTATGCCATAGTTGAAGGATGGAAGAGTATAAAATCATGTGAGATGAGAAAGAGAGACAATGAGGGACAAACTCTATCTTTTTATCTGTAACCCACTCCAATGATAAATAACCCACTCCAGAGATAACAACCTTAACCCATTTATGAGGACAGAGTCCCCATGCCCTAAAAACGTGTTAAAGGTCCCACCTGTTAATACCATCACAAAGGCAATTACATTTCAACATACATTTTGGTGGGGACATTTAAACCGTAGCAAGTAGGTCATATTGTTTAGCAGTGAGATATCCAGACCTACGTTAGTTTTCTTGGAGGCAAATTACTTGGGCCTCTTCTTTGGCAATATTCCATCTCGGTGAGAGGCTAGGGAATGTTTTGAGACCATCATCTGCTTTTCATTCTATTTACTGTCGCAAGCTGTTTCCCTAGCCATCTCTTGTCTTCACTTCTCAAACCAGCTAAGAGAATTTCCTAAAGAAGTCTGTGCTACCTTAGGCTCCAGTGATTTCTAGGTGACCTCTTCACTCTTTAAAACAGATTGAAGAAAAGCCTTAACCCCCAAAGGTGAATTTTTGAAAGAGAGCTACTAACTTTCCTCCTTTCCACAGTGTGAAAAATAATCCACTTATTAACACCCATAATTAAATTAGGTGCTGAAGCTTTGCTTTCACAACTACCCAGGATAATTTATTGTTGGGGGAAAATAGCATATTAGAGTGATAGAGAATATAAAATATGTCACATTCATTCTTCTGTTTCAAGAGCCAACATTTTTAGACTTGATTCATTTTTACAAAACAAATGTTGCATGTTAGTGGTTGAAAATTATGTCTTTTTTGGAATTAATTGTCATGTATAAACTTTGTATCAAACTTGAAGTTTAGAATTTTAAAAATCATAGTGGCTCAATTGTATTTGTACATTTTTTTCTGAATGAATTTGATTTTTTTATTATTCTTTCATGAGGACATTAATTCATCATTTCACTGATTCATTCAATAAACTTTTATAGATGGCCTGCTTTATTTCAGGCACTACAACATATTTGAAAGTTACTTGTTTATTAATCAAACACAAGCTGATCTGTAAGCTGAGAGGTAAATTTCTTCTTTAAATATTTTTTTTCAATGTCTCCCTTCACTTCTGGGTAGATTCATAATAGAAAACAAAGCATATAATTATTAAATGTCCTGGTACTTTGTATTAGCATGTCTGTTAGTCATAGGTGTTATCTTAGTGGAATGTTAACAAATCATACTTGAATATTTTAACATTTCTAATTCATAATAAAATCTCAATATGTATCAATTGTAACATAATATTTATGCAAAAAGTAACATGTTAAGAGTATAATATTAAAATGATATTTCCAGGAGCTATTTTCTTCTTCTTGTCATTCCTTTGATGTAATCTATTTCCATATTGATTAATGAGAAAAGGATGTTACTGAAGTTTCGTATGCACTCCAAATCTTTATCTTTTGTTATTTTTGAATTGATTAGGTTTAGATTATTTGCTTTCCCATATCCATTTATTATTTAATTCAACACATTTTTAGTTAATATTCTTCACATAATAATTTGATGTGCTACTTCATATGAAAATACAGTTTTTAATGAAGCATTCTTTTGAAATTTATTTTCTCCGGAGATATTATTAGGACTTGTGCTAGCTAAATAAATAAACAAAATGAGGAAGCAGAGAAATAAAATAATTGACTTTAATGAATGCTACACGCCAGAAAATAAACAGGGATATATTGTAAAAAGTGTTTGATGACAAGACACATTCTCTCTCAGGAGTTGTATTTCAGCTGAATTTTGAAAGCTGGGATTGTGCCCCCTATGGTAGCTGAGGAATAATGTTTCAGGCAGGCAGATCATCAAATTCCTCAGTTCTGTGTAAGAAAGAGCCAGTTATATTTGAGAGATGGAAAGGAGACCAGTGTGGCTGAAGCAAAGGGATCATGTAGAATAGTATAGACCTTGTTAAGAAGTTTCAATTTAGGCTAAATAAATTGGGAAAACATTCGTTTTTTTTTTTGTTTTTTTTATTTTGTATTTTATTTAATTTTATTTTAAGATGGAATCTCGCTCTGTCACCCAGGCTGAAGTGCAGTGGCACAATCTCAGCTCACTACAGTCTCCACCTCCCAGGTTCAAGGGATTCTCCTGGGTCAGCCTCCTGAGTAGCTGAGATTACAGGCACATGCCACTATGTTGGCTAATTTTTGTATTTTTAGTAGAGACAGTTTTCACCAGTTGATTGGGCTGGCCACGAACTCCTGACCTCAAGTGATCCAGCCACCTTGGCCTCCCAAAGTACTGGGATTATAGTCATGAGCCACCGAACCTGGCCAAACATTAGTTTTTTAGAAAGCTGAGGGGTTACACAATATAATTTAAGTTTTAAAGATGTATCTGGCTGCTTTGTAGATAAAAGATTGTAGATGGACGAGAGTGAGGGAGCCAATTATTTGGTGATTACAGTTATAAAAGAGAGAACATATACCTAGTTGTTGTTCATATACCCTTACCAAAGAATATACCAATTGCTCAAATGTCAGAGATCATATAGCAAGATCAACTGATCTCATGAACACATAGTGGAAGATATGGCATTGAAGTAGTGTCAGGCAGCAGGGCAAACACTCAATCTCTTGTTTCCTTTTTTTTTTTTTTTTTTTTTTAGTTAATGATTATTCGTCTTGTGACATGTTGGTCTCGTAATTTTCACATATAAGTTTAATATGATTCAGATCTTATTGTGCATTAAATACTATGTACAGTTATTTCTCCAAGAACTAATATTGACTAATATCTGAGTTGATAATACAATAAAATATGCCATGAAATAAATGTTACAGCATTAATATAATGTATTTTCAAAGTGATACACACACACACACACACACACACACATATATATATATGTATGTGTGTAGAAAGAGAGAGTGAATGTATTTTAAAATATCATTTTAAAAAGATTGGAATACTGTTTTTCACTCTGTATATTACTAGGATCACTTATGCTATAACTACCTAAAATTTGTTTTTTAGTTGAAATACTTATGTCTTTAAAATTGAGGTGAAAGTTTACAAGTATTAACTGCTCTCTGAATTTGTGTTTGCAAATTAAATTGTGGACTACAATACTAAAATAATGGACATTAAAATAATGAGATAAATTTAGTAATACATACTCATGACAGCATTATGAAATAATTTTTATATTAAATTGCAAATGGGCTATCAATATAGGAGAAATAATTGTGCTCATAATTAGTCTTTAACCTTCAATCTTTATGTTTTTATATACTTTACAAATACAGACCAAAGAAACATTTTTATTACATACTACAAATGAATTCAAAAAAATAATTTCTGAATTAACAATACATGAATATATATATATATATATATATATATAAAATTAATTTACAGACATTTCCAATTAGAAAATATTTTCTTAGGTAAATTTCACAGTGCTTTAACCTATTTTTAGTAGAAATTTTATGAATTTTTCTAATTATTCAAAATGCTGACCTACATTTAAAAATATATTTTGTGTAGTAATTCAGTAAAATGTAATGTTCACTTTCTGATTATTCGTTACTGTTCATTAATTCTTAACTACATTGAAGTAAATTCATTTTCTTTTTTTATTTTATGCTCTATTTAGAGTTTAAAGGTATAGTGCTTTTATTTTGCAGATTGTTGCCTTGCGTGAACAAAATGTTCATATACAAAGAAAAATGGCATCAAGCGAGGGATCCACAGAGTCAGAACATCTTGAAGGGATGGAACCTGGCCAGAAAATCCATGAGAAGGTATGACATACACCACATGCTCTTACATGGAAATGTTTACTTCTTATATTATTTGAAAGGAAATATAAAAACCACATAATGAACATTTTTTGGTATATGTTGGATTCTTTGGTCAAAGGTTCAAGGTGTATGATGATTTCCCTTCTCATTTATTGTTCCCAGTTTGATTCTCTTAAATATATACATATGTGTATATGTTGTATATGTGCATATATGCATATTTGAATTTTCTACTTGCTCTTGATTCTCTTAAAAGTATTTCAATTAAATAAAATTGAATTTATAAGATATATAAAGTATTTAAAATACATATAAAATTTGTGTGTGTTTATATATGTGGCATATATATAAGTACATATATATACAGGACTATTTTAAGTACAGAACAACACTTTTGAATTGTAAGTGATATTACATACAATCGGTCACTACTTTGTTGTTTGTGACTGCAAAAATTGTTGATAATCTTCGATTAGTATTTTCTTGCATTGTTTGAGGCCTCAGAAGTACTCTTGTTAATGAGAGATTACGTAAAAGATACTTGAAGTCTTAGGACTTTGACCATTTTTTATAATGCAATGATTCTCCTTTTGGGTGAAGTTTAGGCCCACACAAAGGAAATTAGCACTCTGTTGCTCCACTAGCAAGAGATGAAAAGTTTCTTGCTGGAACACTTCCTTCCAACACAAGAGGAAGAAGGTAAGTTATTGATAGGTCCAGAATCAGATGAAAATTACAGAGGCATTCACACATCCTGTGTTGGAAACTTGGGAGAATCATTTGCCTGTAACAAGTTATATCTTTGAATTGTTAAGCTCCTAAATGAAGACCACGTGAATCAGGTAGCTAAATTGGTGTAATTGAAAATGTCAAGAGTTTCTAAAACCTAGTGATTAAGAATCGAGTGACTGGACCTTAAAATACATAGCACTAGTAGAAAAAATAGACAAATTTCTTATGTTTCTTCCTTCAAATAAAAAAGCAAAAGAAAGCAAGCAAATCAGATGAATTTCCAGAAAAAAGCTTCAATTCTGACGAATGAATGGATCTTCATTTAAGACCACGAATTTAGCTTTTCTCCGTATATTTTATAGAAATCTTAAGCTAAATATAAAACATAAACTACAATTTGACGTATTTCATCAGCTGTATCTGAGATTCTAATAAAATTATTTCTCTTTCCTTCAACTAAATATGCTGATACTGCTTCAGTAGATACACCAAGCTCTTTAATAAGGCATTTGCACTCAGCACTCAGTTTAGGAAACTAACATGTAATTCGATATTGCTCTTTCATTTTAATGGTGTCATTAGTGGTATACCTCTCCTCAGAGAATTATAGAACCACAACTGGTTGGTTATAAAAATAGATTTTATGGTCATCTAGTCTTTTTCATAGAAGGCTACAAATTATCATTTTATTTAATAATGCTGTATTTATGCTAATCTAGTCCAGAAATGAAAAAATATGCCTTTTGCAGACATGAACGACTTGAGATTTTGTTCATCCTCGAACAGATTATTTCATACTTAAAGCATTCTTCCTCTGGAGGAGGAGGGCAGAGAATGCTCATACATATATATTTTTCAAGTATTCTTTCATCAGGATAATGTTAGCAGCAGCAAATCCATACAGATCTGCAACAACCTCAATTCTTGCTTTCTCAGAAGAATTCGACCAAGGGGTTTGAGGCATAGGGAGAGACCAAGGCAAGTTTTAGAGCAGGAAAGTTTTAAGGCAGAAAAAAAAGGAAATAAAGTACAGTTTAAAAAGGGCCAAATGGGCAACTTGAGAGATTCAAGTATGCAATTTGACCTCTGACTCGGGGTTTTATATATTGGCATGCTTCTGGCTCTGGCGTTGTTTACTTCTCCCTTGATTCTTGCCTTGGGGCGGGCTGTCTGCATGCACAGTGGCCTGTCAGCACTGCACAGCATGTTTACTGAAGTTGTATGTATGTTCACTTGCGGCATTTTTCCCTTACTAGTTGAGTGTTCTTAGAGGAATGTTCTATTCATAGACCAGTTAAACTCTGCCACTTTGCTTCTCGTTGTGCGTGCATAAGCCCAGCAGCTCAACTCCTGAGATCTTATCTGGAAACTGCTAATCACCAGATTCAGGTGTTTTCTATTTATTAGAGACGGTCTTCCCCTGGCACTGGTTGCAACCAATTATTGTTTTAGAGAGGTAGTTTAACAACCACCTGACCATCACATGATGATTGCCTAACTACCTACTCTAACAATATAAACTCTAAGTATTTGAATATGCAGACATTATAGAATGTAAGATAGTTTACGTCATATTATTTTTCAGAAACTCATTACAGCATTAGGATGAGGATTATGCATATTTGATATTTGTCTCTACTGATCTTCACAGATATAAGTACACATATGGAGGATTTTGAGTCACTAGCGACCTAAAGCACTTATCTTTAACTTTTTGACTTCCAATTCTTAATGAAGGCATTTCAGCCAGTGCAGAAAAGAAATTGTATGCCAGTGCTAAGTCATTCACTTCTTGTGTTGGTGTAACTAAAGATTTTTAAACATTGTGGTTACTGGTATTCATTTCTTTTTTTAGCATCCTTGAATTTCAAGAAGGGTGATTTCTAAATGCTTTAAATAATGATATATTATTTTAATATCGTGCTCATATCATTTAATGTGAACCTAAAATATGTACAATATGTCATATATAGTCTAAATTATAAATGTATGTAAACTGTGATTCAATTCATATTAATCCTGTGATTGATTTCTCAGGATGATCCAGTAAAGTGTTGTAATAAGTAGTTTTATTTATGCCACATTTATTTTTATTTACATATTTTTGAGACAGTCTGGGCTGTAGTGCAGTGACATGAGTTTGGTTCACTGAAATCTCCGCCTCCTGGGTTCAAGGAATCCTCCCACCTGAGCCTTCCAAGTAGCTAAGAATACTGGTGCAAGCCACCAAGCCTACCTAATTGTCTTATTTTTTTCTAGAGACAGGGTTTCACCATGTTGCCCAGGCTAGTCTTGGACTCCTGAGCTCAAGCGATCCACCCACCTCTGCCTCCCAAAATGCTGAATTACAGGTGTGAGTCACCATGCTCAGCTACACCACATTTCTTTATCTGACATTTATTGATAAAACATAAAACAGTATGCAGATTATTATTTTCATTGTCCTTAAATAAATATTCCCAAGTTACACACATATTATAGAACATTTTTTTATCAAAATCATTTTCCATGACATGATTATTTGAGGTATATTAATGCCATAAAACAACACGTTGTCAAAGGATTGTAATTACTTTTAAAAAGGTATATTCAAACAAAAGAAAAGAGAATACTTATTTTGGCAGATTGCCAATGATGACGGTAGTATTAGTTTGTAAATTGAGAAGTGGTTGATCAGGACAAAAATGTAAAACTATTATTAGATACTAATAGAACTAAAAAAGTGATACTAGTCGTAAGGATTATCCTTTGTTTAGGGCTGTTATTTTACTTAAATTACACAGTCAGGGTAGGTTATTAGCCAACAGGAAATGTTTTATGTCAGTGGTTTGAGAACTCTGTGACAAAATAGTTAACAAAAATAGTCTCATAAAAGCACACTCTGAAACAGGCCTTATTACGCATGGAAAAGTCTGGTAATTATCAGCATTTTTAAATGAAAACAATAAAAAGAAAAGATACACTTAACTGAATGAAATGAATTTAAATATTTCTGCGCCTTAAATTTAATTGATTGTTTTGGAAGAACATAAATATTCACAGGACAATAAAAATTTTCAGAACACTAAATTCCACCTTTTTAGAACCAGGCTCCCATAACTTTTTCCTGTTTCTTTCTAGATGGAATTTGTGAATTTTCAAAACTAAACATGCTGCTCTCGTAAAGGAGATAATAATGCTCATGGCTTGTATAAAATGTACTTCCAATTATTTTTTCAGCTGAAAATATTTGCTAACTGATGCAAATCAGTAGAATATTAGATACGGTAGCGATTCAGAAGATATAGTCTGTAATAAATTTGACAAGAATCTGCATTGAGATATAAGCATGCCCAAATTAATATCATAAAACTTGATAAACATTGTGGTATCAGAAATAATATTGGAGTTTAAAAACAAGGTTAATTAGTCCTCATTGAGGGTTATCAGAGAGACAATATGGAATAGCGATTTTTTTGAAGTTCCCATCTCTGACAACTACTAGCTGTCTGACCCTTACCCTTTAATACCTCTGAGTCTTAGTTTCAGATAAAATAGTCTTGCCAACTTACAAAGTTGTAAGAATAGAAACACTATACTCAAAGAATTTCATGATCTTAGGCATATTGTATACAAGCAATAAATACTTTTTCTATTTATTAATACTGTGTTGCCAATCAAATGAATATTTAGTAGCAACCTTATTAAAGGTGCTAGTAAATGGGCCCTGTTCCAGGTGGTGGGAATATAATAATTAACAAGACAGTTGAGGTTACAGGCAATGAACGAACATATACAGTATAAAAGGGCATAGATATGATCAAGGGACCCCTACAAGGTGAGTGGTAAAGACATTAAAGAATGAGATCTTTTTAAGATGGTGGGATTTGAACTGAGACCTGAAAAAGTACAAGGAGTCAACCACATGCTAAAACTTTCACAAAACAATAGTCACATTTAACTATATGCAGTGAACTTTTATACATCTCACTTATTAGTGACTGAGACACTAGTTCTTCATAGATTGAAGAGTGGAGTTGGGTGGCCTTTCAGTGACCATAGAACAAATAAGTCACATCCTCGACATGTCACATGAGGTTCTTCCCAAGCTTGCTGGCCTCTTCTCGCCTCCCAGGCCTCTTTGCTTATCATTCCCACTTTGAGTGTAATTACTAAATTAACTAAGTTAAAGCTTCCTTTTTTAAGTTGTTGCTCTTATTCTTCTCTCCTCTCTAAACCTGACATTTATTCATGACAGATTTTAAATTAAAATAAAATGCAACATAGTAATTTAAGCAACAGTAATATGGAAATGTGAAAGCTGAATAAATGTAAAATCAGAAATAGATTTTTGTTTGCATGTTTTTAGTTCTTTAGTTCTTGTCAGATAGTAGAATTATGAACAAAAAGTACATAAAGCAAAATGAAGAATCAGTGGCAAGAATAATCCTCAGATCAGTAAATTTGATAATTATTTGTCTCATATTCTCATTGTAGACTGTTGTTCATGAAGGATATTGAGAAAAAGTGTTGTAAAACTGGAATATGGGATGTGCCTTTATCAAAATTAAGGGTTTTGCTTTTAACAATGCAATGCTGTCTTCGAATGAACAATCGATGACAAAAATAGGTACTTAGAAAAAGCCAGTATAGCTCTATGAGCAATGTGATCCTCAGTGAAGACAATTTCATTCCATCATGCTAGTGTGAAATATTGAGATATCATAGTATGAGGATTTGCAGAGTCTCACGCAGATCTTTGTATCATGTATCCAATTAAAAGTTTGACTTATAAATAAATCTCATCTTATTTTAAAATACCAATAAACATCATTTATCACAAATGCCATTCTTTTAATGATTCCCAGTAAGTTCTAACTAAAAGTCATCATCCACAAACATGTCTTCAGTATATTGATAATATTTTTTTCATTTTTATGTGTTCCTCAATTCATGTTAGCTACTGCCAGCAACTGTTCTTTCAAAGATTCAGTCTTGTCAACTGTAGCTCATTTTATGCATTATCAATTTCCTCTCTTAAAAATAGTTATAATCAGGCTTTTATACAACTGGATTGCCCTCACGGAGTATTTTCTTCCATGTATTGATCCTATATATTGTATTCTAATTCCTAATAAAACATAACAACCTGCATGTTTCTCCTTTATCCTTCAATTGAATTGTCAAGCAATGAAACCCCAAACAGAATGAAGCTTATGAATTGGCCAAATTTGAAAGAGCAGGTCCAACTATACACATGGGTTGGACTGGCACAGAGGTCAATGAATGGCTAGAAAAGTAACCAAAAGATGTAGGGTTAGGCTGTTCCATGGCTTATCCTCATATACATGAAGTTATCTTATATTAGTTTTCTAGAAGCTGAGTTGGAGAAGAAGCACATAAGCAAAGGTCAGGGATCTTCTATATATAATGGCAAAAATAAAAAATCTTCTAATGTTCTGTGGGAACTAATTAGGTTCAAAACAAATCTGAGTGCAGTGACTGGGTGATTGTGTGTTAACTAAGACCTTATTAGATGGAAAGATGAAGTGAAATTGACTCCTCTGTTTTCAGTAATAAGTATTGTTTATATTAGCCAGGATTTGAGGGACTCAGAATAAACATTTTTTTTCTGAAGAAGGATATTTCCAAAGACTTTAAAAGAGTGGCTGACTGAAAATTTTTTCATTTACCTTTATCTTAATGACATAATTTGAGGGTCAATTTTCTGCCAAGAAATCTGTAGTCTTCTGGTGATGTCCACAAGAACAAGTTATTTTTCCTCTATTTTGTTTTGTCTGATCTGTTAAGCCAGACCAGAAGAATTTTTAAGTTTGTCATTCAGAAGTTCTTCAGTTGACCTAATTTTATTTTTCACTTTGATAGAATTTATCTATCTCGACGTTTCTCATGAAACACAAGTTCCCCAGTAATTTAATCGGTATCTCATGGGAACCACTCCCCCTAAAAATGAAATTCCCAGGAGAAGTAGATTAGGAAATATTGTTCTGTACAATTTTTAAGTGGTACTATGGTATTCATATTTTAATTCTTAATATTGTCAAGCCTCAAGAAAGAATTACAGTATGTAGTGTTTCCAAAGATGTGCTTTATCCACAGGGAAGTAGCACATGCCAGAATGAATGTTCTATGGCATATGCCTTAATATGGAATGCTGGTGCTTGACCTTTAAAGTTAGGCAACTCATTCTTCAAACTTGTCTCAAAACCTCATTAACAAAGGGGCTACAGGTCTTTAAGAATAAGAAATATAAACTTTACATGAGTTGTTTTGTTTGATCTCTGTAACAACAACCCTGTGAGTTTTGTAGGGCAGGAATCAATGGCTCAAATCATATAGCACATGAACAGGAGGATCTGAGATAAACAGGTAAAAGATTAAAAGTGAACTATGGAAAGAAAAGGCAGCATAAAAACTACCTGATTTAACGGATTTCAAAATATAAGATTATTTACTTGAAGCAAAGTCTCAAACCTGTCCATGTTTCTAAGAGGATGGAAGAGTTTATTAGATTGAGCATAGGCTAACCAAAATTTCAAAAATGCCTTGTCAAAGAAAACTTTGTTATATCTGTGTGTAATGTCTTCAGCAACCATTTAATCAAGTATATTTCCCAAGCAATTTTTACTGCTCTTTTCTTTGCCGTCTTTTTTTTTTTTTTTTTTTTTTTTTTTTTTTTTTTTTGTCTACTCCAGTGGTCCCCAAACTTATTGGCACCAGGAACCAATTTTGTGAAAGACTATTTTTCCACCGACTCAGGGTGGAGTGGGGTAGGGAATGGTTTCAGGGTGATTCTAGCACATTACATTTATTTTCCACTTTGTATCTATTATTACATTGAAATATATAATAATATATAATAATTAGACAACTCACTGTACTGTAAAATCAGTGGGAGCTCTGACCTTGTTTCCCTGCAACCGGATAGTCTCATCTGGCAGTGATGGGAGACAATCACAGATCATGAGGCATTACAGTCTCATAGGAGTGCACAACCTAGATCCCTCACATACACAGTTGACAAAAGGGTTTGCAATTCTTGGTGAATCTACTGCTGCTGCTGATCTGACAGGAAGTAGAGCTCAGGCAGTAGTGCAATTGATAGGGAGAGGCTGTAAATACAGATGACGCTTTCTCCTACCTTAACTTACTACTGTGCATCCTGATCCCTACCAGGCCACAGACCAGTATATGTCCATGGCCTGGGGTTTGGGTACCCCTGGTCTACTGTAATCCTATAATATACAAAGTTTTCCCAACTTAAAAAAATATATCTTTTGGACCCACATTTTTAATTCCTTTATAAATGCATTTCAATAAGGTATTTCCCCACTACTATACAAAAACCACTCCTACTGCAGTTATCACTAAATTTATATTGCTAAATACAATGGCCAGCTCTCAGCCCTTGCTATAGTTGATGTCTCAGCAGCATATGACATAAGTAATTTTTTTATTCCTTCATACACTTTCTTCTCTTGCATTATAGGACACTACACTGTTTTTCTCTTACCTTACCAGTGGCTATGTCTCCATCTCTTTCTCTTCCTCTGACTTCTTAATATTGGAACACCCCAGGGCTTAGCCCTCCACATCTTTTCTACTTATACTCTTTCCATGATTTCAATCAATATCATCTGATCCATATGCTAGTAATTTATAAATCTTTACCTCTAGTTCAGACCCTACAACCAAACAGATATATCCAGCCACAACTGAACATCTCCACTTGTGTATCTAAAAAAATTGCACACTTAAAATATCAAAAACTTAAACCTATTTGATATCCCCCTTACAAAACTTGCTCCATCATTTCCAGCTTACATGATGAAAACTTTACATTTCCAGTTGTTCAAACTAAACAATTTGGCATTACCCTCACATCCTCCCTATCTCTCACACCTCCCATCGAACTCTGAAGAAATTTGATTTGTTCTCCCTTCAAAATATATCCAGAATCCCACCACATCCATTGTTTACTCTGTTCTGAATCACTGTCATCTCTCAGCTGAATTATTTTAATCAATCACTTTTTATGAGGTCTCTCTGCTTCTCCCATGGGCCATCTAATTTTTGTTTGTTTTCATTTTTAAAAATATGTCCATGGATACATACTCATTATACACATTTATAGGTTTCATGTGTTGTTTTGATATGAGTGATGTTTTAAAACATGTATCTGAACATGTCAGTCATCTGCGCAAAACTGCAACTGCTTTCCACTTGCACAAGGCACTACATAATCTCATTGTCTTTATCTTCGGACTACATTTCCAAATCCACCCCAGCCACAATGGCCTCCTGTTAACTTGATTTGCTCTTTCCTTTGTCTGGAATGCATTTCCTCCATATACGTGGCTACTTTCCTCACTTCCATCCAGCCTTTGTTCAAATGTCGTAACATATTCTAACATAGTAATGTATTATAGCACAGTATGTGTTTATATACTTTATTTTATTTATAATATTGGTAATGTATTGTCTGCCATCCTAGTTAGAGAATAACCTCCATAAAGGTTAGAATCCTTGTTTTATTCCTGATGAAGCCTGGGTACCTAGAATCGTTCCTAGAACATAATGAGCACTTAATAAATAAAAGTTCAATAATAATAAATAAATATCACACTGTTTAACTATTTACTTTATAAATCTTGATACTTAGAGCTTAATTACAGTATCAGCTTTTCAAATCCCATTTTTAAACTTTGTTGAAATTATAGGGGCCAATGGAAAGATTTTCTTTCGCCTTCTTAATGTTTGCTGAAAATGAATTGCGAGAAGGTAGATTAATATGAAAAAGGCATACAAAATTTATTTTAACATGCATATGGACATGACTGCCATATACAATGTATGAAACTGGAAGAGGAGCCAGAGGGCTGATGCTTAAATATTCTCATCATAGGGGAAAGATGTATGGATTCATAATGCAAACATTTTGCAAATGATTCTTTTTGGAAGCTGGGTGGGACTGACAAATTAATGGAAAGTAAGGAGAAAAACTGCCCAGGAACAAATATTGTTTTATTATGCAGATTAAGTCACCTGGGTAATTTCTGGGAGCTGCCCTCTGAGGAACAGATGATAAGTCTGTCTTGGTATGAGGACTCCCAATTTCTTCTCTTTTCTAGTGGTTAATAGGTTATTTGACAAGATTATTAAAGAGGGGAATCTTAAGACAATTACATTTCTTGTGGAAACAGGTGTTTTTAGTCAGATAAGGAAATTCCAGAGAGAGAGAGAGAGAGAGAGAGAGAGAGAGAGAGAGAGAGAGAAAGGGAGGAGAGAAGGACAGAGAAAGATCTTGGTTCCAGGGATTATTTTTGAGGCTTTTCAATTTTCAAAGCACTCAGCAAGCCAGTCATATCTGGGGGAATCGTTTTCTGTGCCCCAATAACATTTTATTGGAATTGCTTAAATTAATAAATTAACTTGGGGAGGATGTCATCTCTATTGCATACTGTTTTACCATGTGTACATATGGCTTATGTCTCCATTTATTTATGTATTATTTTATGTTCTTCATAAAATGGTTTAATTTTTCCCATAGAAACCTTATAGATGATTAGATTACTTTCAGACATTTATAGTCACTGTGATTGTTATCTCATTATGTTTTTCCTAATAAATGAATACTGGTATATAAAGATGCTACTGATTTTCCAACATTGATATGGATTTCAGCAAACTTGCAAACCTGTTATTTTTAAGAGTTTACTGTACTCTTGGTATTTTCTTAGTAATTTAGCAAATTGGGAGGATTTAATTTTCTCTTCTCTTCCTTTTCAATTTTCATTTATTATTGTCTAAAACTTATAAAGCTTCTAAAAGTATATACTTTAATAACAATGCTATTCATTAATGTGATGCTTATCATAGTAACTGGTAGATTATCAGATCTGGAATTTCTTTTAGAGATTTGCTAAGAGGTTTTATCAGGATATGATGTACTCATATTTCAAAAATAGTGGATTTCATTGACAGATTATTTTTTAACTTTAAGTTCTGGGATGTAAATGCAGAACATACAGATTTGTTCCATAGGTATATATGTGCCAAGGTGGTTTGCTGCAACCTGTCAGCCTGTCATCTAGTTTTTAAGCCCTGCATGCATTAGGTAGTTGTCCTAATGTTCTCCCTCTCCCTACCCTCTGACAGCCCCCAATGTGTAATGTTCCCCTCCCTGTGTCCATGTGTTCTCATTGTTCAACTCCCACTTACAAGTGAGAACATGCGGCATTTGCTTTTCTGTTCCTGTGTTAGTTTGCTGAGAATGATGGCAGATATTCTTTTGGAACCATTTTTCTTTTCCTAGGGATAAACAATTTGATTTTTAAAAAATTTAATTGTATGCATGCTTTCTGACAGAAATGAAATTTTTTAAAATAGAAAAGAGATTAAACTTTCTTCTTTATTATTTCTACCACCAATCCTTTACATATATAATTTTTATGACCTGAATACAGGTAAGTTGAGCTCTCTTTTGGCTATCTAAAATATAGGAGAGCCCAAGTGACCTGAATAACAGTAAGTCAGGTAGCAGCCTCTTGGGGCAACCGTTGCTCTGCTTAAGTTATCTAAAAACTCAAAACTTGATCAGATCAAAAGGAATCTTTTTTTTTTTCAATTAATGAAAAGATAACTGGAAAATATGATAAAGTAACAAGTGAGTAAGTTTTTTAAAAGACTACTATTGCATATTTCCAGCCCTCAAAGTATCCATTTTGAAACAAATATTCCCTCAAAATCAAATGCCATTTATGCACCATTGCAATAATCCACTGACATAGAGACCAAATGAAGCTATCCAAACAACCCCATCAAAAAGTGGGCAAAGGATATGAACAGACATTTTTCAAAATAAGACATTTGTGCAGCCACCAAACATATGAAAAATAGCTCATCATCACTGGTCATTAGAGAAATGCAAATCAAAACCACATTAAGATACCACCTCATCCCAGTTAGAATGGCAATCATTAAAAAATTAGTGGACAACAGATACTGGAGAGGATGTGAAGAAATAGGAACACTTTTATACTGTTGATGGAGTATATATTAACCATTGTGGAAGACAGTGTGGTGATTCCTCAATGAACTACATAGGAATACCATTTTTTCCAGCAATCCCATTACTGGGTATATACCCAAAGGATTATAAATCATTCTATTATAAAGATGCATATACACATATGTTTGTGGCACTGTTCACAATAGCAAAGACTTGGAACCAACCCAAATGCCCATCAATGATAGACGGGATAAAGAAAACGTGGCACATTTCCCCCCCATGGAAAACTATGCAGCCATAAAAAAGAATTAGTTCATGTCTTTTGCAGGTACATGGATGAAATTGGAAACCATCATTCTCAGCAAACTGACACAAGCAGAAAACCAAACACTGCATTTCCGCACTCATAAGTGGGTGTTGAACAAAGAACACATGGACACAGGGAGGGAAATATCACACACTGGGGTCTGTGGGTTGAGGGACTAGGGGAAGAACAGCAGGGGATGGGGGGATAGGGGAGGGACAGCATTAGGAGAAATACCTAATGTAGATGACAGGTGATGGATGCAGCAAACCACTACCATGGCACATGTATACCTATGTAACAATTTGCATGATCTGCACATGAACCCCAGAACTTAAAGTATAATGAATGAATGAATGAATGAATGAATGAAACTTTGCCAGTAAATGGCCTAGTTTGGAGTTTCCACCAGCAGTAGTAAAAACCTCTATGGAAGTGATTCTTCAGGAAGAATTTTCTGTTCTCCAACTTTTATCAGTTGAAGTTTAGGTTTATACCCATGTTCCCAAATTCAAGATGACTGAGCCAGGAAGATCTTCCAGATTCCATGCCAGAACCACCACCGGGTGTTGAACCCTAGTTCAAGTTCATACTCTTCCTTCCCTCATGGTAAGTTCTCCTTGTGGACTCCTGGAACTCCTTGTGATCCAGTCAATTGTCTTAGTCTACCAAAGAATTTAGAAAAATATTGAACTTCACAATTGAAAGGGGAGCAATCTGTTTTTTCCTCTCCCTCCTGAAATTTCCTGGTGATTATGTCAATATCTTCTTCCTCCCTCACTTTTTTTATTACACTTTAAGTTTGTGGGTGCATGTGCAGAACGTGCAGGTTTGTTTCATATGTATACACATGCCTTGGTGGTTTGCTGCTTCCATTCTCCCATCATCTCCATTAGGTATTTCTCCTAATGTTATCCCTCCCCAGTTCTCCCTCCTCCTGCTATCCCTCACCTAGTCTCCTAACCCCAGACAGACCCCAGTGTATGATGTTCCCCTCCCTATGTCCATGTGTTCTCGTTGTTCAACAATCACTTATGAGTGAGAACATGCAATGTTTGTTTTTCTGTTCTTATTTGTTTGCTGAGAATGATGGTTTCCAGCTTCATCCATGTCCCTGCAAAGGGCATGGTTTCCAGCTTCATCATTTTTTATGGCTGCACAGTATTCCATGGTGCACGTGTGCCAAATTTTCCTTATCCAGTCTATCTTTGATGGATATCAAGATATAGTAGAAGAGGCACTTTTTGTCAGGATTCTATTAAGTATTCTTCCTTGGGATGTGGGAGCCTACTTGACTTATATTTACACATCTAAAAGGACTACTTAGTAATTCATCCAGGAAGATAGATCCACTCTAGTGTTATTTTAGAGATGATAAAATAAAAACATTTGAAAGCTTTCAGTTGATGGGTTTCTCTAAAGAAAATAATAAATACACATGTTCAAACTATACAGATCATTTAAGAATTTGACAGATAAATGTTTTCCTTTATCAATCATTAACATGTTTATCTCATACTGTTATGTGGGACATTTCTATGTTTTATATTTCTGATAATTATTAAAATTTATCATGGGAATATTGATTTAACTAGAGTGTAACAGGATCACCATAGTATAAGAATTATTTTCATTCTCTTACCAGTCTGACTGCTATTAGAATGAAAATAAGAAACAAGGTTAGAAACAAAGGATGAGTTACAAGGTTTTTACAGTAATTCAAAGGAGAGTAGATGATCTACACAAGAGTAACAATGGGGGAGGTCATGACAGAGTTTTTATAATAGATTGTATAAAAGATGGGAGGAAAAGGGTGAACTCATGATGAGTCCATTGCTTTTGGAGAAAGTGAAAACATGAAGTTCTCACTAGTTGAGTTGAGAATGAATTAAGGCAAAAAAAAAATTTGGAGGAGAAACACTTTTTGAACACATGTTTTAAACATATTGAGTTTAGAAAGTCTATTTGACAGCCAAGTATGAAAATTATATTGCTGCAGTTGAGTGTACAATAATATATAGGTTAAAATTTAAACTTTTAATAGAGATAGAAATTTTATGAATATATATTTTGGTAGGGGAGATAGACAACAAATATATTTTGTAAATATATAATATAGCAGGGGTGAAAGACCTCTCTGATAAAGTAACAACAGAAGAGAGTTCTACAAAGATATTCTTAGTCATCTTTGATGGCCCCCTACTTCACTCCACAGATGATCTCATCCAATGTCATAACTGCTTGCAGAAAACAACCATATACTCGCTACTCTTTACTGTGAGCTCATACAGTTTCCTGCCTGACACCTTTACTTTGACATCTAATAAGTCATTTTAAACTTTGTTTCCAAAACCCAGTCCATGATTTTGCCCCATCCTCACCACAAATCTGCTTCTCTTATAAATGTTCTCTTCTTAAAAAATAACTGCATCTTTCTAATTGTACAAATTTTGCAGTCATCCTTGAGTCTATGCTTTTTGTCATGTATCACATTCGATCCATTCAAAGAATATGACCCATTTTATAACCTTTAGTTCCATTACCCTGGTCTAAGCCAGCATAATCTTTCACCTCTTAATTTATTTTCTTAAACTCATTGTTTGTCCTGTCTTTTATAAGAGGACTGAGGATCCATTGAAAATGTAAGTGAAATCATGCTACTCCTCTGCTCAACATCTTCCTATAGTTCTCATATCACCTTGAGTAAAAGCCAGTCTTAAAATGATCTCAAGAACCCACATATTATTTCCATCTATGTCCACTCCCACCCTCTTGCTTTATTTAATCCAGTCGATTCTAGCAACACTGGTCTCCCTGAAAATCCAAAACCCACCTGTGTCTCTTTGTCTTTGATCTTTCTGTTTCCTCTGCCAGATAACTGCATGATTTATGCTTGTATTGCAGGTTTTAGCTCAATGCTTTCTTTATATAATCAATTCCCCTAGTGGAAGCTTGACCCAAATACTGCATGTGATATCTTTATACTTGAGTTTTTTTATTGTTTATTGAAAATTGGAATCTAAGCATGCATTCTCTATTTCATCTGGCAACTCTAGCTGTGAAAAAGGGGAAAAAAGAAAAATGGGTATTGAACAAACAAAAATTGTCCATTACAGATAGCAAAGGGTTTATCTGAATTACCAGGTTTATGATGAGAGAGTACAGCTTACCTGCAGAGCTTTACGTGTTACTTCTCTGTTCAAACACCTTTGACAGTTCTCTGTCATTCTATGTGGTAACCAAAGTTTATTCAGTATGGAAAAACAAAGGCCATCATAATCTGTGCTGGCCTTCCCTTTCGAGTCTCATATCTTATCATTTCCTTATAGCACATATTTTCTGCTCTGAATACAGGATAATTATTCAGAGGGAATTATTATTCGCAATTATTCTGCAGGGGATGTCCCCCTCCCTCCCTTTGCTCGTGTTATTTTTTGTTCCTGGAATAAGTACTCCTCTCCCTTCCCTTACTTGAAATATAATTACTCATCTTTTAAGACCTAACTCAAAGAATATTACAAAGATATTCTCTGCTCTCACAAGATATATATGAAGCAAAATAAAAATCCCCTCCCTTTGCTCGTGTTAATTTATTCTTAATTGCAATGCATGTACTTGCTTATTTGTATTACTTCTCTTCTTGATAGAATTGCCTTGATATCAAAAATGTATTATCACCTTAAAAAAATTCTAAAACTTAATTATCTTCCATCTGACACAGTGTTCAATAAATATTTATGAATAAGTAAAAATTTATGTATTTTAAATTTTAACATGAGTCTTTATTGCATTTGATAATTAATAATTTCAAATATATACTTTTTACTGTTTTAACAAATTAAATATCTTTATGACCTTGTGTTAGAAATTGATTTTTTAGAAATGACACCCAAAGCACAAACAATTAAAAAAAGATAAATTGGACTTTCTTAAAATCTTTTGAAATTCAAACAAAACACCATCATGAAAGAAAGGAAAAGATAATCTATGGAATAGAAAGAAAGTATTTGCAAGCCATATGTTTGATAAATGACTTGGGTAAAAATATATGTCAAAAATTCATATAAATCAACAATAAAAATATATAAATCCAATTATATTAAAGCCAATCATTTGTATAGACATTTCTCCAAATAATGCATTCAAATGGATGATTAGTACCTGAAAGATGTCCAACGTCATTAGTCATTAGGAATGCAAACTCAAACCACAAGGAAATATCACTTTGCACTCACTAGAATAGCTAAAAAGACAGATAATAATAAGTTTTGGTGAAGATGTGGAAAATTAGAACTCTCATACATTGCTGGTAGGAATGTAAAATGGTGCAACCACTTTGGAAAACAGTTCCTCAACATGTTAAAGATAGAATTACCAGCAATTCTACTCCTAGGAATCTATTTGTCCGAAAACATTTGTCCACATAAAGACTTATAAACAAAAGTTTATGACAATTATTTATAGTAGCCAAAAGATGGGCACAACCTTAATGTCTATCAACTGATGAATATATAAATAGCATGTAGTATATCCCCATGATGGAATACTATTCAGCAATAATAGAAATGAAGTATGGGTAACATGCTACAGTACTTGAATAAAATTTTAAAACACCATGCTCAGTGCATAAAACTAGTCATGAAAGAACACATGTTCAGTGACTCCACTTATGTAAAGGTCCGGAACAATAAATTTGTATGACAGAATGTAGTTAGTGATTGGGGCTGGAGGTGTATGAGTGACTGCTAATAAGTATAAGATTTCCACTAGGGGTGAAAAAATGTGCGAATATGTTGATATTTGCACACCTTGTAAGTATGCTAAACTCTACTTAACTTTGCATGTTTAAGGGGTGCATTTTATGGCATGTAAATTATATCTCAGTAAAGTTGCTTAAAATAAGTATTGACTTTTAATATTACCATTTGTCATTTAAAGTTCCACAATTTATTTTAAAGGCATGTCAAGGTAATAATGGTTTGGAACAAAAACAAGATATTCTTTTTATAAGATATAAATCACAGTTTTAATATAACGTTCTACTCTGATATTATTAAGACATACAGTAAGCTTGCCATACAATATATTTAGTGATAAAAATTAAGATTATATATTTTCTACAAATAAAAGTTTCATAAACAGAACAGAATAAAAATTGAGAGTTTTAAAATGTTCTCATGGATAACCCCAACAGCATAACATAAAGACTATGCAGTGAACATTTACTGCTTAATGTAATTTAAAAAGTTAACATTTAAAAATGTTTTATTTTAATTGCCTGATTACTATCTATAGTTAGTTAAATTTCTCTTACCTAGAGCCCATTTAAAAGTATGCAATTTTCTTGTTAAATGCATTAACAAGATTTCATGAACTGCAGGTGCACAGAATTGGAACAAACATTTTTCTAATTAGAAAATAAATATTCATTTGCACTGAAAAAATGTTTGTCAATATTATATACATATATATATGTACATATATATATATATGTGTGTGTGTGTATATATATATATATATATATATATATATATGGTGTGTGGATGCTTGGTACCTGCCTATACTATGAAGCATGTATAATTAATCCTGTTGATTTATATGTTCCTATCAGAGGCAATATGGTAAAGGGTAAATTAACTAAATTAACTGGGAATAAAAGTTCTGCCTTTTAATTCAGATCAACTCTGTGTGATTACCTGAGTCTCAATTTCTCCAAAATTCTTTAGAACTCTAGAATCTTAAATATGATTTTTTAATTCTATAAAATATTTTTCAAAATAAAAATTAATTTTTCATTTTTTTTGATTTTTAAAAAGCAAATTTATTACTGTACAATGAACATACAATTTAAGTGCACGATTCTGTCAATTTGGATAAATATATATGCCTTCATAAGCACCTGAATCAAGATAAAGAACATCCTCATAACCCTTAAAAGTACTCTAATGCTCCCTTGAAGTCAACCTCACCTCCCCCATTCCACCTCTTAGCCCAGGCAACAAACAATCTGCTTTCCTGGCGTCATCGATTTGAATGGTCTTTTCCAGAATTTCATATTAATTAAATCACACATTATGTACTCTTTGGTATCTAGCTTCTGTTTCTCTGCATAATTTTTTTGCGATTCATTCATTTTATTGGAGAGCTCAGTAATGTTTTTTTCATTGTATTAACATATCAAGTTATATTTGCTTACCCCAAGAATACAATAGTTTCTCCTATTTTAAAGAAGTGTTTTTGAATTATTTAGTATGATTTTATTATAGTTTTATTTATAGTATGTAAACATTATTGCCAAGGAGTCACTGTTGGTTACTAAATTATCTCTTAAGATACAAGTTGAATCTACAGACTTAATCCTTGGAAGATATCATCCCATATCTGAACATAGAACTGCTGTATTGTGGGTACCAAACTCTATTTAATAAAAGTGGTAAGTGATATTACGAATATGTAGAAATGTTGGAGTTCCTACTACCATTCATTGATCACATCCCCCTTTATAGTCTCTCTTCTCCTTTCTGGTGGAAATGCTGCTGGTTGAAGGATCAGAGCTGAGCATTTCTCTAGGAATTGCTCCTAGAGGAAGGGAATTGTGAACTTCTACATTACACAGCTATCTGTACATTAAACTCAGAAAGGCCAGTTTATAATCATTAGGCAGCATCTAAGATCTGGACTAGAGAAGAAGGGTAGAACCAATTGCCAGCCAGTTATTTCCAAATTTGAGATAACAGATATGATTTTGCAGGGATTTGCCATAATTTTAAATATCTTCAAACTCTGTATACAAGCTACAAGTAACTAGACAAGTATAAAATTTAATAGAACTGCTACCTCCTCACATTGGGAAATTCCTCTGGTCAACTTTAAAAAGACAATTGTTTCTATCTTTCTCTGCTCTTTTCATTTTGACTCACTCAGCTATTTCTCCACACTCTCACATTGTATTAGGTTTTTGGACTTACCAGTACTTCATGCCATTTGCCTACATTTCCTTTCTCTGTGTTTTATCTTTCTCACACTGCTTTCATGATGCTTTCTGTTCTTCCCATTCTTCTGTAGTCCAATCTTCTCTATGTAATTTGCATTCCTAAAAATCATGAGCTATGCATATTGTGCAATAAATAACACGGGCTTATGGGGGAAATGAGGTTTATGGCACAACACTAAAAACTTTATCAGTGTCACATTAAAATAAAGGTAAAAAAACTAATAAAAATAGTAACAGTTTAACACATTAAATGGTTGGAAATTGCATAAATATAGTGATAAGTATTTTCTTAACCCTGAAAAAGAGCTGAAGTTTGCTTGTGGAAGTGAGTGTTAGAAGACTTGAAGACTTTACTTTATTGTGAAATGGTAGAAGAAATGGTTTCTGAAATCAGCAGGAAGTTGTAACACAGGTGCAGATGTGCAAATTTTTAACATATATGGGGAACTGTGGTCAGTTTTAGATATTTGAGGAATGGGCATTTGTGCATTCTAAGTGTTCCTATGTGGCTTGTTTTTCCTTCAGCCAAGTGTAGTTTTCTGTATTTAGCCAGTGCTGCTTAGGAAGAAAATTGCATATTAAAATGCAGGTGTATGTGCATGCGCACACACACACACAGACACAGACACACACAATTTACATTACACTGAAATTGTTTCCTAATGTATCTATCATGTTGAAAAAAATTCATGCTTTTAAACAAGTGCTTAAAACATGAGCAGAAATGACTGTACTTCCGTTATATTTTCTCTGAACTTTTCTTTTTCTTCTTACATTCTCTTTCTCTTAGTTGTTTCTCTCAAATTGCTGCACTGTCCTCACTACAAAACTCCAATGTAGCTAGGCTGTGAAGCATACTTTTTTTTTCTTTTGTCAGAGTCTCACTCTGTCACTCAGACTGGAATGCTAGAGTGCGATAGTACAATCGTGGCTCACTGCAGCCTGACCTTCCAGGCTCAAGCAATCCTCCCACCTCTGCCTCCCTAATTGCCGAAACTATAGGTGTACACCACTGCACCTGGCTAATTTTTGTTTTTTTCATTTTGTTTTTAGGATGGGGTCTCCCCATGTTGCCCAGGCAGGTCTCAAATTCCTGGCATCAAGTGATCCTCCCACCCCAGCCTCACAAAGCACTGGGATTACAAGAGCAAGCCACCACATGTAGCCCTTTCTTTCCTCCCTTCCTTCCTCCCTTCCTCCCTCCCTTCCTTCCTTCCACCATATGGTTCTGTTGCTCATGCTGGAGTGCTGTGGCATGATCATCGCTCACTATAGCCTCAAACTCCTGGGATCAAGCCATCCTTTTGCCTCAGCCTCTTGAGGAGCTAGGACTACATGTATATGCCACCACACCCTAATGTTTTGGGTTTTTAAAAATATTTTTCTAGAGATGAGGTCTTATTATGTCACCCAGGCTGGTCTCAAATTTCTGGCCTCAAGCAGTCTCCTGCCTCAGCCTCCCAAAGCACTGGGATTAAAAGAGTGAGCCACAGTACCTGGTCTCTTAATTTTTAACTGACAAATAATAGTTGTATATATCACGGGACACAATGTAATGTTTTGATATATGTATACAATGTAGAATGATTCAAACAAGTTAATTAATATATCCATCACTCACCTACTTATCATTTTTGTGGTGAGAACACTTAAAATATCTTTTATCAATGTATTTTTATTAACTATAGTCATCATGCTGTGTAATAGACCATAATTTTTAAAGCATAACTGAAATGTTTTACTCTTTGACTAACATCACCCATTTACTCATCACAGCCTTCCTCCTTTTCCAGCCTCTGGCAACCACCATTCTACTATCAACTTCTATGAGTTTGACTCTTTTAGATTCTACAGATAATCAAGGTCAAGAAGTACTTGTCTTTCTGTGCCTGGCTTATTTCACTTAGCGTAATGTCCTCCAGGTTCATCCATGTTGTCACAAATGACAGAATTTCCTTCTTTTTAGCTGCTGAATAGTATTTCAGTGTGTATGTATACCACATTTGTTTTTACCCATTCATCCATTGATAGACACTTAGGCTGATTTGTATTTTGGCTATTGTAAATAATTCTGCATTGAACATGGAAGTACAGATATCTTTTCAACACATGATTTCAATTCCTTTGGTTATATACCCAGAAGTGAGATTTCTGAACCATATGATAATTTTAATTTTTTGAGGAACTCTCATTTTTTTCAATAGTGGCTATACTAATTTATATTTTTATCAGTAGTGTACAAGGGTTCCCTTTCCCCACATTCTTAATCTCTTACCAACACTTACTTGCTTTTTGCTAATAGCCATTCTAACAGATATTAAGTAATATCTCACTGTGGTTTTAATTTGTATTTCCCTGATGCATTGTGATATTGGGCATTTTTTCATATATCCTCTGGTTATTTGTATGTCTTCTTTTGAGAAATGTTTATTCAGATCTCTTGCCTGTTAATCTGGGGATTTGTTTTCTTCCCATTGAGTTGTTTGGATTGTTTGTATATTTTAGACTTTAGCTCTAGGGCATACTTCTGAAGACATACTTTCAGAAACCTCTGGTTTCTAGGCAGTCCTTCCAGAAAGTAGAAAAATCAGCTCACAAAATATATAATGTTTTCCAGCCTCCTTCCTGTGAGTTCCATGCACACACTTTATTTTATTTTTTGAGACAGAGTCTTGTTATGTCATCAGGCTAGAGTGTAGTGGCACGATTTCAGTGCACTGCAACCTCTGCCTCCCAGGTTCAAGTGATTCTCCTGCCTTTGCCTCCCGAGTAGCTGGGACTACAGGCCATTCCACCATGCCTGGCTAATTTTTCATATTTTTAGTAGAGACAGGGTTTCACTGTGTTAGCCTACTGGTCTCGATCTCCTGGCCTTGTGATCTGCCAGTCTAGGCCTCCTAAAGTACTGGGATTACAAGTGTTAACCACCATGCTGGCCACATGATTTTTATGTTAGCAGTAATATAGAAATTAAGACTTTTCTGTACTATATGTTTGTTCCAGCTAGGTCAGATTCACAACAGGAATAATCTTTAACAAAAAATATTTGGTAAGTTCTTTTTCTGGGCACCACTGAAAATAAAAATTTACAAAGAATCCTGAACAAAAATTTTAACATTGCACATTTTATAGGTTCTTACCTATTAATTAAAAATAACGTGTTATATCAATATAATATTGTAAATTGATAGTAAATTATATATCTAATTGATAACATAGTAGCTGATACTTAAATGTTTAGGATAGATGAGTCAGTGTTTTATGCTATGTTTTATATACATATAGAGAGTAGTATAGTTTTCAGTTCGAATACATCTATTAACCTGTTTGAAAATTACTGATCTACCTTAATATTTTAATGTTAGTTAACAGTTTTCTCAGAAACTTAGTTTTTCAGCAAAACTAGTTCTTTTCAGAAGTTCTTATTTCTCAGTGTGAAAGCAGTGTCAGTTTCATTTATTTAAGTTTATTTTAAATTTTAAAGATGAGAATTCTTTATGCCATTTTTTTTTTCTATTCCTGCAGCGTTTGTCCAATGGTTCTATAGACTCAACTGATGACACTAGTCAAATAGTTGAACTACAAGAATTACTTGAAAAGCAAAACTATGAAATGGCCCAGATGAAAGAACGTTTAGCAGCCCTTTCTTCCCGGGTGGGAGAGGTGGAACAGGAAGCAGAGACAGCAAGAAAGGATCTCATTAAAACAGAAGAAATGAACACCAAGTATCAAAGGGACATTAGGGAGGTAAGTGATTCATGTCACGTTCAGTCTTTGATTTCTGAATTCTGCTTCTGAAGTGCTGTTTCCATAATTTCCCACAATGACCATATACTTTTTACTTCTCGAAAGACCATATTTTTACTTTTGCATGCATATTAGTTATGAAACTTGTTTGATAAGGCAAAAATAGTTTACTTTATGAATGCTTTAAATATATATGGAAAGAAATGTGTGTATCAAGTCTCTGATATAACAAAGACATTCTGAAGCTGTTAATACAATATTTTAAATCTAAGTTTTAATTTTAAATAATCCTAAATATGGTATGAATCATGAATTGCTATACTCTTAGCAGGTAGGAATACTAAAAAAAATACTTTAAATTGTTTCATTGCTTATTTTGGTTTTATGTTTATGAATATGAATGTACATCTGTGAATATACATGTACACACACATATATGTATAACATAACCTTTCTTTGTCTATATATTACATTCCTGTTAGACTTAAAGTTCCTTCTTATACTTTCCTTCTTATACTTAAAAAAAAAATGACTGCTTTAATCACTTCTCAGCCTCTTGGCTAAGATCAAGTGAAAAAAGACAGTACTTTAAGTTACTGCAAAAGATACTTAGAGACTTGATTTGTAACACTGTCAAATCATTGTACCTGCTCAGGTGAAAGTTTAGAATCTTTTAACTTTTTCAACTTTTCACTCACAAATAAAAAGAAAATTATTTATATTTGTGGAAATTGTATTTTCTGACTCTTTGCCTTTTCATTTTTACATATTCTTTTAAATAATATACTTTTTACCTTTTTAAAATATGTTTTGTATATAATTTGCTAGTTGTTCATCAAGTTGGCCCTATTCTATGTACCTAATTGGTGATATCCTTAAGGTCTTTCCTTTCACCTACTCAGTTTGATTCAGCAGTAAATCCAATTTCAAACTATTCATAATCAGACCTCTTAGAATTTTCATGGCTTTTTCTTTTCCTACACAATCACTTTCTCTCACTGGATTATTTCAATAGTCTGTTGCCTAGTCTTCCTGCTCATGCTTTCAGCTCACCTCAGTCTATGCTCAACACAGCAGCTTGAGCAGCCTGCCTGTAAGTCAGTTCATGTCACTTTTCTTCTTAAATGACTTTTAATGACTACCTACTTTACTTATAGTAATATCAAAGCCCTTATAGTGGTCTAAAAGCCATATACAATCTCCACTATGACCTTCCTGACCTCTTAGAAACCATCTACTATCTCATCTTAACACCCCCTGCTCAACTGGAGTGACCTCTGAAGCAAGCCAGACCTGCTTTATTGCATTTTATTTTCCCTCTGACTTTGCTCAATATTGTTTTCTAAGTGAAATGTCCCCAGACCTTGGTGTTTACACATATACACTCTCTTTCTTCTTTTGATTAAATAAACATCCCACATGACTTCTGTCATCTGACAAAATATATATTTAACTGATAAACTTGTTTATCATATGCCTCCCTCCCCAACTATTTGTAAAGATCTGTAAGGGTAGGATTTTTTGTTCTTGATTTGTTCACTGCTGTCATCAGAGTACCTACACAGCTATTGATTGTATCATGGACACTCAAAAAATCTTTCTTGAAAGAATAGATATTTATAAGTAAGTATCAGAAGGTATGAATGATATCAGAATATGTACTAAGACAATGCCTATTAGCAAAACATAACAAAAATATAGGTGAACCATGAAGTGGTAGACTGCTCCACTGTAGCACAGATGACACAACTTTTAGGAATTCATAGTTCATGGATGCATCTCTCCTCTTCACTCCTCCCCACAATTCAAATTCAGAGAATTCGTAAAGTAAAGGCAGTTTAACCCCTCTTCTGTTTACTCTTAAGGAATCACTAGGATATCTGGCATTCAGATCACCAGGCTCACTTCATCTGTTGCTCATTCTCTCTATCTTCATTCTCTTGGTTCTGGAGATTTAGCTGATTTCCTTTCATTTTAGTACTCACTGCTCTATTGATGCTTATCTAGTCCAGCATCACCTAGAGGTAAAGCCCAGGATCCAATTCCCATTTTCTTACTGCCCATTTAAAAATAACTCCTTGATACTGATAGTCTCTGAATGTAGGTGACAAAACACCCAGTCAGATGGAAAATGTCACTCCTCTGATGCCAGGTTATTGGGAATCATTCTAATGGTCATAACGTTCTCCTTTCACATGGAATTATTTTTAAATACAACTATTATTGTCATCTCCATCATTTCTACATAGTTATATTTTAGAAGAGTTTCGTGAGAAAGGAATATCTCTTGTTATCCACCTTTAAAGGGCGGTTGTGAACACAAATGTTTTCAGAGCCAGGCTGGCAATGGAAAAGTGTTAAGTGCCAGGTGCAAGACAGTAGGAAGTGATGGCGTTGATGAGACCTGTGAAAGGGCCTGTACTCCGACTGCATTATAGTATGCATCACCTTTTTTTTGTACACACACACACACACACACACACACACACACACACAGCACTGTGAAAGCTAAATAAGCTGCTTCTGAAATATTCAGGTCTCAAGACACAGGCCCCTGGTTTGTGAAGAATTGGTTAAGGACCAGTCACATGTGAAAACTATTACAGGTGTATTACATAGAATTTCTCTAACTCCTCACAATTGACAAAAAGGGGAAATACTAATTATTATCTCCATTTTTCTCAGATGAAAACGATTAAGGTTCAGTGAGGTAAAGTAACTTGCCAAAGGCCTGTGTGGTTCCCTCCCCATCCGCACCGAAGAGAAACAAGATCAGCATGGCTTCAAAACCTGTGCCTCTTCCACTATGAACTGCTTCCAAAATCAGCACACTGTAATAATTTATTCAGTGATAGCAACCATCACAAAAATGCAGCTACAGTATAACTGTCCTCTAAACAATCGATATCTTGGTCATTTTTTGGAATAAGCAAGAAGATGTGAAAATCACATACTTAACAAACAAATTACTTAACACTTAAAGTTTTTATTTTCCTGAATAATATTTTTCTGTGCTATGGTCACACAGGTCAACTAGATTGCAAGTTTCTTTTTCTTTTCTTAATTATTCTTTTTAAATTTTTATTTATTGATTTATTTATTTACAGACAGAGTCTTGCTTTGTTGCCCAAGCTGGAGTGTAATAGTGTTTTCAGCTCACTGCAACCTCAATCTCCTAGGCTCAAGCAATCCTCTCATCTCAGCCTTTGGAGCAGCTAAGATTACAGGCATACATCAGAGTGTCTGGAAAATTTTTGTAGTTTTTGTAGAGACAGGGTCCCACTAGGTTGCTCATGCTGGTGGCAAATTTCTGGGTTCAAGAGATCCTCCTACCTCATCCTCCCAATGGTATGGGATTACAGGTGTGAGACACATTGCAAATTTCTTAGTAGAAAAAAAAAAAAAAAAAAAAAAAAAAAAAAAAAAAACAGCTCCTTTTTCTTGGTACTCCTATAGCATTGCTAGCATAGTATGATTTATAAATTGTACAGGTAATAAATCTTTGTTGCAATAATTAAGGAAAAATTAGGAAATAAGAAAATAACATAAAAATTGAAAGGTATTTTGCTTTGTATGTGAGGACATTCTAAGGTATCTAAAATGAACTATTATTTTGAACGGCAAAAATTGCAATTACTTTTGAACCAACCTAATTTATAAATATGTTCCACTGATGGCTTCAGAATGTAATTTTTCTGTGTCAAAAGGAAATGTATCTAAAATTTACTTTCATTTTATATTTTGTCTTCAAACAAAACTCCTTAAATTGATTTTCGCCTATGAAGAGTAGGTGAGTTGAATTAAAGCTAGACACAGTACACATATTAGAAAAATAGACAATCTCATAAAAGTAGCTTATCTCTCCAGTTTTTAATCAAGAGGCTTAATAATTGTATATGGATAATGATATATCATTAAATACATAGCTGTGCAAATAACTAATTTTCAGTGGAATATTTTAATTATATTTTGTTTTGTGAATCTATCCTATCTTTCCAACTTCCTGTTAACATTTATTCAGAATTTCACTATGTGATTAAATGAATTAAATACATATCAGTGTTGGCTTTTCTATTATCTGAAACATGTAGTTATATTTTTAACTTTAATAGATCTAAGTTACCAGAGAGTTATATTTATTAGATATAAAAAATCCAATTTATAGATATAAACTTCAAGAGATGATTGCAACTTTATTTTGTTTTCTTTTTCTTTCTTTTTTTTTTTTTTTTTTTTTTTTTTTTTTTTTTTTTTTTTGGTAGCAAGTTTTAGGGACTAGAAAAGCTTCTTTTTTTAGAATTTCCAAATGACAGAGGGAAAAACTATTTCTCTGACTTGTAAATCCAGTTCATTTTTGGCAACACAGCCTGCAGTTAAAAATTGAATCTCCCACATGAATCACTGAATCAAAAATGCAGTACCAAAATTACAAAATACAAAAATCCCTGCATGTAATGTATGTCATAGAGTGAGATCATCTAATTGTAGAAATAATAGTGATTAATAATTTTAAAAAGCTATTATTTATTGAGGATATTTTCTACATGCAACGCCATACAAAGCACTTTCTAATTCTTACCAACAATAATATGCTATGTGATGCATATTAGAATCTCAACCCACGCAATATATGAAGAAGGTGAAGCACAGAATAGGTGAGCAACATTGACCCCTTGTAACAGAGTTAATAAGTGTCCCAAACTAGCATTTGGAGCAAGTAAATACTACTTCAATGCTCATGTTCTTGAGAAATGTGTGTATGCCTTTTATTGATTTTATTGCTGTTAAAATTTAGTAAGAAGTTTATATATGCAGGTTAGCTTTAGACTTTTCTCTTAAAGCCACAAAATTTTCCCAGAGTTCTGTTGGGAAAAATGAAGCTGACAGAATACAATCTTAAGCACTCTAAGATAAAAACTCTACCATCACTCACTGAGATAAAAAATATGTAAAACAGAAAAAGTCAAAAGTGAAAATAAGTAGTTTTAAAAATAGTAGTTGTTATCTGGGATGCCTAAAATCTGGAGATATGCATATATTTCTTAAAAATTATTCTGGCTAATTTTTGCTGAATTCATAGATTAATTTCTTACATTTACACTTTAGTATCAACACAGTTAACCAAGTAGCTTTTAACTAGGTCTCGATGGTCAGTAGGATTGAGCTAGACAAAGGAGACAAAACACATTTCAGGTAGACACGAAGTCACAGAGTGTATTAGTTTTGAAGGGCTGCCACAACAAATTGCCACAGGCTAGATGGCTTAAAACAACCATAATTTAGTCACTCATTGTCTTGGAGGCTTTAAGTCTGAAATCAATGTTTCAGTAGGGTCATATTATCTCTGAAGGCTCTAGTGAGATTTCTTCTTCACCCCTTCTAGTTTCTAATGGTTACTGGCAATTATTGATATTCTTGGCTGGTAGCAGTATAACTCCAGTCTCTGCCTGCCTTCCTCCTTCTTCTCCATATATCTCTGTGTCCCCAAATCCCCTCCTTATAAAAATACCAGTCATTGGATTTATGGCCTATCCTAAGTCTATATGACCTCATCCTAACTTGATTATGTCAATACAATCTTATTGGAGCATAAGGTCACATTCACAGGTTAAAATGGACATGAATTTTGGGGGGTCATTATTAGCCCCAGTACTCAGAAGTAAGGAAGTATCAGATCACAAAACCACTTTTTTATCCCAGGCTTTGTAGCTCAGATTTTACCCTGCAGATCGAGGGGAAGAAATAAAGGTATTGAAACCAATAAGCAATATGATCAGACTGGCATTTAGAAATATCTCTCGGGAAGCAGGGTGGAGTAAAAGTAAGGAGAATAAAAGATAGAAAATGTGAGAGGGAGAGCTGATTTGTGATGAGCGGAATGCTAGGGACAACATGATGAGTTTCATTGTAGATCTATTACTTTTTTTTTTTTTTTTTTTTTTTTTGAAATGGGAGTCGTGTCCTGTTGCCCAGGCTGAGATTGCAGTGCTGCAATCTCAGTCCTCTACAACCTCTGCCTCCCAGGTTCAACCAATTCTCATGCCTCAGCCTCTCTGAGTAGCTGGGATTACAGGCATGTGCCACAATACCCAGCTAAGATTTTTGTATTTTAAGTAGAGATGCAGTTTCACCATGTTGGCCAGGCAGGCTGGTCTTGAACTCCTGACCTCAAGTGATCTGCCCACCTCAGCCTTCCAAAGTGCTGGGATTACAGGTGTGAGCCACCACATCCAGATGATCTATTACTTTTGAATTAATTTTAATTTATATATATACATATATATGTATATATATATACACATAAATTTTCTAAGTCAATTAATGACATGTATAAAGATGGTACACATATAAACACAAACAGCCTCTCATTTCAATTTTTCATCTCATGTCCCTGAGATTTTTAATTTCAACATTTTTATTTACTACTTCTGGTATTTTCTCTCTTTATTTAAACAAAATTTATGTTTTGCTATTACATTAGATTAGGATATTACTTATTTTATTCCTTATTTTGCTTTTTATTCTACCTATACTTCCATCAGAGTTATCATCTCAAAAAAAGAGGAAGGAAAATTGAAAGAAAGGCTGTCTGCTTATCTAATTATTATATGTGACAGGACTGGCTCTGGACCCTGTAGGAGAGTGACAAAGGCACTGGTTAGGAATAAGTGATGAAATGAATCTGGATAATAACATATGGAAACTATCACTGTTTCCTCCATTTCAGGATTTTTATACAAAGAAGCTTCCCACATTCTGAGGAAACCATTCCAGGCCAATGAGCCTCACTTCTGCACTGATTTTCTCTCAACATATTGTCAATAAAGTAGGTTATCTACCTACCAATAAATTTTCATGTAAGCTGTTAGTAAGGTAAAATCATCTCCCTATTACTATCTATAAATTTGATTATTTAAAAATTAGTTTAAAATATTATCAATGCCATTATTTTCTCCCCTTGCACTTGATGTTTTCCTGTATTTGTGTGTTCATTGACTTCTCTAAACTCATGTAATTGAAACAGTACATAACTAGATAAATTGTTAAGTTTCTAAGTCAATTGGTAAATTTTTTGAAAATAAGATCCAAATGTGATATTTTTTCCTCCAGTTTTTTAACAACAGAGTTCCTCTTTCTTATATGTAAAGGTAAGAATGTGAATGGTATTTGTTGTCTATTTGAAGATTGCTTTACAATTTGAAACTGCAGCCACCATTTTAACAATTTTCTGAGTTGCAACTCTACTCATAATTGTACTTAATTTACTGCATAATGAACTAATTTATGTGCCACTTGTCTTAAAAGAAGGCCAATTCTACAGTAGATAGTTTCAAAAACTACTCCACTGCATTCTTATATAGTAGAAAGCTTTTGGTTAACCGATGATATAAAAATAATTCTGACAGCTAAGTTGGGAAAATGCACCTAAAATCTCACATTCCTTTCAATGAAAGGAAAGGAATGAGTATTTACTTCAAGAATGGAGTAATTTTTATGTTTCTATTTTATTTAAGTAATATGATAATAATTAAACAATCTGAAAATCTGATTTTCTTTTTTTATAAATTATTTTAATTGTAGGCCATGGCACAAAAAGAAGATATGGAAGAAAGAATTACAACCCTTGAAAAGCGTTACCTCAGTGCTCAGAGAGAATCTACCTCCATACATGACATGAATGATAAACTAGAAAATGAGTTAGCAAATAAAGAAGCTATCCTACGGCAGGTTCAGTATCTCTGTTTTGATTTTGTTCTGGTCCATTCATTCTCATCATTCTTGCAAAACATGGAGTAAATAAATCAGGCTAATTCTTGACAGATGTTTGATTAACCATTCTCTAAAATGTAAAATTTTATACTGAAACAAATATAATTTTTAGTATGAAATTTACTTTTTAGAAAGATAAGTTATTTATCTTAATAATACAAATAATGACTATTATTTTCATCTAGGCATGAACAAGAAATCGTGCTAAACAGTTTTCATGTATTACCTCGCTTAATTCTAACCACCACCTGTGAAGTAGTTAGAGTTATTATACTGAAGACGCTATAGTTCAGAGACAGTCACACTTTCCCAAGCTCATACATATACTAAATACCAGAGCCAATATAGTGGAATTCTAAGTTTATTGGGCTCTATAGCAGGAATAGACAAACTATAGCCATGAGCCAAAGCTGGTTGTTTGCCTGCTCTTGTAAATAAAGTCTTATTGGAACACAGCCATGCCCAATCATTTGATCATTGTCTACGATTGTTTTTATGCTACAGCACAGTTGAGTATTTGGGATTCAGGCCATATAATACATGAGACCTAAAATTTTTACTATCTGGCTTATTACAGAAAACGTTTGTCAACCTTTTCTCTAGAGCCTGGATCATAATGCTACATTACCTTTCCCACTTCAGTCTAAATACCATGATTTTCAGTATTTTGCTATGGTGGTATATCTGATGTCTGAGTACTGAGCTATATTCCCTTTGTTCAGATTTGTACTCATGAGTAATTTCTTTCCTTTTTGCTGCCAATGGTAAGAGCCTTTTCATTTTTTTAATGTGCTGAATTTTGTGAAGGAAAATAGATAAGCAGTATATGAAAACAAGACAACAATCAACATATTGCACATTTAGGTATGGCAGTGACTAATTTTAAATCTAGAATCATGACTGAGGTGCAAAGCCCTTGGTGTCTGGTGTTTGCTATTCAAACTCTGACTTCTTAAGTGTCTCTGCTCCCATTCCCATTTCAGATGGAAGAAAAAAACAGACAGTTACAAGAACGTCTTGAGCTAGCTGAACAAAAGTTGCAGCAGACCATGAGAAAGGCTGAAACATTGCCTGAAGTAGAGGCTGAACTGGCTCAGAGAATTGCAGCCTTAACAAAGGTATTGAACTAGAACAATTGGTCAACCTAGATATGTTTGTAGAAAGGACTGGCAATCAAAATGGAATCTATAAAGATTTTCTATAGGCTCTATAAAAATTAATTAATTTAATCTTTATTATATTGATCTGTTATTAAGTGAATTGTTTTATTCTCATACATATTTATAGCAGCAAGAATAATTGTTATATAAATGTGATGTTTTCCCTACCTATTTAAACATTAACAAAACAAGTAACGATTTCATGCCATTGTTATAGTTAATTGTCTATGGTAATATTTCTATAAGAATAATAATGGAGATAAACAAAAATGATAATGTTATCTATATGAGACATAACAATTTAACAGGTTTCACATCAATTTCTATTAGAAGTATAGAAAATATCATAACTTCTTGATTCCTCTCCAATGACAGTAAAAAACTTGTCAGAAATGGAAAGTTAGATGTATAAAAGTTTGAGGTCTAAAACAATTAAATAATCAGAAAGTGTTTTTTATGATTGTAATTTCTTCTGAAAAATTAAAATCAATAATACTCTGAGGAATGTTCAAAACTTTCTGCCATAATGTAGCCAGTAGATTCTGCAACTATTTCATATTTTATAATTTTATAAGCATTATAATGTTTAAAAGCAGTATTCTGACCTCTGACAGGCAAATGGAAGTGACATCATTTCAAAGTGTGTGTGTGTGTGTGTGTGTGTGTGTGTGTGTGTATGTCTATATGTTACAAGTCATATAAAAGTGCATTTTGTCACTAAAAGTATGTTTGACTTTTGATATGAATTCACAAATAATCACACAATTTATATTTTTACACAATTGTTAATATTTGCTAAGTTTTCAAGGCTACTACAATAAATGAGTATGATAAGTAAGTTTAAGTTAAAAATTATGGCATTAGGATTTACCCAAAATAATTGATGAAGCAATGAAGCAGACACACATGCTTGATTTTCTAAAAAAGCAAGTAATTAATAATGAACAGTGAATTGATCTCCCCGTTGGTTAAAATAGGAGAGTTAACCAGGTAATGAAAGGCAAACCTTTGACAAAGTAGAGCAGGATTAGAGAGAATTGAAATAGTTGCTGTTTACAGAGTACTGGAGTGACTAGTTGGATAAAACTGATTAAGATAAGTTTATAAATCAAATCCTTCTATAGTCACAACCCATGCCAGTAAACCATTCTGGCAATTTCAGAAATGTGTGATTTCTAAGATAAAGATAAATTTATCACTTAATTTGAAAAAAATGTTCCCTAAATTATATAAAGTTGTTTAAACATATAGATATTTCACTTTTTTTTTTTTTTTTTTTGCAAACACTGGTCTTAATAACTATAACATAGACTAAGATATGCATAATTAGATTTTTCATCTAAAGAACATAAAGGACTTTCAAAGAGAGTTATCTTTTTCATTTTTACTGTTTTGAGGGGTTAGATGAGTGACTGAATAAGAAAAATAACTTTTGGGCCAGGCACGGTGGCTCACGCCTGTTATCCAAGCACTTTGACAGGCTGCAGAGGGTAGATCACAAGTTTAGAAGTTTGAGACCAGCCTGGCCAATATGGTGAAACCGGATCTCTACTAAAAATACAAAAATTAGCCAGGCGTGGTAGCATGCACCTGTAGTCCCAGCTACTCAGGAACTCAAGAGGTTGAGGCAGAAGAATCGCTTGAACCTGGGAGGTGGAGGTTTCAGTGAGCCGAAATGGTGCCACTGCACTCCAGCCTGGTCAACAGAGAGAGACTCCATCTCAAAAAAAAAAAAAAAAAAAAAAAAAAAAAAAAAAAAAAAGAAAAAAAAAAAAAGAAAGAAAGAAAAGAAAAATAATTTTTGTAAAATTGTAGCTTAAAATAATTATCAATATTATCCTGACTAAAACATAAGAAAGTCTGCAATTTCCCCCAAATAACACAATTTACAATTCAGAAAATCATTGCTCCTCATTAGCTTTTGATAGACTGAGAATAAAAGCATAGTTTAAAATATAATATTTTACATAAAGGGTTTTATGTTAAATATTCCCGAGAATTCTTGATTTAGAATATATAAAAATAACTGGAATTAGGTGGCTTATATTCTTTGCCCTTGTCTATTCTGTTAAATTCATATATATACATACACACACACACACACACACACACACACACACACACAATCTTGGGCACAAAAAAATAACTTCCTCAGTCTTCTCCTACTTACAATACTGTCAAAATTACACTGTCTATGCATCCTTTGGATTTCATTTTTCAGAAAATTGTAGTTCTTCTAAAAAGTCTTCAAATGCTGTAATTCACTCTCCTTTTTAATACTTTCTGTTCTGATTGGTGCTATGTCAACAACATATTTCAAATATATACTTTTTATATTATTGCTATATTTTATTCATTATGAAAGCTCCTTAAGTATTAAGATTTTATCCTGAACATATTCCCTTTGCCTGTAAAATTTTTGTAACATTTGAGGATCACCCTTTCACTTCTTGTCCCAAGTTTTGTGATTTCAACAATCTTGTACTTTTTCTTGTACTCTGTTTTCAAGACCTTTAGGATCTATATTTATAACCTATTTTTTTATCTCAATTGCTTTTTATATTTCCCTATTATGGCCCATGATAGTCCTTTTCTGTTTGTTAACCTTTTGACTACCCACTAAAGTAAAAATATTTCTTTTTGGCTTAAACCTGGGTTTCTCCTCCTATATTTTGAGTGATATTCTTAACAACCCCTCAGACATTTTATTTGGCCAATATCCTTTTTTTCTACTTTACTGTCACCTTTCTTCTTCTTCTTCTTCTTCTCCTTCTTCTTCTTCTTCTTCTTCTTCTTCTTCTTCTTCTTCTTCTTCTTCTTCCTTCTTTCTTTCTTCTTTCTTCTTTCTTCTTCTTTCTTCTTTCTTCTTTCTTCTTTCTTCTTCTTCTTTTTAGGTCTTTCTCTTTAAACTTAATTTCTTTTTCATTTCTAAGTTTATTCATGTTTTTCTCAAAACCATTTCTCTCTGTAGTTTATCCTAAAACCTCTGGTATATTTTAAATTTTTCTATATTATATTAAGGAGTGAAACCAAGATAAACTCAGTTTCTCACCAAGGAGTAGAAAAAATAGCAGACTATTTCTGTGTGATCTTTGTATTTACAACAATTGCTGAAACTGTAGTCCTCACATAGACTCCAAATCAGTAGTGTTGGTTGAAAATTGGTCCCAGTATGTATTATTTAGAAGAGATGTCTGAATGTATTATGTATGGTTGGTAAAACTATTTTTCTCCTTTTAATATGTATGTGTGTGTGTATCTGTGTTTGTAGGTGGAGCTTTATAGCTTTTAGAAAGTCAGAATTATTGGTTAATAGCTATGGATACAACTAAAACTTTTGCTTTGGCAAATTTATAGGCAATTAACCAAAAATGACTACTTTGGGCTCCTAGTCTTATGATTTATCATATCTACTTTTTAATTAAAATGCATATTTCTTTAGCAAGGACATAATTCATTGTGAATGAGGTTTTTTTATTTCTAGTATCAATAAAATGTATCAGCAATAGAATAGTAATTTAAACAGAACAAAATTCTTATTTATCTCTGAAATGAATTTTCAAAATTTTGCTGTTTCGTGTTATTTTTTTTTTAAGTTTGATGTAGTTTAAATAAATAGAAACAGCTAGAAGTTTTAAAGGACTCTAAAAACTTGCATTTTTGAAGACACAGTTTTGACAGTTGAAATATTCATGTCTCAAATATCTTGAGTCAGTCATCTAATTAATTTTAACACCACTAACTCATGTTAAAATGTACTTTTGAAGGATCAGAAATACCTTTATGAATTTAGGTTGTATAATTTCAACAACATTTTGACCCACTTACTATATTCTTAGTATAACTCTAAATTTTAAATGATATTAAAAAACGATTTTATGACATTTGGGGATCATGGTAACTCTGTGTAGTTTCTACTTGGAAATTTGAAGTCAACATGGAGGTTATTTATTATATCTTTATTATCTTCCCCATTTATAAAATAAGAATATCCAAAGGAAAACCTTACAAAATGTAAATATTTAATTGTAGTTTGCATAAGCACACCAGAATTGAAATGTTAAATGTTTGCTTTCATAGACTAAATTGGAAAAATTGGAATTTATTGCATAAAATAGTATATATGCATCTGAATCGATACATGAATAGGTTACTGTTTCTTTTCAGTTACTGCATGTCATATTTACATATAGTTCTATATTGGCATAAAGTGAGTTTCACGGTTTTAGAATGAACTTATAAACTGTGATAGAATATGCTCTGGAGTTAAAATTTGTAGTCCTAACATAGAGTCATTTAGATATAATAATTATTTAACTTTCAAGGATTAAAATGTTGATGTAACTTCATATGTAATCCCTGCATAACATACTAACAATTCTGCTATCAGCAATGTCACATGTGTTGAACACTCTGCACCTGTGGTAACCTGACAGTCACCTCCAAGACATGTATCTAACCTTGGCACTGGGCAAACATGAGCTCACAAGGCAACTGTGCTGCCTATTCACCTTAGGCACTATTTTGTTTCCCCAGCAACAAATCAGTAAAGGAATAGCTTTGAATTGGCCCCTGATGTCAGGAGAGTCACAACCAAGATTTCTTGTTCTCACAGAATTATTGTCAGCTTGATAATTCGAGGGCTTTTAATCATTTTCATTTAAAATCTCTAATTAAACCTATATCTGAGAGTAGGCCATTAGGTTCTAGACCAATGATCATATGCACATTCACAGACCAGAAGTCATTTCATAAGTTTTCCTGTTGCTGAGGAAACTCAATCTTGCTTGAATTGGGGACTACTCATAATAACCCCGTGGCTTAGTTTTTTATCTTATTTCTCCAAAGCAAGGTTTAGAATAAATTTTGTTCCAAATTAATTACACCTGAGTCATTGCCCTGCATTTTCTTCAACATTGTGATACATTGTTTTCATTATTTTTAAGTAACATAAACAAACCGAAATACAAACTTTTAACAATCTATCAGAGACATATTCTGGTGTTTGGTTTCCCATAATTCCAATTATTATATAACTCTTTCAGAGTTGCTTTATTCATTCTGTAGTAGTCTCTCATTGCTAGCCATCACTAACCTTTCATGTCTTAGATTGATAGCTTTTTATTTTAGTATATTATTGTTTTTTATTTAAAATCATCAACTGCATCGTGTTCACCAAATATCAGTGTAGTTCTTTCCACATAAAATTCTGTCTATTAAAGTATTAAATTTGCTGTCACACTTTTCTTTTAAGCATTCTGTGCTACGTTCTGTTCAGTGTCAGTGTCTTTAGTTCTGATTTTTCAATTTTGTCCCTCTCCTTTTCCTTGACTCGTTAGTCTGATCCAACCTCTTCTACCTCATCTGATGATTATCAATATGTTATGGAAGCTAAACTACAAGAAATGATCTCCATACGTAGGAAGGTAGTCCTACTGGACTTTACTTTCTATTGCTAAATAGAATCCATCTAAGTTTTTCTTTTCGTTTATAAAAATTATGTTACTTTTATTTATTGATAATCAACCATCTGTGCAGTTCAGTGCTTCAGGAGCTTAAAATCGGACAATGGCAGGTTTGTGTTCAAACCATGCACAGTCTGCATGTTACATTTGGCTGATTTCATTGCTCATAAATAACTCCAATGTTTTGCTGATGCTTGGATGTAACAGGCCTTTGTAGCTGACACATTTCAAGCAATGCTGTTCAGCTGCCTGTTTGAAGAAAGTTTATTTTTTAAAAACTATGTTTGCAGTTGGTAGTAGCTTGCTTTACATTTTATTTCAATTTATTTGGAGGAAAAGAGTAAACCAAATCTTACATTTCAGGTGCCTTATCATATTTCTTAACAGGCTGAAGAGAGACATGGAAATATTGAAGAACGTATGAGACATCTAGAGGGTCAACTTGAAGAGAAAAATCAAGAACTTCAAAGAGTATGTGTATTAAGAACTATTACCTCCCATCAGCAGGTTATGAATTCATATTCTTTGTATAAAAAGAAAGCCTTCACTTGAGTATGGGTTATATTTAAAGCTTACAAATATGCCCTGTAAATTTTGAAGAAAAATGTTTCCACCATTTTAATCAAAACAGATGTAAAATTTAATTCAATTTAAACTAGCAAAACTGTAAAAATAATCTCAAACAGTTTTCAAATATATTTTTATTTCATTTTTTTAAATGTAAGGCTAGGCAAAGAGAGAAAATGAATGAGGAGCATAACAAGAGATTATCGGATACTGTTGATAGACTTCTGACTGAATCCAACGAACGCCTACAACTACACTTAAAGGAAAGAATGGCGGCTCTAGAAGAAAAGGTAAAATGATAGAAGGGTAAAATCACATGAATATTTTGCAGTGTTCCTATGATCATGTTTGTTTTATATACAGCTGCAATCATTGTAATGGTCAGATGATCCATTTACTTCGTTTTTAAAAATACCTGATATATTCTTAAAAAATGAATGCATAATTTTTATTTAAATAAGTATAAGATCGAATTTTGGATGAATACAAAAGTGTTACATGATACATGAATCTTTTATATTGGCTTGTTCATATGAGGCAAATGTATTAAAATATACTGTGCTTGGATGATGAAAATATTTTATTTATCCTCTGCCTGGTATGCAAAATAGAAAGTTACGAGACAAAAGTCAATATTTTTGCAGAGGGGGAGATGGTTTGAACTATTCATGTCTCAAGTGACTGATATCTACACACCAGTCTAAAAGTCAAAATGTAAGTGAGTTTAAGTCATCAGTAGAACTGGTATCAATCCCAGTAGAGGGTTCAGGACCCCAGTATTTTCAGCTGCATTATTTCAGAAAAAGTGCTTCTGTACAGTCTGCAATGTGATTTACAGTTACATAAATCTCACTGATAGTTGGCAGCTACCAGACCAGCAAGAGTTATGTGAGCTGGTTACCAATTCCAGAGCATAAATACAGGTAGGGTATAAAACCCGGATGATCACATAATTTTGGAAATTTAGAATGAATGCCAATCACTATTTTAGCTAGACATTTTCCCTTAATACATAAGATACACCAAAATAGGGAAAATGTTTTGATAAAATGTCAAAATAGTTTCATTAATTTACCTATTAGAAAGTCATAAGGCATGTCTTCTTTCCATACAACTCCAAATACATGGCCACTATACAATTTACTACACTCTTAGTTTAATTTTACTCTATAAATTTGAAAAGAATGCATTATTTTAAATAATGCCTTGTAGTACTTGTTTGCTTTGTAGAAAAAAATAAATAATGTTTAACAACAACAATAATTTTCTGGAAAGGTTTCTTTTAAGTATCTGTGATGCTAACTTACTGCCACATGACTTTGTGACATGTAATATTAGGTTTATGAATAGCTGGAATTTTTTATTTCTCTAATAATTTAGGTATCATTATAAATTGTTAATTCCACATTGTAATAGATGTCCAGAAAGTGAACTTTTTAATAATATGATTTGATAATTTCTTTCTTCAGATAATAGAAGTGAGTTCTTTTGAATTTTTTATAATGCCTCTAAGACTTAGTTTGTTATTCACTTTTTCTTATTTGAAGAATAACCAATAGTTTCTAATTTAAAATGTTGGCTAAGAAAAGGCAAACAGAAATAGCTTGAAATGTAATATTTCATTTGTTCATCCAAGTGTTACAAAATAACATTTCCCATTTAAATTATGTACTTTTTAAAATGTAAAGGTCTCACATTTGAAAATTTCATCAAAACATGGTTTCCATGGAAACCAAAAAATAGCTGTACCAAGGAAGAAATCCAAGAGGATTCTTGAGTGATAGGATATTAATTTATATATTTAAGTATTTTTTGTTTATTAATTATTTTTGCTATTTTCTTTTCTTTCAGAATGTTTTAATTCAAGAATCAGAAACTTTCAGAAAGAATCTTGAAGAATCTTTACATGATAAGGTATAATAGAAAGTTACATTTTTTGCCCATTTTTCTATTTTTATTTTCTATTCCACTGATGAATGTTTTGTTGTGAAATAAATTTGAAAAAATAAGTTTTGTATGTTGTCTTTGTAAAACAATTTTTTTATTATACCTGCAGAAAAGGGTACATAGAGAGGGAGAGCTTAATGAATCTTTGCAATCCAAATTCACCAAAAATTAGCACTACAGAAGCTTCCCCCAAATTAGTCTATAGTCATACTCCTCCATTAAGGGATAATCACCATCTTGACTTACTCGTTTAAAAATTGTTGTCATACTTTATGTCTTATATAAATAGAATTAAAATATATGCACTAATTTGTCTAGTTTTAGATATTCTTTCAGCAGAAATAATATTAAATACTATTATATATAAGAATTATGCTAAGTTATATATGTCCAAACATTATTCTAGTTCTAAAAGGGCTAAACAAATCTAATTGTGGAGAGAGAACACAGCCTTTACAAACCAGTGAAGATGCAGGGTAGCAGATGCCAAGTGTCGAATGGTCAAATGAGTGACGTAGACAGTAAGAGCTATGGGTAGGAAAGACCATGATATATTGCTACTGGGACAAAGCCTTCAGGAAGGAAAGATTTGACTGAAGATTTAAGGAAAAGTAGGACTCTGATGCAAGGCTTTCAGACAGTGTGTGCAGAATGATCACAGGTGCTTGGTGGGGTGAGAGGATGGGTACTGAGTGTGAGATCATAAATAATAGGCACAACGATTTGGCTGGAATAAATTATTCCTATTGTAGGGTATGTAGTACAAGAGGCAGCTAAGGGTATATTGTGAAATTTTTAATTGCTAATATGTATTTTCCTTCTTCATTACCCTACAAAATTTATGTTAACAATTTTATATTATCTTGTTAAAGAAGATAGGGTTGCTAACTTAAGAAGTGATCTATAATTGTGTGTTGACAAAAGACAGAAGAAATTGAGAGAGAAGGAATGGAGAAAAAGAAGGAAAGAAGGGAGAGGAGAAGAAGGCAGGCAGGCAGGCAGGTGAGGGGAGAGGAGGGGAGGGGAGGGCAAAAGGGGAAGGGGAGAGAAGGGGAGGGCAGTATGGCATAGGGAAGATATTGGAAAAGATTAAGAATAGAGGAACGAGAGAACAATTACACATTTAACCCTACTGGATTCTGCAAAATATGGTGCAATTAAAAATAACTATTTGATTCTACAGTCATGGTGTCCATAATCTGCTGATAGATAGATAGGTCTTTAGGACAATGTGATACGGGACCTAGAAGACAGTATCTGATTCTTTCTGAGGTAGTTCACAAAGACAACACAGAGGAGATTATATTTTAGTAGCCTCTTAAAGACATGTATATACAATCTTAACAAATAGAGAAAGGTAGAACATTCTAGGTAGAGGATGAATCCTCTGCAAGAACACAGAGAAAACCAAGATGGTTGATCTGATGAATCATCAGAAGTTTACTGTGACTAGTATGTATTTAAAGAAGTAGCTTTTGAGCAGATTGCGAATTTTGGACTTGATCTTGTTGTGCGTGTTATGTTATCCAAAGATCTGTGTGCTCCTGGCAATATCCCCAGAACCCACTCCCCCGCCACCTACCCAAACCTTGTAACTCCAACAATCTGCCTAAGCAGCCAAGAGTACTAATCATGTTATGCTTTGCATTCTTGCTTATATCAATCTCCAGAGAGAGTAAATCCCCAGTCATACCTCATTTCTGAACTATCACCACATTTAGCTGGGCACATTCACTAATCTGACCACATCTATAATTCCTCAGATTTCCACTGAACTAACTATACTTATAGTCCATTATCAGCAAAACCCTCTGTATGTTCAACCTCTTTTCTCAGTGTTTGCCTTTCCATCTTTATCTCTAAAATTTGAACTTTTTAGTTAGCTATCCTTTCTTCTCTCTGATTTTTTATTAGTGACCTCATCTGATCTCCTGGATTTAAATATCATCTATAAATTGAGCACATCAAACTTTAGATTACCTACTGGGTCCTCTCCCCTGAGAGAGTTTACATATTCTAGTGCCAACTTAACATCCCCATTTGGACACCTAGATATCTCAAATGTAACATGCCGTTCTACCCCACTCCCACACATCAAAGATCAATCATCTAACCTGTTACATCAGCAATCTTCTCAGTAAATCATAATCACAATTTCTTTCTTTCAGTTATTCAGGCTAAAAAACTTGGATTTAATCTTGACCCCTATGTTTATTTCATATTCCACATCTAGTTCAATATTAAATCCTCTTAGTTACTTAAATCAACAGGTTAGGTGATTGATGTTTGGTGTGTGGTAGTGGGGTAGATTGGCATGTTACATTTGAGATATCTAGGTGTCCAAATGGGGATGTTAAGTTGGCACTAGAATATGTAAACTAAGTATTTAATCCTTAAGTTATTAAATCCTCTTATTACTCTCACAATATAGCCAAAACACAGCCAGTCTTACTGTAACACCGTTCTTATCCAAACCATTATTGCCTAATAATTTCCTCTCTTTTTTGCCTCCCAATTTAATTTGACAGTCTATTTTACAGCAATTAGAATGATCATTCCCTTCTCTGCTAGAAAACCCAGGAGTCATAGCAAGACCCCATCTTTACAAAAATAAAAATAATTAGGGAGGTGCAGTGGTGCATACCTGTAGTCCTAACTGCTTGGGAGGCTGAGGCAGGAGGATTACTTGAGCCCAGGAGCAGGTATAAAGTGAGACCCTGTCTCTAAATAAATAAATAAATAAATATTTTAAAATCCTCCAGTTGTTGCCTATCTCATGCAGCCTAAAAGTCAGAGAGTTTAAAGTACTTTACAATGTGTTTTAGACTACCCTTCATGAGTTCTGCAATCATACTTTTAAAAATCCATCCTCTACTCGTCTGTTTAACCTCTCCAATCCAGCCACACTGGATTCCTTGCCCTCTACTTCACTTCCACTAATGGGCATATGCACCTGCTGTTGATTTTATCTGCCTTGCCTTTTTCTAATATTTTCATTTTTTACTTTCTCCTTTATTTAGGTTATTGCTCAATTATCACTTTATTGAAAACTGTTCCATGACTCCCTGTTTTCTCCTTTCTGACAACATTCTATATTCCTATCCTTCTACTTGTTTATTGTTTGTCTTTTCTACTAAATTGTAAATTGCAGGAGGGAAAAACATTTGTCTGCCAACTACTGTATCTCTGGTTCCTGACACACAAGAAGTACTCACCGCACATTTGTGAAAATAATGAACAAAGAAATTTTCAAAGTCAGTAAGAAACTATTGGCATTTTAAAGCAAAGCATTAGTTGATTGCACATATGTTTTAAAATTATATGTCTAGTAGAGGAATATGTAGGAAAGAGACTGAAGCTTGTAAAAATCATTCAGGAAAAAGATTAAAAAGGGCTTAGAGTAGGATGGTAGTGAGATAAAAAGAACAGAAAAGAAAAACATTGCAAAGGCCACATTGACAAAAAAAAAAAAAAAAAAAAAAAAAGTGTGTTAAAAAAAGAAGTTTGAATCAAGTAAAATATCAAGCACTAGGTGCTGGGAAGGGGAAAAAACTAATAGAAAAATCGAGAAGGATACATTTAGACATATATAACAATATAAAAGCTGTAATCATTAAAACCAAAATAAATGCTTACATGAGCAGTTAATTAAAGGCTCTAAGACATAAAGATAGGGATTATTTACAGACCAGAGCCTACCATGCCAATTGAAGAAAATTATTAAGTACAAATAATTGTGCCACTATGAAGCTAATAGGTTGTTAGCTTTTTTTCTTTAAGGTGATGATTTTTACTTTTCTTTCCTTTTTCTTTTAATTGAATCATCTTTTTCCTTCAACTATATGTCCTTTAACCCTCATAGAATAATGGAAATTCTTCATTCATTGCATAAATAAGTCATTTTCTTTATTTTTAAAACTGAATATCATTTCTACTCTGCATATTTAAGTGATGTCTACATAGCTAGTCAGAGTTTTAATATTCCCATGAATTTTCAAATATTTAGGATTAGTGAATGTTAGGGAATGTAGATAATTTTTTATTGATTTCTGCTCTCCACATTTTTTATTACAAGGGAAAAATTTTGGCATGCTTTATTATTGTGGCTAATAACCTTTAATAAAAATATACCCTCAGTGTTCCCTTTAAAAAAAGCCATTAACCCTGGTTTATCATAATTGGTTGCTGGTATTACTGACATGTGAGTAACTTTTTGTTTTGATTTTTAGGAAAGATTAGCAGAAGAAATTGAAAAGCTGAGATCTGAACTTGATCAACTGAAAATGAGAACTGGCTCTTTAATTGAACCCACTATATCAAGGTAACATTAAATTAAAAGCTTATTTATAGTTCACTGAAAATCAACATGAATTCCCTCATGGTTTTGTTATGTCCTCAGCTAAAATAAATCAGTACCTCTTACTGCTCGCTAGTCATTACCATGTTTTGACTCTTTATTGATTTATAGTTTTTACTTTCAAAAATAGCTTTTTAATTTAACAATTCTTTCTGTAGATAATAAATAAAAAATTAAATTACCTTTTGTATTATGCATTTAATTATATATGTAGAAATATATTAAAAGATTCTTAAATGAAAAATTGAACTGTTTATAGGGAGATTGCATCTCATTGCAAGGAGAGACATTGGCCCTTTTCTCTATATGTATTCAATACAGAAATTGAATTTGACATAAAATTTTCGATATGTGTTTAATGTAGAAATATGCAGAAATATGTTCAATGCTTAATGTGACTAAACAAATACTATGGTCACTTAGCAGCTACCTATTTTGATAAAGTAATTGCAAATAAAGAAGAAAAGAGAAATGAATCAGGTAAAAAAATTCAAATAAATTTAATCATACTCATCTACTTTGACTCACTATATCAAAAGAAGTTGCTTACTTGATAGATGATAGGTAGATAGATAAATAGATAAACAGATGGCAGATAGTTCTTTATGTTAATAATTCACATAAAATTTTCTTTTGTGCTTTGGATTTTTTATTTGAAGTTGTTTAGAAACCCTGAAAGGACTCACTCATTTAATCATATATTTATTAGGCAACACAGAATAATAGCAACTGTTTGAAACTTTCCACCACTGTAGGCTTTTAGGAGAGGTTCATCTTTCTTAGTGTTATGTTTGTCTTTAGAATGCTAACTCCACCAGAGGAGGGGTTTGCATTTGTTTTGATAACTACCATAATATCTACCTAAAACCTGTCTTGCATATAGTATACTTTCAAGATATATTGTAGAATGAATAAATGAATATTTGGTAAAGCATTTTTCAGATGCTCAAATAAAAATTCAAATAAAAAAATCCTAAAGTATCTTACACTCTTTTTGATATAAATGTAAGTAAAACCAATATTTAATATTTTAAATATTTCCATACTCAGTTTAGTATGATAAACAGTTTGGCAGGCATAAAAACACCCAAAGAACTTTTATATATGTAAGTCATTAATTGAGAAAATCATACATATTTTTCAAATTTTTAAGCTTTCAAAGTTTTAAGAAATAATTTCAGTTCAGATGTAAAAATGATATGTGTTCACATGGTTATGATACTTATGATGAGGATGATGGAGAAGGCAACTGATAAAATGTCAAAGGAGTCAATGCATAGAATAAGCATTATAAAATCAATAGATTAAATATATTTTAATAAGAACAAATGGCCATTTCCCTGTCTTTTTGACCTTATGTCTCAGAATACAGAGTTTCAAAAGTGTTATCTAAAAGGCTATTACTGCACTGAGCCATTATGGACAGCCTAACAATGTGACATTTATCTACAATGAAGGATGACTGGACCCCTATAGAACAATTGTTCTTTGACACAACAGATTGTAGTAGAAAGAACCCTAGACCAAGAATAAGACAACCCACATTCCTAGGGCTCAGCTGGATAATTGCAAAGTGCTTGATTTTGGAAAACCCATTTTTCTTAATGATGTTCTAAACAAATATATATTTGTACCTAAATATACATAAACAATATTTTTTCGATCATCTCACAGGCTTGCTTTGCAGATAAAATAAGACAAGTAAGCAATGGGGATTATATGTATAGTAAATAGTGTCACAAGTATAAAGTATTATAGAAATTTTTAAGGTAAGCTAGCTAAACAGAGCTTATAATAAGTTACAGGATAACTGAACATTTATTAAACAGAAGTTATTTATAGAACATTCATGCTTCTGAGGACAAATAATTTTTAAAAAACAATAATGGAAATAGGAGATGTGTGAGAACTCAGTCCACTAAGTTTTAATCTAACAGGTGGGGAGGTGAGGAGAGAGAAGCTACGGCAAGTGAGTATCAGTGACCACTCTCCTCTTAGCATCTCATCTGAGAAGAAAGTAAAATGAGTTCGAGGCACTAGAAATGGCTTGATTTGGCTCAACTCTGAAGAAAGGTAGGATCTGGATAATTGAAAAGGACAATAGAGGACACTCTGGGAAGCAGAGCAATGGGTGACAGGTTTTCTCTAAAGAAGTTTTTACCTGGCTTATCTATGGAAGTTCTTTAATGAGATTATATGCAAGAGTCACAGGAGATTCAGAAGGAGAAGCTACAGAATTCATTGCTTTATAAAAAAAAAATGCCTCTTTTTTGACTTACTTAGACCCTCCAAAACCTTTCAAAATATTGAACACCTAGAATGATTTTAAAATTGAACTAGTATGATAATATTATCTCTCTTTTCTCCTGTTATAGAACTAGCTCTGAGAACTGGAAAAAAGCGGAGAGAGATTAGTTTGAGGACTGTTATAACAAAAAGAATACTAAGAGCTAGAATAGTAGATGGCAATAGTACTTTTAAAGTGAGACCTTAAAACTGTTAACCACATAAATGTGTTGAGACTGTTTTCAGCAGAAAAAAAATAAACAACAACAACAACAACAACAACAAAAAACAGCATGTTCAAGGAAATGAAAAGGAAGTGTGAGTTACTGGAATTCAAAGAAAGTCAGTACAGCTGGTTGAAAAGCAAGACAGAGAGTACCTTAAAATGAAGCTGAAAAGTGGCAAAGGCTCAAATTATAGAGGGCCTTTAAGGATATTTAATAATTTTAAACACAAAATTGATATGATTAGATCTGTGTTTTGCTTTATTTTTATTTTTTTATAAATCATCTGGAGCTATGAGATAAATCAACAAGAAAACAATGCTCCTAGGATGATGACTTATAACGTTAGAAACACCATTCTAATGCCTAAAGGGACATTAAGGTAAGCAGTCACAGGAAAAGGAATCCGGACTGTTCAGAGCAAGATAGTTTAAGCCTGTATTATAATCATTTCATTCATTTATTATCTTGCCAGATACTTATGAAGTGCTTATTATGTGCTAGGAACATCTTCCTGGGCATAGGAAGGTGACTAAAATCTGATCTTTGTCTTCATGAAACTTAGAGCCTCTGCCCAACAGATAAAGACAGAGAGTTGTATCCTTTATGAATATGGCCTGGTTGGTTAATTCTTTTATGTGACTTATCCGTGATAAAACCTGTTTATGTGATTAAGTCTCGAGTATATTGCTACAAAAACAATAGCTGTCACCTATTTGAGAAATAATTTTTTAGTTCATTTGTTCTAATGCACCATCTGGCAAAACACTAATTTTCTTAAGTTAGTGTCTTCTGCTGTTGCAAACACCCAAACCTCACCTCCCCTTTTTAATGTCAAATATTTGAAAGTGCCTGTCTTTGTTCACAAGGATAACTAAAACAGATAGTATTTTCAATCAGCAGGAGCCTCAAATTCAACAGAGCACACAGCTTTAAGTGTATTTCCTACTGATGATGGATCTGTTATTTCATTTTATAGGATAGCATGATGTCACTGTTATTAGCATCATTATTGTAACAATAAAATGAATTTGCTGTAAATCCACATATAAGTAATATGCCTGGAGAAACCTTTTCGATTATAGGGTACTTTATTACCATGTTTATTGAAAACTATGTAATGATATTTTCCAACTAAAATTTTCCAACTCTTTCATCTTTAAACAGATTTCAGAATCAAATGTGCTTATGAAAAAAAATTTCTTCATCCTTTTGGATCAATATCTTATTAAAAACTTTTTAAAAATCCTTTTGGTAATATACCCTATTTTATTTTATTTTTTTTAAAATAAGACCATTAGCCTTGGGTCCATCTAAATTTAAGCACTTTGTTGGTTCTCTAAATTAAAAAATAGAATGTGAAAAATAGACAAGTTGTGAATAAATTTCTCCAAAAATTTTAAAATTGGAAAAGCTCTGGGCCCCCCAAATTTTAGACATTTTTAGCTAGATTTATAAGAAATATTTGAAATAGATAGAGTAATCAATAACATATATGATGATATAAACAAAAGAGCTCAAACTAAATTGCCAGAATTTAACCTCATAGATTTTGGTTATCAATCTTAATATGATTCATTTTACTACTACATTTGAAAATGATAATAAGAAAGGTTATAAGTATTACAAAATCTAAAAGGAGAAAATGCAGTTAAATTTCAGGAATGGACCTAAGACTGCAACTTCTGACATTAGTCTCTAAAGAGGCCTCAGAGAGTCATGACAGTCATCAGTTTTCTTCCTTGAGGTTGATTTCCTTGAGGACTCCTCCTTTATTGCCAGTTAAACAGCTTGTAAGTTTAACTTTTGAGATTGTATTGTTTTCTATATTTTCTTTTTTCCAGAACGCACCTAGACACCTCAGCTGAGTTGCGGTATTCAGTGGGATCCCTTGTGGACAGCCAGTCTGATTACAGAACAACTAAAGTAATAAGAAGACCAAGGAGAGGCCGCATGGGTGTGCGAAGAGATGAGCCAAAGGTTAATCTTTTAACTTCAACTCTTCTCTAGTTTTATTTAAGTAGATCATTTCATTTGGATAGAATTTTAGCACTGAGATAACTGAAATTCTAGAATATTTATTAATTTGGAACATAGAATATGACATTAAATTAAAGAACTATAAGTAAAATAAAGACCAACTATAGGCCAGAAATTGAATAAGCATGTCCTATGTACTTATTCATTTAACTTTATCAAGTGGGTACTACTTATATGTCAAGTTCAGACATAAAACATTGAGGCTCAGAAAAGTTAAATGTTCAACATTGCACAGGTAGCAAAGTGATGGAGTCAAAACTTGAGCCTGTATTTGTGTAGTTTTCCATACTCTGCTTGGTCTATTATACTACATTGCCAAACATGTGACCTTTTGATTTTCTTGGGCACTTGAACAATGGCATTCACATTGTTCATTCAATTTAATTTAATTAAAATTAGTGTTTTAAAAACACTTTGAAGAAAATGTACATAAATTATTCCTTGTATTCTTATAGAACTATGAATGATAAGGGGCAGTGCTAGCCTAATTTGGACAGTAACTTAATTTAAAATGTTTAAGCTAATTTTGTTGAGTAATATATTTTATAGAGAAGTAAAATAGTCCTTTGGTGCCTAAGGATACTTTGTTCTTTCAACCACTTTTATGTACCCCAAATACTATGTAATCCATTTGTCCATATTTGAACACAGGCACTTGATACCTTTTGGGTTTCAACTGGTACCAGTATGTTCATATATGAATTAATCCATCATAGTAGGCATTCAGTTCTGTTGAATATGTGAATAAATAAATGAACAAATGCAGACTATGTTAAGTTAATCTCAATTCTTTTCTTGTTATTATGTGACAAATTAATTAGTGCTACTAGATACCAAAACAAATTGTAACACAAATACTAATTCTGGTTCTTAATTCTTAACTCAGTGCTCAGAGAAGTATCATGTATCTATGGAATGTATCTATATAATTACAAAAATGAAAATCAATTTTTTGAAAAGCAGAATAAAAGAGATCTAAAATCTCTTTTATGCCCAACCTCCTCATACATTTAGATAACAGCTGGAAAAACACTGGTCTATTGGTTATTCAAAACTCTCATTTAAATGGAAGATTTCTTATATCCATTAAAAAAAAAAAAAACATAACCATGTAAATTAGCATGCCTTTGGCTTAAAAATTACAGGTCTACCTTGTTTTATTGTGTTTTGCTTTATTGTATTTCACAAACATTATGTTTGTTTTTTTACAAATTGAAAGATCTTGACAACTCTGCCTCAAACAAGTCTATGGGTGCTATATTTTCTTTTCTTTTTTCTTTTCTTTTTTTTTTTTTTTTTCTTTTTTTTTTTTTGAGACAGAGTCTAGCTCTGTTGCCAGGTGCCAGGCTGGAGTGCAGTGGTGAGATCTCAGCTCACTGCAACCTCCGCCTCCCGGGTTCAAGCAATTCTCCTGCCTCAGCCTCCTGGGTAGCTGGGACTACAGGTGCACACCACTGCGCCCAGCTAATTTTTTTTGTATTTTTAGTAGAGACGGGGTTTCACCGTGTTGGCCAGGATGGTCTTGATCTCTTGACCTTGTGATCCCAGGTGCTATATTTTCAATGCATGTGCTCACTTTGTATCTCTGTCTTGTATTTTGGCAATTTTCACAGTATTTCTTTTCTTCTTTTGATACAGGGTATTACTGTCACTCAGGCTGGAGTGCTGTGGTGCGATCATGGCTCATTGGAGCCTTGAACTCCTGGACTCAAGCAATCCTCTTGTCTCAGCCTCCCAAGTAGCTGGGACCACAAGGGGGCACCACTACACCCAGCTAATTTTTGTATTTTTTGTAGTGATGGGGTTTTACCATCGTGCCCAGGCTGGTCTCAAACTCCTGTGCTCAAGTGATCCACCCACCTTGGCCTCCCGAAGTGCTGTGATTACAAGTGTGAGCCACTGCACCCAGCCAGTTTTCATATTTTAAACTTTTATTATTATTATATCTGTTATGGTGATCTGCGAACAGTGATCTTTGATGTTGCTATTGTAATCATTTGGGCACACCGTGAACCATGACAGTATAAGACAGTGAACTTAATCTGTAAATGTTGTGTGTGCCCCTGCTCCAACAGCCATTTTCCATCACATTCCCTTTCTTTGGGCCTCTGTATTCCCCAAGACACAACAATATTGAAAGTAGGTCAATTAATAACCCTACAGTAGCCTTAAGTGTTCAAGTGAAAGGAAGAGTTGCACATCTCTCACTAAGACAAAAGCTAGAAACAATTAAACTTAGTGAGGAAGAAATGTCAAAAACTGAGTTAGGTCAAAAGCTAGGCCTCTGGCATCAAACAGTTAGCCAATTGTGACTGCAATGAAAAGGTTCTTGAAAGAAAGTAAAAGGTGCTACTCCAGTGAACATGCAAATAAGAAAGCAAAGGGCCAGGCTGGGCGACTCATGCCTGTAATCCCAGCATTTTGGGAGGCCAAGGTGCATGGATCACAAGGTTAAGAGTTTGAGACCAGCTTGACCAACATGGTGAAACCCCATTTCTAGTAAAAATACAAAAATTAGCTGGACATGGTGGCAGGAACCTGTAATCCCAGCTACTCAGGAGGCTGAATGAGAGAATCGCTTAAACCTGGAAGGTAGAGATTACAGTGAGCCAAGATGACGCACTCCAGTCTGGTTGACAGAGTGAGACTCCACCTCAGGTTAAAAAAAAAAAAAAAAAAAAAAAAGCAACAGCCTTACTGCTAATATGGAGACTTTTAGTGGTCTACACAAATTTGATCATTTAGTGATAAACGATCAAAGCATGCACAACATTCTCTTAAACCAAAGCCTAATCCAGAGCAAGATCCCAACTCTTCAATTATATGAAAGTTGAGAGAGGTGAGGAAGCTGCAGAAGAAAACATTTAAGATAGCAGAGGTTAGTTCAGTTCATAAAGGTTTAATGAAGGAAGCCATCTTCGCAACATAAAAGTGCAAGGTGAAGCAGCAAGTGCTGATGTAGAAGCTGTTAAAATTTATTAAGATCTAGATAAGATAATTGATGAAGGTAACTACACTAAATGGCAGGTTTTCAATGTAGATGAAACTGACTACTACTGGAAGAAGGTGCCAGCTAGGACTTTCATCACTAGAGAAGAAAAGTAAATGCCTGGCTTCAAAGCTTCAAAGGACAGGGGTGAATGAATGCAGCTGGTGACTTTAAGTTGAAGCCAAAGCTTATTCACTATACTGAAAATCCTAGAGCCTTCACTAATTATGCTAAATCCACTCTATCTGTGCTTTATGTTGGAACAACAAAACCTAGATGACAGCACATTTGTTTACAGCACGATTTACTGAATATTTTAAACACACCTTTTAGACTTACTGCTCAGAAAAACATATTCCTTTCAAAATATTACTACTCATTAACAATGCACCTGGCCACCTAAGAGCTCAGACAGAGATGCTTAAAGAGATTAATGTTGTTTTTGTGCCTGCTAAAACAACATTCATTCTGTATCCCATGGATGAAGGAGTAATTTTGGCTTTCAAATATGATAAGAAATATATTTCATAGGGCTATATCTGCCATAGGTAGTGACTCCTCTGATGGATTGGGGCAAAGCCAATTGAAAACATTCTGGAAATGATTCATCATCCTATATGCCATTAAGAACATTTATGACTCATGGGAGAAGGTCAAAACATCAACCTTGGCCAGGCACAGTGTCTCACACCTGTAATCCCAGTACTTCGAGAGGCTGAGGCAGGTGAATCACCTAAGGTTGAAAGTTTGAGACCAGCCTGGCCAAAATGGTAAAGTCCCATCCCTACTAAAAGTACAATAATTATCTGGGTGTAGTGGTGCATGTCTGCAATCCCAACTACTACAGAGGCTGAGGCACAAGAATTGCTTGAACTCGGGAGGTGTAGGTTGCAGTGAGCGGAGATCAAGCCCCTACCCTTTAACCTGAGCAACAAAGCAAGACTGTATTTTAAAAAGTTAATTTTAATAAGAGTTAGGAAGAAATTGATTCTAACCCTCATGGATGACTATGAAGGGTTAAGGCTTCCATGGAAAAAGTAACTGCAGATGTGGTAAAATATCAAGAGAACTAGAATTAGAAGTGGGGCCTGAAAATGCAACTAATTTGCTGCAATCTCATAATAAAATCACAACAGATGAAGATTTACATTTTATGAATGAACAGAAAGTGTTTTCTTGAGATAGAATCTACTGCTTGTGAAGATGCTGTGAACATTGTTAAAATGACAACAAAGGATATAAAAAAATACGTTACATAGTTGATAAGACAGTGGCAGGGTATGAGAGGATTGGCTCCAGTTTTGAAAGAAGTTCTACTGCGGGTTAAATGCTATCAAACTGCATTGCATGCTACAAAGAAATCTTTCATTAAAGGAAGAATCAATCAATGTGGCAAACTTCACTGTTGTCTTATTTTGTTAAATTTGACAATTTTTAAAGCCACCCAACCTTCAGCAACCACTACGCTTATCAGACAGCTATCAGCATCAAGGCAAGACCCTTCACCAGCAAAAAGATTAAAACTCACTGAAGGCTCAGATTATCATTAACATTTTTTAGCTATAAAGTATTTTTAATGAAGATATCTTCATTTTTTAGACATAGTGCTATTACTTAATAGACTTCAGTAGAGAATAAACAACTTAAATATTCATCAGGAAACCAGTAAACTTGTGTGACTATATTGTGATATTCACTTTATCAGGGTGGTCTGGAATTAACCTGAAATCTCTGTGAAGTATACATGCATATCACTTTGTAATATTTTAAATAATATTTTCTTACAATCGATGTCCATAAATGTTGGGAAAATAATTATTGTGTAATTTCTTATGTCATAATATTTGTTGCCTGAGCTTATAATAAGAAATTATAGGAAGACTGATTAGTATAATACATGAATGCTTGAGTACAAATAAAGATTATTATATTTGTAAATAAGGAAACGTATTGAAAATACATGTTTTAAAGTAATTGTTACCTTGGAATGTGATTGAACTATAAATCATATGTAATTTATCATATTTATGTCTATTAAAATCTTGATATTTATGCTGACAATCCCTTGCATTACTTAAGATGTCAAGGAACGATTTTATGGAAGCAAATAAATTAAAATGTTAATAATTGGTTGAGTTTTTGCAAGGTCAGTTGTAAAAGCATGCCTGTTGTTGTTGTTGCTGTCTTTGAGATTAGTGCTTTGAATATGAAAAATATGGTAAATATTATGCATTTTTCATTCACCTTTCAGGTGAAATCTCTTGGGGATCATGAGTGGAATAGAACTCAACAGATTGGAGTACTAAGCAGCCACCCTTTTGAGAGTGACACTGAAATGTCTGATATTGATGATGATGACAGAGAAACAATTTTTAGCTCAATGGATCTTCTCTCTCCAAGTGGTCATTCTGATGCCCAGACTCTAGCCATGATGCTTCAGGAACAATTGGATGCCATCAACAAAGAAATCAGGTAACTTCAGTTAGTACTGATGGTTTCAAAAAATTAAAAGACCTTGATACTGTACTAAAAATGTAATTATTATATCAGAAGAATTAGCATTAACTGAGAGCTTAATAGCTCTGCAGAGTTCAGACCTCACCACATATGTACAGAATCAGAAAAGTGCATTTTCAGATGATTCCCGGAATATCTGTATGCCTCCTTTATAATATAGGACAACTTTGTAAGGAACATACATGAAACATGTAAGATTAATGACATTAGCGGTAATATAAAATAATGAGTTAATGGCAAAACTTTCTCCAGTGAATTTTAAACACTTTCTGAATTAAAATGTACTACTTAAAGTGAAAGTATTTGTGGTAATCACATACATTTTTCAGATACATTTCATACTGCAGTAAAGGTACCAAGTAGTATGCAAATTAATGTGCATTCAGATCCCTTAAAAGTATTTAAATACTGGAGTCAAATCAATTTACCATTCTTTTTGTCAATTTTATACCACCTATATTGGGGACAGTGTATTTCTTTGAAGTTTATTAATGTTAACAGTTTTTGAGGCTGGGAAGTCCAAGATCAAGGTTCTAGCAGGGTTCAGTTTTTGTTAAAGGCTCTCCACTTGGCTCCAGGGAAAGGGAAAGGCAGGCAGGCTGTGGGAGGCAAAATTTACTACTTAAGAGGTGGTGGGGGTGGGGGGGGCGGTAGAGAGAGAGAAAGAGAGAAGAGGAGAGAGAGAAAAAGAACATTAATATATTAATATTAATTCTATGGAATTAAGCCTCTCTCACACACACTCACTCTCTCCCCACACTGCCCTCCCACCTTTCCCTTTCCCTGCAGCCAGGAAGAGTTCCTTTACCAACAACTGTACCCTGCTGGAAACTTGATCTTGAACTTTTCAGAACAGCAAATTAATTTCACTCCAATGTTTAAATACTTTTAAGGGATCTGAGAGCCTTTACCAAGGAAAGATTTATGGAAGACCTCATATAACCTCAATTACCTCCCTAAGATCCTATCTTCAAGTACAGTCACACTGGCCTTTAGAGCTTCAACCTGTGTTGGCCGGGCGCGGTGGCTCAAGCCTGTAATCCCAGCACTTTGGGAGGCCGAGGCAGGTGGATCACGAGGTCAAGAGATCGAGACCATCCTGGTCAACATGGTGAAACCCCGTCTCTACTAAAAATACAAAAAATTAGCTGGGCATGGTGGTGCGTGCCTGTAATCCCAGCTACTCAGGAGGCTGAGGCAGGAGAATTGCCTGAACCCAGGAGGCGGAGGTTGCGGTGAGCCGAGATCGCGCCATTGCACTCCAGCCTGGGTAACAAGAGTGAAACTTCGTCTCAAAAAAAAAAAAAAAAAAAAAAAAAAAAGTAGAGCTTCAACCTGTGAATTGAAAGGGGGCTAGATAAAATTCAGTTCATAGCACAGCAAATGCTGAAAGCAAGATAGAGTCCTCTTCTCTGGCAGGAACACTTGAGAAGAAAAAAAAAAAAAAGTTAATGCCTTTAAATGGGATGAGCTAAAGATATTACTACCATTCTTAATAATAAGAACTAAATTTCTGTAGTAATATGTTGCATGAAAATACATATTTTTTTTAAAATTTAAATAGGGTCTCTCACTGTCACTCAGGCTAGAGTGCAGTAACTCAGGCATGGCTCACTGTAGCCACAACTTCCCAGTCTCAAGCAATTCTCTCACCTCAGCATCCCAAGTAGTTAGGATTATAGGCATGTGCCACCATGCCTAATTAAAAAAAAAAAAATTGTAGAGACAGAATCTCCCTCTGTTGTCCAAGATGGTCTTGAACTCCTGGGCTCTAATGATACTCCCACCTGGGCCTCCCAAAGTGCTGGGATTACAGGCGTGAGCTACCACACCTGCCTCAGATTGTTAATCTTAATGCTTGTGGCTAAATAATTGTATTAACTGATGCCTAAAACTTACTTTTCTAATTTGGCTGCTGCCATATTTTAAACTGACATACCATTCTTATAAAATTTTTTATGATTAATATTCTTATATCAGTGAAAATACATTTCTTCACATATTAATGCTGAAGTTCATAGCAAATCAGGCTGATTGATAAAAATCCCCTCATTTTGGGGACATATGTGTGCAAATTTTCTAAGTAAGTAAATGGGGACCAAATGCATTTGCATTCTTTAAATATAAAAGGCTTAATATATCTTCCAGACATAATTTAATATTATAACCTAACAAGTATCTTTATTATATGTTCATTCAAAGGCAGTAAAACATATGGATGATATGAATTAGTTCATACTAGGTAAGAAAATAGTACTCTTGCTATATAGTACCCTAATAATAGATGGTTTTCATTACAATTGAAATTGTACAAATTAACATTTCAAATGTTGAGAAATGTTTGCACTCTGATAATTTCATTTTAATTTAATATATAGTTTCTTGAATTCCAGTGACATCAGCTTTTTCTTTCATTTCCTTGACTAACTGCAGTGATGAACCCAACTGTGTCAGGTAGATTTGTGTTCTTTTGAATATCCAGAAACCATTGTGAATTTGTTTTTTCAACTGGTGAACAGGTTTTAACTATTGTGAACAATGGCTTTATTTTTTCTTTCTGGCTGTAGCTAAATCTAATGGCTTCTTTCTACTGTTATTCAAATCTACCTATCATTACCGTACTGCACTTTAGAATAGTTTCTTACCTGTATGACAACTACAATTTCTATCTGGTTTCTTTGTAGTATTCTAGTTCTCCATAAAACCCAACCTAATGGCAGCCAGAGAAGACTTTTAAAAACATAAATGTGCTTTTGTAATCCCCCTTTTTCAAATCATTTAATTGCTCTTAGGATACACACCAAAATTTTTAATATGGTATACAATACCTCACCTGTCTCGACATTCTCTAACCATTTACTTTGCCTACTAACCAGTTTCTTAAGTACTACATGATCTTTCTTTTGCTGTCATCTTTTACTCCTGGAACATTACTCTCATTCCACTCCCTCTAACATTTCATTTGCGTTACCCTCCTCACCATGGACAGCTCCTCCATCACTTCTTCAAGGAAGATAGTACTGTCCATCAGTTCTTTACTTTCACTAGATTGTAACTTTCATAAAGGAGGAAGAAATGTATCTGGTTTTGCTCACTTTTATTTGTAGGTCTTAGCACTTTGCTTTGTATTTAGAAAGTGCTCCATAAATATTTGATTACTCTAAATAGAAAAAATAATGTAAAATATAAATATTAACTGAATAACTGAACAATACTTTCTGATGCTGTTCAACTAATGGTTGAATTCACCAAGTTTGAAATCAAGTCTATATTCTCATGATATTTATTTTCACCAAAGATGTCAACATACCCTCAATAACAACCTATTTCTCTTCAGAGATCCTTAGCTTTGTAACGTTAGGGTAGTAATTTATTTAACAATCTTGGCCAATAGGTTAATAAAGTTGTTTATTTGTAAGAAATTTTAAAAATACATGAAATGAGGCTGGGCGCGGTGGCTCAAGCCTGTAATTCCAGCACTTTGGGAGGCCGAGGCGGGTGGATCTTGAGGTCAAGAGATCAGACCATCCTGGTCAACATGGTGAAATCCCGTCTCTACTAAAAATACAAAAATTAGCTGGGTGGTGGCGTGTGCCTGTAATCCCAGCTACTCAGGAGGCTGAGGCAGGAGAATTGCCTAAACCCAGGAGGCAGAGGTTGCGGTGAGCCGAGATCGTGCCATTGCACTCCAGCCTGGGTAACAAGAGCGAAACTCCTCCTCCTAAAAAAAAAAAAAAAAAAAAAAAATACATGAAGTGTGATTACATCACATTTAAAAGAAATAGTCATCTTCATTAAAACCAGGGTGGTCTGCTAATAACCAGAATTTTTCTCTGGTTAAGGTTTTTCTTCTTTCATAAACTAATTTAGTCATTTAAAAATGCACGTTTTCTGGCTTATTCACAGCTCACTGATTCAAATTACTTCAAACTCATTTGCCACAGCAGTGTTCATTGATCTATTCTTTCATAGTTAGCTACTATTTTCTGTTTGATTACACTTCAATCTACCTCCTACCCAACTTGTTACTCTAGGTTTTGCTCTCTTGTACAATTTGTAGAATACCTAAAGTTACTAACCAAAATTTCTGTGTACAGCAGAACCGTGTTACACATCACCAGACAAATTTTCTAAGGAGTCATTTTTCTACCAAGTATTTTAAAAGTAAAACAATGCCTTCTTTTATTTCATTTTTATTTTTTGAGGGGGAAGGTAGGTTTTTTTTCTTTATTTCAAATGTGTTTTAAGTGTTAACAATGTACTATGTTATTTGATTATACCTTTCTTTGGGGTTCTGACCTTGGGGCGAAGTTAAAAAATGCATTCATAAAAATAAACTTTGAGAGTAACAGAATTCATGTTCTTTTTCTAAGTGAAAGATTATAATTAAGTGTAAATGTGCCTCATAATGTTTTAGCCAAAATAAATCTTTGTGAAAACATATTCGGTTAGATTTTAAGTCCATACTTTGTAAGAATTTTTTTAACAGTCTGTTAAAATCACAAAGATCACTTATTCCAATAAGTAGACAATCAAAGTACTTTCTTCCTGGCCAGCGAACACATACTACCTAAAAACAGAAAGATTAACAGAATAGTTCGTGAAGACACCAGCAGTGAGTTAATCATCAAAAAGCTGGGGAAATATATAAAAACAGGTGGGTAAATGTAGATTAACTTTCCACAGTAAATGTAAACCGGACAACTGTTTCCTATTGAATAAATGTAGCAAAAAAAAAAAAAAAATACATTCTCCATTCTAAATATGTAAAAAGAAAACTCTGAAGAGATTGTAGGCTTGAAGGTAAGAGTTTTATATAATAGGGGACCACAATGAACCATTTGTAATTAAGAACAAAATAGCTCAGGAAAATTTTATGACCTTATCAATACTATACTGGTACACAGTTTCATTATAACAATATACAAAATGTATATAGATTCAGTTTAAGATTCAAATAGGATTTTTACAAAACCTAGCTAATGCTCTTTATTATTTGTGCCTTTGTAATAAATAATTTATAAATATTCTTGAAGCTACTTCCCAATTTAAAGAAAAAAGATAATAGCTGTCTTCTCAATTTAAAGAAAAAGGATAATAGCTGCCTGAAAAGCATTTACATTAGTTTTATTTTCAAGTTACTTTTTCATTGTCTAACTGTATTTTCACATTATTTAGTTTTCTGGTACTTATTTAAGGGAGGCTTGGCCAAGTGTTAATATTAAGAAAAGACTGAGGTTTTATTTGGCTACGTGGTATTATGAATGACCACTTATTGAGGATACTAACATTTAAACTTTTTCATTAGGTAGGAGATAAGATTTAATGACTTTGAATCTTATGAGGCAGTTACATGTAATTATAATCTTTCACTTTTTCTGAGCTATTGCTAGTGCTTTCCCATCTCAAAGCTGAACTTCTAACATCTCTTGTATTGGTTCCTGAGATCAAATGTAAGATTAGGATTAATAGTAGAAATTAACTAGGTTCAAGATTTTTAAAGTTTTAGCAGGTGGTAGTATACAAAGAGGGTGAAACTGAAAGTGGTCAGAAAAAATACATCATTTGAAAACAATTTTCTAAATTGCAGCCAGGAAGTCCCTGGAATTTACCAAAAGTGACACTGTTTAGAGAAAAAAATAAGAAAAAGTTAGATTTGATGTAAAATGTTCAAGAGTAGCTTATATTGATTTATTATGTGAATTCCAATGATCATTACAGCAGCAAATAATGGATCCATATAAAATTATATATAATGGATCAAAATTAAATTGTATCTTTCAGACTAATTCAGGAAGAAAAAGAATCTACAGAGTTGCGTGCTGAAGAAATTGAGAATAGAGTGGCTAGTGTGAGCCTAGAAGGCTTGAATTTGGCAAGGGTCCACCCAGGTACCTCCATCACTGCCTCTGTTACAGCTTCATCGCTGGCCAGTTCATCTCCCCCCAGTGGACACTCAACGCCAAAGCTCACCCCTCGAAGCCCTGCCAGGGAAATGGATCGGATGGGAGTCATGACACTGGTATGGTGATGTGTCCAGAGAAACTTTCCCTCCCATTAGGATGAATGATGCTTTAGCTAAAACTTAACTGGGTGTTTGTTCTAGTCTAAGTACTTTCTGTGTATTTTATTGTTTATTTCTTTTCTTATTCACAACAACCCTATGTGATCAGTACAATTAAGAATCCCATTATGAAATGATAACCCACACAGGTGCTGTTACTTTCTTAGGGTCAAATAGTAAGTCAGTGGTAGAGCAGAGATCTAAATAGCACATTAAAAATTTCAATGGCTGCCTGGGCACAGTGGCTCACAGCTATAATGCTAGGGCTTTTGAATGCTGAGGCAGGAGGATTACCTAGAGTCAAGGATTTCAAGACTAGCCTAAGAAACATGGCAAGATCCCATCTCTAAAAAAGAAAAAAACAAACAAACAAAAAAAATTAGCTGGGTGTGGTGGCCTATACATGTAGTCCCTGCTACTTAGGAGACTGAGACAGCAGGATCCCTTGAGCCTAGGAATTTGAGACTGCAGTGAGGTATCATGGCAACACTGCACTCCAGCCTGGGCAACAGAGTGAGATTCCTTCTTGAAAAAAAATAATAAATAAATAAAATAGTTTTAAAATTGAATGAATTAAACCATTAAGTACATTTTTACTGATGGAAATAACAAGACTCTGTGTGTATGTTTGACATAATAAGTAATAAAACTAAGTATTATAATTGTTTCAATACACGAAGATAGAGTTTTATAACTTTTCAACATATAATTTTCTTGCAATATTTGTATTGTTAAGAGCCATCAAAGCAACAGCAACTAATTTCTAATTCTGTTTCAGACTTTATATTCACTTTTCACATATATACATTAATTCCTTCTTTCATCTTTATATTTGGGATTAGAAGTTGGAAGCCTAAATTAGGAAGTTCTCTGAATGCAACTGAGAAGAAAATCAAATTGCCCCAATTCTAAAAAATACATATTTTTATGTAAGAATATACTTATATATAATACATGTATTTTATTATAAAATATATTTATTTACATATATATATATATATACAATAAATCCTCTGGAAAATATGATCATGATGATTACTGAATGCCATGATGTTAGTTATTTAATTGTCATGACATAACTGGAAGTAGTAGGGCATTATTTCAATAAAGAGTGGAGGTTTTGAGAGTATAAATGGAGTGCCCATATTCAACACAGCTAATAAGTGCAGCTGGATTTTTCCTCAGATTTGCATAATTTAAAAGCATGTACTATCCTGTCTTTTTTTCTGTTATTACCTAGAAATACAGTATGTTGAAATGACAGCAGTTACGAAGATTAAAACATTCTGAACTGTTTATGGGATAAAATTATGATTTTTAAATAAATATTCATTGGTATACTTAAAATTATGAGACTTCCAAGCCATAAAGCTTATGTAAAAGAAAAAAAATTTAAATAAGGAAACAGTTACCTCTTTAAGCTGCTGAGTCCCTCTTTTCTGCTCATTTCCAAAATTTTCTAAAAGTATTTTTTAAATAGAACAGAAAATGGCTGACCAGAGCAATGCCCAACTAATCAGAACTGATTCCACTTGGATACAGCACAAACTTTTAGACAATGTATTGAGATATACTAACCAAACACACTGAACTACATTGTGATATGCTTATTTTAGAAATTTAAGAACCATTCATCTGATTTTATTAACTAAAAGAGTTCTTGTCTCTGACTTAATTTCTGCCTATATAAGATATGCTGCATGGTATTAATAAGCCACTTAGTACCAAAGCTACAGTAAGAATCCTGGACCACGGAATACAATTTAGTCAGCATTCAAGGCTGGAATACTTTATTTTTGTACTGCTTTTATTTCTTACATATATACAACATAGTTTTACCTTTCTATTTTTATAAACATTAGTATCGTAACTCTTGGTAGTGCTATTGTGTTCATGGCAATAAAATAATATATTTATAATCCTTTAGATGTGATTGTGGTAGTGTGTGTATACATGTCTCTCTCTGTGTGTGTGTGTGTGTGTGTGTGTGTGTGTGTGAGAGAGAGAGAGAGAGAGAGAGAGTGTGTTTTCATGAATTTTCTTGAACAGTCATAAACAAATCACTGGAATATAAATATTACACTATAATTAGAGTACTGAAAAAATATTTAGGGCATTTTTGGAAGAGTAAAGAAATATTTAAAGTGTTTTAATATATAAGTCAGAGAAACAAGAAACAAAATCCAGGAAGTCCTTAGCACCTAATATAATTCTTCACCAATTTTATTATTTTTATAGTGAAACATGGTAGATTTTATTTAACCTGAAGAAAATATTGTAGGAAAAATAATTTTGTCGGATATAATTTATATTTGATGTTCAGAAGATTAGAATTTTTAGGGACAGAAAATTAGAAATTTAAAATATATTGATTATTTTTATTATTTAACAATTTATAAACATTGTGGTATTTTTATCTTGATAATAAAGCATAGTCATATTTACTTTTACCTCACAACAAATTCATAAGCAAAAAACAACATGCTAGCGATATGTAGTTAGACTATTGAATGAGATAAAATCAACACATTTCCAAACAACAAAAATGCAAAACATAATGGAATAGTTTCACAAAAATTGTTTTGCTTATGTAAGAAAAATGAACAGAGGCATTACATGAATAAGGTTCACTTGAAATCATAAAAAAGAACTATTTTTAAAAGTTCTATAAAAGAGCATTGACAAGAAAGAAACAGCCCCAGAGCTTTTGGCATTTGTGGGACGGAGGAGGATTTTAAGATGCCAGGAATTTTGAGATCTGTCAAGAACAGCACATCTGCCCAAAAGGAGGCCCAAAGCTTTGCATAGATGGGGCCAAAACAAGAATTTATAAATTCCTTGTATATGCATTGGATCTTCATTCCCAGCTTGGAAAGATGCAATTGCATTTGTTTCTAGCTAGCTCAGTCTTCTAGCTAGACTCAGTCACTGTAACTCATTCCAGTTTCTCTTCCCCGGGATCCATGCCTTGTAACCAGTGCCTGTACACATGGCCCCATTATGGAAATGCCCCTGACTTACATTACCTGAGAAATTCCCTTTCTAAATTTAACTACCAGGAGGAGTGCTTCTATGATAATTAAAATACATTTATTTAGAAAATAACAGAATGAAGAAAATAATGACAGTCAAGTTGTAAACACTATTTAAAATTGTAACATGGTCAAATGGTAATTCTTAATTAATTCTATTTTGTGTTATTTTTCTTACTGCCAATCACAGCCAAGTGATCTAAGAAAACATCGGAGAAAGGTACTGTAAATAACTTTTACATCATTATAGGTTGAATATTGTTTCATTCTATGAAAGCTTTAAGATAATATTCTCTAGTTGAATGTTAATAAAGCATTAAAAGGTTGAGAATATTTAAATATTATTGAATTGTTTAAATTTGATTCTAATAGACCATACTTCCAAGATAAATTTGTTTTTGCTTTCTGGGACAATAGTTAGATTACAAGAAAAATAATATCCTGTTTTCCATTGAATATTTAAACCAACAGTGGTACAATTTAATATTTTAATATAAATATGTTTATTAATTGATAGTACAAATGTTTTAATATTTAGTATATATCATAAATAATGCTGATTGTTGTCAAATATTTTATTATTATTATTTTGATAGGGTGAGGACAATCAGGAGACAACCGTCAAAAAATAGTTTGTTATTCACAGGTCCAAAGAGGAGGGAGCACTCTGTGCCTCAGGACAGCACCAGGGTCAGTCAGGAGGTAGAAGAGACATAGGCAGAAGGCTTTTTGAGGTCTCTTTCAGAAAGGCAAGACAAGGCAGGGTAAGCAGAATAGGATGGATAGCTTGAATAATTGGCCTCAGGGTGTAGGGACTGTCTCTAGTTGTCTCAGCCTGGCCCTCAGGTAATTAGGGCAGAGAAATATTGCCTCTTAAGAGTAAAAGCAAGATGGAGGGAGAAGATGGTTTAGAGTATGGACTGTGAATTGGTTGGTTGGCATATGAAAGGTGTACTTATAGGTGAGTGGTGTACTATTTCCAGGACAAAATTTATAATATTCTGAGTTGTTCTGGATTCTGAATTAAATTATTCTTTAAGGAATTCCCTCCCATCTCATCTTCTTTTGGCTTTCTGTATGTCTTTGTCAGTTTTCCCATAGTGGTAGTAAAATGAAACAATTTGAAAAGATTATGATCTTACCTTTTATTATTCTCACTTTAAAAAGAGGTTTTTTTTTTTCTTTACAAGCCACAACTCATATTTTAAACACCCTGTAATAAATTTTATTAGGCTGACTGATTTAAAACACTATCTGACAAATTTATATTTTATCAACTTCTCATTTCAAAAATCCCTACTTAAAAGATGTCTTATTTTGATAACCTGAGTATGTATAATGCTATATTTTAGTGAATTGTTCAAATATGTGTTCAATACCTTTCGGTAAACATTTTATATTCTGATATAAAATATCATAGATCAATATCAATAAACACTATAGATCAATAGTCAGCAACTAGTTGATCTATGGCAGGGGTGTCTAATCTTTTATCTTTCCTGGGCCACATTAGAAGAAGAAAAATTGTCTTGGGCCACACATAAAATACTTTAACACTAATGATAGCTAATTAGCTTTCTTTGTTTGGTTTGGTTTTGTTTGTTTTGTTTTTTGAGATGGAGTTTTGCTCTTGTTACCCAGGCTGGAGTGCAATGGCGCGATCTCGGCTCACTGCAACCTCCGCCTTCTGGGTTCAGGCAATTCTCCTGCCTCAGCCTCCTGAGTAGCTGGGACTACAGGCACACGCCACCATGCCCAGCTAATTTTTTGTATTTTTAGTAGAGACGGGGTTTCACCATGTTCACCAGGATGGTCTCAATCTCTTGACCTCGTGATCCACCTGCCTTGGCCTCCCAAAGTGCTGAGATTACAGGCGTGAGCCACTGTGCCCAGCCACTAATGATCTTTTTTAAAAAAGGTCCATGCATAAATCATTTTAAGAAAGTTTATGAATTTGTGTTGGGCTGCATTCACAACTGTCTAAGGCTATATGTGCCCTGCAGGCTCTGGGTTGGAAATGCTTGATCTATGATGTTTATTACTCAAAGATTTTTGTGTAGTGGGTCTGTGACTTTTTTTTTTTAATTTTAATGTGTCCACTTTCAAATAGCTATGAAAATCAAGCTCTTTAATGGGAATTTACATATGTAAGACTTATATGTCCCAAGTTGTGTTGTTTTATTTTGTATTAAACTTACTCAATAGCCTTGCTTTCATGATTCTCCATTGGTATCATTTTCAGTTGAAATTTAGAAAGGGTTTATTTGAATGTATTTTTTGTGTGTCTAGATTGCAGTTGTGGAAGAAGATGGTCGAGAGGATAAAGCAACAATTAAATGTGAAACGTCTCCTCCTCCTACTCCTAGAGCCATCAGAATGACTCATACTCTCCCTTCTTCCTACCACAATGATGCTCGAAGGTAAGATTCTGCAAGCACACTGCCTGTTGAATATTCTCCTTCCAAAAATATTCCTCTTCCTTCAGTATTGTTAAATAGACTGCTTATCAATTTACATTCAAAATTTGATTCGAACCAGAAAATTCTCCAGCTTTACTTTCCCAGTATTACTTGTGAAATAACCAAATATCAATTTTGATATCAAATTTGTAATTTTAAAATTAACTGTATCTTTGTCATCTTGTTATTAGACAACATAGATAAAAATAGATCTTCTATTTTTTAGTGAATATTTCCTATTAAAATGAGATCAGGCTAGAGGAAGGACTTACTAGAAATACTAACAAAAAACTAAGGAGACTCTAGGACAAGATAATAAATTTGGATTGCAGTATAAGGATAATGAAAGTCTAAAAGGTTCATGATTGTGCCTTTTAGCAAACAGATATTTGTACCCTACAGGTACTGCTGCTGCCAGCAATAATAATTCCTCAGTCAGAAAGTTGTTAGAAAAGAAGAAAAAATCCTTGGCTAACATATTAAAGAAAAAGATAAGTCTAGATGGAGAAATATGTAATTTGTCATCACAACTCTTCATACTGTCTTATCCATATGCATAAAGCATTGCAAACAGATCTCTATAATCATTGATGATATAAATATACCTAAGCACACAGTTTACATCTGAAATGTATATTCTCCTATTGTTTTATCAATTGCAGCATCTCTAGACACATAATTGATACAACCAAATATAATGACTTAATTAATACTTTAATAAATCTCTGTCTTCCAGATAGTATTGTTTTAAAATAAATGTTTTTAAAAGTAGAGCTTTCTGTGCTGGCAGTCATTTCTTTTTTCCGATTATTTTTTATTACTAATGTGTACATATTAGTTACTTCAGCTTCAAAATATTACTTCTTTCACTCTCTGAGAAAAAAGTAAAGTATATTTCAACATATAAAAAGCTCTTGCTTTGAAGGTTAGGGAATGTGAGTTCAAATTAGTTGGCATGAATAAGTAAAAGCAAGTAATTTGTGATGGTGTTATAAAATTAACAACTATAGGAACTAATAGAAATGTCTATTGATCCCCTCCTATTAATACAGTGTCAAATAGATTGACCAGAAATTGAACCTTAATCAACTGCTTGAAAAGCATTTCAGCTTATCATGTATTTGAAATAATATTTGAGCACTCTAACTAGTAAAACGTACAGTGATCACAAGAGTACATGGTTTGTTGCTTCCAGATTGCACCCAGATTATTTTAAATTAATTGAATTTAGCTCTAAAACTGAGAGAGGGAAAGATGGCTACAGAAAAATCAAGTAAAACTGTAGATTAGAAGACCAGGTTCAACTTCACAATTAGTTATATTTCAGTTCCTTACTGTAGGTCTTTATGTTTAAGATTAGAAAAACTCAGAGAAATAAATAGATCAAGTGCTAGATAATAGAAGGCCATCTAACATGCAGTTAAAAATCATCCTATATTCACTGATTAGTTGGAGATTATACCAAAAAAGTAAAGAGAAAAGCCATTTGGAGAAAAAATAAATTTCTCTTAGGGAAATTTGAAGGTTCACTTTAATTATGCTTTAATATTGTAAAAGCAAATATGATAAGATACCGGAGAAAATGATATTCCAAGTCTACTTGTTCCTCCTTTTGTTTATTTATAAAGGAAACAACTGATGTATACCTTGTGGATGTTGCATGAAAATGAGCAGGGTTTTTTTCCCTCTTTTGTGTTTTGCAGTAGTTTATCTGTCTCTCTTGAGCCAGAAAGCCTTGGGCTAGGCAGTGCCAATAGCAGTCAAGACTCTCTTCACAAAGCCCCCAAGAAGAAAGGAATCAAGTCTTCAATAGGACGTCTGTTTGGTAAAAAAGAAAAAGCTCGACTTGGGCAGCTCCGTAAGTATGCATGCATTAAGACTTTCCACTGCCACTCATTTCAGTCACTTCAGAGTGTCCATCTATCTTTCATTTCATTGCTCTTCTTTTTATTTCTTCTCTTTTATACCTGACAACATTTATATTTTGATCAGTTTTTTGTGTCCAATTTAGCCGAATAATGCTTACAGTTAAAGAGTATTGTAAAACTTTTAGTCCTTTTATTCCTCTGTTTATAACAATAGCTAGAATTTACATAATGCTAACTCTTGTGACAGGTAGTTACCTACAAAGTAAATGTTATTGCTATAAACCTTATTTTGTTAATGAGTAAAGAATGTCTTAGTAATTTGTATAACTGTGATATTCATTGTAGTGCCAATGTTTCAAAATCGGCTTAAATCCATTATGTATACTGTTACTTAGAGCATGAATGTGTATAAAAGCTTAGCTATGTAGATTTAAAAGGTTTTCTGTTGAAAAAAATTGAAAAGCCTACAAAAAATTAAAAAGAATTTATTTTAAAGTTAGAATAAAGTTTTATAATACGTGTGACATAAAATGTAAAGAACAGGATTTCTTTGCTTAAAATTATCGTAGCTTCCCCCTAATAAACTCTGGTTTGTAGTTGAGGAGTGGGTGTGGGAAAAATAATAGGGCAATAGATATTGTGTTATAATTAGTTATCATCAGTGACTAATAGAATAAAAATACAGATCAATACATTTGAAATGACCTTACTTAAATATATATTTAGAAATAAATGGATGTCCATATATGATACATACTTACATAATAGTCTAAAGAATATGTGAGATTTCGGCCGGGCGCGGTGGCTCAAGCCTGTAATCCCAGCACTTTGGGAGGCCCAGGCGGGTGGATCACGAGGTCAAGAGATCGAGACCATCCTGGTCAACATGGTGAAACCCCGTCTCTACTAAAAAAAAAAACACAAAAAATTAGCTGGGCATGGTGGCGCGTGCCTGTAATCCCAGCTACTCGGGAGGCTGAGGCAGGAGAATTGCCTGAACCTGGGAGGTGGAGGTTGCGTTGAGCCGAGATCACGCATTGCACTCCAGCCTGGGTAACAAGAGCGAAACTCCGTCTCAAAAAAAAAAAAAATAAATAAATAAAAAGAATATGTGAAATTTCTGAAATGATTATATATACACATATTCTTGGCTTTTGGGGGGATGTCTTTCAATATATTAATTTTTACAGTTGTGTTATTGGCAAAGAATTAAACTCCTGCCTGCAGTGGTAAGTGCTGAATGGAATGATCCAAATTTCTTAGTACTTCCTTTGTTTTTTTAAATAGAGGAATACTTATTTGCAAGGAATACCCAACTCCCAGACTTAGTTTACTGCCCTACCACCAAAAGAATTTCTGATTATAATATGCATGTTTGCAGATTTAGGACTGCAGTACCCAAAAATGCCTTTCCTGATTCCCACAGTGTGAAACCCACATAAAGCATCAAAAGCTACAGGAAACTGATGTGCAGCCAGGTGTTCTCCAGCAAAGAAATTAAATCTTTTTGGATTCCTCTTTCTCAGGAGGGGAACTATTTAGGCTATACATAATATTATTGCATCAGGAAAAAAGAGAGACAGATTATTTTGTATTTAAAATATACATGCTAGACATTATTTTTAAATTTTTAAAATCTTATTTGAAAACTAGTGGTTGTCTTCTGAAATGATCTGTAACATCAAATATATTACAGTATCAGTCACCATAGTATTGGTGGTTAATTACTTTTAAGTATTAGTTTTGCTAACATCATAATTATATTTATTTATATTTCAACATATATATTCACCTTAGTTGCTATAATTTACACTTTTAAATGTATTTGTCTTTATCACTTAAAATTTTCTATTTATTTTATATAAAATTTATATAAAATTTTCTATTTATTTTATATTTAACTTTGATAAGAAATTGCTAAATCATTAGACATTTTGTCAGCAATATACTGTCAGAATCAAGGTATGCAAGATATAAGTTAAAGTCTAAAAAAATATAGAACTTTGAGAAACTTAGCCTTTATTGCTCATTTTAATTGACTGTGTGTTCAGGTCAGAGCAGATAATAATGAACTCAATTATGATTACATTCTTATCAACCCCACCAAAGTCAGAAACTAGCAATAGTTAACTGGAGTCACATTTTAGACCTGGGAACATTTCTGAGCTTTGAGCAATATTGCTTTAGTTCATAGAACAGCAGAGGTAGAGGGTAAACAAAGCCAGAAACAGCAGCATGTTAAAGACTGAAATATGGATGAGAAAGACAGGAGTAAAATGCTATATCTATGAAGCTAGGTAGAAGCTACATAAATGGTGAATCAAAGCTCCCAGAAAAAAAAAAAAAAAAAAAAAAAAACAAGAACAAAATCTTTATTGAAAATAAGACTTGAAGAAATAAAAATAAAATGCATGTATAAACAGGTTCCAAAAAACCATATTTGTACCCAAGGAAATGATACATGGGCCCACTGATACTTTGGTTAAAGGCTATGAATTTAAGATCTGCATTGGTTCCAGAATAGGTATCCAAGTTAGATAGAAAGACCATGCAAATTTTTCAAACCCACGCACTCCATCCTAGCGCTGCTTATTCATGCATCTGAGGACCCTAGGGAATCATCTCTAGTGATTATAATTTTAATGTCTTGATCAGGAAAATTGTAAAATACAGGAGCATTGCTAATGTTCTTTCTTCTACCAGTGAAAATGGAAATAAAAAATAGAATATATGGCAGGGGAAGTATTATGGTAAAGATATAGTGATGTCCGCGTACCAAACTTGAAATTCTGAACCATGTGCTAAGATTCATAACTCTTTTTTTTTTTTTTTTTTTTGAGACGGAGTTTCGCTCTTGTTACCCAGGCTGGAGTGCAATGGCGCGATCTCGGCTCACCGCAACCTCCGCCTCCTGGGTTCAGGCAATTCTCCTGCCTCAGCCTCCTGAGTAGCTGGGATTATAGGCACGCGCCACCATGCCCAGCTAATTTTTTGTATTTTTAGTAGAGACGGGGTTTCACCATGTTGACCAGGTTGGTCTCGATCTCTCGACCTTGTGATCCACCCGCCTCGGCCTCCCAAAGTGCTGGGATTACAGGCTTGAGCCACCGCGCCCGGCCGATTCATAACTCTTAAAAGGTTTAACTCAAAAGAGCAGAGACACATGACTTCACTTGAAAGTAGCTACACTACATGCCTACAAAATAAATATGGTGTGGAAAAGGAAAACTGTAAATAAAACTGAATATGTTTCACTAGTTCTATCAACATTGATAAGCAGCAAAGGAGATGTTCATAGTAATTCACAAATGAAAATATCTGGAGAAGATATATTATTTAGTTTATATAATAATTTGAAAGCTAGGGTAATATCGTAAACTTTAGATAGGATGGATCAGTCAATGTGATTGTATGGATAACCCCTACCCATGAAGAATCAAACTCAATATGTACATTGTTTGTTCTTACTAATGTGTTACTAGCATAGATGGTATAAATATGGAAACCCCAAAACTCAAAGGAAATAATGTATTGAAAAACAACTGAATAAACCTAACAGAAACAAAGCAAAATTAATTTTATTTTAAAAATCTCTGATGACATCCTTTCCAAATGGCTGGTTTACTCAAATTACAAAAGTAACATAGAAAAACTGTGGTACTAATGGGAGATTTCATGTTTTTATACATTTTTTGAAAAACTTATTCTATTCTTATCAGAATTTACAGTTCTTGTTCACATTATTATTACCTATAATGGAGAAGCAAGATTGGCAAACTAAAATGTCTATCAGTGTATGGACAGGTTACAAAATTAAAAGGAGTACTGTAGACTGAAATGAATCAGTGAGCATTTGTTTTTCCATGTAAAGCATTCAAATTCAATTTTTAAGTACTATGCAGGAAAAATAAAGCATATATAAAACCAAGTTTACCTGAAGGCCACAAATGAATTTAGGGAAAGTCACCTAACAGAGGAAGCATTTTTTTCTAGCTTACTTAGGAATCTGGTTTTAGAATCATGATATCTCTTTCTTTGTGTTTTTGTTCATTGTCATTTTTTTTTTTTCCTGCTATGGAGCCTTGCTCAACCACCCAGGCTAGGGTGCAGTGGTGTTATCTCGGCTCACTGCAACTTCCGCCTCCTGAGTTCAAGTGGTTCTCCTGCCTCAGTCTCCCGATTAGCTGGGATTACAGGCACCTGCCACCATGCCTGGCTAATTTTTGTATTTTTAGTAGACACAGAATTTCACCATGTTGGCCTGGCTGGTCTCTAACTCCTGATCTCAGGTGATCTGCCCTCCTTGGCCTCCCAAAGTGCTGGGATTACATATATGCACCACTGTGCCTGGTTGTTCATTGTCTATTTCACAAATCCCAGAATGAAAAATTGCATAAATAGGTTTGGTTTGTATCCCCATGACAACAGGGCCAGTATGTACTTTTGCTGACTTCTTGGAACATAGATTCGGGATGTAATCGCCTCCTGCTAAGACTTAACAGTGCATGATCTCTCCCCACCCCTCAATTTCTGCATCCACATGCAGTACATCTCTGATATTTCCATTATTGTTCAAATATGCTCATGTCTAATCTACACTTTTAAAAGTTATTACTTGATCTTGCCATCATCTCCAAATACTGACTCGTCTTTCTCCTACATTTAATGTTTAAGACTAAGTTGTTCACAACTACTTTTTTCCTTCATCTGTCAATCACTTTACAACCTAGAAACTCTAGAAATAGGTACAGTTTTAACTAACATGGAAGAGTAGTTAGGACACCAAAGGCTATGTACTGTCAAAGAAATTCCAGAGGATGGAAACACACAATTATATTTATGATGATGTGTACTTAAGGAAAGAGCAGTGTATCTGAAATGGGAGTTTTCTGCCTAAAACAGATATGAAAAGATATGATACTCATGTTGGAAAATGAGAATATGAGAAATAATAGACAGAAGCAAGTGGCATTGACATGTAAAAGCAGTGGCAGGAATACCATCCATCAAAACAAACTGACAGTTGAAAAAATCACCAAGACTAAAGTGAGAATTATAAAGTCTGTTTTGTTATTTTTGTTTAGTAATGTTTAAATTTAAAGAAAATCAATGAAAGGAAGGTTTACCTGATGTGAATAGAATATACAAATAAGTGGAACTATTCAAAAACTCTCATTTTTGTTTCTGCCTGTTTACTGGAAGAGAAAGAGTTCAACCAGAAAACAGGCATTACCAAGAGGGCATTTATGCCCTAGGGCAGGTGTCCCCAAACTACCGCCCTCGGGCCGCATGTGGCCCCCTGAGGCCATTTATCCAGCCCCCTGCCGCACTATAGGAAGGGGCACCTCTTTCATTGGTGGTCACTGAGAGGAGCACAGTATGTGGCGGCCCTCCAATGGTCTGAGGGACAGTGAACTGGCCCCCTGTGTAAAAAGTTTGGGGACGCCTGCCCTAGGGAGTTGAGGAAATTTTTTTTTGTGTGGGTGGGGGGCAGGGAGAAAGGACATAGACAATCCAAAATAATTTATGTATTCCTACTTTCAGTGAATAGACATATACTGAACCACTCTTACGTGCAAAGTACTGATTATGGACTTTAAGAAAATCAAGTTGGCATTTAGTTGGCATCAAGGAATTTTTGTAGTAAGGATAGTACATAAACAGATACGAACTTTATACTTAGAACAAAAACTTCACTATGTTTCTGGCCCAGAAAAGTTTTATCTGCTACATTGCCTGTCCTATCAGAACTAGCAACAGTGGTAATGGACCCTAAGATCTGTGATCATGCATAAATAATTGCAGTCCTAACTAGCTTGACTTTTAATTTTATCTGAAGGCATTAATCTGTTGTGAAACAAAGTAAATTAAGCTATGGTAAAAATAGCCACGTCAGACTAATTTTCTTTCTTTGGCAAATTTACTTAGCAACAGATAAGGAAAGGTGGTGAGCAAGCCATCACTCATGATATCCCTATGGACAAGATGTCATAATGAGGCCTGAGTGATGGAACGGTTAGGTAGGATTTGTAACTGGTTAAATAATCCTTGCCCAGTAGTGCTGATGAATTGAGTAATGTCACCTTGGATCAAGGTTTTCAGTGGCATGATTAGGACTCTGTTCTTGATCAGCAGATCCAAAATCACTTGGACATGAATGTTTCAACAGCTCAGTATCTGATTGATGGATTACTGATAATGGGAGGAATCACAAGTGAAAAGATTAGTATTACCCCTAATTGCTATTCACCGCCCCCCAAAAAAAGAGATGTAAGGGGGATCTAAATTCTCCTACTCTAAAAGTATAGCTCTTGGAAGTAAGTTTTAAAGAAAATTTAAAAATTTCATGTGACTCTAAAGTCAATATTCATTAATAAATTTAGGCCACATTAATAAACATAAGAATTGATAAAGTTTTTTTTTTTGTTTGTTTGTTTGTTTTACTCTACTCTGCCATGGTAAAATCAGAGCAAGCAATGGTATCCATCCTGGTTAGTGTACTTATACAGGCACATCATCAACTTGGAAGAAGGTTGGAGGTGAAAATTAGGCAGATGTGGAGGATTGGAACCACATTGAGACAACAAAAGTAGAGGGTGTGTTTATTCTCCTTGCTGACCTGTCTAAGTAGCTGCTCACAAAAATTTGAAGAGCTGTTATGTAGAAGAGCTATTGGCCTTTCCATTGTTAAGTGAGGATACAAAACTCGAACCAAAGTATTAAAGTTGTACAAAATTATTCTTCATCTCAATGTAGAAAAACATTGGGATGTCATAATTCTATATAAAATGGGCTGGCTTAAGAGGTAGTGAGTTATTTGTCACTTGGAAATTGTCAAGCAAAAGCTAGACAAATACTAGGAAGAGCTGTTGTGTAGAGGATCCAAACATTGGAAAGGTGATTGGACTGGATGATCTTTAAGATCTAGTTCAACCCTAGGAATCCCGAATCTATGAATCTCTAATATTGAAGTCTGTCCTCCAGCAACTCTTCTTTCTACAATTCTTGCACCTTGAAATATTTGCAATGAAAATACATTTCTACTTTTAAGATTACAATTCTAGAAGATATGTAAGGATGAGGTAGTGGTCTACGTTCTATACTTAACAGAAACTGAGATGATTTCAGAAGGCAGTGAAGCTAGTTAGTGAGAGAGTTGATAGTAAATCCTGGCTCCTACTTCCTGGTCTGATGCTCCAGAAAGAAGACTCTTGAGACCATTTCAATCAAGAAATATTTCATTGAGTTCCTATCCCTGTGGAACATGTGTGGGAACATAAAGAAATTAAAAATATGATTATTAGAGAGTATATAACATCTTGAAGATATCCCCTATAAATGAATAAGTAATAACTCAAGGCAACAGTTAAAAAAAAAAGACATCACACAGAAACATTGTAGTTTTTCTAATACAAGATACAGATATAATGTTTGCAACAAGTTCAGGGTATTAATCTTGATCACCCATATGTTTGATTTCATTAGGGTCATCTAAGTGCAATTTTCCTACGTATTAGAAAACGTGTAAAGCTAGAGATTCAAAGGGGACTTACCTTTGAGAAAAGGGTATTGAAGCTATGTGAAAGAGGAAGCTCCACAGAGAATGTCATGGAAGCAGTCTTTTCTGTGGTTAATTAGTAAGTGGGTACTGGCTGGGGTCAGAAGTGTGAAACCAAATTATGAAGCAAAGGAATTGATAAAGACTGAAGATCAAGTTACCCAGGAAGTATTGGAAGTGCAGAGAAATTGGAAGTGCAGAGATCAGGAGGCAGTATCTTGAAGCAGAGCCAATCACAGAAATAAGATAATATGAGTTCCAGAGTCAAGCATCCAAGCAGAAGTGAGAGTTAAGGATTAGGGCAAACAAGCACTGTGCTCCAGCTGCAGTTTGTCAGCTTAGAAAAATGATGATAGGGCATGGAGAAGAGACAGAAATATTAAAGCATTTACTATTTCTAGGGAAATTATCTACTCCATACAATCTTTACATACTCATTGGTTTGCCACCTGGGAAACACCAACTCCCTCAAGTATTCTGAGAGTCCTATGAATAATTACTATAAAGAGAAAAGAACACACATGACCAACTTAGCTGATGTCAACAGTGAATGGTTAGGATAAAGAAGAGGCTATTAACAGTTATTGCAAAAGATGAAACAAATCTAAGACAGAGATGTTCAAGACAAAGGAGTGATCACATAGAGCCAAAACATCAAAGCTATTAAAAAAACATAATTAAAACAGAAAAACAAGTTAACTTTGACTAATTGGATTTCCCAATTATATATACGAAAATACTTATATTATTAGGTTTAGACTACTTTAGCAAGTTTCCTTTAAATGCACATGAAAAACAACATGCATTTTTTAAAGAGCTTTTTTTTTGCCTGCTAAATTGCAATTCCTTTATGGTTATCTGCCAGATTGTATTATAATTGTCTGAACTCATTGACCTACTATAATAAGCATAATGAAAAAATAATTTCACAGCTTCATCAGTGCACCAGCATCATTTCACAAGTACAGTCATGCATTGTTAAATGATGAGGATACATTCTAAAAAATGCATACCTTAGGGGATTTTGTTGTAAAAACCTAGATTTTATAGCCTACTACATACTCAGGCTATATGGGATAGCCAACTACACACCTAGACTATAGATATAGCCTGTTGCTATAAAACCTATACAATATGTGACTGTACTGAGCACTGTAGGTGATTATAACACAATAGTTAAGTATTTGTGTGCCTAAACATAAAAGGTACAGTAAAAATATGTTGTTATAATTTTATGGGACCACCATCATAAATGCAGCCCATCATAAACAGAAAGGTCTTTATGTGACGTGTGACTGTATTTTTCTATATATAAAATTTGGGTGTCTGTGCAGGCCTCTGCCCCTAAATTTATATTGTTCCTTGATGCTAAAGAAACAATAGATACAATGTAAATTCCACAAAGTATCAATTAGAAATGACTCATGCTCTGCATGGCGAAAGAGTCTTGCTCTAAATAAAGTAGCATTAGACACCCAAATTTTATATGTGGAAAAATATAGTTACATACCACATAAAGACCTTTCTGTTAATGAGGGGCTGCATTTATGACAGTGGTCCCATAAAATTCTAATAGGATATTTTTACTGTACCTTTTATGTTTAGGTACACAAATATTTAACCATTGTGTTACAGTTGCTTATGGTGTTCAGAGTAGCATTTAGCTACAATTGTGATTGTATTTATTACATACCCTTTATGAGCCAGGCACTGTTTCTAAATACAGTCTCCAGATAGCGACTAACAGACATTGAATATTTAAGTAACAATTTATAAATTCAAATGTGTTTAAATACAAACCAAGTGCAATTGATTAATGATGAAGACAGGTCTAAAGAAAGAAAGATGAAGCTACTCCGCAGATTGTAGTAGAGTTGTATCTCCCTTTTTCATACAATGGCAGAGACCTCTGCTGGACAAATGGAGGGACCGAGACCTTGCAATATGGGTTTTGGCAAGCAATTCTTACAGACTTGTATCTCAAGAGCAAATATGAAGTAAGTTATTCTGAATGGAATTTAAGGTCAGGGAAACATGGAGATATTTGTCTTTGTTGATCTAAATAACAAGTAGAGATACTCTCTAAAAGAAAAGATGTTTATTTACGAATAGAGCATTGCAATAAAAATATGTATGTCATAGTAAACTATGTGTATATCCGGGGAAGGAAAGAAAGACAAAGATTTTTAAAGGCAAAATAATTAAGATTACATAATTTTTTGAAATAATTACCTTTTGGCTACTCAATAACGGGTGCCACCAGTCAAAGATTGGACAGGCAGTTGCTAGACAGATGTCCCTATAGAAATATTTTTTGCATAAAATTGAAATGGCCTGTGTGCGAGGTTGTGGCTTTTGTAGGATCTTTAGTTGTTGTCGTTGCTATCATGCATACGAGCATGAGAACCCTCTGTTCATGACCTTCCCTGACTCTATTTTCCAGGGTTTTCTTAACAATAGTGACTACATTTTGATTCTAACAACTTTCACACCTTCACAATCCAAATGATACCTCCAACTAGTTCCATCCATAGACCTGGGAATATAGGTCTCCTTCCTGAGTCCTGTAGCCCAGAGCCGTCACAAGCCCTACATTTTGTAGCATCTTCCTTGAAAAATTTTAAGATCCTCTCTGATGTCTGGGAAAGTTCAGGGCTGGCAGTGCCATCTGGGCAAGTCACCCCCAGCAGAGACCTGGACCTGGCCTCTAATCACTGGAAGCATCGAAATTTTCTTAGTTATCATTCAGACACTAGGACCAGCAGGGAGGTAATGCCATCTGGACATGCAGCCCAATCCAGCCAAACAGCATGGGCCTCAGTCCCTGTTTCTCCCCTTCATGGTTTTCTTTGACACTCTACCCCATGCATGCACTTGACCAAATGTCCTAGGGAGCCTAGTGACTTGCATCTGTGGGGTCATCCTGGGCCAGTGGTCTGACCTTGTTTTTAAGAGGGTGGTCTGGCAAGTGAATCCCTCACTCCCACTGGCAAGACCAGTATTGTATGAGATTGAATCAGTAGATTATTGTTTCACTATTTTTTGGTGACTCAAATCTGTTTACATAGAAAGAGGGGCTGGCAAAAAAAAAAATCCTTGACTGTACCTGTCACACCCTAGGAGTGGTCTTGCTCTCAACAATTTTAAGGCCTCAGAGGCCTCGCAAAAGTAAAAGGTGCTTGAGTGATAGCCAAGGAAACTTCATTGAGGGCAAAGATGATGCCTTGCATAGGCACAAGCAGTAGGCAGACACTGACAAGGCAATAAACAATTTATTATGTAAATCATCCACTGAATCTTGGAGCTCAAGCCCACAAGCCTGAGCACCTCAGGTCAACAAAGGGGTGGAGTTCATTATCTTCTTTCCACATAGTTCCCTAATAGATCCCCTGAAGAATGAGTAACCCCTAGCTTCCACAGGCCGGTGTTTCTCCTCTGGGGAACTCATCATTTTGAGAACGACAAGCTAGGTGACATCTGTAATCCCAGTGCTTTGGGAGGCCGATGTCAGAGGATCCCTTGAGGCCAGCAGTTCAAGACCTACCTATGCAACATGGCAAGACCTCATGTCTACAAAAAAATTTAAAAACTAGCTAGACAAGGTGGTACACATCTGTAGTCCTACCTACTTGGAGGAGAATGGGTTGAGTCCAGGAATTTGAGGCTGAAATGAGGTCTGATGGTACCACTGCACTCCAAGCTGTGAGAGACTGAGACCCTGTCTTAAAAAAAAACAAAAGGAGAAAAAAGAAACAAGCTACAGATTCTCCACTTAATGAAGGGTGTTTAGAATCCTTGTCCCCTGTCCAATATGTGCCAATCATTATAATATTTTTTAAAAAGGACCCTCTCTCAAGGTACATAAATATTTACATTTCCTCTGTGGATATACTGTCTCGAGGTAGAAACTTTGGTATATAGTGCTGGCCAACATTAAGCCACAAATGTGAACCATGCATGTAATTTTAAATATTCTGATAGCCACATTGAGAAAAGTTAAAAGAACAGGTGGGATTAATTTTATCCTACATTTAATTTAACCCAATATAGAAACAATACTGTCATTTCAACACATGATCACTTAAAATTTATTAATTACATCGCTTCCTTTTTTTCTACCACATTTTCAAAACCTGATGTGTATTTTATGATTACAGTACATCATTTGGATTAGGCATATTTCGAGTGCTTAATAGTAGCTAGTGAATAAAATATTGGTATAGATAAATAGATATTGCTGAAGTTCACATAACCATATGGGTCCACTGATGCCTAGATAAGAATGAGACAGACTCTCACTGGATTTAGTTAATCATCCGTAGAGTAAAAGAGTTAATAAGCTGGTTTGGCTAAGGTCACCTTTACCAGCCAGTTGATCAAGTATGTGGAAAGACAAACATGAGATGAGTGAGGCAGCTGCGTCAATTCTGTGAAGAAATGTCCTCCCTCAGATGTGCTTTAATGGGGCTGAAAATATGCACTTGCTGGGACTTTCCTCCTGGTTAAGCACATTGTCCTGCATGTGATGCTTAAAAATAACTTTTCTTACAATGGCCTTAAGTCCCTTCCTATCTGGAATTTTGAGCAGGATGTAGCTCCAATTATCTATCAAATGCTTTGAAAACAAGGTATGAGATTTTGAAATACTCTGAGTATTTCTAACTTTGTGATGCTTTTTATTTTTATCTTTATGAGAAAATAAAATGTCTAGGTTTAACTCACAAAATAATCCTAGAGTTTTCTTTGCTTTCAAGTTTTATTATTTTAAAATGTTATTTTTTTTCTATTAAAATGTTGGGTACATGAATAAATTAAATTGGAATTTAAATGTTCTTAATACCGTTTGGAGGAATAAAAGCCTGAATCATCCAACCACCTGGTGGTTGAAAATGTTTCATTGTTTACTGAGTGGGTCTGCCTCATCAATCTCTATGTCCCCATATGGACCATTCAAGAATTTTATAACTTTTAAGTGACTCATTCATTTTCATTTACATTTTAAGAGAACACTTTATTATTATTTGAAGACTATGAATAATAATTTATTGATATACAGTGAAGCAAATATACAGATGAGAGAAATAAAATGAAAATATTCACTCACAGTACATAACGGAAAATTTCCCATTTGAAAATGTTTCCCAAGAGTACTTTAGTCACCAGTAGAAGGCTTTCCTAATCTATACAAAGAAGGAAAATCTTTCACAATAAAAAAGTTTTAAGTACCTGTATTAATTAAACATTTGCATAATAAGAAAAATAAATTTTGACCCTCAAACTCCACTTCTCTGAATTAGATCTAGACAGCAATAAATGTTTTTAATTAAAGGAGACTTTTTAAAAAATTATAAAGTTTAATGGAGTTATCAGAAATGAGATTAATGTATTTATACCAATGTTCCAAAGTTAATATTGTCCAGTACTATAAATTATTTGGTAAAATAAACTATTAAAAACAGTAACACCAAAATTTGCTTCTGGGGCTTTGGTAAGATATTTTGCTCTGCTGAAGAGAAATCATACCTTGGTCAAGTCCTGCAAATGTAAAGTAAGGAAGTGTCCACTACAATGAGAGAAGAGTGAAAGTTGTCTTCAGTGGTCTTATTTACTGATATATTGAGGAAGTTTCTTGCACAGTCTTTGTAAGAGTTTGTATTAGCTTAAATCTTCCTACCTAATCTTTAGCTTACCTGGAATTTAAATTTATTTTATTAAAAAAATTTATATACCTTCACCCATTTAAAAATAGCATTTTCATTTAGCTTGACTTCAGAACATGAGTAAATCTTTGTTTTTCAATTATGATAGATAATTTATAAATTAATTTTGTGTTTAGGAATCCTGTGAGATATGTTTGATGTACATTATACTTCACTTTCTTTCTCTTTTTATTACAAAGTTATATAAGATGTACATATTATATATTGACACTAAATGAGAATTTATGACCTATAGGGTAATAACTACTTTTATCAAGCTTTTTAAAGAAAGACTTATGATTTTTTTTCAGAAAATATTAGGAAGTTTAAAACACAACACAAGAACCTGCCCAGAACACATCAAGTTCTAGAAGTAAGATTTATAGTGAAGGACTTAAGAGTCAGCCAGTAGAGCAGAAAAATGTTTCAGGAGCAGGCTATGAAGAGCTCTTAAAAGTCAGCAAAGGCCTTTCCATTCTCTCAACTTGTAATAGAAAGCATATACTTCATTTCCTACACAATAGGCTGTCATTTATCCCATTATATGTGAAATATTGCAAATTGTTGAAAAAAGAAACAAATCTCATACACTACAAAGATATTTGCTCTTATTTTCCATAAGAAAAGTGTAAAGATAGATTTCAAGACTTGGGAACAGTATATTCAAGTGTTGGTCAGTGTACAGGCCACAGTTATTATGTTGCCACTGGGTGCAACAAATTGTATCCCTATAGGTACTGTTTTGTTTTGTTTTCATTTTCGCAGTGTATGTTTATGTATGTATTCATGTCATTTTATGCATGTTAGGTTAATAATATAAAGAGGATTTTAAAATGAGATCCTGAACAGTTGCTTAAATAAACTTTGACAACCTGACTTCATAATTGACACAACCCATGCAACATAATCTGAATAGTTAGTTACTTCTCTTCACAGGAGGCTTTATGGAGACTGAAGCTGCAGCTCAGGAGTCCCTGGGGTTAGGCAAACTCGGAACTCAAGCTGAAAAGGATCGAAGACTGAAGAAAAAGTAGGTTTGGGGATTTTTTTCCCCTCTTTTTCTAACTTTTATTAATTATTTATTATTATTTGTAGGGAATTTCAAAGAGGGTGGTTAGAAACAGAACAACTGTATTGAAGCCAGTATTTTCCAGATATTACCTAAAACAACTCAGAGCTCATGTTTCCTCATTATAATGGGCTACTCATTAAAAGAGCATAAAAATGTTTATCCTGTAGTTGAAATAAGCATTTTATTCCACATGACCATAGATTTGTTTCAAAATTCTTAAAGGTAATTCAGTACCCTACTGACCTTAAAATGAATACCTGATTGGTATGATAAAATGAAATTATACCATCTAACTTTGTTTTCTCTCATGGCAATTATAAGTATCTACTCTTTAAAATGGAGTGAGGGGGAAACATTTCCCTGACTGATTGAATATAAACTTATTTTAGACTCAGAGCAGATTGTTTTGCATCTGTCAGGAAATTAATAGTGTATCTTTCCATTCATATATAATATGGAATATTTAAATGACTTGCAAAATTGGCAAATTTTGAGTTGCAGCAGCTGCTGGAAAGCAAGTAGATTCAGAAATAATATTTTAAAAATAAATAGTAACATTTTCATTGACAAAATGGCCCCTTTAGGACATGTTCTTTAAATGTAAATCAATTTCTCTTTATTCCAGAATCTAGTGGTTGGTTATTCCTTTTTCTCCCTCTCAAGTATTTCTTACATTGTGTTTTTGGTTCTCACATTTCCCTTCTTCCTTATGAAAGAATATTCACTGCTCTCATCACCATTTTGTAACAGGCTCTTAGGATTAGAATATACAGGCTTATCAATTGACTTCATCTTTTGCCTTCTCACTTGCTTTGTAGATGTTTACTAATAATGGGGAAGTATATATTTAGAAGGTGCAGAACAACTTACTAATGTAATTGTTTATTAGTTTGCTAGTTACTAAAAATCATGTACATATATCCCAATTCAGTAGAAATATTGTCCAGAAATAAATGACTTTGAGAACATTATTATTTCTACAATACAACCAAAGCTCAGTCATAGTCAATAACAGATATTTATTCTTTAGTTACTGATCACTCAAAAATCATAATCTGTTTCAGATGTCTTAATTTTGTTTAGTAATGATATTCTCTATTTTGTGACTGTTTATTGAGAAAAACATTCCTCTAAAAACTACTTTCCTCTGATATTTTTTTTTAAAATGTGGCTGTTTATTTCAAGTCTAAAAACATATAAATGATCAAAACCTAGCCTGACTAGTGAACATGGTTTATTTCTCTTAAAAGTTAATTCTCTTTTCTCCCAGAGAAATACTTACAAAGAATCTGAACAGTTTTCACAATTGCATATAAGTCTGATACCAAGGCAGTACACTGCATACTTCATTAGTTGTTGTTGGAGCCAACTGAAATGTATTTTTAAATAGCTACTAAAGTTAAACATTTCAGTTATACAATGATTTAAAATAACATATTTAAAGTTTAGCTATTATTAAGTTTATATACTGTTGGGTTTATTTTATATTATTTTTATACAATTATTTCTCAACTACTAAGTACCCTCACAGAAACAAATATTAGTTCTTCACTTAAATATCTTACCATGCTGGACTTTGGGTTTTATTTTACAATATGTATTGGCAAAATGTAATTGTAAAATGCATTATATAGAATACTTGTTTTTAATATTAAGAACATTAAGAGCATTCTATGGGGGAAAAATGGCTAACATTTCTTAGTACGATTATTTCCCATGGATTAATGGTATTTAGGTTTAAATGGATTTAACAAGGCAAGTCAGAGTTAATTAATGAAAGCACAAAAGTATTTCCCTTATTACTGATTTTTCCATAGCAATAGCCCCATGAGCATCAATATGCAATCAGTGTTCAAATGACTTATATGAATAATTTTTAACATGTATTCGGAATTTGCATGACACTGTGCCTTGATTTCTGGTTTACCAGAGAGTAAGTTGTCTTCATATAAAGAGTTTTAACAGAGATAGAAAAATTACTTTTAAATTACAAGGTTTCAAAATTAATCTCTATTGAATTTTATGTTATTGTTAATTATTAATATTTCTAAATGTTGACAGCTTATTCTTGAATTTTTCCAAGTGTTTAAAATTTCATTTAAACAATTTCAATTTTCTCTTTTTAAAGAAACCATATCCTCTTTCAGTGCACTTTAATGGGTTACACTCTTATCTGTGTTCAAATTTCATGTTTGCTAGCCTTCTATCAAGATGAAAAATAATTTAAGTACATTTTATTTTAAAAATAAATAAAAACAATAAATGAAGCAACCCTTTTCATAATGTAAAATGCTATAGATTGTACATGCACAGTTACAACCTGTGATATTCTATCAGTTGTTTCTACATTCTATCCATTGGCCCAGCAAAATGATGTTTCCAGGGCTTAGTACTTAACAGAGCTACGCTCAGTGTCCCAAATTTCATAGCAGAGGTTCATTAGTCTTTGCGAGGATAAGCAGAACTAGACAATATCTTATTTTCAAATTTGCTAGGATAGCAGCTATTTAGAATTGACAGTCTGTAACTTTAAATTTAATTGGGAGAACTCTCTAGAGGATTTAATTATGGTATGTTTTTTAAAAAGCCATATGGGGGAGTTACTTTCAGAGAACAGCATTTGAGACATTCCAAATTCTTTCAAAGTTCAGAAATTTGTAAGTTGGCAGCCCTAAACAAAGGTTTAATTTGAGGCATACTTACCATCCAGTAAATTTAACACACATGCAACTTACAAGATTCACATTCCTACTTTAATTCTACTTTTTCTTTGCTTTCTGGTCCAGGCATTAGTTTTGCTTCTATTTCTCTCTATTGTCTTATGATGAGAAATAGGAAATCAATGATATTTAATCTGCTAAACCACCCACTAGTCATGAAAATCTTGTTTGTCCATCTTTACCATCTTCGGTATTATTAAACAGTTGCTGGTCTTTTGACATCTAACCTAGGCCTAAAGTCAATCTATTGTTGGTCTGCCTAGTTTGCCTTTATTATGCCTCATCTTTGCTGTACTTTTCTTTAAAGCATTAATTCCATAAATTTCTCCAGCAAATTTATATAGAGTATACTTAACCTATAATAATTGTGTCAAACTAAAACTCAACTAGTAATTCTTTGAATGCCTCACAATAATTTTCTTGGTTTTTGCCTTTAAAACTTGAACAGTCTCTCTGTAGCCTTCTGGCATAGCTCTCCTGATATTTAAGGGGTGAGTCATTTGTCAGTATTAATATTATAATTCTTTATAGTTTTTTCAATGTGGACTTCCTCTGGGGATGCCATGACTCTTTGAGATCTTATCTACCACTCTCTGTTTGATTTCTTTGAACTCCAGGCACCTTTTCCTATTTAACAAAATAAGTTTCTTCTCCTTTTCTAAGACATTTAGAACAACCAGACCTGAAAATTTCACCTCTTTTCTTTTATACCTTTTACCCTTATCCTTAAGAATGTATTTACCATTCTTAGCTCTCCAGCCTATGTATTAACCTAAAAGCTTCTTGGTCAGGATGGCCAGTTAAAGCCAACCACATGGGCCAGAATGATGACTTGTTCCTGTAATCCCAGCAGTTCAGGAGGCTGAGGTGGGAGAATTCCTCAAGCCCAGCAGTTTGAGACCTAGCCTGGGCAACAGAGTGAGACTCCATTTCTAAAAAAATAAAAATACGCTAGGCAGGCATGATAGCATGTGCATGTAACCTAGCTACTCCTAAGGCTGAGACAGGAAAATTGCTTGAGCTCATGAATTTGAGATTACAGTGAGCTACAATAACACTGTATGGAGTGATAGAAGGTCCCGTAAGACTTAAAACTTACATGGCCTGGTGCCCCCAAAAACACTGGTTTCTGAATGAGGTTCACCTCACCAAATTGTACTTAGTTTGGGGTATTTTAGGGCACAATAAATAGAAACTCTCTTCTTTGCCTAAGTTCAGAACTTGTTGACTAACAAAATAGTCAATTGGAAATCAAACTTTCAGTCATATTTTCAATAAAGTGGTAGAACATGGCTTAGTAAATGGTAAAAAAAAAAAAAAAAGGCACAATTGGAACCCCCAAGTGGTTAAATTTACCTGACAGTTGGTCACAGACTTTGAAACTGCACAGGTATAAGCCCCACGTCACATTAAAAATAACGTTTATACTATTATAATTTAATAAGTATGTTACTTTGGAATCAAGAACTATGAGCCTACAAGGGAATGAATAAAATTAAATGTCATCAATGTTCTTTCTTAAGAAAAAATTTTGGATTATCAGTGTTAATTATATTTTTATTATATATCTCATTAAATTGCTTACTTTTCTCCCCTGGAATATATTTACCTGCCAGTTTCACATGTCAGCATCTCTAGAAATGTGATAATGGGCAAGCAGCAAACTCCTTGAGTCATAAGAGACCTGAAAATATATTTTACACCCAACATCAGTTGATAATTTCCCAAAGCGTAGAACTATTGGTTAAAAATAATTTGCCCTCATAACTTTGAAGTTACGGCTCTTCTTGCTTCTAGATATGGCTAATGATCAATTGATTGTCATTCTTTTGTATATAGCATATGGGATTACTTTCTCTCTCTCTCTCTCTCTCTCTCTCTCTCTCTCTCTCTCTCTTTCTCTCTATCTCTCTCTCTATTTATTTTTGATTCATCTCTCTCTATTTATTTTTGATTCATCTTTTGTGTTCAGAAATGCCCTAAGTATGTGTCTATTCAAATACTTTGTTTCATTTTTCTACTTTAAATTTTCCATATAAAGACTTGTCAGACTGGACTATCTGACATTTGTTACCCTAGAGGATTCACATTTCTACACTCAAGTTTGATTCCAAGAAGCTTAGTTTTATAGTGACTTCTGGGATTAAGGATGAGGGTGTCTATTTCAATAATAACTCACCTGTCTAATTCTCAAGACAGTCTTGAATAGGCAGTGGACATATTAAAATTGAAAGAATATCCACTGAATTTATCTCCAGAATATAAATGATGAACTATTTAACTTAAATCCTTATCTTCTAATGTTTTTCTCTTGCCTCTTAACACCATATAATTTTTCTTTAGTAAAGCACATATCCATGCTGAAATCTCTATTTTGTAACTTAAGTATAAAGATACCATATGAATGTTAATATACTGACTAATACCATTTTCAGTCTTTAGTTACAATGTAGATAATATATGCCAGACTTTTCTATGCATTCTAAATGGAAAACACTAGGAAAATGGATTTCATATATGAATTAATTTTTCAATGTCATTAAAATAAAATTAACATCCCGACTCAGCTATCAGTAGCATCCTCTCCTGAGAAGCAGTTTATCCTTGGAGCAAAGCAGTCACACTTAATCACTACCAATAAATCTTTGTGTTAGAATATCAAAGGCATAAAAGTGAAGCTCTATAGATTTATTTAATTTATTCCCATCACAATCCTGAGAGTCTCCTTCAGTGTGTAATCTTTAATGTGCTTTGAGACTATACTTTTAATATTTGGCATTTGGCAGGTTCCGAGTGTACATATCTGTAAGCAAAATAATTGTCATTAAAATATTTATATGAAAAGTATCACAGAAAGTCCACAATGTTCTTTCACTTAATACATATTTCTTAACTGCTTATATACCAAATTAAACTTATACATGATCTGTATTCCAGAACTTAATTTGTAAGATGTGTTAGAAGCTCTGAGTACATTTTCTCATCTAAGTATTCTACATACACAGAAAGTAAAAGTCTGTGCTTTCCCCACAAAAATTTGTGTTTTTTTTTTTTAATTGCAGGCATGCAATAGAAACTGGTCTGAGTAGATAAAGAAAAAAGAAGGATTCGCTTGCATGGTGTTATATTATCTTACAGATTCAAGAAACAATAGAGCCAAGATATTCCCAAAAGTTTGACAATAAGATATGATGAAAGATTTCCCCAGCCTTGTCAAGAACATATATATTCTCCTTTATCCCATTCTAAAAATAAAGTTCTTAGATAAAGTCCTTTTATAGCCTACTTTGAAACAGATATTTGTGCTTGGATCTTTAGTACAGACACAGTTACTAGGGGAAAATTCCTGGGCAACTGACTCAATGAATATAACAACATATAACATTTTAGAACCTAAATCCAGTGCTTTAAATTTCTCTAGGAAAATGTGTTCCAGTTTCCTACTTGGAACTCCAGAAGCATGTCTTCTCTATTTTCACTAAAATAGAGCTGATGTTGCTTTGCCATATGATCTTGCATAGCCCTGCCTAGCTTCAACCAAGGACAATTATACAAATTTCCTGAACCTAAATAATGATAATATCCAAAGAATAAGAGTCAAAATGAACTGAAATTTGTTAGGAAAAAGAAAGATAAGAAAAACCAAAGTGCTCTCTTTTAGATATATTTAGACATATTTGATCTATTTGGAAGAAGGAAAAATAGCACAAAAAAGTATAAATTTGCTGCTTTGAGCTAGCAGTGCAATGTTAATATATTACAGATTGAATAGAACAGAAGCCCAGTGTTGGCTCCGTAATTTCTGACAGGAGAAATATTTTTGACCTGGAAAAAGTGAAACAGAAATTAGTCAATGAAAATTAAACCCAAGATAATTACATATATTAGAAAATAATGTCATTTTATAAATAAATTTATATCATTTATCTTAATTGATGTAATTCTGGATTCATATTAATAGAACATGAAAGTGATGATTTTTCACTCATTTGCTTGGTGTGTATGTCCCAAGAAATGGCTTAAATTACTGATACTTGAATTTTATAGTTCTGTTCTTCAAAGAGCGTGTAGAGAGATGGACATGAAAACTAATTATTGCATTCAAGTATTTCAGGTTTTATGATCACTTTTTTAAGTCTTTGAAGATAATGAGAAAAGTGCCAAAAGCCTAAAGGCACCCTAATGTTCTTATTTACAAGATATTCTCCCAGCTAAAGACAGATAGATAACCAAAGAGGCTTCACAAATGAATTGATAATAACTAAGTAAAACAGAAGGTGGCATAACCCAGCACTTTCACACATGATTTAAATCAGAGCATCAGCTTTTGTCAAAGTATGAAGCTAGAAGGCATAGCTCAGTTTTTAGATAAAGAATATGCTTAAGGAAGCTTCTTTACAGAGGCATTCAAATCTGACAAGATGAAATTTTATAGGGGAATTTTTATAATCCTGCAGCCAGCTTCAGGACTATACATACTGATTACTTCTATATAGGGGAACATATATAATTTAACTGTAGTGCCTAAGAAAAAAAAGTTTCTGCAAGGTAGGCAAATAAGCAATGCCTGACAAATAATTTAATGTTTTTAATATTTATAAAAGCAGTAACAGGGTCAAAATTTTGTGCACTTACCAGATTGTAGCTGGATATTGTGTTCATTTCTGGGAAATATATCTGAAGTGGATGTATTAAAACCAGCATATGTTCAGAGGAACATAACCATACCAGTGAGATGACACAAAGCCATTTCTTCAAAGGCTTGTATACAGAACAAAGATATAGATGCTGCTAAGAGAATGAACAACCAAATGTGTTCTTTATGGCCTTGCGATAAGACCATGGGCCAGAAGTCAGGGGTTACTGCAGATAAACTGAGCTGACTCTAAGTGATAATTATTAGCAATGACAGATGTAGAAAGAAAGAATTGACCACCTGGAAAGGGAGTTGTTCACCATAATTTTGTCTAATGTAGAACTGCCAGGCGTAAGTACATAATAGAGTTATTGCATGGAGGATTCAACTTTTGGCTAAGAGTTTGAACTATATGCTTTGTAAATTGCCCCTGCTCTGAGATTCTGTGATTCTCTGTAAAGTTCAGAAGAGAACTAAGCAGAGGAGAATCTTCGAATTTTTAACATATTGACTCTGGCATATTATAAGTATTCAAAATACATTTCCCAAATAATTGAATGCATAAATAGAAGCTGGATAAGGCAAGAACTCTAGGATAAAGAAGAAAACCTGAAACAATGTAACTGGGCTTAGGGCAGTGATTTCTACCAACATGACCAAACCTAAAACCTGGGCTTCCTTTTTGCTCTTGTTCTTCCTTGTCCTAATTCTTCCTTTCTGCACATCCATGCACTATTTCCAAATACAGTCAACTGCATTTTTTTGATCTTCCAAATCTGTTGATTTTCATCTTTCCAGCTCAGGCCATCATACTACAATAGTCTTTCTACTTCTAGTCTTGCCTTCCTGTAATCCATTCTTCATGCTTCAGCTACAGAGACCTATCTAAATCTTATTTCTGAGCTCCCTAAAACCCCTCAGTCAGTCCCTCACAGCTCTAGGATTAATTTCAAATGGCTTTATGTAGTCCATAAATCCTCACATTATCTGCTCCCTGTGTATCACCAGCTTTATCTCTCTCACTTCCCATCTTGCACTTCAAGGTCTTGATATATGTCATATCTATTTTATTGTTTCTGATTAGTCTTACCTCCTTCCTTGTGTGCATACATTCTGCTCTATTTTTCCTCATCCTTTGCATGCTAATAACAATATCTATATGTAATGTCTATATAATAAAGTTGTAATTTGCTAGACAGTGCACTGTTCTATGCATTTTACATGCATTATCTCTTGTATTTTTCACAAAGCCTACAATGTAAAAACTGCTATTTTTTTTTTTTCATGAATGAAGAAACATAGCTTTCCAGGTACTGTGATATACAAAAATGTAGATCTCCAGAGCCCAGTTTTCTTGGAATTATTTAGGATCTAAGAATAGAGCCACGATTTAAAGAATATGCAGTCCAATCTCAACTGCACCTGGAATGTCCTATATAACTTTTAATGACCTATGTAGGGAGTGAATGAAAAATGTCCCAATCTCTTTATACTCTGGAAAGAGTGGCATATTCTTTTCTTCTAGAGAATAATTAGTTTCTTATCTGCCCCTATTCTAGCCTTCAAAATGAGCAACAAATGTATTCAAACCAAATATGTTTTTAAAGAGTGGGGATGGGGGGATTTCAAAACATAAAATGTAGCTGTTTTATAAGATTGTCTTTTTCTGATATAATTAGCCACACATGATCCAATGTTTAATGTAATAATATATAATAGTAGTAATGTTCCCTAATAAATAAGTCATGTAAAAAATTTAAATGTACCCTTGAATCAATCTAAATTATTCATTCCAGTAAAACTTACAAGAGTGTCTTAATAGCAAAAATAATTATAGCTTTTTAAATGAAAAAAATACATTAAAGTACATTTAAACATGATGCTGACATCTTAATCTAGAATTTTTCACATTTATTCCTACAAATATAAAATCCCATATAAACTTTGTGTAGTATTTTTTATAAGATCTTTGGAGATTTAGTTTCTTCCCATAGTTATTTCAAATTAGCCATTCATGAAGCAAACACTTCTAAGAAGGGTAGTAATTATATATAGTCTCTTGCCAGGATTTTACAGAAAAAAGTTCAGTGCAAAAAGACTTCCATTAAAAAAATGTGTGTATGTGCATTAAGTATATTTTTGTACACCCATACACAAACATAAATTCCTTAGTTTAAATTCTCCATAATCAAAATTTTAAGTTGAGGCTTAACTGTATTAGGTTTGCAAAGCAAATGAATCATAAAATTATTAGAGGAATAAATATTTCTTAATCTTTTTTAAGTAGTCTCAAATACTTTAGTTACTTGAAGTCAATATTAACTTTAAAAAAGCTATTTTTAGTGTGAGAATGAACCACACTTAAACTTCTGAACCATTTCTTTCGTTTATAATAATCACTAGAAACATGGGTAACCATTTACCTTTAAGTGTCCCATTGTCTGTCTTTAAGCAGGAATTTTAAGCAAATCCTGACATCACCCTGGTATGCTCTGATATCCATATAGATCACACATTGGCAAACTAACCTTTTGGTTTTACAACTTTTTTGCTTTCAACGTTGTTCCCCACCCCAAGTCAGACATTCTCCATGGTCCTATTCTGAATCTTGTCATCATCACAAATCATGCTGCTTTCAGACTTACCAATTCAAGCATATTATTTTGTGCTACTCATGGTCTTCCAACTTTTCATCTTGCTTTATAAACTTCTGCTATCATCTTTATTTAAGCTCTATCATTTCCCAGTGCATTATTCCCTTTCTGTTTTCTCTTCTCCTCTTATTTAGCTTAGATCATGTCCATAATTTCAACCCCCTCAAAAATTTTTTTTTAAATTTCTTCAATCCATTTTCATTTGGTCATATCTATATCTAACAGCTGCACCCACCAATGAATTTTCTTTCTCCATGTATACATTTCAGAATGTCTGTGCTGTCGGAGAAAATTACAACAGGGAAATTAGAAATAGTTTCATTGTGAAATTCAGCACTGCCCAGTAAACCCAAGTGTTTTCTTTGACCAGTGTTCATTCTACTCTCTGCAACTCTGGTTAGAGACCTCCACTCTCCACAAACTTGCATCTTCTGCTGAAGAGTTTATTACATTCTAGCTTAGTGGGGGGGGGGGGGGCAGGAGAGAAAGACAGATGAGAGACAGAGAGAGAGAGAGAGAAACCATCCTGAATTCCTTGATGCCAAATACATGCTAACGCCTGCCCAATCTGTCTTATTACAGAAAACTAGGCTACTCTCTTCTTACTCAGATCATCTTTCCATTTTCAGTCATTTTGTGCTTAATTCCCCCCTTGCTCTCAACTCCTGCAACTGTCTTTTTTTCCCCATCAACGTTTAAATATTTTCAACTTTCACCTATTAAAAAAAGTCTTTCTTCATTTCACTTTTCCATTTCAGTTACCAGCCATTCACTGCTCAATTTGATGTTAGTAACTGATTTAAAAATATTTCTGAATCGCCAACTTGAACCTTACAAAGCAAGAGTCAATTATATTCCAAATATAAAACTCTTCTAATGAATTATTTCTTATTTGAAGTTTTAAATCCAAAATTAACTAATTTATAACAGGAGAAGGTCCATTTTGTAGGATATCTGGAACATTAAGGTGAGGAAACTGAAAAGCTGAAGGCCCTCATTTTGAGATATAAGACATATATTTGCTGGAAATTTCTTCTTCTTCCGTCTGGATATATGCTGATGTTGCCAAGGAAAACAACGTCAATAATTGGATCTGATCTCATTCATTAGATGGTAACATAACCTATTATTTTTAATGTCAAATTGCCTATGACTCATAGTCATGTTTAACTGAAGAGTATTTATTCTTGACAGAATCTCTCTTACTGTTAACATAGTGACATTTCTGAAATGGAGAGAAAAATAATGAGACTAGATGTTATTGTAAATAAATGTCTGTAGGAAAGAATGTATCAATATTTATAAGAAAAATTAATTGATACAGAAAAAACTTCTCTGCAAATATATATTACGTCCTATACGAAGTTTATAATATATTAGCACAAAAGATGGGTCATTTATAACTATAGATTTTTGTCTTTTGCAGAACATATTTGTTTGAAAGTCATGAGGTGAAATTCTTAATCTAAAATGAGATGACTGCTCGAAATTGTTCATTACTATCAAAGAGAAGAAACTTCATAAAACTATAAGAAATCAAATAATTTATACAAATTGATAAAAATATAAATTTGTGCAATACTTTTTGAGCAGTATCTTTTAAATTTATGCTTTGCTATTTTCATATTTTCTATTTTATATTTTAAGTTATTTATACTGTTTAAGTTTCCTATTTTAAAAACTGATCAAGGAAGATCGGAGCAATATTAATGTTTCACTACCTGAACATTTAATCAACTTGTTTTATAGGAAAGTGATTCCTAGACAGCTAGTAGGCTAAGAAAGATTGTGTTGTCCATGGTGATAACAAGTCCCAAATGTTTTTGGCAATTTTCCTGAAAAGCTCAGAATTTGCCTATTTTTTCAGAGCTCAACAGGTATGTTAACAAGAAAACCATTTTAAACATCTATAAACTATCTCCTTTTGGTCTTAATTTCATTTCTCTGGGGTGTATGATGTAAAAAATATAAATTTCTTGGGACCCTGTAATATCAGTTTTTATGAACATTTATGTTTTTTTTTTTTAATGTGAAAATTTAAGGAGCTTGCCACAGATGTTGTGAAGTTAAGGCCAAAATTAAGCATTTTTTTCCAAAGTGCCAATTTAATAAAAAGTACATGGTTTCTCTGAATGAATGCCTTTAGAGGAGGCACGTGCAGGGTGTTCCATTGCATATCAGTCTTTTCTTTATAATAATTGTGCAATGAAAAATAAGATGCTCTAACTTGCCTAATTTCTGACAGGAATTTCTGCTTTCTATTTTGTTATATTGAATATACTTTATGAGTTGTAGTAATAATTTTATTTTTAATAATTTGGCTACTATGCTTGTAATATAATTTTGAAACAATCTTCTCATGGATTTTTGTTGAATTACTTAACTTCCCTATTTTCTCAATGCCTCTACTACATCCAGGGAGCAAGTAGGTCCTTCAAAAGCTATATGTGTATCAACGTTGTTTTAGTGTTGATTTCTGGTAATATTGGTGAACCAATATAATTTATGATCTTTCTCCAAAAAACCAACATTTACAAACACCTATTCAAATAATTAAGTATTTCTACTACTGAAAGAGACACAATTGTCACAAACTTGATGCTTATTTTGTCAATCAAATAGAGGAAGAATTAATGTGGCCAGGGAAGAAGAGTAATAGCACCCTTTTATACTTTATCATGTTCTGATTAGTAGCCATATATATTTACCAAAATAATAATTATTATTATTGCATTGGGTGGAATAATAAAATTATGGATCTTGAATGGACTGTATACATTTCTATTGCCAGGGATTATGTTGAAGGAAACTGAAGATCAGAATCTATTAATGATTTTGACCAAATTGTGTATGAGAACCAGAATCCAGATTTTCAGATCCTCAAACTAGGAAGGACTTTCTTCACTTTAGGTTGCTGCCTCTTCAAATGTCTGCTGTTCTTTTTTCTTGGGCCTTAGCAGTAGGCTTATAAAGCTATATGAAAATCAAAGTGCCGATTAATAAGTTGTTATTTTTACTGGTAAAATAACATGGAAGTGGCCTGAGGTAAAGAATGTCCTTACCAAAGTTCCTTGATTTTCTCCTGGGATGTACTCGAGGCTGGGAAAATGTGGTCATGCATGTTTCAGAGTGGCTCATACTCAAGACATAGACTTATTGGTCAACTATTAGAACTTCCCTCAGCCTGACTATGCTTTTGGACACAGTGAGTATGTGTGTCATGATGAAATACAAAATGGCACCATGTCTTTCTCATACCTGAGCTTTCTCACATCTGAAATAATACTCTTGTTTTATTCCATGGTTTTCTTTAGATTGAACTGTATCCATTAACATTTGTGTGCTTTTCTTTTCCATCCGTCCTTCTCCATCTCATGAAAAGCACATCTGGGTAAGTCGAATCACAATGGCTGCTGAACATGTTTATTTTCAGCACCACCTTTTTTTTTTTTTTTTTAAAGTATTACTCTTTTGAGTTGTAACACAAGCTGCACTGCCTCTGACCTGAAATGAAAATCGTGTAGTGTATTTATTTCCACACAACAAAAGGAATCATTAATTCAGAGAAATGTTCACGTTTAAATTAACTTTGTGAATGTGCGGGCACTTGTATTTCTTCAGTTTTATTATACATATGTCAAAAGACATTCTAGACTGTCTTCCCCCTAGTTTTCAAGTGTTTCCCTAAGGGGTCAATGTGGCAAGCAGCCAGGCTGAAATCATATTTTCAGACTACTCAGGTACTACTGATTGTGCTGCCTTTCTGAATTTCCTGTACCTTTCTTAGTGCTCCACCTGTGTTATGTTCAAGAGACAAACTTATCTATCAACTAGTAGAACTGTACATATCTAAAAAGGGTTAAATGCCATTCTTCCCTGCAGAGCTTTTACCTCTAGAGAGCCCAGAGTAATCCTTGGTTTTGGTTGAATGCGTGTTGTTCCCATTGTTTCCTGTACTACTGGTTGATTTTTAAAGCTTTAAAAATCCGAATTACGCAGATAGTGTCTTCAAATTTTAAATCCTTCTCTTTGAGCTAAAATTAGAGAATTTATCTATTCCTAACACAAATTTGGCTTCAAAGTAAAAAAGTAAAATTAAATATGCATAATATTTACATTGGTGCAGACTATTGCATTGGTAACATGGTGAGCTCAGTAAAACACTTTGGACTGAGAAGAAGGTATTACTTTTAAATTTAAAGCAGTGTTATTTTTTTAATCAGCAAAATGACTACAGTGAGATGCAGTTATCCAAGAAACTGTGGAAAGTCTTACTAGTTGGCTGTATAAATATTTTGTATGACAATACAAATCCATGTACTTTGTAATATTACTTGTTAACTAGTAAGGTTTTATTAGTTTTAATGTAACATTAAGTTGGTGATACAGTATTTGCTTCACTTAGGATACATTACAATATTAAGAAATTAAGGAAAGCTCTAGTAAAGTGTTCTTAAAAATTCAAGACAGGCTGTGGTTAGAGTACTAGTCAACCATGTTGGCCAAATGAATGTTGTAAGCTCACTCTTTTGGAAAATAAATATTCTAGACATTGGATTTTAAAGCATAGTTTTTATGTCATCATATAAATTCGGTCTTCTGTTTTCTAAAGATTTTTAATTTTTATGAGGAAAATAATTTCAAGAAATAAAACCTAATTCCCCCCATTCCTTGTCGAGTGACATATTGAAAAACAATGAATGAATAATGCATTTTTATTAATGGACTGTAAGAAACTAATATAATTGTCCTCATTCTAAAATTCGGTTTCTTATTGTCTTGCACATGCTCCTCAGACTTAAACATTTTAAGTCCTCAAAATTATTTCCCCAGTACAATCACTGAAAGAACGCTGAGGAGAATATAAAATCAGGGAAGCTAGTACAACATTGCGAAGATGACGTAGGAAGATATGAGGAATTAGGAATCAGAAGATAGAGTTTAAGTTCCATCTCCCCACTTATTTGCTACATGCCCCTGAGTTACGGACATATTCTTTGTACTTACTAATATTCTTATCTACTTGTCCCCCACAACAGTATGAGAGAATATGTGTAACATCAGAAGCATAGAAATTAAAAACTTCCAAATTGAGTAAAACAGGGCTTAAAATTAGATGAAACACTAGAGCAATCTAATGTAAGTGGTATCCTATAAACCTGAAAAATTACGGTGTTCTCCATTAGCTTCCCAATTACTATTAGGAAGTGACTGGAAAGTACTGACTATGGCATCTTGCAAAAGTGAGATTGTTTAATGGGGAGTGATACAAGCCCCTCTCATTTTCAATAACAGCATAAGTAATTGTACTGTTCAATTACATTTGTGTATATATGTGTGTGTGTTGGGGGTATTTATACCTTTTGAATGGTTTTGAAAATAATTAAATTCAAAACAAAGTAAGAAAGGAGATTATGTAAATCCAAACTCAATTCACAAATACATTCCATGAGACTATGCCCTGTGTTTCAGAGAAGCTGGAAGATAAAAGGTTTAAATATGAATTAATTTTGGTTTCAATGTAATGAAATTATTTGCAATCTAAACAGCCTAGCATGTGTTACTGGAATCTAAATAAAACACTACTTAAATGTGTCATGGCGTTTCATACATTTTCACCAAATGTGAAAATATGCAGTAATAGGATACACGGGCACACACACTTGCACATACACAAAATCACAGTATGCTGTGCTTTCAAATCAACTCAGTTTTAATGTTGAATTTGAAACTCTTAGGAAGCTAAATATGTATATTTAGGTAATCAATCTTCTGAAGCAGCTGATTGGGATTTGTAACATATTTCTGTTTAGAATAATTATGTTAACTAAGATATATATTTTCAGCTTGCAGATGTTAAAAAAATAATTGGGTTGACACCATACTTTGTTCGCATTTGCTGACCAGAATTTCAACTAGCTTCTCAAATATATAGTTTTAGTTTTCACAGAATTAATCAGGTATGAATTCTTGAATAATAAGCCCATTGTTTGATTGAAATTTGAGGAGGTTACATCCTATTTACCCTCTTTAAAGCTGAATTTTAGTGGAACAATATTCATTTTATAATTAATAATAGCGTGAAGTCGGTATACATTTCCTGCTTGTATTATGTTGTGTAAGGAAGATTTATTTTCTGTGCTGCAATGTTAAGTATATTACATTGTCACATTATTTGACTTATATTTTATTCTTCATTCTTATCAAGCCACATATTTATTTATTCTGGTTTATCAATAAGTACTTGTTATGTGCCATAGTAAATCAATAGCTCTGAAGGTAAATTTTTCAACCAGAGAATTATTTTGCATGGTGATTACAAAATCAATTGATATGAAATGAATGGCAACAAATCCAACTTTTCTGTATCATTTATTTAAACTAGGCTAACTTTTCTCTGGCCAAGATGTACAACCTGATATTACTAGGGAATAATAAGAAAAGAAAAGCCACAGTTTGTTTGTTTTTTTATAGTGCTGAGGATTGAAATGTGTGACAAGAAGGTAAAGACCTTGTGTATTAACAATGAAGTCAAATAAATGCATACAGCTTCTAAAAATAAATGAACCATAGGGAAAGAAAGAAAAGTAGAGGACCATTATTTTATTTTACACTTACAATGAAGAGGACACTATTATCCTCATTTTTGAGTTACAAAAAAATTCAGAAATGTTAATTGACTAAGAGATAGTATGGGGATTAAAAGAGCCGACTCTGTGGACAGGTTATTGGGGTTCAAATTCTGATTCTACAATTTGATGGTTCCATGACTCCAAGTGGCCTCTGTTCTTCAGTGTACTCATCGACAAATGTGTGTCAATATGTATCTTATTGGACAATTGTGAAAATTAAATGAGTTAATACATACAAAATACTTAGGATAGTGCTTCATTGATAGTTAAGTGATAAATGATCATTAGTTATTGTTTTGTGTGATCCAAGGCCTAATTTATCTACATCCAGAACCTTTGCTCTTTCAGACCACAATATTACATCTCATAAGAATAAAGTGGTTCCGCTGAACAGGAGAGTACATTAGATGCATCTCAGTTACACCACTTACTCTATTAAATTGTAATACAATGTATTTATTTAATTGTATTTATATTAAGTTTCAAATTTTAAGTGAAAGTACAGTAAGTAAAAGTATAATAGATAGAAGTTATGGTATTTGCATAGAAGAGAGAATCAGTTATGCCTAGGAGAGGGCTTAGACTCTTAACAGAAAAAAATAAAGCATGAGTTGTATCTGAAGGATAAGTTTGAGTTGTTATAGTGATGTGAAGAAAGATGCTTTTGGCAGAAGAAAAGAGCATATAGCAAGTCGTGGAGGGATGAAATAGAATGAGGTATTTGAGAATAGCAAATATTTCAGTACTGGTTGAGCAGAAAAAGCCAAGGAGACAGCCAGATCATGAAGGGTCTTTTTATGAGATATTTGGCCTTTATTTTGGGAACAGTGGGGAGGCTTTTAATCAGGCAAGTCTTACAAAATAATTTGTGTTTAGGAAGGTCTCACTGGAGGTTGGAAGGGAGAAGGTACCAAATGAGAGATAGAGAGACTCTAGGAGCCCATCACCATCATCGTCAAATGATGAGGGCTTAAACAAAAGCTTTGGCAGTACTCAGTATACAAAATGTCTTTCTGAATGTTAGATATGACATTTTAATCTTTTTCTGCAGCCAACCTGGGTAATTGTGATGCAGAATGCTTATTCCTTTTTAAGATGCAGTGAACAGTTGGAAGTTGTGAAAATATAGAATACTTAAAAATTACTCTGTAATCAAGGATCCTAGGTGATTATCAATATTGTGAAGTTTTTTGGATTACAATGTAGCAGTCATTCCAAAGATGTTCTTGGCCAGAACATTCAAAGAAACGTGCATGGTACAGTTGAAGAAAAAGCTCTTATTTCCAGGATTGTAGGCTCTTGGGTTGGAGATGGGGCCCCAGGCACGTGGTGGTACCCAATGATCTCTGTGGCTGAGACTGATACTATAGGCTTACAGATTTTAACGGAGAAAAGGATAATCGTAGATTGGGCTGATCACAAAATATTTTATGTAAAAGGGAAGTCAGTAGTTAAGCAAACACAAGGTTGTTAATAGTTGAAAAAGAAAGAATCAACTTATTAGCTCTGAGAAATGATATTTGCAAAGGTAGAATTGGTAATGCACAAACTATTTGTGAAAGTACTTTTCAATTCTGGTTAGAAAGAAATGTGGTTAGGTAATCAAATCAAGATTAAACCAGGAATTTCTTTGTAATGTAGATGGAGGATAATTATTTAGACATTTGAAGAACCACTGACGGGTTTTTAAAGGACAGTGCCGTAATTATTGAAAGTAAAAGCTGACCAGGCACAGTGGCTCATGCCAGTAATGCCAGCACTTTGGGAAGCTAAGGCAGGCAGATCACTTAAGGCCAGGAGTTCTAGACCAGCCTGGCTAACATGGTAAACTCTCATCTCTATTAAAAATAAATATATTTAGCAGGGCACAATGGTGCATGCCTATAATCCCAGCTACTCAGGAGGCTGAAGCAGGAGAATCACTTGTACCTGGAAGGCAGAAGTTGCAGTGAGCCAAGATCATGCCACTGCACTGCAGCCCTGAAGACAGAGTGAGACTCTGCTCCTCCCACCCCGCCAAAAAAAAAAGAAAAAAAAAGAAAAAAGCTCATATTTATTGACCATTGCTTTTGTGTGCAGCACTGTTGTAATCATATTATACATATTTTCTTACGAAACCTTCATAAAAACTCTATTATGTGGGTACTATTATCAGCTTCATGTTTCATATGAGGAAAGTGAACCACAGCAAAATACAGTGACTTCTTATGGATGTACAGCCCAAAAGGGCAGGCTAAGGAATCAAGCTCAAGCAATTTGATTTTAGGGAACACTTCCTCACCCTCTCTCCTATGAAGCCTGTCTTCCAGGCAGATTTTTTTTTAATGTAAGTACAAGAAGCCTGGAGAGAAGGACCAATTAAAGGTTGAGAAAAAAGTGGTGGCAGTGACAATGGAAAGTAAAGGAAGAGGCATTAGAAAGTATGAAGGGGAAAATGACAGGCATCGAATACAAGGTAAATCATGAGTGACAGAGAGGACAGTGCTATATGGTATTTAGACAGTCATACCACAAATTAGTAGTCCCAGAATAGCATCCTAAACTAAGTGGTCTGTGAATAAAGTCTCTGCACGGAGAGGGATGACTATCCACATGAGGAGGGGACATACTGTTCCCTATGGTTTGTGACTTTTTGAGGTAACTAATGAATTTTATTTTTCAGAATTGCAAATATAAACACTAACAAATTCAAGTTTTACCATCTGGTAAATAGGTTAGCTATTTCTGGAAAGGATTGTCTAATAAGTAATTTTAAATACTCTTAAAATCGTGATAGTGTTTTTTATTTTATTTGCTATATAACCAAAGTAAGTGAAGGATGATAAAATCAGACCAGTATTTTTTTTTAAAGGTGGTATTCAGTCAGCTCTATTCTGCAAATTCCCCATAAAATTTAAGAAAAAAAACAGCATTTCTAAATGCAAATAAACTCATGACAACTATATATTTAAGAGTTTTCTCAGTTTATTTCATATGTTAGAGCTGATGTTGTCTTTCATCCATTCAAAGTTTTTAGATAAAGGTTCAAAGCCACTATGTACTTAGTACAATAAGAGATTTAAAAGCCAGTGAAACATGGCTCGTGCCTGCAGATTATAGTGTAGAGAAATTAAGGGTGTGTACATGCAGCAAACTGCCTACCAAAGTCTTGCACATGATATGAGTGGCATCATTCAAGGGATAGAGAAAATTGGAATGGTATGAATTGAGAAAAGGCCATTCTCATGTCTTGCACATGATATGAGTGGCATCATTCAAGGGATAGAGAAAATTGGAATGGTATGAATTGAGAAAAGGCCATTCCAAATGGAGAGAAAGTCAGTCCAACAGAAGAGGTAGAGTGTAAAGAATGGTGAGTATCCATTGTAGCTACAGAGAAGAGATCTAATAGGTAAATCTGGAAATACAATTTTGGGCAGATCAAGAATGACCTTGAAGGCCATTTTTTCAATAGTAAATTAAAATCCCTTATAGAAATTTGAATTATATTGTTAAGTTAATAAATGTTTATTTTAAAGAGGTTAATCTGATGGTAGCACATACAATGAATTGTTTTGGGAAAATAAAAAAAAAAGTGTAGAATGGAAATTAGTATCTGTTGAATACCTATTGGCTGCTAGGTGCTTTTATAAGTGTCATTCACTTCTTATAAATTGAGATCAATTTATAATCATCTTCAAATTTGAGAAAACTGAGTCTCAAAGAGATTAATTAAGTAGCCAAAAAACATATAGCTGGTAAGAAGTTAATTTGGCATGCATTCATTTATTCTGCTAAGCTTTATTGGATGTGTGCTGTGTGCCTGAATCCCCATTCCAATAACCCCTCACCATTTCCACTGCCATAGCTCAGGGCCAAACAACCATTATTTTCTACTTGAAAACTGCAACAACCTTCTAACTTGTATCCTTAGCTCACAATTCTGGCCTGACTCAAGTCCTCTTCACTCAACGGCCAGAATTATCTTTACAATATACCAATTATTTTATGTTCTTGTGCTTTAACCCTCTGATGGCTTCTTACTGCGTTTAGAATAAACTCCGCTTCCTCTCCCAAGGCCCAACATGATCTTGCTTTTCTCTGATCTGCCTCTCCAATTTCATCTTCCTCCACCCCCAACTCCCCTGTCCTTCAATTCACTCCAGTCACACTGGCCTTTCTTGGCTTTTTTCAGTTGCTCAAACATTTAATTCCACTCCTTTGATAGGAATTTTATACTGTGTTTCTACTTAAAACATATTCCCACCATATCCCTACTGCCTGCCACTTTTCAATGTACATGTGTCTACTCAAATGTTACCTTGTCATAGACATCTGTGTCCCCAGAACACTATTCGCATTGCCTACTTTACTGCCTTTGTCTATTTTACCTTCTGTAGAGCACATATCAATGGTTCAACTTATTTTGTTTATTCATTTGTATATGTGTTTGTACAGATCTTTCCTCCTCACTGTAATGTACGGTCTTTGAGGTCAGAGATTCACTTGGCTTTATTCTTTGCTTGCTGAAGACAAAAGTTGGCACATAGTAGATCTATAAAAATCAGATGACTGACCCCTTTATCAACTCAACCAGAGCATAGAGTCTCTGCTCTCAGGCCCATGGAGCAGGGGAGCACAACTTGTGAACCAACAAATTCAATAAAACGTAAAAGATACTATAGGGAAAAATGCTTAGTACTATGGGGTCTATGTATAAAAAGTGGTAAATATTGCCTCCAGGGCAAGAGAAGGATAACTGTAGAAAGGAAGCATTTTTGCTGAATCATGAGAATCAAAACAAAGTGGGTGGGGAGATAAGGCAGGGAGGCATGTGATGGCCTGAAATTGCAAGAGACAGGTTCCAGAGCCCACTACTAACAAACCAATTAGACCACAACTACAATGGTTAAGGAGAGACTTAAAACCTAAAAATGAAGATTCGGGCATTTCCATTTGGATTTAGTCATTAAGCAAAGTTGTGCCTGCTTAATTAGTTTGGATTAAAAGTCCGAAATCACACGCCTGGCAAATGCTCTTGATTTATTTACATTTTTTAGATCCTCTTGATCTTCTATCTAGAAATGCTTGAGTCTAGTCATTTCTTGACTGCACACCCTTTGTTTGCTCCTGTCCTCAGTTCAGGCATAGCAAGGGCAGGCTTCCCTCTGCACATTTAGATATGGGCTTGCAAATTATTCACAGATGTGAATGCTCACCACACGTTGGGCCTACTGAAATGTCACTTTCTAGTCACAGTAACTTGTTGACATCAATAATAGGAGATCCTGAGGCCTATGGAGGATATTAACATCATGCTTTATTGCAGTTTCTTGAAAATGCACAATGATTCAGAAGTTGTACTGATTTAAAATAACGGACTCTTGCGATTAGTACTTTTCTTGTTTATGTTTTGACACAGGTGATAACAACTCCATGCCTGATACTTCCTCTAAAAGGAAATACTGCTGATATCCTCTAAAATCTATTCTGAATCTTAAAACTGAAATGCATGCACTCAAATTTAGTGATGTACAAGTGATCCTTTGGTCAAAGATGGTCAAGTATTTGATTGTCTGAAATTATTTTTAAAAACACAGTAAAATTATCCTTCAGGCCTACAGAGAAAGAGAGTAATTTTCAGAGTTAAGTTGGTACTGCGGTAGGTGATCACATTCTTTTTCTAGAAGAATTGTCTCTTGACCATTAAAAAAGTTGAATTCTGGCTTCAAAGAAAATCCATTGCAGACTAAATCCCTATCCATACATTGGCAGGTTGAACGGAGAATACCAGTATATCCAGAAGGCTTGTTTGTGCCAAATCAATTTGTCATTTAGGATTTCTTAAATAGTTCAGATCACTGTTTTTTTTTCTGGCAGTAGCTCTAAAACTTGATGATAACAAGCATGCCCTTATATAATTAATGCTACACTTAATAATCTGTTAGCAACTCGTCATATATTAAATTCAGTGATTTCCAACTATTATAGCATTGCCCACATTGCTTTATTTTTCTAGCATTGTTTCTCTCTCCAGCCAACATGCCCAGATATATGCCTCTTATAAATTTTGTATGGTGCAGATTATTTTATAATTGAGAATAATAAATGCAGTATTGCTTTGGAAATGTCAGTGCTTTTTTATGTAATTGATACTTGTGTCAGATTAAGGAAAAGCACATCTGGAGTTACTGTCATGTAGTACACAGTCCTGGTGTAAAACCCAGCCATCCCTCCCATTTGACCAGTTTCTCCACAGTCTCAAGTATGTCAGCCGTAAGACAGACGCTAGAGATTTAGCCTTAACAGTTGGAGTCCAAAGGGTTTGAGCTCCCTTATCTCATTTTCTTAGAATACGATTATTTAAGTCATCCTGTTACTAGAATTTGTCATTTAAACAAAACAAAAGCAAAGAAAATATTGTCAGTGGCCAGATTGCTCAATATTTTCCCAAGCAATTGTATGATCAGTATTTCTGTTCATAGAATAGAACTATTTGAGCACATTGGGTTGCCTCTTAACCAGATTCTCACCAGGAATCCCAAACCAGATCAGACTCTTGGAATCAGGTAGAATCAGTACTATTGTGAGAAAGTGGGAAATAAAAATCTCAAGGGGAGCCAGGATACAAGAAAAAAATTGTTTTTAAAACATAAAAAGTTGTACATGGTTGTAAGGTAAACTAGATAAAGCTACTTGGACTACAAAAACAAACATTATAGGACACAATTTACTGAAATAAGAAGTATCTAAGTATAAACACTGATTGGCATTTTGTTTAACATTTATTTAGTACCTCTTATGTGCCTGACCTTGTTCTAGAATTCAAATTCATCTCTGAACAGAATATATGAAAACACAAATCCTCCTTGAGTTTATATTCTATTGGAAGATGACAGAATAAAGGGTAAATAATATACTGTGTTAGAAGAACAATACCTTGGAGGAAAATAAAACAAAAAATAGGGATAAGAAATTCCTGGTGGGGTTTTCAGGGAGAAGGGGAAGAGATGTTCAGAGAACAGGTAATATTTAAGTAAAGATTTAAAGTAGCTGAGAAAGTTAGCTATGTGGAGATAGAGAGGAAGAGCATTCCAGATGAGCTGCAAAGATCCTGAGGCAGAAAAGAGGTCTGGGTTGTTTCCAAAGAACAGCAAGGGGACAGTGTTGCTGACTGAGGTGGGAGTTAGTCTGAGAGATGAGGAGGGTGGGATAGATTGTAGCAGCTGCTTTGGCTTTTATTCCCAGTGAGACAGAAAGTGATTGGAGATTTCTGAGCAAAGAAGTTACAGGATCAGACTCAACAGGATCACTCTGGCCTTTCTAGTGGGATTTTTATCAGGGAACTAGTCAGAAGTTTCAAAATTAAAGTGTTCTAATATTTAAAACGAGCTTTTGTACAACTCATATAATTCATTTGTGAGAATGTTATGTGCTTCCTAGGTTATTAGTACATATTTACTTGCTTTTTTACTATGTGAAGCAAAAACCAGTTGTAAATCTGTATTTGTTTCTTCCCTGTTAATGCCACTAGCCTATGACATAACTAGAAGTGTTCCTAGTGTTCCTTTCTCTATTGGATTTAACGTTACAACTCATAAAACATGCTTTAGCTCTGTGAAGGCCTACCCTAAGTTTTATTTCATATATTTCATGTTAATTTCCATACTTTCCCTCATTAGTACTTATCTGGCTTGGAATGCCATCCTCACCTTTTTCCTGCCCTTCAAAGCCATCTCCATTGCCATAATGCCTTCACAATGCCTTCAATGGCTATTAACCCCTTTTCCAAAATGACATACTTCAGAATGTACATCACCAAGTTTGCATTTTAGCAGTTGTTTATGTATTGTTTTATTGTATTCTTGGACAGTTTCTTGTGTTTGTTTTGTCCATCTAAGAGGGGATATCCTGGGAAATTGGACCCATATCTACTTTCTACACCAAGCATAAGTCTCAGCTCACAACAGGTGTTCAATAAGTACCTGATAGGTTTCTCTTTTTGGATCCTTCAATCCATTTCTATAAATATATCTGTCTCAGTGAGACTAAGCTATTCGAAAGTGGTTTTTAGTAAAGAAACGTCACTGTAGACCTGAGGGAATGAGTGATGATACAGCATGCCAGGTGCGGAAGTGCCTCTACTTTTTAGATTTGGAGCACGGGTATCGCTGTCCCTCTTCCCAGGTGCTAAATAGCTTACAAGCAAAACTTAACACTGCTATCCCTCAAATGAAACAGTAGTAGATTTATGTCTCTTCAGCCACTATAACTTAAATTTTTTATTTTCTCCTTTTGTTTCTTTTGAATGAATTTTTGGTACCATCTATTATAAACACAGAAAACCCTGTGTTGAAAGGCATTTTATTCATTATATATCTTAATGTATTAATATAGTCTACCTCAATAAGTGATTGATTAATAGTAGAAAATAATCAAATTATCCATTTGGGAGTTTGTAAATTATATTTATGAAATATTCCTAAGCATGAAATATACACCTTTAAAATAAAGCAATTATTATACTATGGTTTTATCATCTGTGTGTAAGACCAAGGCAAACTAAAGTAAACAGAATGTATTTTCCAGTATAGTCCTGGCCAAGTATATAGCAATTTGAGTTTCAATAAAAGCACATACCTACTATCTCAGCAATGAGTCATCTCAAATTGGTATTGTAAGTGGATGTCAATTCTAAAAATCAGTAAGAGGGTCAGTGAAATTATAGATGCATTTTCAGGGCTCTTTTGAATCTTTTTGTTATCAAAACAATCATTTATTGTTACTAAGGTATTGTAATTTCATTAAAACAGTAGTGATTATAGATAAAAACAAGTATGCCATTGAATTTAACACCCTACACTGCTTTCTAGTGTTAGAAATTAATTTACCTTGGAGGTTTCTTCAAATCAGATGTAGTTTTATAATCCAGGCAAATAACTAACTTCTATGATAGACCCCTGGACCCACAGGGCATACTAAAATCAAGTACATCACTAGAATGTGACTAAAAGGACCACATTTATCTTCTGTCTCTCTATATAAGCATTTTCTTTGCCATGGAGATAGTAAGGCAAAGAGAGCAGGACAGATGGATGGAGCCACGTTTAGAACCCATAATGCATGAACATGAACATCTGGGCCATTTTCTCATTAAAGGGATAAGGTATTTGCTGATACTATAATTCCACTTCTTATTCCATTAGCACTTAATGTTCTAATTTTTATGAATAAATGTTGGGGAAAATTACTTTTCTATGTCAATGCTTTATTCCTAATAAAATCAATGGGTGATTTGTGTGTATTACTCAAAGGAAAAAGGAATTCCGTTATTCTGTATTATAGCATAAACATCCTGTAAAGGATGATTGGTTATTTTAAAACATTTTCATTAAAAGTAATCCAGCCATATTTTCTACATCCCTAATAATCTTTGCTATATACTTCAGGCATGAACTTCTTGAAGAAGCTCGGAGAAAGGGGTTACCTTTTGCCCAGTGGGATGGGCCGACTGTGGTTGCATGGCTAGAGGTAAGAGAATGAAACCAGAAGGCTTCTAAATCAATCACTACTAATTTGATAATTTGTTTGTTTGTTTGTTTTGAAACAGGTAAAGACAAGTTTCTGAAATCACAATATCTCCTTAGTCTAGAATTGTTCATAAGGGACTATTTGCTTACTAGGGAATAAGTTTGGGATTTTACTCTGACATGTTTTGTGATTATAGCAGAAGAAAGCATCCAGCAGGGTAAAAGGAAGTGTTTCTAAATCACACCCTCTTCATTTCTAGAGCAGCAGAAGAAACCAGTTTTTGTTGTTGCAAGAAAACATCTATTACCATCAAATAGGCCAGGGTCTTTCCTCATTAGCAGGTTACAGAGAAGACCCTCTTCATATTCAACACGTCTGTAATCCAAGATAGTAAGACCACCTAGATGTATTCAGAGCCATTCCTTTGCCTGTAATTTAATTCCTGAACCTAATTCTCTAAAGACTAGGAACCAGCTAGGTTTAGACACTTGGGATAAAACAGAAGACTTACACTTTATTCCCTTCTGTGTCCAAACTGAATGCTACAATAAGAGAACTATTTTCAATATTTCCTGTACAACATAGTGTTCTGGAAAAACAAGGGAATATCTGAACTAGGTGGAGGGCAGCAGAAACCAACTTTGACAGTGAGGGAACTATATATTTGACTACAAAGGGCTCTTCTGTGCCACTTAACAATAGTGTTTTCTCCCCATTCTATTCAGTTCTCTATGTGAGCTGCTAGTAGCTGCTAGGATATGCCTGTGTTGAGGCAAATAATAATTCAGCTTTTGCTTGCCTGGCAGAGGTAATTATACACATTGTTTTAAATGGTCTTGGATTATAAAATTATCTACCTTCATTTTATTATAGCTTGAGCTAAGTAAATAATTAATAAGAAACATTAAAGCCCATTTTAGTTTTAAAAATGGACTTATATAGATAGATTTAAAAACATGCTTTGCATTTTTTCTTGGACTGACTAAAAAAAATCCTCTATTTTGCTTTTACTTTATTCTTTCACATCAGTCAGGGAAATTTAGCATATTAGCCATCAGATATTAGTGATCAAAGCTGCTTCTTTCAACCATGTCTTTAAAATTACTATATTTTAAAAATCAATCACTAGACAAAATGCTTAAGAAATCACACCTCAGAAATGATAGCAGTTCTTTGTTCAGTTTGCTCCGACAAAACGAGCTGCAGTTTGACAGATAGTTCACTGCTATTTTGGCAAGTGACAAACAGATCCTTCAGAAAAAAAAAAAAAAAAAAAAAAAAAAAAAAAAAAAAAAAAATTTACTGACATTAAGGTGATAGGAGATGACAGACAGTGAAGTCTATGCTAATTAAACCTATTCTGAGTACACAGAAATTGCCTATAATGTGATTCCTAATGCAACTTAAATTATAAAATGGAATAAACAAGATGAATGAACTGGGTGATCCAATGAATGAAAGCTTTAACTTCATTTTCTTTCCCTCCTCCTTGAGTGCACAGCCTGTTAAGAATTTTGTGTAGGCAAGAATTCCATACTTCACACACCATTTATCCACATCAAAGACTGTTTAAGGTCTAACTATGGATGACATTGGTAGCAATGTATTGGCAGGCATTTAGATAATGTTAACTAGAGTGGAAATCCAAATATCTTAGAAGATACGGGTAAAAAAATCATTAGGGTCCAAAGAAGACATGTTTAGATGTTTAGTTATTGTGAACAGTTTGAGTCTATAAACTAATTAGTCAAGTTCCATCTTCTGTCATATATAATGTACCTGTCAGTGTAAGGTCAGTTCTTTGTGCCTAACCTGCTGGAAGAAAGCATAATCTGTATAGTCATGCACTGTCCTTAGATCTCCCCACTCCTTTCTCATCTCAATCACAATGCAGTCCACACTGACTCAAAGAGTTTGTTTGCTTTTTTTTTTTTTTTTTTTCTCAAAAGAGACAAGTAGTCTTTCAATATTATAGAATTTTTAAACTCAAGAATGTTCGTACTGGTTATCTATTGCTGTTTAAAAATTACCCCCCAAATTTGGTATTTATGAACTCATGATTTCTGTGGGTCAGGAGTCTGGGAATAGCTTTGTGATGGCCTCTGCTCAGTCTCTCACAGGGTTGCAATCGAGGTATCAGGTAGGGCAGCAGTCATCTCAAGAGTGGACTTGGGAGAATACACTTCCATGCTCATTCATGTGGTCAGGGTCATGATTCAGTTTCCTGATGGCTGCTGGCCAGAAACATTATTTCCTTGTCGTATGGGACTCTCCATAGGGCTACTTACATCTGACTTACTCCAGAGTGAGAGAGAGAAAAAGAGAGCAAGAGAGGACTATCAAGTCCTAAACTGGAAAGTGACATGCCATCACTTTTATCATCAGCTATTTGTTAGAAATAAATCACTGGACCAAGCCTACCTTCAAAGGAAGGAGATTATACAAGGGAATGGATATCATGAGATAGAGATCATCTTGGAAGCTAACTTGATCCCTCAAATATAATCAAACTTAATTCCTTTATTTAATAAATGAAGAATATATGGCTGAAGTTTAAATGGGCTACACGACTCACCAATGACTGAGAGGGAATTAGAGCTCAGGTCTTCTGATTTGTGATCCAGAGATAGTGGCCTTGTATTTTTTCTTCTTTATCTCACTTACTTTTTCTCACTCTCACAATTCTCTCCTTTGTTTAATCTGTTTATTTCAACAAATAGCAAAAAAAAAAATATAATCTTTTGGACATTCAAAAACAAATATTTAAACTGCTATTTTTTCTTCCGTTGCCTACTTCTTACTCATAACAAATGATGGAGGAAATTCCTTTTGTAAGTGCATGTTATTCAGATGCTGAAATATAATGCCTGTGAGTTGGTATTCACCCAGTGCTTAAGATGTGCCCCAGACCTGTGCTGTGTGCATTGCACCACTGGTTTAATGGTTTAATTGTCTTTCAGTAGTCTCACAGCAAATTTGAAAAATTGAAATCTCTAATTTCTTTCTTTTTATTATTTATTTTTTCTTTTTATTTATTTTATTAATTTTTTTCGAGGCAAAATCCCCAAGCTTTGCATTCTGTCCCCAGACTAGAGTGCAAAAGTGTGATATCAGCTAACTGCAACCTCCCCTGCTCAGGTTCAGGTGATTCTCCTGCCTCAGCCTCCCGAGTAGCTGGAGTTGTAGATTCCCGCCACCATGCCCAGCTAATTTTTGCATTTTTGGTAGAGACGATGTTTCACCATGTTTGCCAGGCTGGTCTCAAACTCCTGACCTCAAGAGATCCTCCCTCCTTGGCTTCCCAAAGTGCTGGGATTATAGGCATGAAAGCCTTGAAATCTCTAATTTCTGATGCATAATTAATTTTGTTACTTTGTTTAGCTAGTTTTTCAATGATTCGAGTTTTAACCTCTTAGTACATCACTCTCCAAAAGGCATTTCTATATATAGCATCTAATTAAGTCACACATCTTTCACATGGTATAGGAAGGTAGGTGGAAATGTGGCTTAGCTACACTGCACGCTTTGATCAAAATCACATGGCTGGAGCAGGCACAGCTGTCTCTTCTGTGACAGAATTTCTCTTCACTTAGAATTCCAAAGGAAAATTATAAATTGAAGTCATTCATTAAATAAACATTAATTGAGTACTTTACCAAATGCAGCTTGTAGCTGTTCTGGTCCCTACATACAAAGGGGATCTTGGTGTCATGTAGCCATTACTTTTATCACTAGTCATATGACTTAATTAAAATAGAGTCTCTGGAGCTACCATGTCTCAGATCCAAATGTTGTTTCTGTCACTGCCTCACTGGTGTTTTTAAATACATCATTGAATTTCTCTGTGCATCTAACTCCTCTGGGGAAAATAATGATAACAGTTTATCTCATGGGTTGAGGTCATGTATGTAAGATACATAAAATAATTCCTAGCATAAGAGACACTAAAATGAGAACTATTATTATAATTTGTTATTTTTTTTCCTATCTAACAGCTTTGGTTAGGAATGCCTGCATGGTATGTGGCAGCCTGCCGAGCCAATGTGAAGAGCGGTGCCATCATGTCTGCTTTATCTGACACTGAGATCCAGAGAGAAATTGGAATCAGCAATCCACTGCATCGCTTAAAGCTCCGATTAGCAATCCAGGAGATGGTTTCCCTAACAAGTCCTTCAGCTCCTCCAACATCTCGAACTGTGAGTCAGTTTGTGCTCCTCCCATTCCCCAACACTAGCAGATAGCAGCATGTCTAAGTGTACAGAGCAAAATTGTGACAGCACACATTTCAGTGTCAGCTTGAATTTTTCTCAAGAGATTTAACTTGCTCTTTATTAACCTTGCTGCTACTTTTAATAGATTTTCAACTGAGGAGCAGTGATTCATATCAGACTTGAAAGCTAGCATAGCAGACTTTTGAGCTAGCATCCAGACTAGACTTTAGATTTTTCTCCCAAGCAACAAGACCCTGAGCTTACTCTTTTTCAGCTCATTCCTTCCTTCTGTTCCTCCTTCTCTCCCTCCCTCCCTCCCTACCTACCTTCCTTCCTTCCTTCCCTCTCTTCCCTTTTATTTCCTTCTTTTCTTTCCTCTCCTTCCTTCGTTCCCTCCCTCCCCTTTTCTTCCTTCCCACTTTCTTCTGTTTCCCCCAGGTAATTTCTCAGGAGATCTATAAGCATTAGTGCTTACTAAAGATACAAAGCTTAAGCCACTACTTTATTTTTTAATTTAATATTTTTTATTTTTATAGATTCAGGGAGAACATATACAATTTCATTACATGGGTATATTATGTAATAGAGAGGTTTGGGTTTCCAGTGTTCCCATCACCTAAATAGTGAACATTGAACCCAGTGGGTAATTTTTCAAACTTTACCCTCTACTACTCTATTCCGTTTTGGAGTCCCTAATGTCTGTTATTTCCTTACTTGTCCACATGTACCCATTGTTTAGCTTTCACTTACAAGTGAGGACATAATCAATTTAAGTTTTTGTTTCTGAGTTATTTCACTTGGGATAGTGGTCTCCAGTTCCATTTATGTTGCTACAAAAGACATTAGCTTATTCTTTTTTATGACTGCACAGTATTTAATGGTGTGTATATACATTTTACTTATCCAGTCATCCACTGATGGACACTTAGATTCATTTCATGACTTGCTATTATGAGTAATGTTGTGATAAAAACATGAGTGCAGGCATTATTTTGATATTGATATAATACTTTATTTTCCTTTGGGTAGGTACTTAGTAGTGAGATGGCAGAGTTAAATGCTAGTTCTAGTTTTAGTTCTTTGAGAAATCCTCATACTGCCTTCCATAGAGGTTGTACTAATTTACATTCCCACCGATAGCGTATAAGTGTTCCCTTTTCTCTGTGCCCTTGCCAACATCTGTTGTCTTTTCTACTGTTTAATAATAGTCATTCTGACTGATGTGAGATGGTATCTCACTGTGGTTTTAATTACATTTATCTGATGATTAATGATATTGAGTGTTTTTATATGTTTGTTGGCTACTTGTATGTCTTCTTTTCTAACTCTATTTCTTAAGAAGTTTTCATAATTATGAAATTACATGAGTTTGATGTTTTATAAATACCAAATGGAATATCTGGAATATATTTTCTTCAAAATCTGTTTGTTTTTCAGTTATAAATTCCTAAGCATCTCTTACATTTTGACCTATCCTAATACTAGAAAAGAACAAAATACGACAAAAAAGGCATACATGATGGCAAATTCAAACAAAAACTTGCAAATAATATTCATTCTTTATTCCATTTCTAAATTATATATTTTGTTCATAAGCCATATTATTTCTGATAATTACTAGGTTTCCCAAATCTCCTATCTTATATAGTGTAATAAAATATAGGAGAAAGAGATAAATTTTAGCAATAGGTAAAATATTAAAAAGTCGTATTGCTTTATTGCTGTTTTCGGGCAAAAAAGTAACAAGTATAACTTTTTATGCATGATTTTAAACAGTCTGAATAGTTTGCTTCATTCTATTTACACATTTTCCTTTCTAATACACTAGATTCTGATGCCAGGTCAAATTTAAAAGTCTTACATATTTCTTACATAATTCCATCTTAAGTTCTTCCTAAATAACATGTAGGAAAATATATAATTTTTAATAAGTCTTATCTATATTATTTTTAAATATAAATACCAATGTTTTTCACTGTACCTGGATTATGACTTAAGCTCAAAGACAACTCAGAATACAATAACCCCTCGAACAACATGGGAATTAGGAATGCTGACCCCCAAACACAGTCAAAAACTCACCTATAACTTTTGGCTCCCCCAAGACTTTATTACTAATAGTCTGCTGTTGACTGGATGCCCTACTGATAACATAAATAGTTGATAAACATGTATTATGTATGTTATATATATTATGTGCGCTACTTATACAATAAAGTAAGCTAGAGTAAAGAAAATACCAAGAAAATCATAGGGTAGAGAAATGATATTGCATTGTGGAAGTAGATCATCATAAATGTCTTTATTCTCATCATCTGTTTTTTCATGTTTTCTTTAGTTGGGAGAAAGTTTAATTCCCTTTTTAATTTATTTTTTATTTTTATTTTTTATTACTATACTTTAAGTTCTGGGGTACATGTGTAGAACGTGCAGGTTTGTTACATCGGTATACATTTGCCATGGTGGTTTGCTGCATCCATTCCCCTGTCATCAACATGAGGTATTTCTCTTAATGCTATCCCTCTCCTGTTACTCCACCCCCTGCTATCCATCACCTAGACCCCCAACACCCAACAAGCCCCCCGGTGTATGAAGTTCCCCTCCCTGTGTCCATGTGTTCTCATTGTTCAACACCCACTTATGAGTGAGAACATGCAGTGTTTAGTTTTCTGTTCTTGTGTCAGTTTGCTGAGAATGATGGTTTCCAGCTTTATTCATGTCCCTGCAAAGGACATGAATGCATTCTTTTTTATGGCTGCATAGTATTCCATGGTGTATATGTGCCACATTTTCTTTATCCAGTCTATCATTGATGGACATTTAGGTTGGTTTCAAGTCTTTTCTTTATGTTAAGTATGCTGAGGAGGAGGAAGGGGAGAGATTGGTCATTTTGTCTCAGGAGTGGCAGTGGCAAAAGAAAGTCTGTGTATAAGTGGAACAATGCAGTTCAAACCTGTGTTGTTCAAGAGTCACCTGTATATTTAAAATAAAAAACTGAAATGACCATTAAAATAGTTATTGTAAATTGGACTTAACTCTGATGAAGTGTTTCCTGAGTAATTTCCAGCTAAACGAGAAGCATCATAAATGGTTTATATCCATAATTTCCTCCCAAGAGCAAATGCAAATAAAAATATTAAAAACTATGAATCTTTTAAATTTGAAGTCTCAACTTCCGGATAGAAAAATAGGATACACCTTATTTTTTTTATTTTCCAGTGTAGTCTATTTCTTAATGAAAAATAAGAAATTTAAGAACTACTTTTCTAAAACGATTTAACCAAACTAAAGGAATTTAATTTATACAATATTAACTAACATTCAACTGTTTAAAGAATGGGCAGAAGTAAAGAAAGCTTATGAGAGTCTTTATGGTCCAGCCTCAGTTCACCTCGAAGGTTTTATTTCCCCAGGTCAGGAACTACTTTCAATTTTCTAAAGTTCTTTGCCCTTGGTCAATTATAAGCTTTGTAGTTGGCCTTCCCTTTCCCTGAAACTTTTATCACACTTCACAGTCACCATATTTTCCCCAATTCATTATCCATTTATCAATTCCTTTATATATTTCCTCTGAAAACCTTTTGCTGAGCCCCTAAAGTCTGGGTTTGGTTCCTTCCTGAGTTACCAGTCCATGTACTTATAAACAACATTTTATAGTTCTCTCTTTTCTTGATTTATCTCACACTAGATGAAATAAAGATAGTGTCAGGTTTCCATCAACCCCAAGCCTTAACAGTACTGCCTGGCAAATTTTAGTAAATATTCACCTTAAATAATCATTGTACAAATCACTCTACCCACATATTTCATATACTCTATGAAGTATAAGAAATATGTGTGGCCTTGAGTTCAGAAAGGGAAACTCTACAAAGGAAAATAAGTGTGTTGACCAGTAGGTTTAGTACAAGATTACATAGATTAACTCCTAAATGTGTGATAGGAGCAAAATGTGATGGAGCTTCAAGAAAACAGAAATCACTACCAGCTGGATAAGGGTTCAGAAAGAAATGAACATTTGAAGCATAAAAATATATTGTTTACGGCATTTAAGTTTTATATGTGTTTATTGAATTAATACATGATCCTGTATAACATTTGTAAAACAGAAAAATACAAAGTTGACAACAAAATTATTTAAAAACATTAAAAATATCCATTCCAGAGATAATCAATGTTAATTTTTTCACTATTGAAAAAATGTGATGAAGACCTTTTCATTCTTTATTCTTATCTTTTTATATAGATGGACTGTTTCATACAACATATTAATTTGGAAATTTAGTAATGTAGTAGAAGCATTATTTTATTAAATATGCAATTGCAACATCACTTTTAATTGCTGCATATCTCCTTTATAGAAATGCCATAACTTATTTAACCAAATTCCTACTATTGGACACTTTTTGTTGTGTGCAACACAATTTTTTGTTGTGTGTAAAATATGTTCTTGTAATTATATTGTTGCATAAACTGTGGTCATTTCCATTGCTATATTTGTGTACAGGGCATGCATATGCTTAATACTTTTAACCTTTAATTGCCAAAGTTGTGTTGTGTTGCTCTTATTCCTCCCTTTGTCAACATTGGTTATCTCCTTGCTTAAATTTGCATTTTGAAAATCACTACTAAATGTGCAAGTTTTTATATTCTTATTAATCTAGTATTTATATTAATTTTCTATTAATAACTTTCCAACTTATCTCTAGTATATAAGAATATTTATCTTTTTACTAATATGTGATAGCTCTGTATTCACAGAACATATATGCCTCTTGCCAAATACTGAAGCAAATTACATGAGACAAGTTAAGTTGTGTCTCTAAGCTTTAAAAATATCTACTAAATATTTCCTCTTCCTTCTACTCCATGTGCATGGAAGCATTTACTCATATCCAGTATATTTCCAGTACAGTTTGCTTTGCAAAACAAAAATTCCACATAAATTGCTATTAATGAATTCACTACATAAAGTCATAACCTAACATTATATATTAGAATTCACAGTTAAAAAACACAAAGGCAGATTTTTTAATGCTTTTTTAAAACATAGTTATTTTATTATATCTTGTAGAACACTACATTTTGTTCAGGTCATATAAATTATTTTGCACATTGAGGTTTGGGCTTGAATTTCTTAGACCAGTGTATCATGTTTATTAACTGAAGTTCTGAAGAGAAAAAGATAAGGTTCCTGGGCTTTTTTTTTTTTTTTTTTTTTTTAAACTAACTACCACTTCTATTTGATTCTACCTCATTTCCTGCCTAGATATAATGGGAGGGACCACCAATAAGAAAAATCTAAATGTCACTTGTATGATTACCTTGGATCAGCCCAAAATTTCCAGCTTTCTGTTTATTTTCCCCAAGCTACTATTAATATAGAAAGTCTCTTTCCTAGTAGGATAGAGATGGAGATATCAGTTAATTGAAATCTGGTTGAAGAAGCTTGTCATAAAAATAAGTATATTATTTGAATATTTTATCTTAGGTAAAAATTATAGAAATGCTCAAGCATTGCAAATTTAGATGGAGCATCTAGAATATTTTTTTTGAGTGCATGTTTCCAGTCTCAAGTTCCACATTATTTTTTTAGATAATCTTACTGGAAACATATTTTATTTCTCTAGCTGTTGTTTCTTTTTAAAGTGATGACTTCAAACTAACTCAAAAAGCCATTTGAATGAGGAATCATTCTGGACATTTACAATTTCTTCCCCATGCTTTGACAAAGTTGTGTGTTATTAATAGTGTGTTTCAACATTTGCCTATCTCTGGTTTTTCCAATTAATTTGACTTAGTGTTTATATATAAGCCAAATTTGTTTTAAAATATTTTGCTTTATGTAACATTTATTTAAATTGATGAATCAAACATTTTAAAAGCAAATACTGTGGAAATAAATAAGTTTGAAACAAAGTGATTTTTTAATAACCATATAATTTAACAAGACTGAGCATAAATGTAAGGCAGAAGATAGGCATTCATCAGCTCAGTGTAATACAGAGAAATACAGAGTATTTCTTGAATTAAAGATTTGCTTGAATGGAGATTGCCTAACAGAATTCTAATATAAATACAGTCGTAGCCAACATCAGCAGAATGCTCACTGTCAGGCCCTGTTCTAAGTGCTTTACATGTAATAACCCATTTAAGACTCACAACCACACTATGAGAAAGGTACTTTTATTACAGCTGTTTCACAAATGGGCAAAACTGATGTAAAGAAGTAAACTGACTTATCTAAGGTCATACTCCTATGTGGATTTGCTGCTAAAAAGTAAATTTTCCTGTTTCTGCTTCCTGCATTCTATCAGTGTTTCTTCTTTTTATAGCATTCTTTTAGTCTGTTTGGTGCCTCTTTTGATTCCTCCTAAGCCTCAACCTTTATTGAAAAAAGAGTGAGGTATAATTATCTTTATAAACCTCAACCTTTTTGGAAAGAGGGTGAGGTATAAATGCCATTCTTATTATAATGAGAAGGATTTATCTAATAATGAGAGACAAAAATTCAGATAGGGGAGAAATGTGGATACAGGCCATTTGAATGTAAACAGTTAATTTAAAGTTACTACTTTGTAATTTCATTACAAAGTAAAAAACACTTTAAATGACATAGGTAGTAACAAAAATTACTTTAACCAGATAAGATTTAAGATAATTCTGAGATCTGGCTGCTTATACTGTATCTCTGACAGCAAAAGTACTCATTATTTTCACCTGATTAATTTTCATGAGTTATTTCTTAAGTTCATTTTATTATTTACTTTTCTGTTGTAACTCTTTCCAGAATGATTTAATTAGGTAAGTGTTTTAATTCTTATCATCCTGTAGAAATTTCCTTCTAGTTCTCACTTCATGATACTTTCCCAACGTTCTATTACATGTGGACTAAGGAGAGACAAGCAAGACATTTCAAGCAAAAAAATTTAAAGAGGCTCTCATTGTCAGATATCAACCCTGAAAGTGATTGCTTCCTTACATTATAGTCCCCTGGGACCTCATGTGCCTCATCCTAGTCCCATTTCTGTATAAGAACATATTGTATTATAATATAAACTTTGTAATCTTTCTTTCTAATCTGGAGCATGCACTTTTAGTCCCACTTAAGAGATACAGAACCTGAAATTTAGACAGGTTTAGGAAATGTCCTAGGGTGATCACTGATAAGTGCTGCTGTATAGCTCAAGCCCCTTGTATCTAATTTGATAATATAATTAAAATTTTATAAATTACATGTTAGACTCAGATGATATTAGCCACAAAAAAAATGACTATTGTTTTGCATTGTTTAGCTCACACATTTTTGGGAGGTTGCAGCACAGACTACTGAGAGCAGTGAGTAGGTAATTTTAAGGGGATCTCAGAGGACCACAACCAAGTTACATGGTGTTTGTTTTTTATACTTTTCCAACCTACTTTTTGTACTCTCCTTATCCTCAATACCAAAAGCACTTATATCCTTAGGCCCATTGGTTGCTCAAAGCTTCCCAGTCTAGCTCTCTCATAGGGATGTTCTCTGAAACTCAGCTCTAAATTATTCCCTCATGATGTACTTACATGCAAGTTCCATTCCCTAAAGTGGTGGTGGAGAGAGAGCAATCTGATTGAATAATTGACTTACTACATATGAACTTGCTTGTAAAATAAACTTGTTAGAACTTCAGTTAATGTCTACTTGATTGGGTTGTGTAGAAACTATTTCTGTTGACTGTTTTACAAGACTATAGGGCAGGCAGTGCTCTTCACAAGTAAAACTATTTATGAAACAGAAACAACATACAACTTCTTTAAGTTTGCCAACCATACTTAAAAAATTTGCCCTGGGTATATACTCATTTCGTGAGGAAAGAAACAGATAAAACCACAGCTTCCATAGCTTCCAGCATCTTCCCCCATCCCAGAATATGGTGATAGACTGGCAGACACAGACTTAAAGATAAGCTGTGAAAGATATTATGCATGTATCTATTCTAGTGTGAGATAATTAATACAGGTAGTTTCTTTAAGTAGCAGTGAGATCTTCATTGTTTGGATTACAAATCAAAGAAGAAGCTACACAAATCAGTGTAAAATTGATTTTACACTGTTCTGAAAGCTTAAGCCATTTAAGATTGGCCTAAATGAATTTTCTCTGATGTAATCATCACTGAAACTCACTTTGAACAAACAGTACAGCCATTCAATCAAAGCTCCATGATAACTGGGTGTAAAGGAAATGTGACAGATGAGTGTAAAGTGCTTTTCAGCCCAGCACACTCTCATAAATTCAGTAAAAACAATTTATTCCAAATAATGTAATGTTTTATATATTCATATGAAACTTTCTGTTTATAATGAGCATCATTGTTAGAAGCTGAGGATACAAGAAAGGGAATTTTAATGACATAAATGACTTTTGTATTCTAAATTTATTTCATAGGTGTACACAAACTTATAGAAAAAACATCAGTTAGGCTCTAAATTTCAAAATAGTATAAGAAAAATAATTCTACATATATATTTGATGCCTAGCCTGTGGAATTTTTATGTGCATAGAATTTGCTTTTAATTATGAATCTTTACCACCCAATTTCACTTGTGATTGAAGTATATATACAATCATATGTCACTTAATGCCAGATATATGTTCTAAGAAATGAGTCATGAGACAACGTTTTTATTCTGAGAATATCATGGAGCATACTTACATAAACCTAAATGGTATAGACTACTGCACACCTAAGCTATGTGGTATAATTTATTGCTCCAGGATACAAACCTGTACAGTATGATATCAAACTGAATACTGTAGGCAATTGTAACATGGTGGTAAGTATGCGTCTATCCAAATATATCTAAACATAGAAAATGTACAGTAAAAATATTAAAGATAAAAAATGGTACACATGAATAGAACACTTATCAGTAATGAAGCTTGCAGGACTAGAAGTTGCTCTGAATGAGTCAGTGAGAGAGCAGTGATGATTATGAAGCCCTAGGACACTACCGTATACTACTGTAGACTTTATGAACACTATACTTTTATGCTACACACAAGTCATTAAAAAATCTTTTTATTTCTTCAGTAATAAATTAGCCTTAGCTTATGGTAACGTTTACACTTTATAAAACTTTTTTGTTAAGCTTTGACTCTTTTTAAATAATACTTAGCTTAAAACACCAACACAATGTACAGCTGAACAAAAATTAATTTCTTTATATCCTTGTCCTATAAGCTTTCTGCTATTTCATTTTTTCCCCTTTAAATTTTTTCATTAAAAACTAAGACACAAACACACAAATTACTACAGGTCTACCCAGGGTTGGCACCATCAGTATCACTGTCTTTCGTCTCCATATCTTGTTCCACTGGGCAGTAACACACATGGAGCTGTCATCTCCTAGGATACCAATGCCTTCTTTTGAGATACCTCCTGAAGAACTTACTTGGGGCTACTTTACAGTTAACTCTTTAAAAAACAAAAGTAGAGGGAGTACACTGTAAACTAATCATTGAAAAAGTTTGGTGTAGTAAAACATAAACCAGTAACCTAGTCATTAATTATCATTATCAACTATTATGGGCTGCACGTAGTTGCATGTGCTATACTTTTATATGGCAGTGCAATAGGTTTGTTTACACTAGTGTTACCACAAACATGTGAGTAATGCATTGCACTACAATGGCATAATGACTATGACAGCACTAGGTGACAGGAACTTTTTGGCTCTATTATAATCATATGACACCATTTTTGGGCATGTACTCCATTCCTGACTATAACATCAGTATGTATTACATGACTGTATATATGCATCTATATACATATATAAGATTTCACTTACATCAAATTATACTCATCAATTTATATGTAGTTACATTTCAAATTATATTGAATTATATTATTTTTAATACAGAAAAAGTCATGGTACTAGGTTAATGGCAGAAAAGCCCAAAGTGACTTATGGTGATGACTTAACAATGTTTGGGTAACAACTTTGCTACACCAATTCTTTAGAAATTGGACCCTTCCCAAAACAAGTAGCAAATAATACATAGGATGTAAATTTCATTGATGTGCTTGGAAAACCTTGCAATGTTCATAAAGAAATGATGGAATTTTATGGCAAGTGGTTTCCAGGGGCCCAGTACCTTCAATGATATACCTGATCTTTATGTTACTCAGTCGACTTTGGTTTTGAAACTGTACGTTATTAAGTGTATAGAACTAATGCCAAGGGGTTTTTTAAGAAAGCAAATGGGACTTTACAATAGAATATTGCCTGTTAAAGAAAGAATTTTCTTTTACACTCTGTTCTTCTCTATAATGGTATCAGACACTGGTGAAGAGTTAGGAAATATATGGGTTTTGTAATTTGACAATTATTAGTGTGGCTGAAAAATAAAAATAGCATTTAATTTCTTTTTCATCTGCAAGAACGCAGGAACACTTAATATTTATTGAATCACACACACAAAAAAATAATCATTTGGAAAAAGCTGATGCTGGTTTCCAGATTAGTTATGACAATTCTTCCAGCTTTATATTGACAACCAATTTTTTTCTTCAAAGAATATTGAGAATCAAAATTAAGTGAAAGGAAATTTTGGTAATAACACAACACATGCATGTGCCATTGTTTCCTGATTTAAAAATTAAATTCATTATTCTACAGTTCAAATTTAATCAGTTCACCATTATTACAAAAATTGATCTGATAGCCACATACCATTGGAATGCAAATTTTGATGATGCTTATTTCCTGATTCATAATTTGGAGAAATGTCATTTTAAATCTACCCCTCAAGAGCTTCCCAACACGCCTCTTTCTAGTTAATATTTTTGAGTAGAAGTAGCAGGGAGCTCTGAGCAAACCAGCCATGCTGTCTCTCTTGTGCACACGGTAGGGGCACGGGCACTGTGGTATTGCTGTGTTGCTGTTAACTCACAGAGGTGCTGCCTTTCTTCTTTACCACTGCTTGCCTCCCATGGATTCCTCTGCTTCCCTCTGGGCCTCCTCACTAGCCTTCAGGCAACGTTTGGGTGACTCATGAAGAAATGGAAAATCTTGCAGCTCCAGCAAAAACGGTTAGTCTTATGGCTTTGTTGAACCTGAAGGAAAGTGACTTTGCTGCTCTTTGGATGAGGAAACTAATTTGTTTACTATAGACCAGAGAAATAGGGTGTGTTTTTATAGTTATATGCAGTAATAACTAACATTTTTTACAGTTATATTCTTCAGTATTCTCTTGAAATTTTTAAATGAAATAGTGTTAGATTGTGGCTAATATCATAAGAGCTTATAGTACACAAACAATAAGCAAGAATGTAATAAATCATGTTGCAACATTGGAAGTTTTTGTAACAAATATCATTTAGTATTGGACATGTTCACAGGTAACAGGTTTCTAAACCAAATTAAATTGGTAATAGAAAATATTAGATTTAATATTCATTTTTAATATGATCATCTGGTTTCTTGTGCTTTACCATCTTAGATACAAAGCTTGACCAAAAAAAAAAAAAAAAAAAAAAACCCAAAAACCAAAAATGCTTTATGTTAATTTGGTATTGAAAAGCACAATTTTCAAGAATTTCGTGGGGACTCTGTAACTGTAACTTTCAAAAATAAACTGTTATAAAAGTCATTTTTTCATGTAAAGTAACAAAGTTGGGCATATCATATATTTTATCTTTATCAACTTCTGTTTAATGTCTTTTCAGTGTTATCCTTATTTGAAAATTATCTACAAATTTGTTATGGCTAAAATCACCAATGTCTTGTACTAATTTCGTTTTTAGTTTTGTTGTACTTGGTTTTTGTCTTGTTTTGTTTTGTTGACTACTGTTGAAATCTATTTGATTATCACAAAGCTTTGTTGGAGGAATATAGTTAGTTTTTTCACTTCACTAATTTACTTTGTATAAGATTTCCCTATTATATATACATATGCATATATGACATCAGAAATTTTTATTATAGCACATTACATTTTGAAAATTACACTCATTTAAGAATTAAAAAAAAGGTTTGGAATGACCAAATCAAATGTTCACAAAATTATGCATTAACATTTAAATTAGAATTAATCAAAAACTATATAGTTGCTGTGTAATTGCCTTTGAACTGTAAAATTGATCACTGTGGGTCTGAGTAAGAATCTATGTGTTTATCTGCCTGTGATACAAATTATTTTGTATAACAAATTTTGCTTCTGCTAGAAAAATTTTACTGTATTAATTTGAAATTAATTTATATTTACCTGCTTTATTAATCATTTCCTGCTGCTAACACAGAAAGAATCTGAGGAAGGAAGCTGGGCCCAGGTAGGAGATACATATGCTTTAAGACTCTTAATATCATTTAATAGTCTCTGAAGATATAAATTAAGAAACTGTCATAAGTCACAATATTATAAGCCTTCACTTAGCTCAATATTAGGCTGATCTGTATATGTAATTCTAGATTATGTTTAGCATTTTAGATGTCTTTTCAAATTACAATATTTTTCAAATGACTGCCATTTCATACCTTGCCTCTTTTAAAAGGGTACTTTTCTTTCTTTCCCAAAAGAATGATACAAAACTTAAATTCCTCTGAAATCATTCTTGAATATATTTAATCAGGAAGCATTCAAGTTGAATCTAAAAGGGGAACAAAAAGAAAGAAAAGACTTATTTGGAGTTGCACATGCCTTCAGATATAATGGAAACTGTATGAGGGGGTTGGAGGTGTATGTGTTGGTGTTGTAGACTACAGAGTCATCAGCATTGATTGAGATGCCATATGAGACAGCTGTCTATACTTGGAACAGACATACATGTTTTTAAGGATGCTGTGCATTTTTTCTACATTTCCACATATTGGATGGCTGAAAGAGAAAATTTGTGTTATATTGAATCTGATCGAAACCTTTCAATATAAGAAAAATTTTGGTAGTTATATTAGGACCTGTATTTAAACACACAGTAGGATTGTATTAGATTATGATTTTGATAAAAATTTCATTCCTGAGAACACAGAAAATAAGAGGAACAGTTAGATTTTCACTAGAAATACATCTTAGAATTGGAAATTTAGGGCATGATAAGGAGCTAAATAGGAATTCTGTAAAAATAATAGAGAATAATAATTCTTTTAAAATATTTGCTTAGTGTTAATGGTTGATTTTGGTTTTCATTTTAGCTGTTTTGAACAATATTGGTAAGAATAGTTTATTTGTTATATTAAAGAATTAGGTTATCTTAGTTTTTTATCCTGCCCTGCTTATTTTAGAGTCTATCTTGACAGATTTCTAGAAAAGACTGATTCTTTTCAACGATTTTGTGGAAAGCTGACTACCAGCTTTGCTAGGTAACAACAGTGTTCATACAAAGCTTCAAAATTCTGTCTCTCCAAACCCTTCATTCCTTTCTTTGTTTACTGAGGTTACCATTTCACATCAACATTTGCCATTACACTGTGGCAATATGGCAGTAGTGGCATTGATAAGAGGGAAATGGCAATAATGGCATTGACAAGAGGGAAATGACAGATATAAATAAAATGAGATAAATATATCAATATAAAGACAGAATCTTAAAGCTCAGTGTTTAATAACTTCATTATTAATAAAATACATACATGGACAAAATGTAATTCCTTTTGAAAATACAAAATAAATAGCCAATCATTTTCAATAGGCAAATACTTTGATAAATGTATGCAGAGTTCCATTTTGTACCAAACCAAATCGAATACATACAATCTGAATATTATTTTTGCTTCATTTTCACAAATCATAGCAATTAAATATCAGTTATACTAATAGGTAATATTCTCCAATTACCATCTCATCTGATTGGTTAAGAAACTTGACTGCTATAAAACAATTCTAGTGTCCGGTTTTTCTACAGACCCTGGCTTATGGAGATATGAACCACGAGTGGATTGGAAATGAATGGCTTCCCAGCCTGGGGTTGCCTCAGTACAGAAGTTACTTTATGGAATGCTTGGTAGATGCAAGAATGTTAGATCACCTAACAAAAAAAGATCTTCGTGTCCATTTAAAAATGGTGGATAGTTTCCATCGGTAGGTTTTTTTTTTTTTTTTCTAAAGAATAATAAAAACAAAACAATATATTACCTATACCTTACTAAAACAAAAATGGATGTCTAGGAGATACAAAATATATGTCATTTGAAACATCTACGGACATCTACTTTGAAAAATATTTTCATGAAGCAAACTGCAGGAACTTTCTAACTTAGAACATATTATGTTCCCAAAGTCCATGGAAATACATGTGTACAAAATTATCCTCATAGGGATGAGTCTATTTTTTGCCAGATTCTTTGAAAATTCAGTGTTTATAATTTTATAGTTGTGTTTATATTAGAAAATTATGAAGAATAAACAAATATTCATAGTTTCAAACCTACGCAAATATGCGATTATAAATTTTATAATTTAGGAACATTCTAGGAGTAACTTTGAGAAGAAATTATTATTCTAAGACGTATTTGTGTTTATTTTTCTGTCTTTTAGTGACTTTGCTTATTTGTATGTTAATTTCAGTAAAAGCAATACTGTGTTAGACAACTGTGAAGATGCATATGAACAAAAGGCAATGTGTTTTTTCAAGTTATTTATCATCCAGCAGATAAAAAGGGGTTTGTTATAATACCATATTATAAGTGCTGTGTTTGTCTTAGGTGAAACAATGTCAGCTGGATTTTGGTTATTTTTTTTTTTACATATAGTTGATTGTGGTTATAAGTTAATATAACTGTAGATGATTTTGTCTTGGGAGACTATATTTGCTTCTTTTCTGTCCAACATTTAATCAGTGACTGAAAGTGAAGATGGTATAAAAATTAGATACGTTGATGACATAGAATTAGGATAAATAGAGGATAATTGGGGCTTTTGATTACAACTTATTTAGATATTTTGAATTTTAATGCAGTTGTTAACACTGTTGAATTAAATGTGGTAAAGATAAATAGAACAAGTTTTTTAGAAAACTTATTGTTATGCTGAATAATCCATAATTTAACAGAAACTTGTATGCAAAGGAGAAGGCATTTATCATTGGCACAAAACTCTCCATTTTGGTTAATGGCTTGACAGGCATACTTAGACTGTGTTTATTGGCAGGGACAACAAAAGTGCTACCATATGGTGACATAACAAAAAGAAATTGTATTTTTTTGTCGTCATCAGATTGTTAATAGTGATAGAAGTCTGGTGGTAAAGTTGAAGTAATTAAAGACATGTAAATGGGATGAGGGAAGACTTTAGATAAGTTTTCTTATGTTTTAAGATCATTATTATGTGATAGAAGAATTATATTTTCTCTGTTGAGCATGTGAATTTTCATTTAACACAGGTGTAGATGCTAGGGTGAGTGACTTCTAGTTACTAGAAGAAACGACTTTGTACTGCTCTCAGCTGCCTTGTAGTATACACACTGTGAGGTAGTGAGTGAGGTTCCTGTCAGAGAAGTTTAGGCCTTCATATTTCAGATGATTGCATTAGACTTCTGGAGTCCAGTTTTTCTATTCCTCACTAGATCGACTTTTAATACTGTTTCATTACTTTAGTAAAAAAAAAAATTTATAATGATGAATTTTTTTAAAGAATTACCCAAATGACAGGATTTTTGTTCCGGGAAATACCCAAGCTTCATTTTTAAGTTATGCTAATCTCTGACTTAAAGCAGGTACTACCTGACTGTATATTGCATCCTATGGTCTTTTCCTCCCAGTTTTCCATCTGACAGATGGTTTCATAATACTATATTTCCTCTGTATAGTGTAATTTTGTATTCCGTATCAAAACTTGGCAGAAACTGACCAAGAAGCATTGGTTTAATCTCAAGCTGTGATAGTGATTTTATCAGTGTTATCTAGTATACCACTGAATTAATTTGCTACGGATGCCATAACAAAACACGACAGACAGTTGGCTTAAACAAGAGAAAATTATTTTCTCACAGTTCTGATGGCTACAAGTTCATAATTAAGGAATTGGCAGGTCTGGTTTCTTCTGAGGCCTCTCTCATTGACCTGCTGATAGTCACATTCTCTCAGTATCCTCACATTATCTTTTCTCGGTGAATGTATATTCCTGGTGTCACCAAGTGTCCAAATCTTTTTTTAATAAGGTCACCAGTCAGTTTGGATTAGGGCCCACCTTAATGGACTCATTTAAGTCAATTACCTCTTTTAGGGCACTATCTCCAAATGCAATCACATTCTGAAGTACTGAGAATTAGATCTTCCACATGTAAATTTTAGGGGAATACAGTTCAACCAACAACACCTACCTAATGCAGTTTTCTTTCCATTTTCTCTGATTCTGAAGTATTTGACCCAACATTGTTTTTATTAAAATGCAGGGCTTAGAAATGCATCTCACATGTAAGTGTAGCCTAGCCAATATATATGTCAAAATTTATGTTCCTAAACACATAAAACATCACTGATAATCAATGATCTCTGCTCTTGAAGCCTACAGATTATTTTTTTCTATCGCATCTTCTGCATCTTTATATCTAATGGCACTAAACCTTCTCATTTTCTCTCTCGGAACATCTTTGGTTTCTAGATTTTCATTTTATGCTCAAGGCTATTGTCCTTATTTTGGCAGAACTGACCCTTTCATTGGTTTCTCTGTCTCCTGTGATTTCTTAGGTTCTGTGTCCTATTATTTAACTTACTTATGTTTTTGTGTTATTTTTCTCATCAGCTTAAGAAGAGAGTATCCATTGCTTATAAATTTCTGTCTCCATAATGGGGACTTTTAAATTCTTTTCAAATGAATCTAATATTAATTTGCCTACACCTACTGTAGGAATAGCTAAATGAAACACAAAGACATATAGATAAACAATATAATCCATGATGATTTCAAAACTATGTCTTTCTTATTTTGAAAATATTTTTTCCTATTATTTAGAAACATTTTGTGCTTAGAATTATTATAATTGTATTTCCCTCCAATACTGAAGGATTTTATTACAAATGTAATTTATTAACTTGCCCTAAGAATCAGTACATAATGTCGACTATCCACCTGCTGAATAAACTCAATGTGTGTTCTTTTATTTAAAAAAAAATAGAACAAGTTTGCAATATGGAATTATGTGCTTAAAGAGGTTGAATTATGACAGAAAAGAACTAGAAAGAAGACGGGAAGCAAGCCAACATGAAATAAAAGGTAACATGTCTTTCTTTCACATGAAATGTCTTTTTTTCCTGGGTTTTTAGCTTTCACATTTATTAACCTGTAATGTTATATGTGTTACAATGATCATTAAGTAGCATAAGTATTTGGCTAGAAGTGTTGCTGCTTTTTTTTTCCATTCTTTTCTAATTAAAATACAGAAAATGGTATCACCACATTATAGTGTGAATATCCCATTTGGGGAATAATCTTGAGTTTTTTATTGAGATTTATTTCTCTGAACCTATTAATTATACATTCTGCTTGTACTGAAGATACCTCCATGTAGATATTTTTGTCAAACTTTTAATGGAACATTCTCAGTATGATTCAGAGAAACACGGTATATCATTTTTATGGCAGTTCATCTTTGGTTTATATCATTTGAATTTCATTTCAGTGCCCAGCAATTTTATTTTTATAGTATTGTATAGTTAAAGAAAGTATAGCGATTTTATGCAGAAATGATATAAGGATTTTCCCCTATAAACCAAACTAGTTCATTAATAATTTTAGCTGGTATTATCAGGAACATTATAAATTGCTGCAACTACTATGTGCACAAAAGTTATTTTTTTTGAATAACAATACTGAAGGATTTGATTGCAAATGTAATTTATTAACTTGTTGCCCTAAGAACCAGTGCATAGAAAAGACACTCCATATTGCAGGTTTGTTAGAAAAAAATACTGTCTTTAAAAACTAATCATCTAAATATTCAGAAGTACCTTAATATACAGGAGAAAGAATAATTTCAAAAGAGGAATATGTTAGATTCTATTCTTAGAGATGATTTTTTTATTGTTGTTGTCCAAGGAAAATTTAATTTCTGAATATAAGATATAGGTAAAGGTATTTTTTGGTATATTAACATTTAGCACTGTTTTATTCTTTATTTAAGATATTTACTTTAGGTTTCTATAATTTTCATTTGTGATAAACAATGTCAGAAATTACTTTTTTCTTTGGCAGTTCTTGGAAAGTACATTAGTTCTAATAGAATGGGCTTGAATGCATGTGAAAGTGATTGGTTAAAAATAGTTTTCTATGTATGGCTCATCAGAGAGTAGACAGACTCACAATGGATTTCTTGTAACACTTCATTTGATGCATTAGTTTGAAGCAGGAAAGTGTTTTTCCATTATCAAAATAGAGTTTTCTGGTTTCACTTTATTTTGGGGCCCCAGGAAATTGCAGTTTGTTTTTAGTGCATTGCTATTCAGTTGAATTGAAATTTGGGAATTAATGGACCAAGGAAGATCCCAGAAGGAAGTCTGCATTTGACCAAAGAATGTCTTAGCACACAAATAGATTTTACCCATGGGATACCACTTTGTAGTTTTCTTTCTGAAGTATTTTTTATCCAATTAGTTTTTATTATGCCTCTCCTCGCCACATGAAATGTTTCACATATAGATAGATCTAAAGGGAAAGAATTACCCAGTTGGCCCCATACCAAATGTTATATTAGTATTTGCCAATTGCTGATTAGAGTGTAGCTGAGGGGAAGAAAAAAAAAAAAAACTGCCATGATTCACTATGATAACACACAAACAACTCTGTCTGATAAATAACTGTGAGTGAGATCATAAATAGCTTGTTTCCTATGACTGATCTGGTTTAACATTTACAGGAATAACTCTGAAGTGTGACTAGGGGTCTCTTAGTAGCTGAAGTGTTAATTAACCTTGATCTTAATGAATAGTTTTCTGAAGTGAAAAGATTATGTGAATATCAAGAACATACTAACGTTTAATTCATTGCTAAGAAGCAGTGAACACTGATCTCTAGCCATTTATTGTTTAGGTCAAGAAGATTTCTACACAGTTTTAAAGTCAGGGCATACATTGCTTGGAAACAGATTTATGGAAAGGGATCTAACTTTAAAAATGAAAAAAAAAAACATTTTGTTCTGAGGAGGAAAAGTTTGAATTCATGCTTTATTTCCCTTTATCTCATAAACAGATCATTTTAAATATTTGATCACTCTTAACTACGGGTGTGTCATGGAATTTTTGATGGGCACATATTTTCAGAAATATAATGACCACATAATATGTCTTAGACCATCAAAATATAGACCTAACTCTAGAAAAAAAACAAACATTTCCTATTTACAAATTTATCTAGTAAAGTGCAAAGAAAACTGGATACTTTTTTTATGACAGCATTGTCACATTCATTTTTAAAAATGATGTGTTTAGTAAAATTAAGTGGAGAGCTATTGCTGTCACCCACAAGCACTTGCTGAGCTTTTGGGTTTCAAGTGTAGGTAACTAGTTGTTAGAATGAATCAGTAGCTATCAACTGCAGCTGATTATATAGCCAAATGTAATACTAACCAACTCACATCCCATTTTCTGAGATCCAAAAACCTCGATGGAACAAGCTAAGGAAAAGTCATATGAAAAGCTACACTTCAGAACTAACTCACAGAGACAATTAACATACATAATATAAAATTTCCCTATACAGTAAGGAGTATTAAAGGAAATCCTTTGATTTGCTGATGACCAGGGTAAGAAAGAGGCAAAACTGAGGGGAACAATAAATATCATACTTCCTACAGAAATTTGTTCTTGCAGAAGGACTGTGGTACGTGGGCATTCCTTCTGTGTTCCTTGTTACCTAAATCCAAAGAAAGATTTAGGACCTGCTTTTGAAATGAGATCATTCAACCCACGAAAGGAGTGAAGCAGAGAGATAGATATGAGGCAGATATATATATATATATATATATATATATATATATATATATATGGCTGCCAGATTCATGTACAGATGTTTTGCTAGCACTGTGGATTGGCACAGACAGAAAGAACACCAGCTAATTTGAAGAACTTCTACTTCTGATAGATTGGAGTACATTAAGTCAGACCAATCTTCCACCAAGAAGAGATAAAAAGGCTAGATAAATCAATAAATAGTAATAATGACATATTTGAAAACAGTAGAAATCAATTAAAAGGGACAGGACTTGAGAGGTTATGATCTTGGAAAAGAGAAAAATGTAAGGAAATGGTAACCCTGTCATTCTCTGTTTTTTCTGCATCTCACAGAGGAGCAGGGAACAGGGTGGGGTGGAGGTGGGGAGTGGAATTTAGAGATGCCAAAACTGCCAGGCCATCAAGGGCAAATAATCTGTAAAAAAAATAACAATAATACAATAAGTAAGCCTGACCTTTTATAAAATACTCCTCTGGAGACATTCATGGACTTCTAAGAAGGATGGAATTAGAAGCTAAAAACTGAACAGAAAGCAGAAGCCAAAGGGTAAGAAATCTAGAAAGAGAACTATTGTAATCTTACAACAATACAGTAAAAAAAAAAAAAAAAAAAAAAAATCAAAGATCATAACCACCAAATATACTTTCGTTTGAGGTCTCTGATAAAACACACCCTAGGACTAAGAGTAGACTTAAACAGATCAGGGTATTTATTTATTGTAATGTTAAGTATTATTATGTATATTTGAGATTTAAACATGGTATTATGGAACACATATAGGTAGTAAAATGGTTACTATAGTGAAAGAGTTCCTAAGCTTTATTTTGAAATGATAAAATCTAGCATTATCTCAATCCTTAATTGGAATTAAGTTGATCTGCCCTTATTGTAACTGCAGAAAAACATAAAAGTAAAGTCCTCTCAAGAGGAAGCTGACATTCAGAGCCTCTGCAGGTTTTCAGCCATGTTGTATGAGAGCAAATAAAAGAAAAACTCAGACATGTCAGATAATGGACAAAATGAGAAAAACCAAGATGATAAAATCGGAAAAGAGAAACATATTCATAGTTGACCCTGACACTGTTTATTTAAAAATGTGTAGGGAATATAAGTGACAAAAATGGAGAATTTAATATAGCTGGAATCAATATGTTTAACAAATAATCACATGTAAATTTGAATAATTGAAAAGTATAAAAACTTAAATTGAGAATGCAACAGGTGATTTATTAGTAGAAGAGAATGTAGTGAAATAAAAGGTCACTTGAAAACATCTAGCCCCGCATTTCACAAGAAACAAAAAGGATGAGTGATATAAAACATCACGAGAGACATACTGGACATCGTGAGGTAAGAGACAGTAAGAAAGAAGCAACATTTGAAAAGATACTGGTGGAGGCATAAAAAGAAAATAACTGAAATGATAAACCACAGACTCAATGGACCCCAAGTAAGATTAAAAATAAAAGGGGAAATAAAACGCATCTAAACACATTACAATAGAGCTACTGAAAACCATGACTCCCCGCTCCCAAAAATCATAGAATTGGCAGAGTAAATCCACAGTAATTTCAAAGGCACAATGTAAGATAACTGACATCACTCAACTAAGTAAGGCTAGAACAAAATGGAATTATAGCCTTAAAATGCTGAATCAAACTAATTTCTTACTTTGAAACATGTCCATCAGCATTAAAGACAGAATTAATACACTTTCAGACAAACAAAATCTGAGAGACTATTTCACCAGAAAAAACAAATAGAAAAGAAATACTAGAATAAGTGATTCAGGCAGATGGAAATGATCATAAAGATAATAAAAAAGGCACACATGAAGGAGAATGGAAAAATATATGGTTAAATTTCATAATAATAATATCTGCAGGGCTTAGATTTTACATAGAATTAAAATATATAACACAAAGGCAGAAAGGGAATAAGTGAAATTAAATTGAAAGTCTGCATTATCTAGAAAATGATAAAAGGAATAATTTATAGTAGACTCTAATAAGAATACATATTATAAGCTTTAAGTGTCATTACTAAAATAATAATATAAAGTATAAATATATACTTTATATAAAGTGGCTCATGCCTATAATCCCAGCACTTCGGCAGGCCAAGGGAGGCAGATCACCTGAGGTCAGGAGGTGACACGAGCCTGACTAACATAATGAAACCCCATCTCTAGTAAAAATACAAAATTAGCTGGTGTGGTGGCATGCACTTGTAGTCCTAGCTACTTGGGAGGCTGAGGCAGGAGAACTGCTTGAACCCTGGAGGCAGAGGTTACAGTGAGCACAGATCGCACCACTGCACTCCAGCCTGGGCAACAAGAGTGAGACTCCATCTAAAAACAAACAAAAAAGCTAGTGGAGTGGTAGAATAAAATAAGAAAACATAATAAAAGACAAGAAAGAGAGAAAAGGAACAAAGAACAGGTAGGAAAAATAGAAAGATGGTGGATTTCAACTCAAATATCTAAGTAATATTAAATGGGCAAGAACTAATTCAATTTAAAGACATGAAAAACGATATGCTGTACACAGTGGATACACTTTCAATATAAGAACGTAGAAAACTTAGTAGTAAAGGAGATAACATATGCAAATATTAACCAAATCTGCTGTGATCCTTCTAATGTCAGAATATAGACTCTGAGGCAGAAAATATACTAGAAATATGTTGGCTATTTTTAAATAATAGAAGGGAAGATACAGCAAATTTGTATGCATCTAATATGTAGATCTAAAATACAGAAAGTAAAAACTGACAAACCTTAAAAGTAGTAGACTTTTTTTTTTAATTGCATTTTAGGTTTTGGGGAACATGTGAAGAACATGCAAGATTGTTGCATAGGTACACACATGGCAGTGTGGTTTGCTGCCTTCCATCCCCTCACCTGTATCTGTCATTTCTCCCCATGCTATCTCTTCCCATCTCCCCACCCCCGTCCCTCCTCCATTTCCCCCCAACGGACCCCAGTGTGTAGTGCTCCCCTCCCTGTGTCCATGTGTTCTCATTGTTTAACACCTGCCTATGAGTGAGAACATGTGGTGTTTGATTTTCTGCTCTTGTGTCAGTTTGCTGAGAACGATGGTTTCCAGGTTCATCCATGTCCCTACAAAGGACGTGAACTCATCGTTTTTGATGACTGCATAGTATTCCATGGTGTATATGTACCACATTTTCCCTATCCAGTCTATCATCGTTGGGCATTTGGGTTGGTTCCAGGTCTTTGCTATTGTAAACAGTACTGCAATGAACATTCGTATGCATGTGTCCTTATAGTAGAATGATTTATGATCCTTTGGATATATATCCAGTAATGTGATTGCTGGGTCAAATGGGATTTCTATTTTTAGGTCCTTGAGGAATCGCCACACTGTCTTCCACAATGTTTGAATTAATTTACATTCCCACCAACAGTGTAAAAGTGTTCCTATTTCTCCACATCCTCTCCAGCATCTGTTGTTTCCAGATTTTTTAATGATCGCCATTCTAACTGGTGTGAGATGGTATCTCAATGTGGTTTTGATTTGCATTTCTCCAATGACCAGTGATGATGAGCATTTTTTCATATGTTTGTTGGCCTTCTGTATGTCTTCTTTTTTAAAGTGTCTGTTCATATCCTTCGCCCATTTTTGAATGGGCTTGTTTTTTTCTTGTAGATCTGTTTTGGTTCTTTGTAAATTCTGGATATCAGCCCCTTGTCAGATGGGTAGACTGCAAAAATTTTTTCCCATTCTGTTGGTTGCCGATTCACTCTACTGACTGTTTCTTTTGCCGTGCAGAAGCTGTGGAGTTTGATTAGGTCCCATTTGTCTATTTTGGCTTTTGTTGCCATTGCTTTTGGTGTTTTGGTCATGAAGTCCTTGCCTACGCCTATGTCCTGAATGGTTTTGCCTAGATTTTCTTCTTGGGTTTTTATGGTGTTAGGTCTGATGTTTAAGTCTTTAATCCATCTGGAGTTAATTTTGGTGTAAGGTGTCAGGAAGGAGTCCAGTTTCTGCTTTCTGCATGTGGCTAGCCAGTTTTCCCAACACCATTTATTAAACAGGGAATCCTTTCCCCATTGCTTGTTTTTGTCGGGTTTGTCGAAGATCAGATAGTTGTGGGTATGTTGTATTTCCTCTGAGGCCTCTGTTCTGTTCCATTGGTCTATATCTCTATTTTGGTACCAGTACCATGCTGCTTTGATTTCTGTAGCCTTGTAGTATAGTTTGAAGTCCGGTAGTGTGATGCCTCCTGCTTTGTTCTTTTTGCTTAGAATTGACTTGGCTATGTGGGCTCTCTTTTGGTTCCATATGAAGTTTAAGGTGTTTTTTTCCAGTTCTGTAAAGAAGGTCATTGGTAGCTTGATGGGAATAGCATTGGATTTGTAAATTACTTTGGGCAGTATGGCCATTTTTATGATGTTGATTCTTCCTAACCATGAACATGGAATGTTTCTCCATCTGTTTGTGTCCTCTCTTATTTTATTGAGCAGTGGCTTGTAGTTCTCCTTGAAGAGGTTCTTTACGTTCCTTGTTAGTTATATTCCTAGGTATTTTATTCTCTTTGTAGCAATTGTGAATGGCAGTTTGTTCTTGATTTGGCTCTCTTTAAGTCTGTTACTGGTGTATAGGAATGCTTGTGATTTTTGCACATTGATTTTGTTTCCTGAGACTTTGCTGAAGTTGTCTATCAGTTTCAGGAGATTTTGGGCTGAGACGATGGGATCTTCTAGATATACAATCATGTCATCTGCAAATAGAGACATTTTGATTTCCTCCTTTCCAATTTGAATACCCCTTATTTCTTTTTCTTGCCTGATTGCTCTGGCTAGAACTTCCAGTACTATATTGAATAGGAGTAGTGAGAGAGGGCATCCTTGTCTAGTGCCAGATTTCAAAGGGAATGCTTCCAGTTTTTGCCCATTCAGTATGATATTGGCTGTTGGTTTGTCATAAATAGCTTTTATTGTTTTGAGATACATTCCGTCAATACCTAGTTTATTGAGGGTTTTTAGCATAAAGGGCTGTTGAATTTTGTCAAAGGCCTTCTCTGCATCAATTGAGATAATCATGTGGTTTTTGTCTTTGGTTCTGTTTATGTGGTGAATTACGTTTATGGACTTGCGTATGTTGAACCAGCCTTGCATCCCCAGGATGAATTCTACTTGATCATGGTGGATGAGCTTTTTGATATGCTGTTGCAATCGGTTTGCAAGTATTTTATTGAAGATTTTTGCATCTATGTTCATCATGGATATTGGCCTGAAATTTTCTTTTCTTGTTGAGTCTCTGCTGGGTTTTGGTATTAGGATGATGTTTGTCTCATAAAATGATTTGGGAAGGATTTCCTCTTTTTGGATTGTCTGGAATAGTTTCAGAAGGAATGGTAGCAGCTCCTCTTTGTATGTCTGGTAGAATTCGGTTATAAACTCATCTGGACCTGGGCTTTTTTTGGGTGGAGTAGTAGACATTTTCATTTCATAATGGAAATTTCTGATTAAAACTACAATGAGATAGCCATGTATTTGTCAGGGCTGATGTAACAAATTACCAAAGATTGTGTATCTTAAGCAACAAATTTGTTTTCTCACAGTTCTAGAGACTAGAAGTTCCAACCCAAGGTGTTAGTAGAGTCAATTCCTACTGAGAAAAAACTGTTACTTGCTTCGTCCCTGACTTCTGGTGATTTGCTGGCAATCTTTGGTGTTCTTTGGCTTGTAAGAACATCACCCTGATCCCTGCCTTCATCATTAATAGTGCTCTCCATGTGTGCATGTCTATTTCCAATTTTTGCCATTTAAGAAAGATAACAGTCTGATTGAATTTGGGCCCACTCTAATAACTCATTTTAATTGATCATTTCTATAAAGACTTTCTACCAAGTAAGGTTACATTCTTAGGTACTGGAAGTTAGGGCTTCAACATGAATTTTGGGTAACACAGTTCAACTCAATACCACGCACCTGTCATAATGGCAAAATAAATAAATAAAAGCAAGACAAAACAAAAACAAAAAATACAAAGCATTGGTAAAGAGTTTCAAACATTAACAATGAAAGATTAAATTGTGAAAATGAAATTTGCTTAGCAATATCTGCTAACAGGTAAACACACAGCAATTCTATTCCTTGTTATTTATTCTACTGCAACATTTAAATATACAAAACAAAATACATGTATAACAATGTTCAAAGAAACACTATTTTTATTTCAATATGTTTTTGGGCAACAGGTGGTATTTGGTTACATGAACAAGTTCTTTCGTTGTGATTTTTCTGACATTTTTGTGCATCCATCATCCAAGCAGTGTACCCTGTACCAATGTGTGATCTTTTATCCCTGCCGTCCCCCACCCTTTCCCCTTCAAAGCAACACTGTTCTTAATAATCCAAAGTAGAATCCACTCACACGTCCATCTACAATAGAATGGACACACTGTGGCATAATCATGTAATAGAATGCTAAATAACAATGATCATGAACACCCCACTGCTATTTGCCAAAGCACAGATAAATTCCATATTGACTGAAAGGCAGATAGAAAAAGTACTTATTGTATGATTTTATGTATGAAAAGCTAAAAAAATTATATCAGGCAAGGCAATTCTGTAATGAAAATAGGCAGAATATTGTTTACTGTTGAGTGAGAATAGTGCCTGAGAAGGTGCATGAGGGGACTTCCGTGGGTCTGTGCTATCACTTTACTGCTTCAGTATTATACACAAGAGCACCTAAGTTGGTTATAAATGAATAAAATAGGACAAACAAGCCTTTCAAAGACTCATCAAACAGTTATTTAAAACATGCTTTTCAAAGGCTTATTAAAACAGTTAAAGTTGAAGAATATTTCCTGGAAGATTTTTATACATTTCCTGAAAAAAGCTATGCACTTCATTAGAGAGAAAATGACAGAAAAACTTACTTTTACTTTAATAATATAGTTTCCTTTCCCTGTCTACAGGTAGGAAAAAAGTTTTGTTTTTTTCTCATGTCCCCTTAAATTTCTTAAAATTCTTTTTTTATGAACGATTTTAGTTCTTCTGTTTTACTGTTTTTATAGTATTCTGCCAACTTGTAATGGGAAAAAAAACTGAAGAAAATAACTGACAAAATTTGTTTTTGTCTAAAAAAGGAACATGACATTTTTCTCTTAAGGTTTTATTTTTAGAAAGTAAAAATAAAAGGATTTTGTTCCTTGATAGGATACTACTTTCAATAAAGCAGAAACAATTTTTGACATTTGAGTGCTTGAATTTTGCATTAGCATGTGATTGGGAAAAAAATGCACTGAAATATAGTTAAGTATTCATTTATTGACGCTTTGTATTATTTTACTGTTCTTAAATATTACGTCAGGTAAAAAAGTATCTTCTGATCTATATGCCAATGTTTAGGTAGTGGTTAACAAACACTTAAGATGAAAGGCAGTATTACGATCTCATCTGCTGTTTACTGAAGGTGTGTATCAAGAAACAAATAAGAAATGTCTCCATCTGGTGGTAAAAACATTGAACTTCTTCAGACAGACCCCTAGGGCTCTAGTATGAAAACAAGAAACAAAGACACGGTGTTCTGTGACAGCACCGAAGTAATTTTAGCTAACAAAAACTTTTAAAATAGATTTAGACTCAAAAAGGTTAATTATTAAAACAGTAATTGTTTGCAAATGAGGGGAGCCAGGTACATTAGAGTGTGGATAAATCAGCGTAAGTGTGACCTGGCCAGATACACATGGCCCATTTCAGCCAGCAGTTCTACTATGCAAAACACTGCATCCTAAAATGATACATCTCTTTACCTAGATGTGTTGGTGTGGAGCAATGACCGAGTTATTCGCTGGATACAAGCAATTGGACTTCGAGAATATGCAAATAATATACTTGAGAGCGGTGTGCATGGCTCACTTATAGCCCTGGATGAAAACTTTGACTACAGCAGCTTAGCTTTATTATTACAGATTCCAACACAGAACACCCAGGCAAGTTGTTTTTTGCTGTAGTCTTATTGTATTCTGGTATATATAATAAGCTAAACTTTTAGAAAAAAAAATCTGTGTGTTCATGGTTATTAATGAAAGTTAGCTCAACGTTTGAAATATGTCACTGGGGTTTTAATTTCAGGCTAGTGGATTTCTAGCCAAAAAACATCATAAAATTAAACAAGAAAGGGATTTAGAAGTTATATGGCCCAATCTCCCACCTGAATGCCAGATTCCACTAAACGAAATCCCTGACAGATGGCCATCATCAGTCTCTGTCTCTCTGAGAGGCAGTCATTTCTATTTACATGTGTGAATTATACAGAGTCTTAGCACTGGATATGCCAGTGATTCTCAAAACTGGATAATTTGAATCAATATAGTTCCTGATGAATAAAAAATAAAACCTCCAACCCACATCATAGTCCTAAGAAATCAGTTATTAAGAGATAGGGCATGGGAATCTTTATTATCTAAACTTTCCCCAAATGAAAATCGTTGGCCAGGTCTGAGAATTACCTGCATAGATTTGATTAAAAATTAACAATCCAATTTACTTTTTTATTTTTTTACATATTTCAGAGATTAAACAAAATACTCAATTGGAATAAGGTAACCAAGTGAGACCAAAGTCTCTTGACCTCAGACACTTATGCAAGACTGTCTCTCTACTGTCCACAGACGACCAAAAAAAAAAAAAAAAAAATGCCCAAGTAGTTTTTTATAGTTAAAATTTACAATGGCTAATAGACATGGAGGACTTAAATCTTAAAAGTCCATAAATAAAATATGGTTTGTAATACATTCTCAGATAAATATGAGCCACATTATTTTTAACATAAAATGTGATTTCAGTGATGGTAACTGTAATTTGATGTCAACAGGCAAGGCAGATTCTTGAAAGAGAATACAATAACCTCTTGGCCCTGGGAACTGAAAGGCGACTGGATGAAGTAAGTTTACCTGTTATTCAAAAAAGATCTTAGAGAGTAAAAGAAAAATGATGAAAACATCTTTGTTTTTAAGGAATAGTGCTTGGAAATTAATCAAATGACTATTCTATAATTAGAATTGAGAATTTTATCCATGTTTGTTGTTAAATATTCAGTCTTATTTTGGAATAAGCAATTTTGGAAAGACCTATATTAATTATAAATATAAGTATTTCAGCAATTAGAGATACTAAACAGTAATTTACAATTTTTATGAGCTGTGACTGCAAAATGTTGAGCAACAATTTTTAAAAATTAGAAAAAATTAAAACACTAATATTGATGAATTCAGCTTTTTAATAAAGAATGCATTTATTTCTTAAATCAGTATATCTTGCCAGGAAATTTTAGAAAATTTAAATGAAAGTAAAACTCGCTTCAGTGGATGGGAAGCTTTTTATTATTTTATATATTGATACTGAGTTTTCCTTGAAAACAGATGAATAACATTTTAACAATCATAGAATTTGAAAGCTATATTGAGTATAAGATTCACTATATCTAATATATGCATATTTAAGTGATTTGGAAAATAATCAACATGTAAGTAGCCTCCCCAGATGAATGAATACAAGGGATATTAGTAAATGCTGTGGACTGGTAGACATTTTAATAGTTTTTCTGAGTTTTTCTACAGGATCTTTCTGGAAGAAGTGGGAAAGAAAACTGAGTATGTAGTAGAAAATAAAGAGATGCATAATTCTGTGTTGCAAAGTACAGGTGTTTCTTGATACAAAGACAAGCTAATCATCTTATGAAGAACTCAACAAATCCAAATATGGGCCAATAATTCTATATTCAAATAGGCAGGACAGATAATCTTGGTATTATAAAATCTACTCTGTCCTTTGTCCTGTGGAGATTATAAAGAGATAAGCTCTACAGTCTTGTACTCAGCTAACTTCTGATAAATTCGTGCTCTTATTCAGTCGAAAAATGATTAACATTTCTAAAAGCCTAATCTTAAAAGTTGCATGACAGAATTTTTATTCCTTACTCAAAATTATTGATTCAAGAAGGGCTTCTTTTAAACTCATACATCTTAAAACACAATTATTCTTACTTAAAAGTTGCAAAAAATTACAGTAAAAATTATTGAAGACTTGTCATATTGCTACTTTCTCTTAGGAGCTGAACGGGTGTGGGGTAGCTTCTTGATAGTAGTGAACTTGAAGAAAAGTCTACTGAGCCAATTAAATGAGATGTGACTCTTTGTCTTTAAACTGTGCATAAGTGGAACATAGTATATCCAGTATTTATTTTGGAAAAAATTGGTGGCTTATTTTAGGCTTTCAAAGATATTTACTGTATAGATGTCAGACCTTAAATTTGAAACTGTATGAAAATTTTTATTTAAAAAATTTATATATCAAATCACGTACAGTCTTGTTTTGGAATCATAGAACTATCTTGATAAAGCATGATTCCACATGTATACTTGACAGACTAAATGTAAATAATCTGTGTTACATGTTTGTAATTACACAGCTTTATGCACACGGACTAGTTTACTTGTTTTTGTAACATCACGTTATAACTGTACTGGCAGAGTGATGACAAGAACTTCAGACGTGGATCAACCTGGAGAAGGCAGTTTCCTCCTCGTGAAGTACATGGAATCAGCATGATGCCTGGGTCTTCAGAAACATTACCAGCTGGATTTAGGTTAACCACAACATCTGGGCAGTCAAGAAAAATGACAACAGATGGTACAGTAGTTTTGCATTGCTTGCTTATAAAGCAAAAAGCTTGTTTAGCCAAAGCTAGTATAATTCTCTGACCTTACTTTCTGGAATTATTTTCTTGAGTTGGTTTGCTCTGCTTGAAATTTGCTTTGCTCTCATCACAAACCAGACTCCCTTTTACACTGCTATTGCATGAACTCATGGCACTTTATTCACGTTTTCAAAATAATTTATAACATCCTAAAAATAATAGTTTGGCTAATGTCCACCTCTGGGAAGAACAATAAACATCGGCATTAATTGTGTTTCTTTGTCTTCTCCCAAAATAAACAGTTTAACTCCACTGTCTCCCTACATGTTTAAATATTGCAAGTTTTATATGTTATCTTAGAAATTCAGACTCATCAGCTATTTTTTCCCTCTAATCAAGGCTGAAGGCTTTAAATAAACAAACACAAACATGAAAAGACAAACACAAAAAACAGTAACTTCCCAATTAGTATTTCCTTTTGTGGACATTAGACTTACAGTATTTACTTTATAAAGGAAAACAGTCATTCCAGAGGAGGGACAACTTTGAAATAGGAGTCACAAAATTATTTCTGTTTGGGAGGCATTAACGAAAAATAGTCCCACTCTGTTTGTTAACATAATCACCTAGCATCATTATTTACTTTCAAAGTCATAGTTATTATAAATAAAAATTAGTTCCAGCATCAACTGTGATCTTTGATCTACATTTCTTACAACTTGTTAATATTGTGGAACATGTCAGCAAAATTCATGAGGAACTTAACATCATTACAGTGTACAAGTTCTTCAATACGTAGAGCACTCATTATGGTGAATTTTTTCCTGCTCCAAGAGCAGTCTCTGTATTAAAAACTGAAGCACCCTGGGGAGCTGCTCCTGTTATAGATTTCATCTAAGGAGGAATACGTAACAACTCAAAAGCTCAGGTGAATTACATTGGGATAAATTTTCATTAGAAGCTTGATCTAGAGAAGAGGAATGTGAGTGGCTTACATCTGAGAGAAAGAAGGTCTACTAATATGTTCAGAATCCCCATATGCAGGAAAAATAAATCTTTCTCATCTGAATCTTGTACTCAATCATCCAAGTCCCTCTAAAGCCCTTTTCTCCATTTGCAGTTGCTTCATCAAGACTGCAGAGGTTAGACAACTCCACTGTTCGCACATACTCATGTTGACAAGCCACTCAAAGGAGGCAGCACTGACCTGCTGTGAGTAGTTTCCCTTTGGCTGACAAAAAAATAAACAAACAAACAACAACAGAAAGTGGAACCTACATAGACTAGTCAATATACACTATACTCTTTGGTAGACCCTAGCAGTACAGAAGTGAGATATCTCTTGAATTGCTTCAGGGGGAAAAGAAATCTTTGTATTTTAACTCTCAGTCTGGTATTTCTCCTATCACCATCTGTCTGCTATGGTTTAAGGTCTGCCTGGTGGAGGCCTGTCACTGTATTATCACACATCAGTGGGTTACCACTACACTCTTTTCTACTTTTTACTGCCATTTTATTTTGATTTGCATAGCATTTTATTAGTAATAATTCAGCACTTTAAAAAACGCTATCATTTTAAATGTATATTTTATGTAAGAAAACCAAGGTAGGCAGATAGGGATTTTAGCAAGTTCACAGAGTCAAATAGCAACAGACAGGAAAATGATTTAGAGATGGTTTTATATTAAAAAGTAAAAACTTGCCGAGGCAGGTGGATCACTTCAGGTCAGGAGCTGGAAACCAGCCTGGGCCAATATAGTGAAACCTCACCTCTACTACAAATACAAAAATTAGGTGGGCATGGTGGAGCACTCCCATAATTCCAGCTACTTGGGAGGCAGAAGTTGCAGTGAGTGGAGATCGTGCCCCTGCACTCCAGCTTGGGTGACAGAGCAAGACTCTGTCTCAAAATAAAGAAAGTAGAAATTGTGAAAAAAACTGTTATTACATTGTATCTTATCAATTTGATTTAAACTTGGTAAAATAATTATGAATTTTAAGTATTTGAGACTTATAGGAACAAAATTATAAGAATGGAGAATAACCCTCAGGCATTTGATTTTAAGGAAATACTAATTAATGAAAGCTACTTTAAAATCCATATAAATGAGATTTCATTGAAAACAATCTTAATAGTAAAACTGTGGTTTCCTAGATTCATAAATGTCAAATGTTCATAAATTTTTTTGACCTAAAACCATGGCTTACCAAAATATTTTACCACTTTCAATTAATATTTTGGAAAATACTTTTTAAGAGCAATATTTAGAACCAAATGTGTGCACAGGGATAGCAGAAAGCAGTTATAGGCAGGAACAGCTTGCCTTGTGCTGTTTCTTCATTGCCTGGAACTAAAAGCTCCACACAGTTTATTGTTGCTCTTTTGGGCGTAAGATGGGAGCAGATATGCTGCCTTGTTTGGATCAATATTTGAAGCTGATAAAAAGCATCCAGATAAGATATATAATTTCAGAATGTACAACCCTTACATTAAAATTTTAATTATAGTATATAATTTGGCATCTAATTATAGGCATGATTTAAAGTGTAGAATAATTTGCCTAAATAAGAGGCCTCCTAAAATACTGTTTATAATAGAGTCTACACATAGCATAATAATTTCTTCAGGAACTGAACACTTCAGTAATTTACAAATGACTATTTAATATATTCAATAGTGCTTGCTTCTTAGCTCTTAACTGATGGGTAGAGTTACTCTATTTGCAATCTGTTTTTTGTGCATGGCATTCTAGTTCATATTTCCTAGTTTTTAACATTAATTGGGATAACAGTATTTATTTGCAATAAATTTAGGATAATTTTTCTTTTGATAAAACAATAACACTTTTGTTATTAAAATAATTCAGAGCTGACTACTTGCTGTTTCTTTTGTGTCAGTAATAGTAATTGTGAGCTTTTTCTAAGTATATTATGGCTGTAAAGATTCAGCAATGCCTTACTACTGACACAAACCCTTCAAAATAGGTGACTTATTATCATTGTTTTTGTCACAAATAAAAGGTGCCTTTTTAAGAACTCTAAAATATATGAACTAGAATATAAATCTATATTATGAAATAGGTCAATTCAACCCAATTTATTAATTAGCAAGTTGTAAATTTTTCAGAAGGCATGCTAACATTTGCATAACTACCTTTGTTTACATTACTGCCATACTTTCCACAAAGTTGAGCAAATCTTATTATTTATTAAGCTCCCCTGAACCAAATTGGAGAAGAGAAAATGTTAATTAGATATAGCTGTTGGCTAGATCCTAGAAGATTTCCTTACCATGGTGTTTTAGGACAGGAATAATCAGGCTGCATCGAGGTACCCCACAGAGGAGTAGAATGAGATTTCCCAGTCTGGGACTTTTCAGTGAACTAATGCTATCCGTTGTATATTTTAGATGTCGTCTTTTCAGTCTACTCTACCTAAAGTGCACTACCATCTAAGAAGACGAGCAGTGAAAATATCTGTGAAAACTGAATTCTAAGAAACTAATGACGTCATGATTTATTAAAAGCTGAAAAAATGTGATTTTAGGGGAGTCAGATGTTACATTTGATTAGTTTACTACAATTGTAATAAAATGCTTAAGTCATTTGAATAATAAACATCTACATCATAAACTCTGTACAACAGATGCTTTTATGAAATGAAGCCACTTGATTTTCATGTTTTATTGTAATATACTAGGCATTTATGTATTACTGTGCATTTCTTTTTAAATGTGTAAGTCTTATGTAAATGGATATAAATATGATTTTTTAAAAAATAAAATATATGGTTCATGGAGTCTCAAGTACAAACATTTGACAATTCTAAGTACTGTTTGTATTTTACCATTCCACCATTTTTACAGTTTTTGAATTGTTAACCGTCAAATCAATGTTTCCTTGAAGCGTGTTCCATGCTTCAACATGTTTCTCCTTCAAGTCTGTCAATACTTACTTAAAGCTGAACAACCTGCCTCTGATCATGTAAAAAAGAATGATTTAACCTGGAACTGGAGCCAAAAAATAGAGCTTTAAAGGCAATCAGGGATGTCCTATATCTTTAGAAATAGCACTGTGATGGCTCGATCTCCTTTTCAATACAAAACAAAGCCAACCTGTTTACAAGGGTCAAAAGCAATTATTTAAAAATTTATATTAAAAAACCATTATCTTCTCGTTACCTGTGGACCAAGAAAAAGAAAAAAAAAAAAAAAAAAAAAAAAAAAAAAAAAAAACTTCTTTGCTAGAACCACATGTTCATTCAAGTATCTTGAACTGCCAGCCAGTACTGGACAGCGAATGTCAACCACCACAGAGTCTGAGGCTCATTTCCACTGGAGAAAACAAAACCCAAGAAACCCTTCCCTCTTGTTAATGGAACAGGGCATTAGCCAGACTCATGTCTAATGTTATAAGCTTTCAGCCAAGATGGCCTTGTTGCGACTTCCCTGAAGTCAGTTTATCAGAGGAAATAAATGAAAGACAGAACAATTAACATATATAGTGTATAAAAGTATAGAAGAGTAATCTCTTTCCCTGTGGCTTTATTTGGTGGTGTTACTGTTGTTTATTCTTTGTTTATATGGGAGATTCAAAGTAAAACCTATTTAATAATACCATTTATCTAACTGCTGATTTTCTGCTGCTTGATCTTATTAAGCGCAAGACCTGTCATTAGTAATTTCTTTTTTTGTATTTTAATTTGCTATGTTTGCACGTACATTACATTTGTTTCGATGTCTATTTTTGTTTAACAGATTCAGTCAAAAAGTAATGGTAACAGAAACCCTTTCCATTGTCAATAAAAAAAAAAATACTTCCAGTTCTCTGTTTAAGCTTTGTTTTCTAGTCACATAAGGCTCGACAATTTATTTAAACTATAAGGAAAATTGTTCTTTGGGTGACTCAAATATTTAGCTTCAAAAGTGAGTCTGCCACAAGAGGGAGTTCTAAACTTGCTTATGGGAATGATCTTAAATTTTTCTAAAAATGTGGCCTGAGCAGGAACAATGAGAAAGAGCTTTCTGCACTCATCTAAACATGGTCATCTTCATTCATAGAAACGAAATAGAATATAGGAACTATGACATTATAATGCCATAACTAGATTTGGATCTACTATTATACACCACTCAATCACTAAAATCAATGTCTTTCTTTTAAAGATATCAAAAGATTAATCATCTAGTATAGATACTAACATATAGTGATGCAAAAGATCCAGCTATTTCCCTCAAAAAAGCATAAAATTTGCTTTAATTTATAAGATAATTTCTACCAGATTCTAAAATCGATTTCATGGATGAAGCTCAGAATCTCAACGTGTTACCTTTTGATCATTAACATTATAAATTCTCACATTTTTAATGTTTAGGACCTTTCAAATACAGTTTTATATAAGCAAAACTGGTCTTTAAATGTAGGACAGGTCTCACTTAAATATGTTTAATATATTTTCACAAGCAAAGTAACTCAATGAATTGGAAAATACTTTTCTATAACTTTTGAAAGTACTTTATATTTTCATTTTTTCAATATCTTACCACAGGTAAGATTCTAATATCTTATGGTAAGATTCTAATATCCTGTGTTAAGATATTGGAAAAATGAAATATGAAAGATATTTCTTTCATAGTAAGAAATCCTATGAAAATACCAAACGAAGATCACACAATTTATTCCAACAAGTTTACGTATGACTGCATTTTTTTAGTAACATCATATTGTTTTTGAAGATATATTTAATTCAGAATATTTTAAGTATTATCTAGCAAAAGTGATTTATGGTTGGTAGTAAAATAGAATGCTTTTTACCTCCCAAATTTTAAGCAGTCTGATGATTCAACTGTACCTTTCCTGCCCAATTTTTCATCACATAAAAGTAACAACATTCTTTGACCTTGCAATGGAGATGCATTTCCCCAGTGAGACACAAAAAATAGCCACTTACCCAGTCTCAAGCACTGCTTTCCATTCCCATCCAACTGGAAAATAACCCAAGTCTGCTTGCTGAGGTGTCCCTTCAGATTCGATTACCAGAAAAAAAAAATGTGCAAGAGGACCAAAGATGCAACCTTTACACAATTCTTGGATCTGCCTGAAATTAAACTTTGCAAATGAACAATGACACACATTCAGCTAAAGAATTTGCCATTTTGAATTAACTCTTACTTGAAAAAAAAAAAAAGGAAACACATTCTACTGCTAAGACATTAAAAATGAGTTATTAATGAAGACCACCGTTGTGGCAATGGATAAAATGTACCAATGAAAAAGACAATTCAAGGAACTCAGAAGCTTCAAATTAGAGTGTCTATCTAGTTGCTTTAATTCAGGCTACTAACGTAACAAAAGAGAAAAATTATATGAATATATTTTCCAGGTGTAACAATCAAGAAGGCAATTTAATAGGAATTTGCTTTAAGAAGCTGTTTATTTTGCAGACTTTAGTCCTAAAAAAGGTTAACATTTTCAGAATGTTTTTATATAAGTTGTAGATCATTTTTATAACAATAAACCTTCATCTATTATCTATTTATCTCTCACATACATTTCATGTACCCAGAGTATTATGCTATATTAGTTGCTCTTGATAATAATATTCCTGATAGACTAAAAGATTGAGAAATACTTGAAGAACGATCAAAGATACAATGAGCACAGTATACTTCTGTGTTAAAACATATTGTTTGATAACTGATATCATATAGATCCCTAAATAAATCAAAGTTTTAATTTCCTACATCCATCTACTCTAGTTAACTGGCCCATTCCTATTAGCTTAACAAAAACTTAACTTTTCAATTATTTAAAAAAAAATACTTAAGAGCTTTTTAGAATTTAAATGCAAAGATACTTTTGGACATTGCAATATTTTTAATGAGTTATTATTTTAAAATTAGAGATTTTACATTAAAATCAGGATTCTTTGTTCTCTCTTAAAAACCAGAGGCTCGGCCGCCAGGCGTGGTGGCTCATGCCTGTAATCCCAGCACTTTGAGAGGCTGAGGCAGGTAGATAAACAGGTTGAGAGCACAAGACTAGCTTGACCAACATGGAGAAACCCTGTCTCTGTTAAAAATACAAAATTAGCAGGGCGTGGTGGCTCATGTCTGTAATCCCAGCTACTCAGTATTACCTCTGCGATTCATGTGGGGTTCAACCGCTTGAATCCCAGATTCAGAGGTTGCAGTGAGCCAAGATTGCACCATTGCACTCCAGCTTGGGCAACAAGAGCAGAAAAAAAAAAAAAAAAAAAAAAAAAAAAAACAGAAGATCTTGCAGCAGGAGACTTACCTCTTTTGGGGGCCATATTCTTCTGGGGCTGCTGCTCCCTGAGGTGGAGCAGGAGATCTGCAGTCTTCACATTTTCTGTCCTTTGGTCCTTTGTCCCTCAAACCTAGTGGTTTTAAATTCACTTCAAAATCACCTAGACATTACACTACCTGCCTGGAAACCCTCTTGGTCTTTAACCTAATGTAAAAACCTTGATGTCTCTTAAGAGTTTTCCTTGCCACTCCACCACATTTGTACATTGATTCCTTGTTTCCACAGAAATCTAGAATCATTCAGAAATGCACAGCCAACTAAGAACCTGCGACATTAGGAGGTACTCTCTGGAGCCCCCATCTCCATGAAAAGATTGGACTAAATGGTATCTTGGTTGTCTACCAGGCAAGTGGTTTGTTGTTGTTTTGAGATGGAGTCTCACTCTATATCCAGGCCGGAGTGCAATGGCAGGTATCAGCTCACCACAACTGCCACCTCTGCAGTCCAAGCAGTTCTCCTTGCCTCAGCCTCCCAAGTAGCTGGGATTACAGGAGCCTGCCACCACGCCTGGCTAATTTTTGTATTTTCAGTAGCTACAGGGTTTCACCATGTTGGCCAGGCTGGTCTTGAACTCCTGACCTCAAGTCACCCGCCCGTCTCAGTCTCCCAAAGTGCTGAGATTACAAGCTGAGCCACCATGCCAGGTCAGATATGTGGTTTTCCTTGCCTAAGTAACAAATGACCTAAAGGTATAGCTATAATCCTGGTGTTCAGCTTTCCCTCAGAAAACGAATAGCTAGAAAAGTCCTCCTAACTAGATAATAATTTCATCTGTCTAATGATTACCTAAACTTCTCATTTCATCGATTTAAAACAAGAATATTAGAAAATATGAGAAAATATCTAAAGCATATTAGAAAATATCTAAAATTTCTACAAGAAAAATTTTAGTTATTTTCTGACTTAAAGTTTTAGATTTTGGATCAAAACTACAGATTCTTAGTTTCAGGAAGTGGCTCTGTATTAGCATTGCTTTCAATTAAAGTGTTTTACTTGGGGGGTGCTATTTTAAAAATAATACACTGGATACTTTTTTTTCTAAAGCAGATTACATATAATGAGTCATCTTATAAGCAACTAATAACAATGTTAACAGGGTCCAATCAAACAGAAGGCACAAGTCTTTCACAAGTTTTCATTAGATTTGTTTAGGCCAAGTTTTACAATTCACATTTCAGTTTGCAAGTAATTTCTAGTGAAATACTTATTTCTGAGAAACAACTCAAATATTTTAATTACAATTAAAAAATTAACTGAAATTTACTCAAAATAGGAATGAAACAAACTCATGATATTTGCTTCAGTATTTCTTCTACATGGCCAAAAATGCTTGGGTCTTCAATTGAAGGGGTTATCTGGGGGAAAAAATTAGGGTCAGGTGAATACTCTTCCTTAAATTTCTTCTACTCTTTCTATAATTAAACAATTATATGCAATGTTGTTTTCTGCATTGTCTTGTAATATTCATATGGAAAAGTTTAAAAATAGAGAACTTTGAGCCTAATATATTAATACTTATCTATAGTTTTCCAGAGTAAAACAGATAAACAGTTCAATTAGCAAAAAACTGTTGGACCTAGATGTTATTTTCTCTAGAGTTAGAGTTCTTCTTAAGAGTCTTCTATGTATGCCTATAGAAAGAATTTTTCTTTTTTGGCATTTGTTCACATAACTACTCCTTACTATTGCATTGCCTTTTATTATCTTAATGATAAAAATAGGTATATCTTCACATACATAATGTTACAATTAAAAGAAAACATATGCTTGAATCAGCCTAAGATTTCCTAAAATAATGTCATAAATAATTACAAAATTAGCATTTATCGATTAGAACATTTTAAACATCTACTGCTGCCAGCCTCAATTATTTTCCTTTCTCATTCACTAATTGCCATTAATTACTATAATAAGGAAAATGGACCTTGTAATTCAATAGGATTGAATTTCCACAAATTTGTTTGAATTTAGCTGGCAATTACTAAGAGCAAAAATATTTTGACAGGCAGTAGTGGTTCAGGCCTGTAATCCCAGAACTTTGGGAGGCTGAGGCAGTCAAATCACCTGAGCCCAGGAGTTCAAGACCACCATGGGCAACACAGACAGAACACTACCTCTACAAATACAAAATAAAAGAATTAGCCAGGCACAGTGGCATGCACCTGTAGCCCCAACTACTTGTGAGACTGATGTGGGAGGATCCCTTTGACCAGGACTGTGAGGCTGCAGTTCTGGTGAATATGCCACTGCACTACAGCCTGAGTGATAGAGCAAGACTCTGTCTCTAAATAAAAATAAATGTAAAAAAATATTTTCACACGTTGGTTCTTATCATCAAAGCATATGTTCTTAACTAATCTGAGTTTCTTTTCAAAACCCTCATCCCTACAGAAGGAATGGCTATATAATTTCTCCCTTAACATTTAAAAAAAAAGGTACTATTATGTGTTTTCTAGGTATGTAATTTATATTTGAGAACCATTTTTAAGAGCTTTGCTTATGCCAAAGAAATGAAGAAAAATATTTTACAACCCAAGATTAAATATCTTTGATAAATTACCTTGTATGGCTTGCCGTTGACAATGGCAGATAAAGCTGATCGAGGGATTTTGCCAGATCTGGTTTTGGGTAGCTGCTTGACAAACACTGCCTTTCGAAAAGCAGCCACAGGGCCAATGCTCTGTCTAACGTGTTTCACAATTTCTTCCAAAACTTGCTCCTCTGTTGCATTTATATCTAGAGAGAAAGTTCAGAGAGTAAGTACTGAATTAACCTTAGTTAATTATTCAGGGCCCAAGCATTCAAGAAGGACAAAGATCTCTCACCTTTTCTCAACACACAGAGTGCTAAGGGGACGTGACCTTTTAAAGGGTCTTCTTTGCCTACAACAGCACAGTCTGCCACGGTGCCATGGGAAAGGATTGACTGCAATAAGGAAAGGCATTCTTTTAGGATATACGTATTTACTATATATATACATTTACCATATAGCTATAGATATACAAACATATAATTTCAGCTGGGAAAAAAGGTACGTGTAAGAGAACCCCAAAATCCTGGCTGCCTATTTAAAATTCATAAGTAATTTATAGCATTACTACTGAAGTGAATGGTTAGAATCCCCATGGTAGTCACTAAAGGTTGACAGTAATTAAGATAAATTGCTTAGCTTACCCAGAAAGTAAGGAAATGGTTTCTTTGTCTCAATTGTTTATTAATGAAGTCAGAGAAAATGTGTAGTGGATACCATGTGTAAACAAACCTCTGCAAACAGGCAGCCTCATGGTGATTTGGTCCTAATGCTGACTACCATAACCATACCTTCCAGAGGAATCCAAGGCTGCCCTATGGCTAACAAATAATTTTATTTCTGAGTCTGTTAGTGGACAATGAAATTTCTTTAGTGGCCATCCATCCAGAGATGATTTTTCAGGACTTGCAAGAGACTGGATATGGAGAGAGGCCCCGACATCAGATAATCCCCACTGTTGAAGAACTATATTTATATTGCTCGCCTTAAGTTCACAAGGCTGGCATCTATCTGAAATCACAAGAGTTGAATAACCACATTAAATACAGATGCTTAGGGAGATATATATCTATGTGTGTGTATGTGTGGAGGGAGTTATAGGTATGTGTGTATATACACATATGGATAGATGTGTGTGTGTGTGTATATATATATATACATATATATATATATGTGTGTATATATATATATATACACACACACACACATCTATCCATATGTGTATATACACACATACCTATATATATATATATATATACACACACACACGCATTTTTAAAAGTTTTACCATATATATCATATATGCATATATATGTGTATATATGGATGTATATATGAATATATATATATACATGCGTTTTTAAAAGTCTTGTCACCATATATATATAAATATATATATATATATATGCATATGATGGTATATATAGATATATACATATATCTATATATATCTATATGGCAGCCAGCATTAAGATCATATATATATATATATATATATATATATATATATTCATATATACATATGTATACATGGTGATGAGACTTTTTAAAATGCATGTTCCAAATGTTCTTTTCTGAAAGATTAATATTTATTTCAGTGACTCCAAAGCTCTAATATCTAGATAAAACAGTAAGCAAACTTGTAACCAATAGCACATCTGGCAGTCTTTATTATTTCTTCATTCATTCATTCATTCATTCATTCCATAAATATTTGCTAAATTCTTCCTGTGTTGCAATTACTCACTGGTCTCAGGGGTGATCAAAAACAGTCAGCATATTGCTTCAAGGTGCTTACAGTCTAGTAATGGAGACAGATGTTAATAAATAATTATGAATATCTAATAATTCTAAATGTCTAAATATAAAAGTGGTAAGAGCTCTAGGGAATAATTATATATATATAGATAGATTGCTATTGCTATGTCTTTCATATATATATGTATTTATATATATATGTATATATCTATATTCATACATATATCCTTTCACATATATGTATATGTGTGTGTGTGTGTGTGTATATATATATATATATATATATATATATATATATATATATTTCTATGAAAGACACAGCAATAGCAATCAATTTAGCAGAAAGATACAGACCTCAAAGAACTTTTTCCTTAGGAAATAACAATGAGCAGATCTGAAGGATGAGTAGATAGTTATTAGGCAAGGAGAAGGGAATGGGGCAAAAGCCCTAGGGAAGGACTGCACAGGTACCACTGATACCTCAAAAGGACCAGTGTGGCTGGAAAACAGCATAAAAAGAGTGAGCATGGAGGATACGGTGCTACAGAGGTAGGTAAGTACTGTGCTAGGAACTTCCAACTCATTTTAGACCTTAAAAGGCAATAAAGCATTTTCAGTAGTGAGGAGGAGATGTAAGATCAGAGTAGATTTAATATTGGGGTTTTATGTTTGTTTGTTTTAGACAGGATCTCACTCTGTCACCCAGGCTAGAGTGCACTGGCATTGATTATAGCTCAATGCAGCCTCAACCTCCCAGGCTCAACCTCCCACCTCAACCTCCTGAGTAGCTGGTTCAACAAGTGCACACCACCATGTCTGGCTAATTTTTTGTACTTTTTTGTAGAAATGGGGTTTTGCCATGTTGCCTAGGCTGTTCTTAAACTCCTGGGCTCAAGCAATCTACCTGCTTCAACCTCCTAGAGTGCTGGGATTGCAGGCATAAGCCACCACACCCAGCTGTGTTTTTAAAATTAGTTTTAGATTCATAGCAAAATCAAACAAGAAAGTAGGATTCTCATACACACTTTACCACTACATATACACAGCCTCCATTATCAAAATTCTGTACCAGTGCAATTTATTTGTTGCAACTGATGAACCAACATTAGCACACCATCATCACCCTGGTTCATAGTTTACATTACTATATTATGGTCCACTCTCATACATGTATAGGTTTTGTCAAATGTATAAGACAGGTATCCACCATTATAGTATCATTCAAAATAGTTTTACTGACTTAAATACTCCCCGTGCTCTGCTCATTCATCCCCTCCCTTTCCCCTAACCCTTGGCAACCACTGATCTTTATACTCTCTTCAAGGTCCTTTGCCAGCATGTCATATAACTGGAATCGCTCAGTATGTAGCCTTTCCAGATTAGCTTCTTTTACTTCAAAGTGGATACTTAACTTAGTTTCATCGTGTAAAATAAATAAAGAATTGTTGAGGGTAGGTGTCACAGTTTACACAGGAAAACCACCTGAAAAGATACTACAGTAGACTAAGGTCATGATAGTAATAATAAAGACTAGAATTTCTTTACCAGTAAAATGGACAAAATTTGATGATACGTGGAATATGGAGCATGAGTAAGACAGAGAGTTAAGGATGATTCTGTGGTTTTTGACTTGAGCATCTGGTTGGATGTTGGCATCATTTTTAAGCCGGAAATTGCTAATGAGGACAAGGCTTAGGAGAAGGATTACCTATTCAGTCTTGTAGTTGTTGTTTTTTTGCAGTGCTGTTGAGATATCAGAGTAGAGGCAGTTGTATACCAGAATCTGAGGAGAGGCTTAATCTGCAGATGCATATTGAGATGCCATTAATGTACAGGTACTAATAGAAGTCACAGACTTTGACAAACTTATTTCAGGAGAAAGTAAGAAGAAGAAAAGAGTGAAGGCCTTACAGAACTCCAACATGTAATGGGTACATGAAAAAGGAGAAGCTGGAAAAGTAAACACACACACACACACACACACACACACACAGCCAGAGAGGTAGAAAAATGACTCGGCATGATCTGGTAGCATATGCCATTTTTAAGTCCCGAACTTTCCATGAATAATTTCTTTTTCTAATCAGGCCAAACTGAAAATAAGTTTTCTCTTCTATGAACTGGAAGACTTGATGAACTGCTAGGATGTTTGGTGCAAAGCCAGTCTAGTATCTTACTCTGGACCCATTATTGCTTCTATATCATATTGTAAGCATCCCGTTTGAAGAGTTGGCTTGCAAAGGTTTTTGTCCATGTAGTTTTTGATTCATGCAGTGCTGAGTGTAGCACATGTTAAATAAATGATTTTTCTAAGATATGCTTTGCTAACTTTTACAGGATTTGCTTAGGCAAAAATGTTCACACCCTTTCCATTAGTTAAGCTTAACTAAAAACTTCTGCTAAATACATACTGCACAGACTATGCAACACCATATTCTCCCACTGCTTCAATATAAACTCTTAAAATGCTCCCAACAGCTCATTGGTTAGCCATTTTTACTTTTAAGACCCATAGAGAGATCAGAGAGACAAATTTTACTGCCGGATATATGTTTTAGTAGTTACTACAGTCATTAGTCACGAAAAATAATACTTTGTCTGTACCAGATAGGATATAGACTTGGAAGGTTAGATCACACGAATTCTGACGAGGCATTCCTTTAGTGAGTAAAGAACGACTGTTTTTACTGGCTAACCAGAGGTTTAATTGTCAAAAAAATTATTAGCGTTCATTGGTGCCATGATTCTCTGTACCTGAGTTCCTAAAATGCCAAGGTATCTGTTCAAATCACTGATAAAAAAATTCATCATCCATATATTTTGTCACCTAACCAATAAGACTATAGTTTTAACTAACTTTAAAGTCAAAAACTTCTAGTTTGCCACTCTTTCACTTTGTTAAGTTTTACTAAGTTTCTGTCCTTAGTCTTAGTGCTTTTAGGAGTGAATGAGAAAATGTTGACTGTTTTTCTGTAAAAGCAGGGAGTATTTTAAAAATCAGAAGAAATATATAACAACATTTTTGTAATATAATATTAGAATTTCCTATTTTTGTCTACTGCAGATAAATTCTTTAAAACTGTGAGAAACAAAATCATTTTCAAGAATTCTGTGTCATATCTAAGCAAAGTTCATTATTATAGTGGATAAAATATTATTCATCTATCAGTTTTTAAAATGTCATAAAGGAAGAGTGGCAGCTTTTCATGTTGGCCCCACAAATAATATTTGCATGCCAAGTGATGATTTCAACAAATGAATCATTAAAAGAGAACACATCAAAATATGTCTTGGAAACATTCCAGGGACAGAAGCCAACCAAATGTCCTGTTGGGGGGAAAAATATCAAAATCCAGATTCATGCATTCCCTCCAAATGAAATCTATGCAGCATCTGTGATTAACTGGTGTTTAAGTACATAAAAAAAAGTGATGCAGCTTAAAAGGCAATAGTCTCACCACAAGAGAGTATATAAATGTTATGGGATAGAACTAGTAACTTCCTATCATCTGTTATTTCTAAGATATTGTCAATTTTGCATAGATTTTAATGAATTTAAAATATTTCAAGGCTTCAATGAGCTGACCTACACAGGTTTCTCAATTACATTTTTGAGAATCTTAATTTTAAAAATGAGTTCAAATCAAACACCTTCATAAGATGGGAGGAGCCAGTTTGCAATGGGATATTATCTATACAATGGGAAGAAGAGAGATTTTAAAAAATTTCCTGACAGAGTAATCTAGGAAACTTGTCAGAGAGATTCCAGATACTCATTAATATTCCTATGAGTACTCAGGAAATATTCAGCAATGTTGCAACTACTTAAATCCAATAGTCATTTAATGTGGAACTGAAGCCGGGCGCGGTGGCTCAAGCCTGTAATCCTAGCACTTTGGGAGGCCGAGGCGGGTGGATCACGAGGTCAAGAGATTGAGACCATCCTGGTCAACATAGTGAAACCCCGTCTCTACTAAAAATACAAAAAATTAGCTGGGCATGGTGGCGCGTGCCTGTAATCCCAGCTAGTCAGGAGGCTGAGGCAGGAGAATTGCCTGAACCCAGGAGGCGGAGGTTGCAGTGAGCCGAGATCGCGCCATTGCAGTCCAGCCTGGGTAACAAGAGTGAAACTCCGTCTCAAAAAAAAAAAAAAAAAAAAAAAAAAAATGTGGAACTGAAATGGCAAGGCATCTTAATTGGATACTCACTTTATGGAAATATATTCAATGTTAAATAATCATTCCTAAAATAGCAAACAAAATAGCTAACTTGGAAAACAAACAGTGACACTTTGGTCATAACAATCTTCAAAAATATTTCAGGAAACCCCATGTTCTTTTGAACAGCAAATGGTATTTGAACAGTGTCCCAAGTAGACTTTAAAATTTGTCTCTCTTGATTTCCAAGTTCCCACAAATATTAGTGGCATTATTTAACAAACTGAAACTTAAGCTACAAGTGAAAGAGTGAAATTAGAGAGCCCAACTTGTTTCCTGTACATTTCCTTGCATGAAAATCCCTGTAGAATTATTTGCATGAAACGCCACAGTAGTCAAAGAGAAATGGGCAAAAACACCATATTAGCTCCTGCAAATTTTAGCTTGTAAATCCAGAACTAGCAGATTTTTGAAACAATTTTTCTATGAACTCCTTAACTTCCACCAAAGTTTCCTAAATGTTTAGCTGGATGCTTGGCTTTCAAAAATTAATCAACTCAAAATAAACTTAATTATTACTTAATAGTTGAAGAAGATCCTCATTTTTACTGGATATGCAAGAATACTGTCTTCTTAAATTGATAAAAAGCTATTCTAGGGCTCCATTTTCTTATGACGAGAATAGAAAAGAATATAGGATTTCCTGAAATATTTTTGATGTAATAATTTTAATAGAATATGTGCTTGATTTAGGTAATATGCTTACATTTTTTGGTTTTGTTATACTTGAAATTCTTTTTCTAAAAAAGTTTATTGTTACAAATATTTGTACATATTTATAAGGTACATGTAATATATTATTACATGCATAGTGTGTGTAATGATCAATTCAGGCTGTTTAAGGTATCCATCATTTAGAGGAATTATTTCTATATGTTGAAAACATTTCAAGTCCTAATTTCTAGCTATTTTGAGCTACAAATTTTTATTAACTACAGTCACTCTAATTTGTTACTGAATATTAGAACTTATTCCTTCTTTCTAACTGTATATTTGTACCCATTAACCAATCTTTTTTCATGTCCCTCCACTACTTGACATGCGCACACCGTTCTCAACCTCTGGTATTATTCTACTCTCTGTTTCTGTAACATCAACTATTCCATCTCACATATATAAGTGAGGATAGATAATATTGTCGTTCTGTGCCTGGCTTCTTACACTTAACATAATGAAATCCAGTTCTATTCAAATTGTTGCAAATGGCAGGATTTCGTTATTTTTTGGCCAAGTATTATTCTATTGTGAACATTAACCATATTTTCTTTCTTCATTTATCTGTTGATGGACACTTAGGTTTGATTCCATTTTTTTGCTATTTGAACAGTGCTGCAATAAACATGGGGGTAAAGGTAGCCCTTGGATATACTAATTTCTTTTTCTTTATATAAATACCCAGGAGTGGGATTACAAAACCTTATGGTAGTTCTACTTTTAGTTTTTTGAAAAAGTCCATACTATTTTCCATAATGGCTGTACTAATTTACATTCCTACCAACAGTATGTAAGTTTCCTTTTCTCTACATCCTTGCAAGCATGAATGACTTTTTAACAATAACTTATATACTTTTTTGTCTTTCTAATAATCACTCATAATGTTTACTTAGAGAAACTGAAAAAGTGTAGATATTTTCACTGCACATAAAAACAATATTCAGTCTATTTTTTTCTACAATAAAACTTACAATGGATTAAGGCCCTCAATCCCTATTCCAAATAGTTAAAATGGAATATGATATTCGCCACTGGGAACCCTTGACAAGTAGTGAGATAGTAAGGTTTGGGCATTTTAATAAGAGCTAGTATATCATCAAACATTTCAGAAGGAAATAATCAATTTGCTAAGCAATTTTGCTAGGAGCTTGTAAAATGCCAATATAAAGTGTCCGTTCACAATTCTCTAAGAGATTTCACAGAGAAGACAAATTTGATTTAAACTGAGATACAATTTTCTTATTAAATCTAAATATTTAATTAAAACTTAGTCAGTTAATGCATATAAAGAGACAAGTTGACTTAGAGTTAAGTTCTGAGTGGTGACCTGTTACGCACCCTAAATACTCCAAGACCCAGTGACTAAGTTTCTGTTAGATGCCAATAATTTCGGCATGTTTTTCTCTTTTTCCATTTTAACTGCCTATCTTCTGCCTGTTTTACTCTGCTGTTACATACAATGAGAAAGATTTTGGTAGAAGCATTAAAGCACAACATATATTTGAATAGGTTGACACTCCTCTTTTCATTCTAAAAATAAAAAATAAGGTTTTGATGAATAATAAGAGCTATGTATACATAATCTTCATATTTTGATGGGCTTAGTCTGCCAGAAGTGTAGGTAAATATTGGAAGTAATCTCTTAGAAGGAAGAAATTAAAAGTTCATGCAACTAGAACCATCTTTTGCTAACATACCAAAGGACATGAAGCAAAAATTTTAATTTCAGGTTATCACAAAATTCAGAGTTATTTAAAAACAGGGTAACCTTATCATAGCACACAAAGGTCACATGTTCTAGAATATTTGATAAAATTCCTTTTACTCAAAAAATCACATTTAAAAAAACGCATGCCAACATGACAAGAAGTATTAAGCTGTTAATGTTTGAAATGAAGATAGGTACAACCTTTTTTCAATTTCTAATTTTTATAACTTTTATTTTGGGTTCAGGGGTACATAAACAGGTTTGTTATATAAATAAACTCATGTCACAGGGGTCTGTTGTCCAGATTATTTCATCACCCAGGTACTAAGCCTAGTACCCAATAGTTATTTTTTATGATTCTCCTTTAATTAGAGAAAGAGGAAATAAACCTTTGACTCTGCATACTCTGATCACAATGAATTGTTAATCATGTTACTTTAAATATTTCCTTTTATTTAAACTGTAGTTTGTTTACTTCATTCCACTGCTTAAAAACTATTCTGGGATCTGCTTCTAGAAAAAAGAAAAAATGAAGTAACATCTCTCCCACAATTAGAATGAAGAACTCTGGGCTAAAATATATATTAGAAGACTCGATCAGAACTATCAGAACTTGAGATACAACTTGGTGATGAGTTCACTGTGATTTGTTTGGGAGTCTGGGGATTTTGTTATTTTTGTAGTTGTTGTTCATTTATTCTACTTTCTGTATAATCTGGCCCAAGGGCTAAAGCAGCTCAAAATGCGTAACTGACAATGAGTACAGACAGAAAAAGCCCTAAGAGCCTGCTGTGTCTGGTCAGAGGCCCAGGAAAAGGAGTAGGGGAGCCATGAAACAGGTTTTGTCCTCCCTACTTGAGATGAGTGCCAGCCTTTGTTGGCAGGACCCACCCCTTCTCTACAGAGCTGTAGGAAATTGTTAACTCTCCACACCTTATACCAAGTAAATGTCAGCAATGAAGGTGTTCCCCTTCCCTTTTCCACACAAGCTGTATAACATATCCTGCAGGATGGAGCCCTGGGTACTCTCCTACCCTATAAGAGAACACAGAAAGGACCAATGCCACTTGCTCTCTGCATCAGCAGCTATGCTGTTCCTGAGAGTGTCTCTCTGTTGACTTACCCTGCCATGTGCTAGGTGACTTCCAGCAAAGAGACAAAACCTCTTACTCTCCCCAGAGACTCTGCTCCTGTAGACTTTGCTGGAATAATCCTAGTAACTGCGGGGAGAAAAAGCCCTGACTCCCTACCCATAACAACAGCAAAAGAGTGTTTTATGAACCAAAAAGGGAAGAGGGACCTCTGGTTTTAGTACCACATGTAAGAAGCTTAGAATTCACCACTGCATTCTAACAAGCAGAAAGTTAAACAAACTGTGGGGGTCGGGGGGGACGGTGGGAAACAGTTCTTAGATTTGTCAGAGAGTAAGTTAACATGGAAAACCACTGACCCCAAAACTGGAGAGACAGACAAGTAAATATAGGAAAACACAATTTATTGGAGCAGAAACATCTACAGGAACAAGTGCCAAGGTTGGAAAACCTGAGCTTTATGACAAAACACTGTGTTCCTCTTTATAGGGTCTACCCTTAAAAAAAAAAAAACTATTCTACAATAGAACCTAACTGCTACAGTTTTCTCAGAGCCTAATTGACATAGGAGAAACAAAAAATCCAATTCCTGCCCCCTTTACTCATCCTATTTTAACCAAGAGGGAAAAATATCTACAGAAAACTGATGAAGTTCACAGTCTAGGGATACATGTTCATGAAAAAAACTGAGATTTAATCATAGGACTACAGAATACTTTTCCTCTCCCCACATGTTACCACTACACCGATAAAATCCTATATACTGAAGTTCATTTTACATGGTACATTATCTCAGTATTCAACAAACTATTACAAGACTCACTAAAAGACAAAAAAAAAAAAAAAAAATCCGAAACAACTAACCACACACACACACACACACACACACGCAGAGTTTGAAAAGACTGAATAAGCATTAAAAACAGTTTCAGAGAGAGATCCAAGATGGCTGATCACTAGCAGCTCGGGATTGTAGCTCCCACTGAAAACGCAAAGAACGAGAGGACGCCACACCTTCACATGAATTCTTGTTGCTCACGCACCAGGAGATTCCCAGCGGAGGAGCCCCACGGGTCGCCAGCGCGACTCTTGTGACCGGCGAGGCGGTTTTGCCGGCGCCTCGGATCGTCGGTTCTTGGTGCAGAGTCAGAAAGGCACCATCAATCTTAACGCCGGCGCAGTGGGTTGCTCAGATTTCGGCGCTGAGAATCAATAAGTTGGACGTCCACTCAGAAACCCAATTACAAAGACGGTAATTATAAAGACCACAGATGGATAAATCTACAACAAAGGGAAGAAAACAGCCAAGGAAGGCTGAGAATGCCCAAGATCAGAGCTCCTCTCTCTCAGCAGGGGATCCCAGTTCCTCATCAGCAATGAAACAAGGCTTGAGGGAGAACGAGTGTGTTCCAATTACAGAAGCAGGCTTCAAAACGTGGATAATAAGAAACTCCTGTGAATTAAAAAAACTTGTGCTAACACAATCTAAAGAAACTAAGAACTTTGAAAAAAGGTTTGACGAAATTTCAACAAGAATACAAAATTTAGAGAGGAAAATAAGTGAATTGATGGAACTGAAAAACACAATACGAGAACTACGTGAAGTATGCACAAGTTTTAACAGCCGAATTGATCAAGCAGAAGAAAGGATATCAGAGGTTGAAGACCAACTCAATGAAATAAAACAAGAAGACAAGATTAGAGAAAAAAGGATAAAAAGGAATGAGCAAAGTCTCCAAGAAATATGGGACTATGTGAAAAGACCTAATCTACGCTTGATAGGTGTACCTGAATGTGACGAAGAGAATGAATCCAAGCTGGAAAATATGTTTCAGGATATTACTAAGGAAAATTTTCCCAACTTAGTAAGGCAGGATAATATTCAGCTCCAGGTAATACAGAGAACACCACAAAGATATTCCTCAAGAAGAGCAACTCCAAGGCACATAATCGTCAGATTCACCAGGGTTGAAATGAAGGAGAAAATACTAAGGGCAGCCAGAGAGAAAGGTCAGGTTACCCACAAAGGGAAGCCTATCAGACTCACAGCAGATCTCTCAGCAGAAACCCTACAAGCCAGAAGAGAGTGGGGACCAATATTCAACATCCTTAAAGAAAAGAACTTTCAACCAAGAATTTCACATCCAGCCAAACTAAGCTTCATAAGTGAAGGAAAAATAAAGTTTTTTGTGAACAAGCAAGCACTCGGAGAATTCATCACCACCAGGTCTGCTTTACAAGAGCTTCTGAAAGAACCACTACACATAGAAAGGAACAAACAGTATCAGCCTTTCTAAAAAATACCAAAAAGTAAAAAACATCAATATAATGAAGAATTTACATCAACTAATGGGCAAAATAGCCAGCTAATATTAAATGATAGTATTAAACTCACATATATCATTATTAATTCTAAATTTAAATTGACTAAATTCCTCAATTCAAAGACAGGCAATTTGGACAAAAAACTAAAACTGTTTGCTGCATCCAGACCCATCTCACATTCAAGGATACACAAAGACTCGAAACAAAGGCTGGAGAGAGACTTACCAACCAACCAGAGAGCAAAAATAAATAAATAAAAAGCAGAAGTTACCATTTTTGCCTCTGATAAAATAGTATTTAAAGCAACAAAGATCAAAAGAAGCAAAGAAGGACATTATATAATGATAAAAGAATCAATGCAACAACAAGAAGAGTTAAAGGTCCTAAATATACACGCACCCAATACAGGAATACCCAGACATACAAGACTTATAAAGAGACTTAGACTCCCACACAATAATAGTGGGAGACTTCAACATTAATATTAGACAGATCAATGAGACAGAAAATTAACAAAGATATCCAGGACTTGAACTCAGATCTGGAACAAGTAAACGTAATTAACATTTATAGAACTCTCCACTTTACACAAAATATACACTCTTATCAGTACCATATCATATCAACTTAGAAGTTTAAACGAAATGTTGGTTGGCTCCTTGTTTGTTACTCTCTTCCCTCATTTTCTTTCATGTCTCCATTATTAAGGACAGTTATAGGCATGCCCATATTTAGACTGCATTCTAGCCCGGGCAGCAAAGCAATACCCCCATTCTCTCTCCCTCTTCCTCTTTCTCTTTCTTCCTCTTCTTTATTCTTTTTCTTATTATTCTTAAAAAAAAAAAAACAGTTTCATATGGCAGGAATATTGAAATTACCTGACCACGATCTTTTTAAAAACTATAATATGTTAAGGGCTTTACTGGAAAAAAGTAAACAACTTGCAATAATAGATGATTAATGTAAGCTAAGCAGAGAGATTGAAATTCTAAGAAAAGTATTTGTAAAATGCTAGAAATAAATATTACTGTATCAAAAATAAAGAATGTCTTTGATGGGCTTATTAGTAAACTAGACATGGCTGAAGGAAGAAACTTGGAGCTTGAGGCTATATCAGTAGAAACCTCCAAAACCAAGAATCAAAGAGAAAAAAAGATGGGGAAAAAATCACCAAACAGAACAAAATACCCAAGAACACCAGAGCAAGTACAAAAGCTGTAACAAACACATAATAGCAGTAACAAGAAGAAATAGAAGCAGCATACGAAGAAATAATGACTGAGAATGTCCCGCAAATTAACGCTGAAACAAAATAAATCTAAGAATTGCAGAAAACATCAAGACAGACAAATACTAAAAGAAAAAAATAATCCTACATGTAGGGCATATCATATTCAAATTTCAAACATTCTAAGATAAAGAAAAAAATTTCTACAGAAAGCCAGAGTGGAGTCAGAAACAACTTAACCATAGAGAAGATAAGAATCACATGTGACTTCTCTAGGAACCACATAAACAAGAAGAGAGTGGAGTGAAATATTTAAAGTATCAAGAGGGAAAAAAATACCATTAATTCTACAATTACAGAACTCCAGATTGCTATACTGCAGAAAATTATTCTTCAAAAATTAAGGAGAAGACTTTTTCATACAAACAAACATTGAGGAAATGTGTTGCAAGCATACCTGCTTTGCAAGAAATGTTAAGTTATTCAGACACAAGGAAAATAATATAAGTCAGAAACTTGTATAAAAATAAAGGAAGCACATCAGAAATGAATAAACAAAAGTAAAATAAAAAACTTTTTCTTGTTCTCAATTTACCTCACAGATAAATTTGTTAAAAATAATATTAGCAACAATGTGTGCATATGCACATACATACATGTTTATGTATAAGCAAGTGAATGACAGCAGTGATGCAAGGGCCAGACTGTATAAATTAGAAATATTTTGTTATTATAAGGTATTTGCTCTGCCTATGAAGTAATATAGTATTATCTGAGTCTGGACTTGGTTAGTTGTAAACATATATTGCATATACTAAGGCAACCACTAAAACAAGTTTTAAAAAACATATTTAATATATTAAGAAAGGAGAGCAAATGACGTAATATAAAATGTTCAATTATAACCACCAAATGCAGATAGAGGAGGACAGAAATAGAAACAAAGAGTAAGGGCAACAAACAGAAAACAGTAACAAATATGGTAAATATTAATTCAGTTATATTAATGATCACTTGATATCAATGATCTAAATATACCAATTAAAAGGCAGATTATCAGAGAATGGATCAAAAAGCAAGCCTCAATTGTATGTTTTCTGAAAGATACTCATTTTAAATACAAAAACACATATAGATTAAAAGTAAAGGGAAAGAGAAAGTTATGCCATGCTTATTTTATAAGCAGGAGTAGCTATGATAATTTCAAGCACAGCAAACTTCAGAGCAAGAAAATTTGTCAAGGATAAAGAAGAGCATTACATAATAAAGAGGTCAATAACCCAAAAAGGCATGATAATTCTGAGAGCATCAAAGTATATCGGGCAAAAAACGGATAGAATTGGAAGGAAAAATAGATGAATCAAATATTATACTTTCAGACTCTGATGCCCCTCTGTTCAAAATTGACAGATCTACTGGGCACACAGTAAAGACATACTTGAGTTCAACAGTATCATCAATCAACTGAACACAACTGACTTCAATAGACCGTTTCATTCAACAACTAAGAAGAATAACAAAAAAGTCCGCATTCAAATAACACTTCATAGACAGAGCAAGTACCTTACAACAAAACATCCCTCATTCCTGCCTTCTAGCCCTTGCGTCACTGCTGTCATTTATTTTGCTTATACTGTCTCCTCTCACAACTAAATTTTCAGTACCATACTGGCTACTGCAACAAGACAAGAAAGACAACATCATACTAGCTGGTGTAATAAGACAAGAAAGTAATATAAAAGGTATACAGATTGAGAAAGAAGATATCAAACTGTATTTGTTCACAAACAATATGATCATATATGCAGAATATCCAAACAGACAAAAGCTTTGAAAACTAAATTGACAGTGAAACCACAATCCACAGACAGTGGGTAAGGCTATGTAGTCTGATCCTAACTTGGCTACTAACTAAAATAAATAGCCACAAGAACAAAAATCCTGAGGGTTTAAATAGGATCCAGACACTCATGTTGTAGGATGAATCTGGAAACCATCATTCTCAGCAAACTGACACAAGAAGAGAAAATCAAACACTGCATGTTCTCACTCATAGGTGGGTGTTGAAAAATGAGAACACAGGGACACAGAGAGGGGAGCATCACACACTGGGATCTGTTGGGGGGTGCCAAGGGAGGGACAGTGGGGATGTGGGGAGGTTGGGGAGGGATAACAAGGGGGAAAATGCCAGATGTAGGTGACGGGGGGATGGAGGCAGCAAACCACGTTGTTATGTGTGTACCTAGGCAACAATCCTGCATGATCTGCACATATACCCCAGAACCTAAAGTACAATTTAAAAAAATAATACCTGGGATAAGATCTAAAGTAAACATAACAGTTATGAGAAAAATCTAAATATCTTTTTTAAGAAAATGACAATCCCTAGATACTAAACCCAAGATTATCCAAATATTACAATCATCAAAAATTTTAACTTAGCTATTTCAACTATGGAGAAATAAAACTCTAGATTTCTCAGTGCTCCTATAAAAAGCCCTAGCTTACTGAGTCTCTTCAAACATCAGAAGAGTTAGATCTACAGTCATTTGCCTAATGAATTGCTCAGATCTTAAACGATAATAAAACTTTAATTTACCTGTCAAAGCCAAATGTGTATAATCCAGACTAAAATAAACTCCAAAGGAGCTGGGGAGACTAGCTTACTATCTTCTTAGGTATTTACTTGCTAGAAAAGATTAATTCCCAGGAGTTGGAAACATTTCCAGATTGTAAAAATGGAGACACACAGAGCTACCTATCTCCTGAGGGTATTTTACTTACATATTAAATAATTAGAGTTTTAATAAAAGACATTATGTCTTTAAGAAGATCCTTTAGGAAGAATGGCTGCCTCCCTCCCTTTTATAAGTATAGAATAATCATTTTTTTTAACCTTCATTTATGGAGAATCTGGCTACTCATATAGGAAAAGTTGCCATTGGGTCATAATAAGACCTAGGGTAAGGGGGAAATGACACTCTTATCAAAAAGTCTGTCTTTGACCCAGAACACCTCATTTTCACATTCAGGATAAAATTAACAAAGATGAATATTAAAAACCAAATAATAACCATGGCCCAAGAAGAATGGGCAAAAACTCTTGGCATGAATGGAATCATAGACGTTCTCAGCAAGTCAATAAAAGCTACAAAAAAAGAACCAAAAGAACTTAAAAGAGAAAAGAGGGGAGAATGAAATGAGAGAATGAAAAAGCGAATAATCGAAAATAATAAACTGGTAGACAGATATATAACTATATCAATAATTAAATGCAAATCATCTGAAAACACTAGTTAAATGATGGAGATTATCAGACTGGATAAAAATAAAAACAAATATATGCTGTCCATATTATCTAAGTCGATGCTGTCTACAAGAAACCCAAATGAAACATAACACAGATTAAAAATGAAAAAGTGGAAACAGGTCAATAATTCAAATATGATTCAAAAAGGAGAAGGCCTATATGATTATCACAAACAGGAGATTTCAGAATAAGGAAAATTACTATTGATTAAACCAATCAATTTATAAAAACAGTAATTCATTTCAATCACATAAAGTTTGTCCCAGGAATGGAAGACTGGTTCAATAGCTGAAAATTATTTAATGTAATTCATATAGCAGGGTTAAAAAGATGTTTCTATCAATAAAGGCAGAAAAAGCATTTGATAAAATTCAAATTTCATTCATAATTAAAAATAACACTTCAGCAAATTAGAAAGAGAAAACAATCTATTCAGTTTGATAAAGTGCATATTTACAGAAATGCCTACAATTTGCACCATTCTTGCATTTACCCTGAGATCAGGAATAAGACAAGGGATTCCGCTCTTACCAGTCTTATTCAACATCAATACCTGAAGTTCTAGCCAGTTCCAAAAGGCAAGAAAAAGACATAACAAGCATTCAGATTGGAAAGAAAGTAATACAACTGTTTTTATTCACACATAATTGTTTACACAGTCTCAACAAGTCTACCAAAAATACTGCTAGAGCCAGCAAGCAAATTAAACAAGATTACAGGTTACATATCAGTCTACGAAAACGTCAGTAGTATTTCTATCCACTAGTAATGAAAAATTTGAAACCAAAGTTCTAAAAAATACTATTTACAATAGCTAAAAAAATTAAATACTTAGGTATAAACATAGAAAAACTTGTTCAGAATCTATATACTAAAAAGTACAAAGTATTAAGAGAACATACCAAAGAAGTCCTGAAGAAAGAAACATACAAAACTTGTGGATTGAACTCACTAAGTTTGAAATAGCAATTTTTCTCCAATCCATATATGGTTTTAACACAATCTCAATCAATATTTATGTACAGGTTCATTGTAGCTATAGAAAACCTTATTCTAATATATACATGGAATACATAAAGGAACTAGTAAAGCTTCAATAAGAGTGAAAAAGAAGAGCAGATGCAGAGGACTCACATTATTCAACTCTAAGACATGCTACAAAGCTACAGTGTCAAGACAGTACAGTATTGGTATAATATAAACATATAGATCAATGAAATAGACAAGATATTCTAGAAATAGATTCACTCCAATATTATCACCTGATTTTTGACAAAGATGCAAAGGCAATTCAATGGAGAAAGGGCAGTGTTTTCAACGAATGATGCTAGAACAACTGGCATCCACTAAAAAATTATTCATCAACCTACACTTGCACTATATTTAAAAAATTAACTCAAATTTAAATTTAAATAATCTAAATATAAAACTGTAAAATATAAAACTATAAAACTTGTAGATGAAGAGAGAAAATCTTTGTGACAGTCAGGAGTTTTTATATACAATACCAATATCATAATCAGTAAAATAATAACATGATAAATTAGACTTCATCAAAATGAAAACTTATTTTTCTCTTTTATGGGCACTTTTAACAAAATAAAAAGATCAGCCAGAAACTAGAAAAAAAAATTGCAAACTGCATATCAGATTAAAAAAACTTGTATTCGGAATAAAGAACTTACAAAACTGAACAATAAAGAAAACCAATTAAAAAAGAAAATGAGCTGAAGATTTTAACAGATATCTCATCAAAAAAGATTTATGGATGGCAAATAAGCTTGTGAAAAGATGCTCAATATCATTAGTTATTATGGAAATGCAAATCAAATGCACAATGAGATACTATTACACACCCAGTAGAATGGTTTAATAAAGAGTAATGACACTACCAAGTTCTAGAAAGAATGGGAAAAAGTATGAACCCTTAAATACTACTGGTGGCTATGTAAAATATCACAGTCACATGGGAAAACACTTTGGTGGTTTCTCATAACCTTAAACATACACATAACATATAAGCCAGAAAACCCATTACAGGTATTTATCCAAGAGAAATAAAAATATTTTTTATACAAACACCTGTATTTGAATGTGTATAAGAGCCCTATTTATAATTGCTATAAACTAGAAATAACCCATATGTCCTTTAATGGATGAATGAATACATGAACTTGTTAGTAAACCTACATAGTGAAATTCTATACAGCAATACAAAAAGGCAAATTCTTAATAAATGCAACAACTTGAAAGGAACTAAAATGTATTTTCCTAAATTAAGTAACTCAGTCTCAAAGTTTACAGTACTGTATAATCTACTTATATAAAATTGGAGGAAGGCTAAAACATAGAAATGGAGAAAAAACAAGGGTTACCAGAGTCAGAATACAAAGGTGACATTATGAGGGAATTCTTTGACAGTGTTGAAATTGTTTTGTACCCTTTCTCTGGTGATGGTTACAAGGAACTGGGTAAGTATAAAAACTCATGGTACTGTATGACAATAAAGTAGATTTTACTCCATAGGAGTACGTTTTTAAAACATTTTTTTAAAAACCTGTTCTGGAGGCTTTATGTGACTTACACTGGAAGAAAATTCTCAGGATTTAAGAGTACAATAAAATGTTTAAATCCCACACCACTTAAAGACCGTATGCAAACCTGATGATTAAACACGAGTAAATCAAGAAGCTAGAGGCATTCAAGTAGCAAGTATTAAGCAGCAAAGGTACACAGGCTCTTCCTTAAAGAAACAGATATATGTAAGTGTTTAAAACTCTTCACTACCACCCAGGGATGGCACAGTGTAGAAAATATGAAAATCTAAAAGAGAGAATGTGTATTCAGTGAGAGAGATACAAGAGTAACCTAGCCTCTGCTGCAAATGAAGGGTGTGGTAATTTTCCAAGTGAAATAACCTCAATATTGTCTTCAGTGCAGCTCTGTGTCTAAACACTACTTGGAATAGAATACCAATATTCATCAATACCTCTTCGATGGCACCTGCAGAAATTCTGTGACCTGCAACATTTATTACATCATCCATGCGAGACATAACATACACATAGCCTTCTTCATCCATGTAACCAGCATCCATAGTATCATAATATCCCTGAAAACAAGAATAAATAATGTTTGATTAGCATGTACTATTAAATAATGTAATGATTTTAAACTTGGTAAAATATACAGTGTAATGAAATGGATCTGCTGTGAACATTTGCCTTTTTTCATAATCAGACTAGGAAATTAAACTACTTGTTATCTGGGAAGTGTACTAGAATCTCTTTCCTTCTCTAATAGCCAAGAATAAGTTAAAGTGGTTTTAGAGATGTTTAAGTGTTTGAATATAGAATGGTAAAGTTTATGATCCCGATTTCTTTTTTTAATGGAGAAGTAATAGCTCAATACTAATTCTAATATACTTTGGTATTACAAAGTAATTCTTTGATATAGTTCTTAATTGTATTAATTTTTAAAAGTATTAAAGCTCCTAATGAATAATTTCACAATATAGCACTAGTTTATTAATATGGGTTAAGATCAGACTCAAGTTTCAGTGAAATTTAATAGTGAGCATGAAATTTAATTTTTAGTCACTCAAAGTAGAACATTTTTGCTGGTCTAGAAATCACAGTAGAATAAGAATAATGATGAATAAGAAGTAGAAAAAAAATATTTTTCCTAATGCTTCTTAGTTATTTTGAACCTATGTTTATGAGCATGGACTTTAGTGCAAATCCTGGAAAGCCACTATTGTATTTCTTAGACTTTCTTAGACTCAGTATTCTGATCCATTAAAAGGAATAATGAGCTCTGCCTTATAAGGCTTCTGTGAAACATACATGAAACAGCACATAAAAATGAAGACAGACTTGGACACATCATGAGCTCTCAATAATTTTACTGCAATTAATACTTTTATTAATATTAGATAGATAATCTAGAGTAGCAGTTAAGGGCATGAACTCTCAAGCCCAACTATTCTGGTTCAAGTCTCAGTTCTGTAGCTTCTCACCTATGTGAATTCAGGGGAAGTTACCCAACCCTTCTGTGCTGCTGTTATTAATTTCTCAAATAAGAGGTTTGAGATCAGGTAAACAGAGAACGGAGTCATTTCATATAGTTTAGCCATAAACAGGGGCTTTGAGGGAGCTTTTAGTGTTAAAGGTGATCATGTTAAAATCACATGCACATATCATTTGCCATTGTCAGGCTACAATCAATCATGTCACCACCTGCTCTCTGACGATTTAACTGTTTCCCTGTCAGGCAGATAGACTGAGCTTACTAGAGTTAACTATACTGACAAATTATCCCTGCCACACTCTATCAGGGGATGTTTAATCTTGGCTATCGAGGTAATTCAATGTTGCCATTTTTTTCTAAAGAAAGCTATTTTAATTCTTGTCATTTGTCCAGTTGATTAGGTTATCTGTCCTTCACTAACAAATAATAAAGATAAAATGCCAAATACTTTGGCAAACTTTTTTAGTAAAATTCTGAATGATCGGAATTTTTTAAGATTAATAAGTAAGTATGAAATTTAATTTTTAGTCACTCAAAATAGAACATTTTTGCTGGTCTAGAAATCAGAGAACGAGAATAATGGAGAAAAATAAGTAGAAAAAAATATTATTTTTCCCCTAATGCTTCTGAGTTATTTTGATACCTAAGTTTATGAGCATGGACTTTAGTACAATTCCTGGAAAGCCACCCTTGTGTTTCTTAGATTTTCTGAGACTCCGTATTCTCATCAGAATATCTAACACTGAGCTATTACTCAGTATTCTCATTTTAGTAAAAATCATTCTGAATTTTACTTAGTGAAAAATGAGGACCAGGTGTCCCTGTTGTGGGGGCAGTAGAGGAACAACAGAAAGATGATGTGAGCAGACCCTGATGTGTTTATCATGAAATGCTGTTATAAACATAACACACGTTGCCATGGAGTACAAACTTTCACACAATAACAGAACATCAAACAGGAAGGCACTTTTTGTTATCCAGAACACTGGGTGTGGGGCTTTCAGTACACTGTTTCTGTGCTGTATTTGTATTTTTAAAATGAGATTTTAAAATAAAGAGCTCAGAGAACATTTGATGAATATCAAAAATAGATGAAAAAATGGAAACATGACTTCTGGGCAAGCTAAATGGATTTTGCTCATATAACCGATAAAAGAAGAGGTTAAGGAGTCTTAATCGCATTCTGTAATTCTGATCTGTTGCTCTCTTGCCTGTTGGTAAAGAGGAATCCAGTAGAAGAAACAACATAAAAAGTCCAAAAAACATTTTTATGTAACAAAAACATTCCTGATACTGAGGACTATTAAATTCTAGGAAAAGCTGTTAGGAAAAACGAAGAAACATAGAAGTCCAGAGACTGACAATAAGTGTAAAAGTGTAAAAATGACTTATTTAGATAATTGTAAGTTGGGCATTCTTATCCTTGAGAGCTGGAAACTAGTCCAGATAACCTTTAAAAGTTGCTTTTTGATCTATGATTCTGGGAGCAAGTTTCTTAATTTAATAGGCGAGAATTCAGAAAAGTACATAAGAAGACAAAAAAAGCATATTAAAGTTCTTACGGGAAATTTTTCAAAGTATAAATGCTTGAATGCTTCCTGATTCTTCCAGAGTCCTGAAAAAGCCCCAGGTGGCAATGGCAACCTTACGTAAAAACAGAGACGTTAAAATTATGATGAAAGTGGTGATAAAGACAGGTTGATTAGAACTATTATTTTTCTAGCGTGATGAATAATTACAATTTAAATCCCACATTAAAATATAATTCCTGAATCTGGACAGATCATGTCTAATTGAGGTTTATGTAGCTGATCACTGTACAGCAGAATTGTTGAAGAATGACTTTAGTCTCTGGAAAGTTCACAAAAGGCACAAATATGTGGAATTTAATTATTAGCAATAATCATTGTTTCGATGAAAAGCATAATATTCGCCAAAAAGAACCAAAATGTGTGTCACTGAATTACTTTCTAAGAAAACAATTCTTTCACCATTGAATAGTTATTTCTTTGAAGTACCAAGATGTCATCTTTGCCTGTCTCTTTGTGTAATAGAATATTCTAATTAAGAACCCAGTGTACAAACTTATTTTCATAATCAATGTGCCTCCCTCCTCTGGGAATTCTCTCTTTCTGCTTCCTTTTTTCTTTCCATGATCATCCAGACCCATGTGATTTCTCACTTCTATAAACACACGGAAATCCTTCAGTGTTTAAAATACACAGAACTATGTATCTTTTGTTTCCAGGAAACTTCCTCCTTATACTTCTTTCATTTACAGTGTCAAACAGTTTTGCTTATGGCAAGGGCTTAACCTCAGATTTATTTGTTTATATATGTATGTATGTATGTATGTATGTACATATGTATGTATCTATGTTTACATAAATGAAATTCTCATATTTGTTCCTTGGAGGAAGTACCCTTCCTTCCTTCCCTCCCCCCTTCCTTCCCTCCCCCACTCCTTCCCTCCCTCCCTCCCTCTCCCATTCCTTCCCTCCCCGACTCCTTCCCTCCTTCCCTCCTTCCCTCCTTCCTTCCTTCCATAAATAAATGAAGTTCTCACATGTGGTCCTTGTAGGAAGTGCCTGCTAACTAAGACAACCATTCAAATTGCTTTCTGAACACAGAAACCTTCTCGATACTTTAGTTTGGAATTTTCAATACTGTAAAAACTTAGGAGCTTTCAAAATCATATTTACACAATAAAAAAATAAAAAGTACTACATGGAGTTCTAAATGTGTAGTTCTGATGCCAAGAAAATTGAAAATGTAGTAGAGATGGCTACTGTCCACATAAGACAACATCACACACACTCCCCACAGCAGTGTTTTCGAGTTTGACAACACAAAAGAAAGTAGTGTGGCCACGTGGCCACCTCAACATTAGAACTTCATGGCACTGACTTTTATTCTCACATTCTGTCAGGAACAAAATGCTGTTACAAATGGAAGCAGCTACTGATGCCTCCCTGGGCAGCGCAGCAGATATGGCCTATTTCCATAATGTCCAGCCTCCCAGTAGTGAACCTGGGGAGAACTTATTCCTTGCTAGATGCTCTTTATTTAAAATTATTTTAAGACAGAGGAAATATGTTACATCAGCATTTCTGGATTTCATTTTACATAAAATGCACATGTGGGTATTTTGTAAACTGTAAAAGAATCCAAAGAAATGCTGTTGTGTTGTTGCTACTGCTGTTGTTATTATTACTGTTTGCTAAATCTGTATGAAGGCAATAGGCTGAAATCAATAATCACTCCAGGTTCTTTAACTGATCTTACTATGTCAATATTTGCAAATAACCATATAGATAATTTCACTTCATCAGTTTGTTTTGTTAATATTTTACAGAAAAAATATAAAATCAATTTTTAAATACTGAAATATAATATGACTATAACAACTACTAACAATCTATTTAGCAGCACTTTCAGGATGCTGAAGGTGAAGAAGTGAAGAGGACCCTAGGAAAAAGTGGTAAATTGCATGCCAATATGGGCAGCGAAAGATAACATTAGTGAGTGAAGTAAACTGTATGTAAAATAAATAATAAACCTGACAAAGATGCATTCTGCTTGCATATTAAATAAGAGAAATTCTTCAGTTGTTCCCAATAAATATATCACAATATATAGTGTTTTTCTGAATTTCATGGTGCCATTTTTGACATATACCTGGGTATTGGAAATTATTTCTCTACTATACTGAAGAAAAAGAAGAGGTATCTGTGATAATGGCAAACAACACTTCTTATGGATTGTGGGCAATAGAGAGTGGTGGAGTCTGAAGCAAATTACAGTGCACGTGCCAGGTACAATGAGAACAGCTATTTTTTAATTCCACCTGATTGCTGATACACAGGAATGCTGATTCAAATATCTGAACAGCTCATGATGAGATTTATGCATATCAAAAAACATCTATTAAACAGGCATTTTTTCCCATTCTATCTACCCCAAATCAAACATTTTGGTCCACCAGCATCAACTCACTATCTGCTCATAGTAGAGACTCCTGTTAGTAATCCTACCCAAATGCGTTAGTATTTGGTGCTTTGTACATGAGCTGAGTATCCAGGTAGCCTAGTATGAACCTAATTCAGAAGGTTTACACAGGACCAAGAGGATAGCATTTTACAGAAAGAATGTTACAGAGAGAAAGAGAAAATCTCACACTTTCCAGAAGTCAGTTAGCTTTGCAACCTCTATTTTTAAAAGAAGATGCCCTGCTAACCTGTATTTCTTCTTGCTTCTCAAGAAAAATATGGTGCTAGCAATCTGTAGCAAATAGAGTATACTCCTATAATTAATTGATGCCTACAGGATGAAAGCATAGGTAGCCATCTCCCAGAAAAAAATAAGCCTTAAGGACACCAGCTTCCAGAGATGTTGCACCAAACTTTAAATATGTGCACAACATTTTTGAAGAACAAGGAAAATACACATTTTCACACCATCTCCCATTCTTACAAGAAAGATCTGGATAAGTTTATGTATACACCTGTAGAATCTGGAAATTAAGAATAACACAGTACAGGGTGTATGAACACTGAGGACTCTCTGAACTCCCAGAAATTTAACGTAAAACTTGACTGTTTCCTAGGAGGGTTTTTGGCTTTCATTTAGTTATTGGAACGTTGGTAACATTCACCAACCTCTGTTAAATGGAAAGCCTCTGTTAAATTAAAACCTCTGTTCAACAGAAAGCCCAACCTAAAGTGTACTTTAGTGGTAAATATTGGTCACCCTAAGCATACCTGAAAATATCTTTAATCTTAATGATTAAGAATAGAAAATATCAGCATTTCACTTTCTCTTTGGAATTAAAGCCACCCTTATAGAGGGACATCATATGTCTAGTTAGTTTCCCTTGGATTATAGAGGTTATTGCTATTAAATATGACACATGGTGCTGGGAGATAACAGGGAAGAGAATAAGAAAAAGAGTGAGAAACAGGGGAAGAAGTAAAAGAGATAAAATGAGAAGGATGAGGTCCCAGAATAGTGAAAGGACAAAAGTAGGTGCTGGTATCATTCAATTCATCTTGTAGAGGCATCTAACAAAGAATTCAATATATGTAATATGGTGCAGACATTTTGTACAAAAGAACACATGAGAAAAGAGTGAGCTCAAAGAATTTGACATGCAGAAAGTGATCTATGATTTCAATCTTGAATAGGTTCATGAAGCTGAAAAAGGAGTAAGAAAGAAAGACACTTCATGCTGTGTGACCAACATTCCTGAACCCTTCCTTCCCTTCATGTGTTTCTTCTGTTTCTCTGTTTCATTTATTCTTTCCATTCAGTCAGTTAACCAGCAAATAGATAATGATTTCTTAAAATATATAAGGTATAGCAATAAGGGCTTGAAAAAATAAAGTGGATAATGAGCACACAAGTATAAATAGCCTGCTCAATCTAATCAACACTTACTCTGTGTGTGTGTGTGTGTGTGTGTGTGTGTGTGTGTGTGTGTAAACAGTTCTGAAAATTATGAATAGGTGTGATGGTTAAGTCTAAGCATCAATTTAGCTTGCCCAGGGTACCCAGATATTTGGTCAAGCACTTTAGATGTTTCTGTGTAGGTATTTTTTAGATGAAATTAACATTTAAATCAGTAGACTTAGGGTAAATCAGATTATCCTCCATAATGTGAATGAGCTTCATCCAATCAGATGAAGGCCTTAACAGAAAAAAAGTCTGACTTCTCAGGTGGAGGAAGGAATTCTGCCTTCAGATTCAAACTCCAACTTTTCCTGTGTCTTCAGCCTGCTGGCCTGTCCTGCAAATTTTATACTTGCTAGCCTTCACAACTGCATGAGCTAATTCATTGAAACAAATATTTCTCCCTCTCTATGTGTGTGTGTGTGTACACATCCTATTGGTTCTATTTCTTCGGAGAACCCTAACTAGTACAATAGGACATGTTAAAGCCAAGTTGCCAAAGGCTTTTAGAAAACAAAAGATGTAATTGGACCTTTGTTCTAGGAACAATACTGAAGCAGGTGTGATGAACTGGATAACAAGGAGCCACAGTAAGAGGATGAAAATTAAATGTGAGGGATGAAGAAAAGAGAAGAATCAAAGCTGACTCTAAAGTTTCTATTCTAGATTAATAGTGATGCCAACACAAAGAATGTAATGTAGTAAAAGCAGTATTTTCAGGAGAGGTGGCATTTTGGGATTTGTAAAAGTAGATAGGTGACTGAGAATTTGGTTAGATACTGAGTTTTAGCAACCTGTGACATCATAAATGGAGCTATCAAGTAATGTGTTAATAAATACATGTCTGAAATCAGAAGGGAGATGAGCCTGGGTGGATATATTGATATGCTCACCATGTGTAGCTAGATAATTACAGAAATCTTAGAAATTGGTGAGATGATTCAGGGAGAGAGTATAAAAGGGGAAAAAGAACTCTACAGCCAAACACCAATGTTAAAGAATTATCAAAGAAAAAAACTCTACTGAGCCAAAAAAAGGAAAAGAAAAAAAAGAAAAAAAAAATCAGAGCTACATGAGATCCAGGAAAAAGGACTTTCTAAAAAGCCACTGGAATAGAGTTTTAATAATGACCAAATATTAAACAAGGTCAAATGAAGTATAAATTTTGTTTGAAAGTGGATGCAGTGATGGTCATGGAACTCAGTAATTAAGATGTTCTGAGTTTACTCACCATTGTGATTTCACTGGAGTAGGGAAAGCAACAGTTGGAGTGATTAAGGAATAAACAGGAAGTAAGTAGGAGCAGTAAGGTTAGACTATACTTTTTAAAAATTAGGTGACTGGAAGGAGATGTATATGTCAGTGGCTTAATGCACAGAGGCAGGTTGATTTAGGATGCGAAAAATTTGAGCAGAACTAACCAGTGGAAGGAGAGAACAGAGATTTGAACAGTAGAGAAGAAAACACCAGAGGAATTACTCAATTGCCTTATTTATTTATTTATTTATTTATTTATTTATTTATTTTTATTTATGTGTTGATACACACATTCATTTTCTTCCTTCAATCAATATTTGTTATGTGTTTGGTATTCCTCATGCACTGTGCTACACATTAATGAAACAAGATATAAACTATGGTCATAGACATATGGAGATCCTAGTATTTTGTGAGCTGCAAGAAGAAATTTGGTATTTTTAGAATACAGATAGGGAGGATAGTGAATGTCTACCTCCATTAGGTTAATAAAATAATATCTAATGCAATCATTCAAGTGTTCATCAGGCAAACTTTACAGAAGGTGCTTAAACACTGCCCTGCCAGTAGCACTTGGAAGAGAAGTTTTTATCCCTATGCAAGGTGTGAACCAGCTGGAAATAGCATGTGGGTTTGTCCCAAGTTCTTTCTCAGATGCTTTCAGAAAACTACTTCATTATTCACAAGTCTAACTGAGGATCAGGCTAAAAAGCAAGACATGAAATTGAAATTGGTAATTAATAGAATAAAATAAGAATATGCTTTCTGTTCCTCACTAAGATGATGTGGTATGTTAAAAAATCAGATGTGGTAATTTGAATATTGATTGAATATTGAAAAAGATCTCTAAAGAGAGACTCCTAAAGGAAACTATACAATAGTCCTAAAGAAAAGTGGTGGGGGGGAAGGATTCAGAATTGGAAGCATTTGTTTTTATACACACATACATACTGACACACACACAGACACACCACACACATGCATGCACGCACGCGCGCGTGCGCACACACACACACACACACACACAGAGTAGTTCCCCTTTATCTACATGGAATGTGTTCTAAGACTCCCAGTGGGTGCATGAAAGCATGGTAGTACTGATCCCTACATATGGTTTTCCTATGTATACATAGCTATGATAAAGTATAATTTATAAATTAGGCACAGTAAGAGATGAACAGCAACAACTAATATCAAAATAGAGCACTTAGAACAATATGCCAGCATCACTACTATTGCGCTTTAGGGCCACTGTTAAGTAAAATAAAGATAAGTTGTACACATAACTGCAACACCTTGACAGCTGATTTGATCATCAAGAAGGCTACTAAGTGACTAAAGGGCAGTAGCATAGACAACATGGATGCACTGGACAAAGGGCTGAGTCACATCCTGGCAGGACTAAGCGGGACAGTACAAGAATTCATCACCTACTCCTGGTGTGCAATTTAAAACGTGAATTATTTATTTCTGAAATCTTCCATTTAATAATTTTGGACTGTGGTCTACCATAGGTAACTGAAATTGCACAAAGTGAAATTACAGATGATAGGGACTGCTGTGTGTGCATATGTGTGTGTGTGTGTGTGTGTGTATTATGTACATACATATATATATATACACACACACAAACACACATATGCAAACATGTGAGAAGAAAATGTGATCAGTGAATGAAAACATGGAAAAAGAGGCAATAAGACACAGATAGACATTAGGTACATATGAGCTACAGCAGTTTTTTTTGTTTTGTTTTGTTTTGTTTTTTTGCAATATTCCAAATTAACATCTTTCTACTTATTGCTAAGGATTATTACACATGAAGTGAAGGTCTTTTTTCTGGAACAGTGGGTGCACTGGGGCTCCTTTTCTAAAGTTACAGAGAAAGAACTTTTTTTACGTAGTTACAAGAATGTAAAAGTGTGTTGAACTGGCAGAAGGAAGGGAAAGATGCAAAAATACTAAGAAATGAACTAGTTAATACCTATACTCACCCTTCAAATTTGAAAGCAAATGCTACCACCCTTGATACCTTGCCCAACTCTGTCAAGCAGAGTGAAAGAGGGCTTTGGTACAACTCATCCAATTATGAATTGAGAGTTCTCTTAGAGAATTTCCTTTCCTAAAAGACCATTCTGAAGGGGAAAGGTGAGTAACTGAGGCAGCAGTGATACCCATGTGGGAAGAGAAGCATTAGAGGGCTAAGAATCCTTAAACAGCTAGATCAGGAAGAAGGATGTCCGTCACCCTAGAAGGTAACACATTCCTGGCCAATCTGAAATATTAAACTCCTAGATGCCTCCTATTCTAGAAAAAAGATGGTCTATATTCACTGCTCCATTTGGAATTTCCATAGCAGTAGAAATAAATTGAAACTGGTTCCCCAGAGAGATCTGGGTTAAATCCCAACTTTGCACTGTCAGTATTTCCTACGGTGTCCTTAGGATTTTCTTGAGATTTCTACATGAAGTTACTTCTTATCTCCCCAGAAGAGACTGAACATAATTTCTTTCCCTTGGAGCAGACAAAAGACTAGATAATAATGTGAGCTCCAACTGTGCAACTACTAATGTTGCATAATCTCTCATGTCTAGAATGAGGAAGATAATGTCTGTCCATTACCTACCTCGTAGTGTTGTTATAAGGCTAATAAAATATCATACCCCAAACTGTATATGAGATTTAGAAAGGAACAGGATTATAAGTATGTGACATGCTTAGTTATACTCAAAGAACACCTGGATGAAAAGAAAGCTTCCCTGGCTCTTTCCCAAGATGGCAACACAGTGACTGAATCACTCGAAGCTGTAAATGTGTGAACAGATAACGTTAACCATATCTGAAGAATGAGAAATTGGCAGGAACTAAAGTAAAAGCCGCTGGGACAATTCCATACAACTCCCTCACACCCCACCCACTATGGCCTGCAGGGCACAGCACAGGGTGAACAGGCCACATTTCCGATAGCAACAACGGATCTGGTCAGAGAAAAATGTTTGCCCATCAGAGAGAAAGAGCCAGAGACCTACGGCTTTAATAACAGTGAGCCTGTGCTACAGAGAAAGGCAATTGCAGTTACAATTTTCTTTCATGCCCTGCTCTCTGTTGCCTGGAAATTACTGACTCATGGTTTTATTTCTGCACTTTGGAGCTCAGGATGCAATTATAGGAACACCTTCTAAAATTCATGAGTGTTTTGTATTCATAGGAATTCAGATACCATAACTCTCCTACTAAATTAACTGCCTGGAGTAGGTTTCCAAATCAAAAGAATTTTCTAACATTCATGTGGACATGAAGTTCTCTCTTCTACTAGAAAGATAAATTCTGTGAATGAAAGTAATCTAATAAAACACTAAAACTGCAGAATTCCTTTTTATTACGTCCTAAGGCCTACGGTAGTTCAGGAATTGCTAAAATGGCCACCTTCTTCTAGTCAAGGGGTCCCCAGGAGAACAAAGCAGTGATTTTCAGAATGCCATAAAAAAGAATGTAGAAAAATCTAAGTGGGTCAAAAGGTTTTTTTGGTTTTTATTTACTTGTTTGTTTCCACGTATTACTATTTCTAAATGTGAAGCTACACAAATGAGTCATCAGATATGTAACGTGAAATGTTACAGATGTTAAATATAAAATCATCCTACACATACTGCAGACAGCCATTGGGATATGTGAGTAATTTTCAGGTTGATAAGTTAGGGTGGAATGACTGCTGGCAATGTGAGTTTCAAAAGGAAATTATTGCTCTCATAGATAAAATGAGTTCCTGAAAAAAGGTTTCAAAATATGTTCTGTGAAAGAGAGAAATCTTGGTGGTAACCTTTGTTTTCTGATTATTTCTACCTTACCTTACCTTTCTAATACAAAAATATTGATAATATATTCAAGTATCTAGTTTCACTGTTAACCTAAGAGAGGAATCAAATTTTACTGTTTGTCATAACATATTACATGATCAAGTAATTTATAATTAAATATCAGAAACCTGGATCTGTGCAATAAAATTATCTTAGGAATACAGAGGGGAAAAAATTGTGAATTGGTGACTATCTAAACCACAGAATGCTTTAAGGCAATAGTTGTGTTACCTTTAAGTATTTGAAATAACACTAATGGCTATAAGAAAAAATTATAGTTTATGTAGGACACTGCTATATTTCATTATCTCTGAATGGATGGGGTATGAAGTATCCCATAATGAGTGATAAAACCCATGAGGAGTTTAAAACTGTGCTGGCATCAAATACCACCTCTGAAATCTTGCAACAGGTTGTGGAAGACAGAATAGATGACTCACAAAGTTAGGAGGTTATACAAAAATGTATGCTGCTAAAGTGCTTTGAAAAGCTCTCAAAAACCATGTTATTCCCTAAGCAAGCTAAACATCCACCCACAATCATGTTCAAATTACTAATTTCTTTGACAAGCCTCCCTTCTTCTCCTGCTGCTTTTCCTTTGAACAGGTCAAATTTGAACCAGCTCTATGTCAATACAGATTCTGTTTCAGAGAATTGTGAATACAAATGAAATGTTCACTATTTAATTTTTCCATCTTATTGGATGTTTTCATAAAAATGGAAACTTTCAACAAAGTAATATAGTGCTTACATGTTTACTGATAAGAACATGAGAAGAATTATATCATAACTTGTGTTTTCTATTAGCTTTCTATAAAGTTAAAATCTCTCTACCTGAAGAAATATCTTCTTTTTTTAACTACTGCTTTTCATGTAATTTTTCATAGAATTTAAAATATCTTCTTTACAGGAAGCAATCTTATGCTAATCTAAAAATGCCAAGTAATAAGTTCTTTTGATTTCCAATAGAAATAAATAGGAAAGCAAATAACTTTTAAAACCTGATATACAATGTTCTGTATTTATAGTAGCTCAGTGTGGTGAATTCTACTACTAAACTCTATCAGTAAAGATGTCAACATCATGCTAATCAGAGGGACTAAAGCAACTTCTCTATCAATTATTAAAATATCACATATTATAAACCTTTTAACTTAATCAACTTCCATTTCTGCTTCCACTAGCATAACAATTTTAAAGTACATGTCTTGATTTAATTAAAGTAAATTTAAAATTTTTACTTTAAATGGAAGCATTTTGCCTATCAAATGAACAATGATAAAAAAAAATGTTAACAAGAAGATGGGGTATTTGTTAAATCAGGAACTTTATAAGATGCTACTATTTGACCCAGCAATTATACTTTCAGAAATCTCTTGAGTACTATTGCAATTATCAGAAAAGCAGAAAAAGATGATCAAAAAGATGTTCAATATAGTATTATTTATAATTGTAAAAATTCAAAAAATACTAAGAAGACTACAATGGGGATAAAAATTTTGAGAAACAGTAAAAATTAAACATGCTTATGAGACAAGGTTAAGAGAAAACAGGAATACACAGAGATAAATTGATTCACCATCATAAAATGTTTTTCAAAAAGTGGACTGTCAAATCAGAAACAGAAAATCAAATACTACAGGTTCTCTTTCATAAGTGAGAGCTAAATAATGGGTACACATGAACATAAAGATGAAAACAAGAAACTGTGGGGACTCCAAAAGGTGTGAGGAAGGGAGGAAAGGTTTGAAAAACTACCTGTTGGGTACTATTTTCACTATTTGGGTGATGGGTTCACTAGAAGCCCAAACCCTAGAATTATGCAATATATCCATGAAATAAACCTGCAAATGTATCCCTGAATCTATAACAACAACAAAAAAGAGATATGTAGAAAGACATACATATTACAAAATTAATAATGTATTGCTGAGAGGTGAGAGTACAGAAACTTTATTTGTTTATATTTTATGTAAGTTAACTATCTCTATACATAACCTGTAAAATGAAAAAACAGTGATTTAAAAAGATGCAAAATTTATGGTTTTTGAAAATCACATTTAAATGCATTGCATTTTATGGGGCTTCTATATTTAAATTAAGACAGAGTTGACACAGTTCTTAACACACAAGTTTTTTCTACAATCTCCTCTCTAGCAGTAACACTGCAATGACTTCATTTTTTCTTAATATTATACACCCATTTTTGCCCTTTTAAATAGAATTGAAATTTTTGCTTACTTTACCACAATATTTCCTAAACACCGAGCCTTCAGTTTTTGCATGTTGTCATCCAAAATCATAACTGCAAAGTAAAATATAAATATTTGAATAAAAATAGCCTTAAAGCTTAAGCATATTTCTATAATTTTTATATTCAACCCCAAAAATCTCTAGCTTAAGAAAGTAATCTTTTAATTCCTTGAGACTGTGAACATATATAAACTAAAATATCTTACAAAAAGAAAAAAAAAAGAGCACATGTATTTGATTCCTAACATCAGACATTTTCTTTAAGAATGTCCTTTAAATGAAGAGATCACACCTCAAATATGTGGTAATTTTATGTCTATGTCCACTAAATATATCCCTGTAGTCTATTTGAAGCATTAAAAATGTGTTCAGCTTTTTTTAAAGTAAAGGAAACGAAGTTTTCAAATACACCAAAAAATATTATGTGCAACAAAAATAAAACGCTTACAAGAACCATAAACCCCTTATTCTGATTTAAAGCTTAATATCCATTTAGGAGCTTTAAATTAGGTCAATTTAATCTTCCCCAATATTATCTCAATACTTTCTATGCTGTCCCGATAAAATCCTAAACGAGTTTAGGAGATCAAAGCTTGTATTCACATTCAGTAACCCCTGGTGCAAACTAAATATGAAGATAAGTCATCATCTTCTAGGTTTTAATAGATTATTACATGTAGCCTCATTCATCCAGGTAATTCTACCTTAAGCAACTATGAGAAAAGGAGGATGCTGGTCTCAGAAAAAAAAAAAAATGTCCCCTCTTTGTGTTCCTGGAGCATTTTGTTTTAAAATTCTGTACTGACAATTAGTAGAAGTACCTATATCTCACTAGGTTGTGAGTTCACAGAGGCCAGGGCTAACACATCTTTGTTTTCCTAAATATCAGTATAGTGAACAAATCACTGTATGCCCCTGCACACATTCTGTTATCCATTCAGTTTCCTGGGCTATGAAATGAGAAATTTATTTCTCATAGAGCTTATGCAAGAAGTATTTTTAAAATGTATATGAAACAACAAGCTTGTATATGGTACTCAATAAATGTGTTATATTAAATTAAATGTTTTTTATACACAACGGTTTCTCTCCTTTCCTAAAAGGATCATGTCTTATACTACAGAATATTACATTAGGTTTAATCTCTAAATAATCATGTTATAAAAATACATAAAAAATCATCAATCATAAAGTCACTGGTTCCTTGGTTATAAATGTTTAAGCTGTACTGTCTGCAAGCCAGTTGCTTTCAGACAATGAGAAACTTCTGTATTCAAGTTCCATGGGCATCAAAGCTTAACTATTTCTTACAATTAGATATAAAAATGGTACTGAAATGCTAACAGAGAAATGTGTTTAACATCTTCCACAATCAGAAACTCCTAAAAACGTTTCAACACAAAAGCAATCTTTCTGATAAAAGGAGCAGAGATGACAGACTGTTCAAACAGAGGATTTCACAAAATCTGGGTTCATCACCTTTCCAGGGCTGGAGAAGTCACTGACTTCACAGAATATCTATTTCTGCCCTGAATAAAAAAATCTAAAGCATCTTTTAATAAATATATCTACTAGGTTAAACCAAATGATCCATGTTCTTGTAACTAGTCATTGTCCTAGAAGGAAAATCCAGTATTTTTATGTTAGAGAAGCAAAAGACAAATCTCTGCATTTTGTAATTTATATGCAAATAAGAAACATGTCAGGAATCATATTTTGTTTCCCAAAGCTGGGTTTTCTTCATAAGTCTATTAAGCCAAATTGTGTCACCTTATGCAAATTACAAAACCTCTGTGCCTCATTTTCCTTGTCTGTAAAATGAATACGTGAATCTAAATCAAGTCAGTCCTCTGGCTTTTTTGAAATATTAGTAACACTACTAGCTAAGTCTTACACTGTCTTTATACTGGTAGGCACTGGGTTAATGATTTGTTGCATAACAACACAGAGCAGAAGCCCTGGAAAGCATATAGAAAATATTATTCCTATTTAGAAATAAGAAAACAATGTTTGAAAAGTTAAATGACTTGTATAATTCATATACCTCAGGAGAGCTGTTCAAGGGAAATTATTTAATAATGATTACTACCAAATATTTAAAACCAAAAATTGACAGACTATTATAGCTTTTAGTCATATAAAGCCAGCATCAAAGAAATGCTTTCTTTTGGAATCCTCCCTCTTTTCATTTATTTATTTATTCATTTATTTCTTTATTTAGAGAGTCTTGTTGTGCCTCGCCTAGGCTGGAGTGCAGTGGCACGATCTCAGCTCACTGCAACCTCAGCCTCCTGGGGTCTAGCAATTCTCCTGCTTTAGTCTTCCAGGTAGCTGGGATTACAGGCACAAGCCACCATGCCTGGTGAATTTTTGTATATTTAATAGAGATGGGTTTCACCACGTTGGCCAGGCTGTTCTCAAACTCCCTGACATCAGGTGATCCACCCGCCTTGGCCTCCCAGAATGTTGGGATTACAGGTATAAGCCACCACTCCTGGCCTGTTTTTATTTTTAAATGATAAGGTTTAAAAACTTCTAAATAAGTCTTCACTTCTAAATTAAAAGGCAGCATGTGTAATATATAATAAGAAACTACAGCTTTTGAAATGAAAGCAAGCAAATTCTGAGGGCAATGGTTTGCACTGTCCCCAGTATCTAACTAGCAGTGTTACCTTAAGAAGATGATTTAGCCTGTTAAGTAGTTGGTTAACGCATCTCTAAAATAGTAATAATAGCTCTGGATTAAATACACTTCGGCATGAAATGAAATTATGTATATAAAGTACTGGGCCCCCTGCAAGTGTTTCCTTCATAGTAATTTCACACCCATATTTCTAGCCTATCTTACAAATGATATTATTTTGGGGGTTATGACAGTCATTTAGAACATATTCTGGAAATCCACAACCTTACTTTTGACAGAAAAAACTAAGGCATTCCTTTTTAATACAAGATATTCATTCATCCAAATTCTTATTGAGCATCTAGTTCATTTCATGCAACATAATACACACTAGATTCAAGAAAAGGCCAAATTTATTAACATTACATATTATCAGGGTCATTCCTTACCATTGTATCCTGGAACACTTTTTCCTGCTTGCCCTGGTGGAGGTGTTTTAGAATTGCCTAATCCAATGCATGATGCCGTAATTGGAGATCCAGTCTCTGGAGAAAGAAATGCTATTAATCACTTCATGTTTTAACTCAGAATCATGTTTCTTGAGTGCATGCACACTCTACCCCACCCTAGTTTGGCACATAATGTGGTTGTATTAGGAATAGATGAATAATACAAATATATTATTTAAAAATTTAAAACTAGTAACCTATATATCTACAGTATTAAAACTTAATAATTCATATTTGTAATAATTTATATAGTAGTGCTTCTTCTGAAGAAAAGAAAGACTGCTCCAGTGTTTTCAATTGTGGATCAGCAGGCGTGAAGAATGAAAAATTACGTGACTGCAATGGTTCTATAATACACCTTAAAAGCTAAAATGATCACTAGAAAAGATGCTTTCTCTTGACTCACCTAAAGTTATTTTGTTTATCATTGTTAATTACAGTTGTGTCAAAATATTTTTGTTATTTGTACCTTATTCTCTGGAATAAGTAACCCAAAGATTTTTGATATTATTAGGTTGATGCAAAAGTAATTGCAGTTTCTACCATTACTTTTAATATATAATAATATCATTCTCTAATTTCCCAAGAACTACACTCGCTTACAGAACTTGCATCTAAAGCTGAATTTGGCAATACTTTATCAAGTTGTTCAGAATCTGCTGTTCCTGGACATTAGAAGCCCCAAAACACAGGAAGGAAGAAAATTATAGTCTACTGACTATTCCATCAAAACCACAAACTTTTTCACAACTAACCTCAATGATTGACAAAAAGGCTAATTTGTTTTGTGTCTAAAGTTGTAACATCAGAATATTAGCTATTACCTGATAACCATAAGTCCTGAAAGTGGTTCTTTTTAATGGAGGAATGCACCTATTAACATTGATTGATAAAAGCAAGTTTGGAGTGAACACAATCTCTTAAATATGAAATATATATGTATGAAAGGGCAGGAAAACAGTATTGGGATAGTGAAAAGTTTGGGAATTACTGGCTTAGTATTATACACATAACCTATACGTACATATACCCATGGAATTAACTGTCAAACCCATCATACCCAAAGTAATCCAAAAAATTAAAGGTATCCATCTTCTGAAGTACTCAGAATATGTTTCTTCTACCATGTGCTCTACTATAATTTATCACATATTTATATAAGTTTAGAATTATGGGAAGAATTTATTACTGTTCTTTACTTTCCAGAGTAGTTCATTTTATTATTCACATTTTATGGATGGTGGCTCAGCTGGCATCAATAACAGAATATGAACTCTTGAACATCAAAACACAGTCCTAAGTCACAGTCTAGTGCTTAAGATGCTAAACCATATGGTCACCGCTGAGGATCATCAGCAAGTAACCAGAGCAGACATTTCTGATGTTTAACAAAGAGTTCTCAAGTATTTTCCAAGCCTGATCCCCAAAAAGGAAGATATTTTATGAAATGGCAATCCATAGCCATGTAATACTCCTGCCAATTTTCCCCACGACATAATCAAAGCAAGGGAGGAAGTCTGCATGGACAGAAGCATTAACAGCTTTTCCCTTTTTGTTTTTTCAGAAATGTCCAGGTTCTTACCTTCAGCTATCCTTTACAATAGGCATGAGAGGCAAGAGGAGGGGTGATGACAGGAAGTAGTCTTACAGAGTGAGGTGCTTCAAGAAGATACGCAGAATGAGTAAGATGATAATGGGAAGAGAAACTACTCAGACACGTTAGGAACGGAGATACCAGTTTGAGGATGCTTTTGTTACGTATACCACCCTGGTGCCAGGAAGCTGCTAACGTAAATTTATTTCAGAAGTATTTCTTACCAAGTTTAGTTTGTCAACAGGGACACTCCAGTTACCTGGAGTTCAGACTCTCTACAGTTCTTAACACCATAGAGCTTTTACAGCTTGTCAACAGATGGCTCTAGAATCTAAAGTGTACCTACCAAGGACTCTTGTACCTACTGCCTAAAAGAAAAACAAACAAAAACCCACCACAAGAAATCTCTAGCTGCACCTTACTCTGTCCCACCTCAGTATGAATTCTCATGAAAGATGTTATCACTCTGTTCTTGCTATCACACTGGGAGAAGGGGAATGTAGGGAAAGAAGGTGAGAATATAAACTAGTCTTAAATAAAGCTGCAAGACTGTAAGAAAGGATTAGTGAAGTATTGTCCATATTCACTGCCTAAGCAAGCTGATATACAAACCTCCTGAGATTCCCAAGCATTTTTCTATAGTAATTATTCATTTATAATCCTAATCCTTTTTATACATTATAAGACAACTAGGAAAAGCTTATTTTTCTATATGATTAATTTGATTAATTATATATTTTCTATATAATTAATCTTAAGGATGCTGAAATGATGTTACCTAAAGTACATAATACGTGCTTATAATTTGCACATTAGTAATTCAAGTACCCTGTTGACCTTGTTTTGATTGATTCATTCAGAGGATTAGAAAAAGAACTATTGCTGGCCGGGCTTGGCAGCTCATGTCTATAATTTCAGCACTTTGGGAGGCTGAGGTGGGTGTATCATCAGAGATCAGGAGTTCGCAACCAGCCTGGCTAACATGGTGAAACCCTGTCTCTATTAAAAATACAAAAATTAGCACAATCCCAGCTGCTTGGGAGGCTGAGGCAGGAAAATTGTTTGAACTCGAGAGGTAGAGGTTGTGGTGAGGCAAGATCCAGCTTGGGTGACAGAGCGAGACTCTGGAGGGGAGGGGAGAGAAGACAGAAGAGAGAAAAGAAGAGAAAAGAACCATTGCCTGTGATGTGTAGACAATGGCAGTTCCTAGGACTCTAAGCATATTAAGGAATCATAGAAAGGATAAAAGTGAACTGAAAAAGATCGTAATTGTTGTTACAGATACGTTGGCCCTCCTTCTTTGTACCTCTGAACATCCTGGGACCCAAGGACTGACTCATCTTCAACATAAACATATACATTTTTTCTCACACACTCATGAATACAGACGAGATAAACACCCTTGCTCTCAAACTGGTCCATGTGCAGAATAGGCTTCAGGTTAGTGACAGCCCCTAAGCATGCTACAATCCTTCCTGAAATCCTATGGACTCCCAAAGCCCCATTTCAAAGATGTTCTAAAAACATCTGCTTCATACTACCCAGCCTATAATTAAGTGGCTAGCAGTTATCTAGGGAGACAAGAAATCTAGATATCACGTTGTAATTGGGAAATAGCTACAATAAACAAACCAGAGCATTTTCTTTGTGGAAGAGCATTGGATACTCATTTAGAGACATCTACACAAAAGCACCTAGCCTTAGAAACACAAAATCTCCTGCAAATCATCAGCATAGCTTCTTTAGATAAGAGGCAGCTAGGAAAAAGATGACAGGGAATTGAAGGGTGTGAAGAATGTCACCTTAGCACATTTACACTAATACTGCATTAGAAGCTAATAGAGAAATTTCTCTGTTTTCAAAAAAGGACAAACTTCATAGTATCTTCACTGCATGCCTTTACTGACTCATTCCACTTTTGTATAACAAGTTGTTACCTAAATGAATTTCTTTAAAATTTCTAACTCTGAAGTAAAAACAGGGACGACAACTAGAATCATATTTTTTCAAATATGAATTATGTTACATACCAAAACTTAAGTGCTTTTAATCTAAGTAATTGTGCTTAGTCCCACCACAAGACTGTAGGGAGAAAAGGTAATATTATTTTTACTGATAAAAAATTCTGAGGCTTAGCCAAAAAAATTTAAACAAACTGTTCTCGTTTTCATAGTTTTTTTTCAAAGGAGAAGAATGAAATAGACAAGTAGCACTTCTGAAGTTCTCAAGTAAAAGAGGATGAGCAGGGAATAAAATCACCTAGACTGTGTCTCAGTAGAGGAAGAAAAATCCCTGTTGACAGGAACTGAGCCCAGTCTCCCATACTTGCAAACGGCAGTAGTGGTGGTACAAATCACCTACTAGCAAAGAGTTTTTGAGCAGCTACTATGTGCTAGGTGGTGGTGTTAGAACTGGACATACATCAATAAACAAAAGTAGCCAAAATTTCTACCCTCATGGAGACCTCCCAATTTCTAAGTAGAAGGCAATGAACAACATATTATACAAAAGTAAAAACGTATTGTGCATAAAAGAGTGATAAATACTAAGGGAAAAGAAACATAAACAGAGTCTGAAATGTCATGGAGAGGAGTCACAATTTTGTATTGAACAGGAAAGACCTCCCTGAGTAGGTGACATTTAAGTAAACACCTGAAAGAAGAGAGGATGTGTGACACTTATTTAGGGGAAAAGAATAGAAGAGAAGGAAACCTCAAGTTCAGAGGTCCTGAGTTGGGTTTATTCCTAGATTGTTTGGGAACAGTGAGGGAGCCAATGTGACTGAAACAGAATCACAGAATTAACAGAAAGTATTAATAGGAAATAAGGTCAGAGAAATATTGAGGAGGCAGATCATGCAAGAACACTTTAGATTCATCCTAAGACCTTAGTCTCAGTGATATTGTAAGCTAGTGAGGTTTTGAACAAAAAGTTAATGAATCATAACAATGTAAATGTAATTTATTTAAATAGTTACACACCATTCGGGTTCCATCTACATGTTTATTTTATTTGGGCTGCAAGAGAGATAGATGTGTAGTAGGAAATGCAGAGACAGACAGAACTGTATTAGAATAATTGGTTAATAGATTTCTGTGGCTTCCTAAACATCAGGGACCAATTCACATGATTATTCACAAGATTGGCAGAAAGACTAGGGCTCAGTTGTATGGTTGATGACAGACAGACTGTGGGTAGATGGTCTGCATAAACCAAAGATAATCAGTCCTTTTTGTTACATAAGTGTGAGCATGTATAATACTGATAATTTCTAAAAGACACTTTGACAACTCTTACGAAAAATACTTTATCTACCCATTTTGACATGTGATTATTATGCATTCCATGCCTGTATATTTCATACAACCTATAAATATATACATCATCCATCCACAAAAATTGAAATTAAAAAAAAAAAAAAAAAGAGGCTCATTACTACATTCCCAGCATTTTGGGAGACAAAGGCAGGTGCATTGCTTGAGCCCACAAGTTCAATACCAACCTGGGCAATGTGGTGAAACCCCATTTATAACCCCCCCAAAAAATACAAAAATTAGCCAGGTATGGTGGTGCACACCTGTACACCCAGCTGCTGAGGAGGCTGAGCTGGGAGGATGACTTGAGCCTGGGAGCTCAACAGCCTGAGAGCATCACTGCACTCTAGCCTGGGCAGCAAAGTGAGACCTTGCCTCAAAACAACAACATTGGCAAATTAATTAATTAAAGTTCAATCAAAGCCAATTTTTGAAAGCCTATGTGAAAAATAATTATTCTTGCTGTACTTTATACAAATAATCAGGTCAAGTTTAAGACTGAAACTTATTTTTACAAGCAAATCAGTCTTATCATGATTTGTCTTTAGTAAAAATGTAAGACTGGAGAGAGGAAAATTATCTTCTAAGAACTCTGGTACATACCTGCTATTAGATTCTAGTGTCACCAGTTGTTTTTGAGTTGTTTCCTGCAGTTTAGACTGACCTTGTTTATTCCTGAGAACCAATCAGTGATATCTGACTGCAGCTCAGAAGAAACAAGAGGGACATGTAACGTAAAATTCCAGATTAGTATTCTAATTCTGGATATATATTGGAATCAGATAGCAACCTCCTATCAGTTTGGTTCCAAGTTACAGTTGCCAAGTTCATAGAAATCCTTCTTATTTAGTTTACTTATTTAGTTTATTGGGATAGTTATTACTTATTTTGCTTTACTATTGTGGAATATATTGCTATTGTACTCTATGTGTAGCAATGCAGGATAATTTTACTCAATGTCTTAAATTGAACACTTAATCTTCCAGATATCACCTTTTGACGCAACCCATGATTTATGAGTAGCCCTCAACATACAACCACTTTCTGACTGAGTCTTCTCTTCCCTGAATACAAGAGACCCTAATAGGCAGGAATACCATCACCCCTATTCAGCATGAATAAGTTACAGAAGACGGATTTTTATCCCTCTACAACCCTTAGGATTAGGGTTACCTTATAAAAGGGAGGGGGAAATATGTCAGAGGCATTCAGATGTCAGAGGGATTCCATCTTGGATAGAGACTGGGTAGAATAAGACTGAGACCTACTGGGCTGCATTCCAAGGTCATTAGGCATTCTTAGTCACAGGATGAGATAGGAAGTTGGCACAAGATACAGGTCACAAAGACCTTGCTGAATATAATAGCATGAGGTAAAGCAGCTGGTAAAAACCCACAAAAACAAAGATGGCTGCGAAAGTAACCGCTGGTCATACTTACAGCTCATTATATGCTAATTATAATACATTAGCATGCTAAAAGACACTCTCACTAGTGCTAGGAGCTTACAAATGCTAAGGCAATGTCAGGAAGTTACCCTATATGGTCTAAAAAGGGGAGGAATCCCCACTTCTGGGAAGTGCTTATCCCATTCCCAGAAGACTCATGAAACGTTCATCCCTTGTATAGTTTATAATCAGAAAATAACCATAAAAATAGCCAACCAGCAGCCATTGGGGCTGCTCTGCCTGTGGAGTAGCCATTCTTTTATTCCTTTACTTTTCTAATAAACTTGCTTTCACTTTACTCAGGACTTGCCCTGAATTTAATCTTGTGCGAGGTCCGAGAACCCTCCCTTGGGGTCTGCATCAGGATCCCTTTGAGGTAACATATTCATGACTGAATACCGTCTGAGTTGTTTTAGTCAACAGTACTTACAGCACTAGAATCCCTGGCTGATTTCTGCCTATGATCCCCCAAATCATGAGATATGGTTGTTGTTTTAAGCTGCTAGGTTCTGGAGTAATTTTTTTTTTAACATAGCAATAAATACTTGGAACATTTCCCATTAAAATGTTATATAATCTTTTTTAAAAAGATTTACTGCAAGTCTCAAAATAAAAATTGCACGTAGTTAACAAAAACATTCTCCTAGCCTGCAGTTGAAATCAGGCTGTGTGCCTGAGAGTCATTTGTATCAGCAGGACCAAACAGTACAGTCTCTAACATTCTGCGCTCAGGAAATGTTTGCTGACTAGTACATCCATATTTCTAACATGATTTTAGGCTCCCATGATAAAGATCAGGTGTCTAAAAAAAATAAGTAGCAAATCACAATCTCAAAATGAACCAGAGAAAAGAAAAATAGATGACTCCAGGAAGATAAAAACTTTGTTACTATTATAATTCCTTTACAACATTTTCTTATTCCAAGTATGATATTCAAAGGACAGTCATTCAATAAGTATTTACTGAATATATTCTATTCACTAAAATGTATTTATCTTTGGGAGAAGGTAGTTTTAAGGGTATAAAGACATGCCAAATAGAAACTGTAGCATGTATAAAAGTTCGGAAGTTAGACTGTCAAAGGACTGCAAGTTATTCAGCAGAGCGAAGCTTGCAGGAGACAGTTGTACTTAGAGAGATGATGAGAGACCAAGTGAAAGAAGTGAACAGAGACAGATCATAAAATGACTTTTATGCCAAGTTAGGAAATTTGAATATTGTTTCAGGAACAATGGGAGACATGGGGCTTTCCACAGAGGCGATTAGCTCAAAATTGCATCATAGAAAAATCTCTTCAGTTGCTAACTGGAGCACTAAACTGATGATTCCAACCCAAAGCAATAAATCAGATAGATGTGGGCGATCTGATGAGGTGAGTGGCAGTAGAAGACAAGACCAAATTTTAATTATACTCAATATCAAAAGGTCTTGGTGACTGTCTGCATATGGGACAAAAGCAAAAGGGAAAAGGCCAAGTTAACCTCCAGGGTTATGGCTCACAAGTTAAAGAAAACTAGATGTGAGCAAGGGTTAAGAGGAAGATGTGGTGGCAAGTTCACAAGTCCAGCTCTATAAATGAGAGCTCCTGCTGCATCTGGCAACCTGCCATTTTGCCTTTACAGTGGTTCCAGAAACTACATTAAAACAATATGGATTTAGAAGTCGGTCGCCCATGCTGCGAGTGGAAGTCTTAGAAATAAATCAATGCAGCAACCTAGTACTGCTGAGTCATATTAATCACAGCATCGTGATGGGCATAGAGGCAATTTGTAAAGAAACCATTCTTTCCACCTCTGAATCTATACAGTAAACTATAAATAACCTGAATAGGTAGCAGAAAGAAAGCAGAAACAGTGAGATGTACACTAGTGAAAGAAAATCAATGTAATCTTTGTGTTCAGGAGATGGTACGATTTCAGTTTAAAATACTTAATTCAAAGCAACCTAACTTTTTGTGCAGGAAGACCATTAATTGAAGCTGTGAGACACTGCTCTTATCCTACTCCCTTACCAGCACATTGTCTCTAACTGTGGAGGATTCAATGGAGAAGCCCATAAATACCCTGGTGTTCAATTAGATAAGAAATGCTGAATTAATAAAGGCATGAGATAAAAGAGGTATGGGAGAGGACCCAGGGCAGCACTGAACAATGAGTGTTCTGGTTCTAATCTCAACAAGCTCGCTCGCTCGAGGAAAGTAAAATCTCTATGGTTACGTTTTCTCAAACATAAATTGAGCTTAAAGACTATAAAGTCTCGTTTTTTTCAATCGGAATTAAAGGCCAGGATTCTAAAAATGGCCTTTACATTCATAAAGAGCTATTTATAGAAAGGAAAATGAACATTATATATGTATATGTGTGTGTGTGTGTGCGCGTGTGTGTGTGTCTGTGTGTGTGTGTGTGTGTGTGCGTGTGTGTGACCATCCTGTCCAACATGGTGAAACCTCGTCTCTACTTAAAAAAATACAAAAATTAGCTGGGCGTGGTGGCAGGTGCCTATAATCCCAGCTACTGGGGAGGCTGAGGCAGGAGAATTGCTTGAACTCAGGAGGAGTAGGTTGCAGTGAGTCTAGATGGCACCACTTCACTACAGCGCCAGGCAACAGAGTGAGACTCCATCTTAAAAAATAATAAAAATAAACAATAATATTTTCTGAGTGCTGACTATACACCAGGAATTCTTCTAGGTTGTTAGTATATATTTCAGTTTATTTAAAGCTTTCAATTAGTCCTGAAGAAACTTAAGATCAAGGATTTGCCCATGACTATAAAATAAGTGGCTGAAGTGGGATTTAAAGGCAGACCTGCTGGATTCTGCATTACTTCTCAATACCCACATTGTTTCTCCAAGGAGAATAGTCACCTGCTGTCTTCCAAATTAAAATTCACAGCAAAAGAGGGATTGGGAATTGTTTTGTGGGGTTTTACATATAACAGAGGGAATCAAATTTTCAGACAATAAAGTTTCAAAGGAAGGCACAGATACTCTTGTTCTTGTGAAGATCTATAAAAATGTGACATATTTTCGCCTTTCCAATGTGGATTATATCTGACATTTGCCAAGGGTAAGAGGAGAATTAGAACAGGTATTTCAAAGGCCAAACCAACTTTATATTATTAACTGATTCCACAGCGTCTAGTCTCTTGCCAAAGCATTATCACTAACATAATAATGAGCACAAATAGTGATTCTAAAACATAATTCTACAGCTCTGAACTAATTTGTGTCATGATATTTTTAAAAAATGATATTCTTTTTACATTATAATGCCTGGAAAATGATTTGATGACTACCGTTTGGTTTGGGAATTCATTGTCAGGTGGATTAACAGTTTGTAAACAGTTATTCACTTTCAGAAAGAGAAAGCCTTATTAAGCATGCCTTACACTAGACAAAAGGTTATTCTTTCCACAAACCAAAATTCACTTAGCTTATTTCTAAGCTCTGGCTTTTCAAATTAACGTTAAAAATCACCTACTTTAAACTAATGAAGTCTGCTCTAAATGAGGAAAAAACGCTGTTGCCAGGCAACAATAATGACATAGGGCTTCTTTTCTTTCTCAACAGATGGATTCTGTCACGGCATCTCAAGCTACATGTTGCTGAGATGACACTGTGTCTATTTAACTGCTTTTTCCCCCATCACAACTTCTCATGATAAATTTATCAAAAATATCCTTTCTTTGAATGAAAGAAAAATATAAATTTATTTCTATTAACTTGTGAAAAACAAAGATGAACAGACAGTAGTAAGTCATTCATATTACTGAAAGATTATTTGCATTCTACTATTTGTAAGTAGCCTAGGGTATCTCCCGGATAACGTCGTTCATGGGGCTGTGTTTTGCCAGTTGAGTACAACCCAGCTCTTTGAGTTCTACAGTTTGCATTTCACACTAGTTCAATGGATTATCTTTGAAACACAGGCATGTACTTTAAAGAAACTCTACCAACATAGCGCAAATTTGATATACTCAGAAATTACTGGGTAAAATACAGAAGCAGAGAATAATAAGTGGTTTAAAAGCAAAATCCAGAAGGAAGCATTTGATAGCACATGGAAATATTCTGCTCTCAAATCTGTAGCCAGAGGAATATTTGCTAATGGCTATTGGTACCCAAATCATAGGAAATAGATTTTTAAATAATTCAAGATGGAGTCAAGTCACCAATAATTTACTTTCTTCATTGTCACTTCAAACGTATAGAGCCTTTTACGGCTTATGCCTAGGAATGCATTTTGCGGTAAATATACATGATTTTGCACAGTACACAAGCTAAGTAACTTGGGAAGAAAGTCACACAGCTAACACACAGTGGTAAAATGTTTTAAAAATAAAAGAAGTAACAAGAGCCCTAATGTTTTCAATGCTGACTCCAGGGATATAAAATTCTCTATTACAGCCTAAATGTTCAGAACTATAGTCTGACAGATTAAAATCTCTCTGCAATTCAGTAGATCACCATGGACACATGAAAGAAAAATGTCTGAGAATTCAAGAGTAACAATGGAAGAGGACAATCGGGGGAAAAATTGACTTAGACTTTAATATCTAACCTATCAAATCCTCAATTCCTAGTTAAGTGTTTTACAGTTAGTTTACTTAGGAGGAATGAGACAGGGCTGTAGTTGTGCCTATAACATTTCCTACAGAGATCTCTGTTATCAAACTCTTAGTAATTATTCTATTTTGTGGTTTTGATGTTAGAAATAAAATGTTTTGCTGTCTTAAAAAATTTCTGGGCTAATGAATTTTCTCCAGACATTCCTACTAATAAGGATTAAATTTGATCATCCTAGTCAACTTCTGTAGTTAAAAGTCTTGCCTCAGTTGTCTGCTGTCAAGAATAGTAACTTACCAAGCTGTGCAAAAATAAGAAGTCATGTCAAGTAGCCCTTGAAACTTTTTAGCAATATGGTATTAAGGTATGTGTACCCTTAGAATCAATACTTTAGATTTAGGAGCTGACATGACTGAAGTTTGCTGTAGCCATTGGGTCCAGTTTAACAAAATCTAAAATTATCAGATTCTTTCTCAATGGAAGAAGAGTTAGGCTGTAGACAGACTATAGTTACTTCAGAACTACAGTTGCAATTTAAACCGAAGCAGTTCAATAAAGTATGGAGCGAAACGCTCAGATTATACAAAGATATAAGAACTCGACAAGGATGGCTCAAGGCAGATAAAGTAAGATCAATAATTTCAAACAGCACCAATGTCTCAATTTATTAGATGACTACTGTTTTCTCATTGAAATTCTTTAGAGTTTAAAATTCCTTAGAGTTCAATTTCACTGAAATTCTTCCTTAGAGTTTAACAAATTCTGTAAATTATCTAAGAATTACGAAAATTATCTAAGAATCTTCCATTAAAATGATGAAAACAAACAACAAAATCACCTAGTGCTGCTCAAGTTGGTGGTCATTACTTCATTTCGACTATGTCATCAGTACCTGGACACTTGAAACCCTTTCAATATAAGCTCTAGATCAGGTGTCCCCAAACTTTTTACACAAGGGGCCAGTTCACTGTCCCTCAGACCGTTGAAGGGCTGCCACATACTGTGCTCCTCTCACTGACCACCAATGAAAGAGGTGCCCCTTCCTGAAGTGCGGCGGGGGGGCGGATAACGGCCTCAGGGGGCCGCATGCCGGCCCTCAGGGCGGTCCTTAGTTTGGGGACGCCTGCTCTAGATCTTCTGGTGGTAAGTATACACATTGGATCCTGTGAATTCTATTGAAATAAACCCTTTACTAAGTTGTCCTTTATAAAAGCCACTGTGGAACTTGAGTATTCTATCTTTGTAGCTGTCATGAAGTACCTGAGTGATAGCAAGAGAAAGAATAAAGTGTTTTTACCTAGGATTAAATAACATTAAACATTGGGGCTTGAGGATGTTTTGTTACAATCATTTCTAAACCAATACCATATTTTGTAGCAAAATAAAAGAAGGGAGAGAGGGAAGAAGGATGGAAGAGAGAGGTAAGGAGGAAAGAATGGAGGAAGAGAGTGAGGGGGAAGGGAGGGAGGGAAGGGAGGGAGCGAGAGGAGGGAGGGAGGGAGGGAAGGGAGGGAGCGAGAGGAGGAAGGGAAGGAGGGAAGACCGGAAGGAGGGAGGAATGAAGGAAAGGGAAAGGGAAACAGAAAGGGAAGGAAAAAACAGATCGAATGTGTTTAGGATTTAATAATAAGTCTCTGAACTTTAGCAAATCTTTTTTTGTAATAGATCGTTTACTCATAAAAACAAGAAGTCCTTTACAGTCATCTTAAATCACAAGAAAAAAAAAAAAATCCTGCAAAGTACACCATGCACTGCACTGTTCTTTTTCTTCCAAAGCTGTGCTTCCTGTCTGACCTCTATAACAATATAGTGTTTTTATTGTTATAGGGGATTGTACAGCTGAGGATAGTAAAGTTTTGGCTGTTCTTTTTTTTTTTTTTTTTGCACATGAATTACCATGTTTTAATGAAACAATTATCTTCTTTATTTTCCCTTTTTAAATTATGATTGTAACACCTCTGTTTCTGTATCTCTGGGTAAAAAAGAAAACGAAAATAATTCAGTCAATAATCCAGATGTTTTCAATCTTCTTATGGATGAGTTACTGTGAAGATAAAGCATCTGGGTAAATGACAATTTGGCTTTTATACAGATTCAGAAACAAATAGAGACAACTCTCCTCTCTAAACTTGACAAGACCAATTTCCTTCATGAGAACATTAAATATTTACATTATTATATTCCAAAGCAAGAGCTTCATGCTTCAGTGGCACTGAACAGCAATAATTTAATAAAATATTCATATGAGGGGTGGAGGGTGTTAATCTGTTCTTGTATCTTCCGCAGACTAGCTCTCCATTTAGAATATTAGGTTTTATTTGAATCAGATATCAAAGAATGCCTATATTAATGAAATAAAAAAGGATGTTAGTCACTAGAATCTGTTGGTACTAATACAAATTGCATGAGAGTAACAATAATAATGTGTGATGTTTAATTTTAGGTGTCAACTTGACTGTATTAAGAAATACCTAGCAACCTAGAAAAGCATTATTTTTTACTGTGTTTGGGAAGATGTTTCCAGAAGAGACTAATATATGAGTCTGAGAGCACAAGATGAGATCTTTCCTTATTGCAGGAGGGCACTATCCAGTCAGCCAGGACCAGAGGAAAGAAGTATCCATCTGCTGAAAGTTGGAATACATGCTTCTTCTAACCCTGGACAACAACTCCAGGCTCCCCCTTTTTTGGAGCCCAGGACTTATACAAGTGGACCCCTGAGTTCTCAAGCTTTTGGTCTTGAACTAAGAGTGACACCATTCATTAACTTCCCTGATTCTGAGGCTTTTGTACTTGGACTGAGCTGCACTACCAGAATTCCAGGGTCTCCAGCTTGCACATGGCCTGTTACAGGACTTTTTAGACTCCATAATCAAGTCAGCCAATCTATATAACAAGTCTCCTCTTTTAAATCTGTATCTCTATCTATGAATTCTGTCTCTCTGGAGAACCCTGATAAAACATGGTCATATAAATAAATTGATTGCAGAGTCCCTTCTTACAACTCAAGTCAAAGGTACTAATTTTTATCCACACATTATAGTTACTTAACATATCCCTTATTTCAAATTATATATCTCAGTTTCTAAGCAGCTCATTTGTACACATATATCAATGTAATCAGAGAGCAAACTTTCGTGAATTATCCATATACATATGAAATCAGATATATCTGAATTTATATGAAAGGTTCATAGAAGTGTACAAGTATGTAAAAAAATTCAGCTTCTAAGTCAATAACAAGAAAAGGGGACCCTGTAGAAAATTTGAAATTTGAAAAAGAAAATACCTTCTCTTAAACATTAACATGTGTTTACTAGCACATTTCTTAAAGAAATGCATTACCACCTATTTGAAATACAAAACTAGGAAACTCATGAATGCACTAGAAATATCAGATGTTTTGTTAAGAGTTCATAATAACTCATAACATACTTGCCCTTTCCCTTGGAATCAAACATCAATTTGATAGAACTTTAAGGAAGAATGGTTGAAAATGTTGAACTTCGTGTGTGTGTGTGTGTGTGTGCGCGCGCGCGTGTGTGTGTTTGAGTTTGATTGCCCAGCCTCTGTTGCCCAGGCTGGAGTGCAGTGGTGCAATCTCAGCTCACTGCAACCTCTACCTCCAGAGTTCAAGCGATTCTCCTGACTCAGCCTCCTGAGTAGCTAGGATTACAGGCACACACCACCACGCCTGGCTAATTTTTGTATTTTTAGCAGAGATGGGGTTTCATCATGTTGGTCAGACTGGTCTTGAACTCCTGACCTTGTGACCCACCCTCCTTGACCTCCCAAAGTGCTGAGATTAAGGGCATGAGCCACCATGCCTGGTTCTTCAGTATCATTTTGTAACTACTTATCACAACATACAACTTTAAAAATGATAAACTTATTTTTATGCAAATGAGTAGAGATCCTGTCTACATTCCTGTTAGTAGTTGACCTCTGATTCACCTATATTGAAATTATTTTACAAAGCACAAAATGATCTAGTGATCTAGCTAGTAGCTATTTATCTACCCATCCAAATATATTTGTGTAGTTTAGCGAGACAGAAAACCAAACGCTGGAAAATCAAATGGGATGAGGACAATGGAAATTGAAAAAAATCAGTCATTTCATTAGTAAAATCCACATGTTTTCTATGGCAAATAACAGTCACTCCAACCTGATTATAGTGACAGCACATTGACACAACGTGGCTATTAATTCTCTTGGAATAATACATTTAATAAAAATTGCAAATTCTCATGAAACTCAGTATCACCAGGGACCTCATATGCTTGTCACAGGCTTCGGTGAGCTTTTCTGCAAGCCTGAATACACTAACTACATATATCCACATATGCTATTATGTATTAAGAAAAAGTAAAAGAATATTATAATTGTATTTATGAATGTGTTGGCTTTCTTCAGTGAGTTTCGACACAGTCACCTTTAAGAAGGAAACACAGAACTCCTCCGCAAGCGTTTGTGTCAGGTCACATTTATGTGAGAAGTAATTCCTCCATTTTGACCAGATAAAGGAAATTATCTTAAAGGTGACAAAACATTTTCCAGTTCACAACCAAGAAAATAACTGTTAAAACTTTCCTGGCTAATGGGAATACTTAAATTCTGTAAATATCCTTCTTGCAGAAGGAATAATTCTCCACTTGTTTTTATGTATTTCTACACATAGCATTGTTCTCAACAGTATTATATTTGGTATTTTCTAAATAGTTACAAAAATGAGTCTAAGTAAGTAGTACCCAATTTCCCCTTAGTAAATAAAACTGGAGGGAACAGAAACCTTCTGATTTTCATCTTAGGGAAAATGTAAGGAAAGTGTCTTCTGCTCTGATCATTCATTTTATATTTCATATTTAAAAGGAGAAAACTTTTTTTGAGACTGAATTTTGCTCTGTTGCCCAGGCTGGAGTGCAAAGACAGGACCTCACCTCACTGAAACCTCTACCTCTCGGGTTCAAGTGATTCTTCTGCTTCAGCTTCCCGAGTAGCTGGAATTATGGGCATGCGCCACCATGCCCAGCTAGTTTTTTTGTATTTTAAGTAGAGATGGGTTTCACATGTTGGCCAGACTGGTCTCAAACTCCTGACCTCTAGTGATCCACCTGCCTTGGCCTCCAAACTGCAGGAATTATAGGCGTGAGCCACCATGCCCAGCCAGAAAACATACTGTTAAAGAACAAAATTCAAGGACATAATATAAAAAGTATAATTTCTCAGAATCAACAATTTCAGAAATATCAAACACTGAATTTGAGGTTTAGTCATTCAGTTAATCTTTTACATGAAAATCATTTTTATAATCAGAACTAATTTTTTGTGAAGTAATCTGATTCATTTTTAACCCAAATTGGATATTCTGCCCCGGAAGCACAGAAGTTGAGAATACTGAAAACATTTATATAAAAATGTCAATCTAATTCATTGAACTAACTGGGACTGAACCAAAATATGTATATATGAAGGTTGTAGGATTGCCAAGGAAGGCAACTATGAAGTTGCTTTCAGTGGGTCAAACTGTTTAAAATCTCTATACTTGGTGAGGAGATAAACAGCTTCTAGACAATGTACCGACTCTCATGTATATAGCCATCCCTCCAAAGAAGAAGAAGCGTTTTTGTTGTGGTAATTGTCTGCTTATTACAAAGTTTATAGTCGATCCATTTAATATGAAAATTTGTTTCCCAAGAACACTTAGTGGGAGGACTACAGAGAATAAACAAAGTAAATTAAATGAATAAATTACATATGTAATAATGATTGTTTTGAAGAAAAATAAATGTCTCTGCCTTGAATGCTAGGTAGATTATATTAGATTTTGCAGAATATAGAAGGTGGCCAGACAGTCCTGTGAGAGGAACAAGGCTTTATAAAGATATTCTGGGAGCAGTGTACAGGGTGTATAAAAAAGCAGAAAGAACAGAGATGAGTGATTAGGATACTTTAAATCAGAACAGATGATAAGCAGCTGCCACAGTTCAAAGGCAATGGGAATACTGAAGGTGGGATGAACCCAAAATATACTTTAAAGGAAAATATAAGGCTTAGTAACTTACCAGATATAGGAAACAAAAAAGAGCAGATAAAGAAGTCTTTAGTGTTTTATACCTAGGGACCAAGACAATGGTGGCATCAACATCACTTATGAAGACATTATTAACAACACAACAATAAAAAAATTGCTTATTTTTACTGAAACCTGAACCACTCAAATCCTCAGTTTGTGCCTGATCTGGTCATAGCTCAAAAGTTTCTTCCAATCCCTGCAGTGTTTTGGGACATTTATTTAATACATATGTACATGCTAGAAAAATGCTCACCAGTTTGCCACCAATGGTCTAAGACAGGTACTCTGAAGACATTTTTGGACCATTCCAGGGTCTCTATATCACATCGTTCTCCAGCCACAAATAATGTTTTGAACCTGAATATGAGACAGTGAATTCAAATTATTCCTGGCAAATAAATCTAAATAATTTCATTTATATTTTTAAAACACTGTTGAATACAACCACACTCATTATATCATGATGGAATATAGCCATATAATCAATATATCAGACTGTATAATCATGAGGAGGCATTTCTTGTTTGGACCCAGATGTAACCAAATACACATCACAGAAGTGGAATGAGATACTTCAAAAGTAGAATTCACAGCCACTGCTTTTCAGTTTTTAAAAGAGCAATTGAGCTGATCTCTGTAATAGATCTGTCATGTTCATGTAATGATCAAAGATAAAATCTCTTTCACCTTGACATTATCCCTTCTAATTTTGTCTCCAAATTTGATTGCTGTATTCTAAGTAAGGATATACACAAAATATACATACATAAGTATCGACTAAGGCAGTAAATATTTATATGAATTTGTTCCTTCTTGTGAATTCCTCTGATAAAGGTTACTCTGATTTCAAGTACACATTTTTCCTATTCCAAGGACATTTATAGGATAGATAGCCGATAAAGAAATAAATGCCATTGTGGCCTTGGAAGTCAAAAGGTTCTTCAATCAAAAGGAATCCAAGGTTACTAACAGATGCAGGAGAATAAGAGTCTTTTGCAGAAAGTACCATATCACAGAATGGAAAAAATGAAATAGAAAAATAGAATTGTGTTGACCTCATTAGTGGTTCATTGAGAGCACGGATTTTTTTTTTTTTTCCATCTTCAAATGCTTTCACGGCTTATTTAAAAAAAAATGTGTGTGTGTGTGTGTGTGTGTGTGTGTGTATGAAGAGTTAATTCATTTATCATCAAAGACACAGTTGACAAAAACCTGCCTACTCATCCTAAATAATGTAATATATTTTACCATATCCTTAATTTTTCATATCATTTCATAAAGATTCATGAAGATTCAAATATTTCCACCCCAATGTTCCAATAACATTTCTGTCTTTTCTATAAACATGTATCTCATTCTAGAATTCTTTTGTTTTTGTATATTTCCTCCATTAAACTATGAGCGCCTTAGGAACATACATCTTTATAACCCGAAGACCAATCAAAGTACATAAAATTTTTAGGTATTTAAACATTTCCAGATGCTTAGAATGATGAACCACAGAGGTGGGAGGTTGGCAAAATTAACACCAGTTTGTAGTTTGATATATTTTTCTAAGTAAATGAGGAGGCATGTTGGTTTCTAAGAGTGTGGAAATTGAGAGGGAACAGTTGACCTGAGGAGAACAAAATTTGGGAGTAAGTATTCTAGGATTTTTTTTGGAGCACAACATAAATGTGAAAAGACTTGAGAACAGCTAGTTGGTTTTTGTGGACTCAATTAGTGGCCTGGGAGGCTAAGTAGGAATAGCACAGATTGGGGTGTGATACAAGGGATGGGAAATCAATGCTGGAAAGGCCGTCTGGACACTCCCGAATAGGCAGGAATTATGGGGAGGTAAGGCAAAAATAACCAGAATGGAATAAAAATACAACAGTGGGGTAAAAGACTAGAAGTCACATAAGAAGGCAAGGCAGGAATAACCAGAATAAAAGAAATATACAATAGTGAGGTAAAAGAATAGAAGTCACATAAGAAAAAGTTTGATGAAAACGAAGGCAAGGTGAGAAAAAATGGGTGTCATTGTAGAGAGAAGGCAATCTCAAACTTAAGAGATTTTGAAAATGTGTCTGTTCTGAAGGATGATAGATTTTATGGTAGCTAAGAGGGTCTAACAGTGAAAGACACAGAGGGAAACAAGAGTATTTTGATAGAAGGATTCTTTTCAAAATAGTATTAACAATCACTCAAGGACCACAGCAGTGGAGAGTAAAGATAATGTCTGTGACCTGTTGATTAAAGTGGCTGAATTGAGGTCTGAAGAGTGGGGAGAGGGGTATCTCAAAGAGAAAGCATGAACTTCAGTAGAAGATGGGCCACCAAATGAACAAACTTTTTAAGTTCTCACATCACCAATTTTACTTTAACATCTTCCCTAACTGTTACAGATAATCTTGGCCCTAAAGGTGCATTTGACCTCAATAGTGAGAAAAAAGTGACAGTTTCATTATCCTACAAAAAATCAGGGTTGTAAACAGCCATTGAAAACATAAAATAATTAATTTGAATATAAAATGAATCACTGATAAATAATGTCTATGAAGTGCAACCACCTAGAATTATTCCCAGTAATTTTCATCTATAGAAGAGGCTATCTATACCCTTATAACAATAAGGGTGTCAAAAGAGGTTTTAGTTAAATTGTGGTTAAACATCCAATGTGCCATTACTATTCCACATTCGTTTTCTGAGAGAAAAAAAAAAAAAAAAAAAAAAACATCATGTGCAAATGTAAAGATACTCCAAGAATAAAATTATCTTATTACATTTCATTTTTTGTAATAATGTAGTTAGAGCCATGATGATGAACTAAATTGGTGACATAGTTTGGATATTTGCTCCCTCCAAATCTCATGTTGAAATGTGACCCCCAATGTTGAAGGTGGGGCCTAGTGGGGAGGCTTGGTGCCTTCCCCATGGTAAAAAGTGAGTTCTCACTCACTCTACTTGTTCACATGAGAGCTGGTTTAAAGAGCCAGGCACCTCCTTGCTTCCTCTCTCGCTATGATAGATGCCTGCTCTCCCTGAGCCTTCCACCATGATTCTAAGCCTTCTGAGAACTCACGAGAACCAGATCTGGCCCCGTGCTTCTTGCACAGTCTGCAGACCCCTGAGACAAAATACACTTCTTTTCTTTATAACTTAACCAGCCTCAGGTATTCCTTTACAGCAAAGCAAAATGAGCTAATGCAACTGGTATGGTCCAATGGACATATAATGTGAGCTACAAATCCAAGAAATAGATGTAGTTTAAAATGTTCTAGAAGCCACATTCAGAGAAATAAGAAAAATAAAGTGAAATTGGCTCTAATAATATATTTTATTAAAATACATATATCCAAAATATTATTTCAATATGCAATGAATATAAAAATTACTGGTAAGATATCTTCCAGTCTGTTTTTAATACCAAATCTCAAATTGGACTTGCCACATTTCAAGAGTTCAATAACCACATGAGGCCAGAGGCTACTTATTGGACAGTGTAGAGGTAGACTATGACTTTCTGAAGAAGCAACAGAACTTTTACACTGGTCTGGATGAAGAAAAAATTTAATTTAATAACATATACTGAATTCTTGCTCAACATTAAGCCGATAATTTATTCTGTCATGAATCTGTGTGCATGTGCATGTGTGATTATGCAAGTGTCACCGAATGCAGCTAAGACAAAATATTACTTAATGCTTTTATAAGTAAATTGTCATCACCCAATTTGCAAAATTTAGAATATGATTGGTTTAATAACTTGGCATCTTTATAAGACTTCACATAATGGTACAATCCACTGTCAAAAATAATGTTTGAGTAGCTGCCCGCTGGTATTTTTCTCTGCATATTCAAAATTATCTAGGAGCAGCTCTTTAGCACAATAAATGCCAAAGGTAAAATGTACATGTCCTGATATAGACACAGCAGCATCACCTTGAACTTCAGAGTAGAAAATAACCTATTATTAGTCTTTGTTAAAAAATTACTTGAATAATTATTGTGAGTACCCTCTAACAGTATGCAAGGCTGCTAGGGTAATCTTTAATTCTTTGAGAACAAGGAAGGGCATAGAAAGTAAGGATGAAAATGGGATAACAAGGAAGAGAATGAATAAAAGGCAAACTAGAAAAAAAGGCAGGTCCTTTTTTGACGAATTACAGATACATTTGCAATTTGAAATAAAATTTAAGTAATCAAATATGTATACATTTGTAATTTGAAATTAAAAGTTGATGGTCAAAAATGACCTCATCTGAGAGGACTGTTAGAGCAGAAGGAAACAACTATTTAAACATTAAATTATTAAAAGCAGGTTAAAGTATAACAAAAATTAGTGTAAAGTTTTAATGTTTAAAATGAGGTTGATACACCTGTAACTTTAAATGCTATGTAAAAACAAGCCAAAATGAAAAATATAAATGCCCTAAAGTTGATAATCCTAGGACTGAAAAATAGGGCCATGTTTTTAATCATATCTTATTCAAACACTTTTCTTATATTTTAGAAAACTTGTGTGATGGAAGACGTAATACATTTAGATAACTCATTAAAATGTATAAAAGGATAGGTTTGGTTGATTTCAACAGTGTAGGCAAAAAGCAACCAAAATGAATAATTTTGCAGCTATTAAAGATCACATTTTCAATGCCTATTAGGCCATAAGTTAGTTTAGAGAACTCTAGATGATTCAAATGCCCATGTCTTTGGTTTATATATGAAACTAGAGATGGAGAATTTAAAAAATATTCACTATTAAAAACATGATGTATGAGAGAGGACACAAACAGATGGAAAAACATTCAATGCTGTGGTTAGGAAGAATCAATATTGTGAAAATGGCCATACTACCCAAAGTAATTTACAGATTCAACATTATCCCCAGAAAGCTACCAATGACCTTCACAGAACTGGAAAAAAACACCTTAAACTTCATATGGAACCAAAAGAGAGCCTGCATAGCCAAGTCAATTCTAAGCAAAAAGAAGAAAGTGGGAGGCATCACACTACCGGACTTCAAACTATACTACAAGGCTACACTAATCAAAACAGCATGGTGCACCAAAACAGATATAGACTAATGAAACAGAACAGAGGCCTCAGAGGCAATACAATATATCTATAGTCATCTGATCTTTGACAAACCTGACAAAAACAAGCAATGGGGAAAGGATTCCCTGTTGAATAAATGATGTTGGGAAAACTGGCTGGCCATGTGCAGAAAGCAGAAACTGGACCCCTTCCTGACACCTTACGCTAAAATTAACTCCAGATGGATTAAAGACTTAAACATAAGACCTAACACCATAAAAACTCTAGAAGAAAATCTAGGCAAAACCATTCAGGACATAGGTGTAGGCAAGGACTTCATGACCAAAACACCAAAAGCATTGGCAACAAAAGCCAAAGTAGACAAATGAGACCTAATCAAACTCCACAGCTTCTGCATGGCAAAAGAAACAGTCATTAGAGCGAATCAGCAACCAACAGAATGGGAAAAAAAATTTTGCAGTCTACCCATCTGACAAAGGGCTGATATCCAGAATCTACAAAGAACTAAAACAGATTTACAAGAAAAAAAACAAACAAGCCCATTCAAAAGCGAGCAAAGGACATGAACAGACACTTTACAAAAGAAGACATACAGGAGGCCAACAAACATATGAAAAAATGCTCATCATCACTGGTCATTAGATAAATACAAATCAAAACCACGTTGAGATACCATCTCATGCCAGTTAGAATGGCGATCATTAAAAAATCTGGAGACAACAGATGCTAGAGAGGATGTGGAGAAATAGGAACACTTTTACACTGTTGGTGGGAGTGTAAACTAGTTCAACCATTATGTAAGGCAGTGTGGCAATTCCTCAAATATTTAGAAATAGAAATTCCATTTGACCTAGTGATCCCATTACTGGGTATATATCCAAAGGATTATAAATCATTCTGTTATAGACACATGCACACATATGTTTATTCTGGCACTGTTGACAATAGCAAAGACCTGGAACCAACCCAAATGTCCATCGATGATAGACTGGACAAGGAAAATGTGGCACATATACACCATGAAATACAATGCAGCCATAAAAAATGATGAGTTCATGTCCTTTGTAGGGACCTTGATGAACCTGGAAACCATCATTCTCAGCAAACTGACACAAGAACAGAAAATCAAACACCACATGTTCTCACTCATAGGTGGGTGTTGAACAATGAGAACACATGGAAACGGAGAGAAACATCACATGCTGGGGTCTGTTGGGCGTGGCTAGGGGAGGGACAGTAGGGAGTGGGTAGGTTGGGGAGAGATAATATGGGGAGAAATGCCAGATACAGGTGATGGGGCGTATGGAGGCAGCAAACCACCTTGCCATGTATGTACCTATGCAACAATCCTGCATAATTTGCATATGTACCCCAGAACCTAAAGCACAATTTAAAAATAACATGATGTATAACATTGTCAATTAAAAAATTAAAATACAGAATTTGTGGCAAAGCAAGGGACAGCTGATATCTTGATATTACCAGCATTTTTGAAAGTTGTAACTTTTTTTTTTTTTTGGCTATCCCTCATCCCCTGCCAAATAAACTACAATTAATCTGAGTAATTGATTAAAATACACCGTGCATTAGCACTGAACTCTTACTTGATGGCAAATTTCATCATTATATATTTTTAACTTAGTATTTATTATGTTTTAGCAGTATATTCCTATTGCTTTTGTTCCTAAACTTGTTTACTGATTTTTAAAAATATCATTATAGTAGCCATTGTCATGCTGACACTAATAAATTGAAAGGTATGATATTCCATAGTGGATGATAAAAGTGGCTTCTTCTCTGAAAGTTAGAAAATCCCTTCCATTTCCATTAAAATAACTTTAGTATTTATTTAATGCAAAGGAAAAATTGTGAGATCATTAATGACTTAGAAAAATGTCAAAGTAATATGGATGACTTCTTTCCCCAAATATTCTAGAAACTATCCATTTATTTTTCTATTAAAATTCCTCAAACTGTCAAAAAGATACTACTATTTTATCAATTACAGACTGCTAATTGTATATTATTAGTGAACATAGAATATAAATCTAAATAAAATTTAGGAACAAGATATAATTAATGAAATAAAATCTCACAAGTATTTAATCAAATATTATTTAACTCCCAATTCCTTTGAGTAAACAAAACTATATTAAGGAATTTGTTATTTTTGTAACCATGATAATTGAAGCAAAAAACTTAGTATAAATTTATATTTTATAGTTATCTTAACTATGAGGTATCTTATTATTTCAAGAAGTATAGTGGTTTGAAATAAAAAAAAGAATAGTATAACCTTTTCAACAGTTAAATTCCTCATTACTAACCTTGACATTATTTTATTAGTAACACAAAGGAATAAATGCCTACATTGGAAAATTCAAAAATATATTTTGTGTAAATATAATGTAAAATTAGACATTTTTGTAGAGTAGTTTGGGGTAAATTTACCTAAGTAAATTATATATGTTCTAGATCTGACTGTACAATACAGTAGCTACTAGACACATGTGGCAATTTAAAATTTAGATTAGTTAAAATTAAGCAAACACTTACACTATCAATTTCTCAGTAACACTAACCCATTTCAAGAGTTTAATAGTCACATGTACCTACCATATTGGAGAGATCAGTTTATTGGAGAATGCTATCCCAGATTATTAGTGACTACTAAATGTGTAGATAATTTCTGACGATGGTAACACATGGAAAGGTTTATCGGCTTTAAAACTGGTAATACTAAAAATTAAATATCCAAAATAGAAAAAAAGGAGAGGAGAAAATAATAATGGGCATGAGACCTATGCACCTTTCCTAATTTTACATAAAATTGAACACAACTCAAGACTCAAATGAAGCTGAAAATTAAGCAAAAGGGAAACGGAAAAATTATAGTGTTGTCAAATTAATTTTAGTCCAAAATAAAAATGAATAAAAAACTAAATAAAACTCTGATGAATTATCAGGGAATAAAGTGAAGGCCAAACAAGATGAAAGTTAGTATTACCTTCAAGGTCCATAAACTACCAAACAAGCAAAAATTACTATTCACTTGTGCCAACAGATGTTAAATAAAAATAGATTATTTCAGTGATGCCTCATTGACTTCTGGTTCACATGACAGATCGTCATTATTTTTTGGCATCAATATTCCTGTGGTTATATCCATTTTCCCTACATTCAATTTTCTTCTTTTTGCTCCACATTGGAATTCACATTTAAAATATAAAGATGCTGGTGTTAATATTACACATATAGTTGACCCCTCTGTCAAAGGCTGACTAGCATTTTGCCCAACAATCTCTCTCTCTCTCTCACTCTCTCTCTTATCTCTCTCTTTTTCTCAAGTACAACCAGACAAGCTGGAAAAAATATAAAAATGAAATATCTTTTGAATACATCAGAAAACTAAAGGCAGTAGCACTTGAGGAATCAAAACTCCAAAGAGAAAAATCTAGAGGGACATAAGCCTGATTATCTTACTACTTTTCCTTTTGTTAACTGGCAACAGTAATTGAAGAGCTGAGAAACTGAACAAAAACTATGTGACTGATGGACAGGCGTGGAAACTAAATACAGTAAATTCAGTCATAATTTCTTGGGAAAGAAAAATTGAAGTTCAAAATTCACAATGGAAAAACGGTGACATAAAACACCCATGCATTCAGTTGGCACACCTGAAGAGGTATACCTAATAATGCAGGTTAACTGGAAAGAAACCAACCCTTTCAACTATTGGAGTCTAGCTTCAAATCAGCTTCATTCTTAATTGAATAGAATGATCCTCTCTTAAGATAACCGTCTGACAGAATCTGAATTTTTAGGTTTGTTCAGCAACACTTTTCAGTATCTTTTATCAAGCATATTACAGAAAAGATACTATGAATATCCGTAAATTTGAAAAATACTAAATAAAAAAATTTATATAAGTTTTTCTAACCAATGACTATAATTTACTTCCCTTTAGAGGTATCCTGTCCTCAAATTTGCTCAGCAATAACGTCATCCTTCTAATTGGCTTTCCTGCTTTCTACATTATTAGGGGACTTAAAATCATTCCAGATTTGGGCACATTCTTATTTATGTAGCTTCTGACTTACCTGTGTAAACTTGAGTCATACATACACAAATAAGACAGCAACCATTTCTCTATTATCAGCTGCAGTTTGCTTTCTCAATATAATAAAAACTTCCTTCTAAACTGAAATTTGTATTCTAAGCACCAGAGGTATGAAAATAAACTCAGACAACCCTTGTTGCTTTAAAACATAGGAAACAGAGGTAATACTTTTCTAACTTATATTAATTATAACTTTCTGTTAGGGCAATTTTGTCAAAAGTTCAATTTAAGTCCAGTATCACCTTATTAATTTTCTGATTGAAAATTTGTTGAAAGTGGGATTTTGAAGTACCATATTGTATTGCTACTTCTCCTTTCATGTTAATATTTGCTTTATGTATTTAGCTGCTCCAATATTGGGTGTATACATATTTAGAATGGTTGAGTTATCTTAATGAATGACCCCTTTATCATTAAATATGACCTTCTGTGTCTCTTATGACAACTTTTGATTTGACGTCTTATTTTATCAGATGTAACAATAGCCACTTCTCCTCTCTTATGGATACCATTTACGTGGACTTTCCCCTTCCATCTTTTTAATTTCAGCCTGTGTCTGTCCTTAAGTCTTGTCAATTCAGTGGATCTTGTTTAATTCATTCAGCAGCTACGTGATTTTGGTTGAAGAATAAAATCCTTTTACAGTCAAAGTGATTATTGATAAGTGAGAACTTACTATGCCAATTTTATTTCTCTTCTAGTTATTTGATAGCTTATTTGTTCCTTTTTTCCTCTCTTGTCTACTTTTGTTATTTGATAATTTCTACAGTGCCAAGCTTTGACTCCTTTCACTTTATCATTTGTGTATCTGCTGTAGATTTTTGTTTCATGGTTGCCATGAGGTTTATATAAAATATCTTGTAACCAGTAAAGGCTCTAGCTGCTTGCCGCTTGTAGAAAGAAGCCAAAATCACAAGAACGAAGTATGATAGATAAAAAGAGAAGACATTTAATTATCTGTGCTAGTAAGAGGAACAGTGGGTCGAATTCTTCCAAAATAATTTCCACTCTTCCCCTTGCTAGGATGGATAATAAAGTCTCCTCTCTTTTTATCACACATTACTCTTGTTATTTTGTCTTCTTTCTACAAGCAGTGAGCAGCTGGACCCTTTGCTAGTTATGATTTTTGGTGGCCTGTATGGGGAGAGAATTCTGCAGGTGTCTGTTCTGTGTCAGCATTCACGTCCTGGGGCTTCTAAGAAAATAGATGATCAGATAAGTGAGCATGATGTGCATTTAAAAAGCATTTAGGTAGATAAATGTGCATAAGGCATAGGAGGATCAAGTGGGAAAGGGAGAGGGCATGGAGGTTCACAGCACATTCTGGACAATGTGTGTGTGGCTTCTCTCAACGCTATATCCTGAGACTGGGGAGAAAAGAGGAAAGAAAGAAAGAAAAAAAAAGGTTTTAAAGGCAGTTTGAAGGTAAGCTGTTTGGTTACAATAATACACACTTCTAAGCTGATAAAAACTTAACTTCTGTTGCGTACAAAATCTCTAGATTTTTATGCTCCTCCTGATACACAATTTGTGTTTTATGTCAAATTTGTATCTTTTTATATTTTGTGCTTCTAACCAACATATTGGCTATTTATTTATTTTGGCTTTTAACCTTCATACTAGGGCATGTATGATTTATAAACCATCATTACCTCTACAAGAAAGTTTAACACTTTCATATGTATTCATGTTAGGGATAATCATCCTTTTGTGTCTCTTTGAAGGACTTCCTGAAATATTTCTTATAAGGCAGGTCTAATAATAATGGATTCCTTAGGCTTTTATTTGTGAAACACCTTATTTATCCTTCATCCCTGAAGGATAACATGTCTTGGCTAGTAGTTTTGTTTTTTTGTTTTGTTTTTCTTATTCCTTTCAACACCATGGCATTCTCCCCTGGCCTGCAAGGCTTCTACTGAGAAATCTGCTGATGGTCTATGGAAACTCTCTTATGATGTAATTTGATGCTTTTCTTTGTTGCTTTTAAAATTGTATTCGACTTTTGGAACTTTATCATGTGCCTCTTTGGATTAATCTATTTTGGGATCTGTGAGCTTTATGGATCCAAATATCCATATCTCTCCCAAGACTTAGTAAGTTGTAAGTTTTTTAAAAATTATTTCACTAAATAAGCCTGCAGTTTCTTTCTCTGTCTCTTCCCTTCTTAAATTACATAATGCAAATACTTCTTCACTTAATGGTGTTCCATAAATCTCATAGGCTGTCTTCACTTTTTCCATTCTTTTTTCATTTCTTCCTGTGAATAATTTCAAAAGACTGATTTTCAAGTTTAGATTCTTTCTTCCGCTTTATCTAGTCTACTTATTAAAGTTCTCAACTGAATTTTTTTTTTGCTTAATTGATTAAATTCTTTGTCTCTAACATTTCTTATTCTTTTTAATAACATCTATTTCTTTGTTGAATTTCTCATTCATGAGCTCAAGAATTATTTTGATTTCATTGAATTGTCTACTTGTATTCTCTTTCGTCTCTCTTGGCTTTCTTAAGATCATTATTTTAAATTCCTTTTCAATAAACTCATAAACTTCTGCAAATTTGGGGATCAGACGGGGAAACTCTCACGTTTCTTCAGTAGCATTGTGTTCCTTTTTTCTTTCATGTTTCTGGTATTCCCTCATTAATGCTTGTGCATTTTCTGGTACAGTCTCCTCTTCCAAATGTCAGAGAGTGACTTTCATAGGGGAAAGCTTTTACCTGATGATGGGCCTGTGAGCAACATTTGGACAGAGTGCAGTGGTTCTGGTACTATGTGAATGCAGTGTTGTAGTCTCCATAGAGCTTCTTCAGCTAAGATTAGTGTTCGTGATGACTGTAGATGCCTTAGTGGCCTGGCTGCAGGAATTTGTGTCTGTGACATTTACTGTGTAGGCTATTATGACAAGGGCTTTAGAGATCCTACTGTCCTTGTCTTTCTGACACTAGGAAGTCTTAGCTGAAGAGACCTTTGTTGATATTAGGTCTGACATGGTTCACAGGTAGTCAGTGACACTGGGATTCAGGGCATAATATCTATTTTAATGCCCTTGGGCCACAGAAACATAAAATTAAAATACTCTAGCATTTCACATGAACAATGTATGCCACCTTAATTCAAGCACACTTTTTGACTTGAATAAACTATAAATCTTAGTTTAGGATAGTAAACTAAGTCAAAGAGGTTCAATGAGACTGACATTGGCATTTGCCTTGAAGATGCAACTTGCTATAATTATCTTTGACTATGCATAACATTTAACAAAAATGTAGGTCCATGGCCAGGCGCAGTGGCTCACATCTGTAATCCCAGCACTTTGGGAAGTGAGGCAGACAGATCACCTGAGGTCAAGAGTTTGAGATTAGCCTGGCCAACATGGTGAAACCCTGTCTCTACTAATAATACAAAAGTTAGCCAAGAGTGGTGGCAGGCACCTGTAATCGCAGCTACTTGGGAGGCTGAGGCATGAGAACCACTTGAAACTGGGAGGCAGAGGTTACAGTGAGCCAAGATTGTGCCACTGCACTCCAGTCTGGGAGACAGAGTAAGACTCTGTCTCAAACAAACAAACAAAAAAAGTAGATTTGTAAACCAGCAGAAAAATATCTAGACTATTCAAAGCACATTATTACAAACAAAAATAAAATATTTTTCTTCACTTTGTTTTTTCCAACTTGTATCTTAGTTTCGGGGGCACATGTGCAGATTTGTTAAATGGGTAAATTGTGTGTTTCAGGGTTTGGTTTACAGATTATCGAGTCACCCAGGTAATGAGCGTAGCACCTGATAAGTACTTTTTGATCCTGACCTTCCACATCCTGACCTTCCACACTCTACCTTCAAGTAGTCCCTGATGTCTTTTGTTCCCTTCTCTGTGTTCATACGTCCTCAATGTTTAGCTCACACTTAGAAAGATAAACATGGAGTATTTGGTTTTCTGTTCCTGCATTAATTTGCTTAAGACAATGGTCTCCACCTCCAACCATATTGCTGTGAAGTGAAATTCTTTTTATGGTTGTGTAATATGCTACAGTATAGAAGTACCAAATTTTCTTTATCTAGTCCACCACATGGGCATTTAGGCTGATCCTATGTCTTTGCCAAATTTCCTGAGGCCTCCTCAGAAGCTGAGCAGATGCCATCCTCATGCTTCCTGAACAGACTGCAAAACCATAAACCAGTTAAATCTCTTTTATTTATAAATTATCCAGTCTCAGGTATTTCTTTATACAATGGGAAAATTGACTAATGTCCTTTTCCCATTCCTTAATGGTTTTTGTTTGTTGAATTGTTTAAACTTTTTATAGATTCTAGATATTAGATCTTTCTTTGACGTATAGTTGGCAAATATTATCTCCAATACTCTAGGTTGTGTGTTTACTCTATTGATAGTTTCTTTTGCTGTCCTGAAACTTTTTAGTTTAATTGCACTTGTCAGTTTTTGTTTTTGTTGCAATTGTTTTGTTTTCATCATGAAATCTTTGCCAGGCCCTATGTCCAGAATGGTATTTCCTATGTATTCTTCTAGGTTTTTTATAGTTTTAGGTTTTATATTTAAATATTTAATTTATGATGAGTTGATTTTTATATATGGTGAAAAGAAGGGGTTTGGTTTTAATCTTCTGCATATGGCTAGACACTTATCCTAGCACCATTTATTGAATTGAGTCCTTTTCCAATTGCTTGTTATTGTTAACTTTGCCAAAGATTAGATATTTGTAGATCTGCAATTTTATTTCTGGGTTATCTAACCTGTTCCACTGGTCTATGTGTCTTTTTCTGTTCTAGTACTATGCCATTTTAGTTAATGTAGCCTTGTAGTATAGTTTGAAGTTGGGTAATATAATGCCTCGGACTTTATCCTTTTTCAGATTGCTTTGACTATTTGAACTCTTTTGTTTCATATGAATTTTAGAATACTATTTTTCTACTTCTGTGAAAAATGTCATCTGTAACTTACTAGGAATAGCATTGAATCTGTAAATTGCTTTAGGCAGTATGGCTATTTTTACAATATTGATTCTTTCTAACAATGAGCATGGAATGTTTTTCCATTAATTTGTGTCATCACTGATTGCTTTCAATAGTGTTCTGTAATTTCAATTGTAGAGCTCTTTTACCTCCCTGGTTAGGTGTATTTCTAAGTATTTTATTCTTTGAATTGCTAATGTGAATAAAATTGCATTTTTTATTTGGCTCTTAGCTTGGACATAATTGGTGTATAGAAATGTTACTTATTTTTGTACATTGATTTTGTATCTTGAAACTTTGCTGAAATTATTTATCAGATCTAGGAGCCTTTGGGCAGAGACTATGGGGTTTTCTAAGTATAGAATCATATTATCTGCAAAGAAAGAGAATTTTACTTCCTCTTTTCCTCCTGGATGCTGCTTTTCTTTCTCCCAACTGATTAATCTGGCAAGGACTTCCAGAACAATGCTGAATAGGAGTAGTGAGAGTAGACGTCCTTGTCTTGTTGTGGTTTACAAGGGGAATCCATCCAGCTTTTACCTATTCTGTATAATATTGGCTGTAGATTTGTTATAGATGAGTCTATTTTGAAGTACATTCCTTTGATGACTAGTTTGTTGACAGTTTTTAAATGAAGGAATATTGAATTTTATTGAAATCATTTTTGCATCATTGAAATAATCATGTAGCTTTTGTTTTTAGTTATGTTTATGTGATGAATCACATTCACTGATTTGCAGATATATGTTGAACCAACCTTGCATTCCAGGAGTAAAGCCTACTTGATCATGGCGGATTAGCTTTTTTATGTGCTACTGGATTCAGTTTGCTAATATTTTGTTGAGAATTTTTGTATCTATGTTCATTAGGAATATTGGCCTGAAGTTTCCTTTTTTTCACTGCATCTCTGCCAGAGTTTGGCATCAGAATGATGCTTGCCTTATAGATTGAGTTAGGGAAGAATCCATCCCCTTCAACTTTCTGAAATACTTTCAGTAGGAATGGTACCAACTTTTCTTTATATTGGCAGAATTCACCTGTGAATTCATCTGGTTCAGGGCTTTTTCCGGTTGGTGGGTTTTTATTACTAATTCAGTTTCGAGACTCCTTATTGGTCTGTTAAGTGTTTCAATTTCTTCTTGGTTCAATCTTAAGAGATTGTATGTTTTCAGAAATTTGTCCGTTTCTTCTAGGTTTGCTACCTTGTGTGCATAGAGGTATTTGTAATTGTCTCAGGATTTTTTACATTTCTGTGGAGTCGGTGCTAACGTCCCCTTTGTCATTTCTGATTCTGTTTATTTGATCTTCTCTCTTTTTTTAATAGTCTAGCTAGTAGCCTATCAATCTTTATCCTTTAAAAACTCAACTTTTGGTTTTACTGATCTTTCATATGATTTTTTTACCATCTCGATGTTGTTCAGTTTAGATCTAATTTGGGTGATTTCTTCTATTAGCTTTGAGGTTGGTCTGCTCTGGTTTTTCTAGTTCCTCTAGGTGTGATGTTAGGTTGTTAATTTGAGATCTTTCTAACCTTTTTGTGGGAATTTATTGCTATAAAGTTTCCTCTTAACACTACTTTAGCTATGACCCAGAGATTCTGGTATGTTGTACATTTGTTTTCATTCAGTTCAAAGGATTTCCTGATTTCCACCTTAATTTCACTGTCTACCCAAAAGTCACCCAGAAGCAGATTGTTTCATTTCCATGTAATCATATGGTTTTGAGAGAGCTTGTTGATATCTCTACTTTGATTTCACTGTGGTCTGAGTGTCACTAGTATTTTTTTTTTAATTTGTTGAGAATTGCTTTATGGCTGAGTACATGGTTAGTTTTTAGAGTATTTCCCATATGCAGATGAGAATTAATATTCTGAGTTTTCTGCTTCAATGATTTAATACTGTCAGTGTGGTGCTGAAGTCTCCCACTATTATTGTGTATTTACCTAAGTTCTTCACTTAACATATTTAATTTGGACTATAATTTGCACATTTTATCTGTGTACATGAATTCAAATATTGTCCCTTCATTTAACCCATTCTTCTGTTTTCAAAAGACAGATGCTAGTATATCTATATCCATCTAACTGTGCATTTTAAGTCACAATTAGCATTTTGTCTTTTAAGGAAAATATAAGGAGTGATTTTAAAAAAGAAATATTTTGGTAATATTTAAACTGAAATTAACATGATATAATATTTCAAAATATCTAAGCAGAGTTAAAATTCCAACTATTTCAAAATTACATTTAGACAAGTTATTCTTAATAACACTCAATCTTTTGGCTCTCCCCGTAAGAGTATTACAGAATCAGAAAAAAAAATGTAACATTCACTTATTCATTTTGATTGCAGTTTCTAATGTCATTTGCCCTGTGCATCCCAACTTCACCTTGTCAGAGAGTACTGCTTCCCCAAGGCTGCTCCAGGGTCCTGTTGACGGATTGCTCTAATTGCAGTTGGTGCTGTAAACAAGGCAGCCACTCCATGCTCTGCAAGCACACGGAAATAAGCGCCAGCATCTGGTGTTCCCACAGGCTTCCCCTACAATGAGATTCATTTAAAATGTCACAGGGTAAAACGTCTCATATTTCACTGGCAGTTCAATAGTTATACATTTAACACAGCAATATTAATAAAATGGGGTTTTCAAAAAAATCTTAGTTTTAAAATATTTCCATGTTCTGCCATAAATAAAGCAAACCAAATACCCAGGCATAAGAGAACTGTTTACCCCATTATAGTATCCTAAAAGTTTTCAAATTATAATTTTTTATCAAGTTTTGAAAATTAAAGAATTGAAAATATATATCACATTCAAATTAAGAACATAAAACATTCTGTATTTGCCAAAAAAAAAAAACTAAATGAGGTTTTTATGAATTTTTAACTTTATTTTTAATGATCACTATTAAAAGTGGCAACAGTATTTCTCAAAACATTTGAGAAAACAGAAAATTCTGAAAAAGCAGTGATTCTTGAGCAATGACCTTTTCAGTTAAATGTCTCACTCCAAGAAAAGTAACTCCTATGAAATAAATGTAATCCAATAAGATATGCCACAGTCCATGTTTTCCATAGACTCGAAATAGCATTATATATGTTCAGGGGAAAATCATGCATAAAAATCTAACAATTTTGGCAAGCTATACAATTCAGAAAACAAAAGAAAGTTTTATTTGATGTTTCTAAAAAGTGGAAAACAGGCAAGTTTCTGAACTAAATCAGTAACTCTCCAAACATTCTAACTCATAAAATGTATTTTGGCCAAGCCACATCCCCTCCCCCTCCTTCCGTAATCAATCCTCATCACTGCTACCTCTTCCTGTGTTTCTAAAGATGCCTGGAATGGTAATATATATTATGTGAGATATATAATCTATATATCTATACACACACACACACACACACACACAGAGAGAGAGAGAGAGAGAGAGAGAGAGAGAGAGAGAGAGAGAGAGAGAGAGACTGCACAGCCAAACTCTTTCATGGAATTTGGGGGTAAACAAATGGCAATAGGTTTTTAAAATCTTAGATCATTTCTTGAAACCTTGAAAGGGTTGAAATGCATTACTAATTTCTAAGATATAGGTAACTGTATCTAATATTTCCTAAACCTCTCTAAATAAATTCTCTATCTCAGTTTCCCATGAAACTCTGGAAATCACATGTAGGAAACACTGAACTAAAGAAAAAAGAGGGAAGAATTTGCTAGTGGCAAACTCAACAACGTCCCCAAACAGAAAATAACAAAAGAACGAATGATATCTTGACAGTTAGACCTAGTTTTTTTTTTTTTAATTTAGAAAAAGGAATGCATAATAAATGAGGTATAGTACAGTTGTCCAATAATTTAGAGGCAATACCCATTGATCAGATCATTGATTGGACACAATTTTTTTTATTTTTAAATGGTTGTCTTCAATATTCTTTAGTGTAATTATGTTCCTATTTTCTTAAAAAAAACTATTTAAGTCTGTTTTATATTCTATTGGTTTCTATTATTCTCTTTTAATACCAAAAAAGTATTTGTTGCAATTGGAAATTCATTTCTATTATCACAACTATCCAAAGCACTATTTCAATGTATTTCATTACTGCTTTATACAAAACACATGCAAATAATATTAAAAGCTGCAAAATATAACTTGGTAATAGATGTACATAATTTCACTCACAAATTTTGAAACCTTTAGTACATCAGTACTAAGTACTGCAACTTTATTATTTCTAAAAAGGTAAACATTTTATTTTTACTCTTTTGATATGTCTCAGGACTGATCAGTCCCTTGAGTTCTAGATTGTGACTTAGGTAACATGATCTCACCCACATGAAAATGATTTATTAACTGACCTTGTGCAATTGACTTACGCTGACTATGCTTCCATTTACTTGCCTGCTAAATGAGAATAAATCATTTTACCAATATTTTCTCAATAAGGTAAAGGCACTGAAATAATATTGAAGGATAATTTAACCTCCACTGAAGAAAGATACTTTGTAGCCAATCAGAATTTAATTCCACTACAGTGCTAGTGTCATGAGAAAATAATTACTCACTAAAGGGTGATATTAGTATCATAATTAAAATGATACACCATGTAAGACTACCTACATAGAGGCCACAGTATTTTACTCTGCCTCCAACTACATATGTTTAATGATAACAATAAGGGCAGATCAAGTATTAGAAATACAGTCCTATGCCATATAGCAGTGTTTAGATGATTATGATACCATATTTTTGGGGGCTTTGTTTTGGTGTTTGAGACAGGCTTGCTCTGTTATGCAGGCTGGAGTGCAGTGGCGCGATCTTGGCTCATACAACCTCCACCTCCCCAGTTGAAGAGATTTTCCTGCCTCAGCCTCCTGAGCAGCTGAGACTATGGTCATGCACCAGAAAGACACTGACTACAGCGGATGAGACAGCCCCTACAAGAATTAAGGATTTCAAGGAAAGAATAACTGTGCTGGGATTGCTCATACGGCAGGCACACACCAGTGTCAACTTGCTGTGATAGGCAAAATTTTGTCTGCTGTTTTCAGTGTCTTACCAGTTCATTGTTGCACTAACAAAAAGGCATGAATCACTAGGAACATCTTTTTTTTTTTTTTTTTTTTTTTTTTTTTTTTTTTTTTTTGAGACAGGGTCTCACTCTGTCACCCAGACTGGAGTGCAGTTGCACGATCTCGGTTCACTGAAACCTCTGCCTCCCAGGTTCAAGCAATTCTTCTGCCTCAGAATCCCGAGTAGCTGGGATTACAGGCACCTGCCACCATGCCTTGCTAATTTTTGTCTTTTTAGTAGAGATGGGGTTTTACCATGTTAGCCAGGCTGGTCTTGAATTCCTGACCTTAAGGCAATCTGCCTAATTTTTGTCTTTTTAGTAGAGATGGGGTTTTACCATGTTAGCCAGGCTGGTCTTGAATTCCTGACCTTAAGGCAATCTGCCTGCCTTGGCCTCCCAAAGTGCTGATATTACAGGTATGATACCATATTTTTACTGTACTTTTTCTATGTTTAGATACATTTAGCTACGTAAATACCACTATAATTGCCTGCAGTATTCAACATAGTAGCATTTTGCACAGGTTTGTAGCCTTGGAACAATAGACTGTACCATACAGCCTGGCTATGCAGTAGGCTATACCACTGGGTTTGTTTGAGTATATGCTGTGATGCACACACAGAAAACCTCCTCAGGATAATTTCTCAGAACATATCTCCAATGTTAAGCAATGCATGACTGAATGAGTAAAAAACTACACCATACTTTTTAAAATATAGAATTTTAACTTCCATTGCAAATCTGATCCTGCACCAAACCAATTTTCATCAAATATTATACTTATGGAATATAAAAATTGTGATAATGTAGCATTACTATTAGAACGGTAAAGAAATGATTCATAAAATCTCACCATGTTCTTTCATAAGTTAATTGAACTTTGTGTTTTACTGTATATTCCCCAGAAGATAATTCAATGTTATGAATGTTTTCCTATTTTAAAATTACTTTAATATTTATATATTTTACTTTTTTTCTTTCTGAAGACATTCTAGTTGCTATCAAATTACAACAATTGAGATATTAAAGAAATTATCCATTTCAAAAATAGCCTGATGATTAACATAAATATTGTCTTGAATAATGTAAACAACTTTACATAATATAATGCAGCACAGAACAAGATCTTTTATCAGAAACTATTGTTTACATACAAACAAATAGTAATAAAGTGGGCAACACTGGCATATTTATTTAATAAATATTCTGGGAATAATTTTGTGAATAAGCCGGATAAAGTCTTATTTTAATGGAACATATATTATCATAAGTATGGATGTGTGTATGTATTTGTATGGAATATTAGAAATTACATAGATGCTGCAAGCTATTTGTGTCCAATAAACAGAAACAGTGCAGTAATAAACACAGAACATGTATGTTCTCAGTACCTACCACCACTAGTAGCTTCAGAAAACTGAAGCAAAGCCTGTAAGCATCTTTTATTATTAAAGCTAAATAAAAATGACTCAGTGGCTTATTGATTTTACTTAAAATTCTTCTCTCCTTCCCTTATGCACATGCACACACACACACAGACAAGCATGTACACATAAGCAATAAAATCTCTCACACTACCTTCTCAAAGTAGTCAGTAACACACTCAGCATACTGAGCTGCCTTAAGAAAATAACATTGATTCTAGAACTTGCTTTTCAGTAAGGGGCAATAATCCAAACAATATTCAATTTAAAAACAAGACGATTCTAAGAATGCAGGGATTTTAAACAAACAACATACACCAAAAGCAATAATGCAGCCAAAAATATCAACTTTAAAGTTCTTCAAGCTCGAATCAATGTGGTTACCAGTTGTTTAATTCCTTTTTTCCAAACTAAAGTCCACATTATTAGTTGCTTCCTAGATAATAAAGGCAGAAATGGATTTTTACAATGAAGAAGCCAAAATTCTAAGCTTTCAGCTGTGACAAATTATACAATTTTACCAGAGAGATTTATAAAACATCAGTTGCTAATATTAGCAAGAGTTATAATGTGGGCGACAATGGTATAAAGCACAGAAACTGAAACAGTTACCAAAATGCCTTAGTATTAACTTCCATATATAATTTTCTACCAGTTATGATTCACCGTATTATTATATATTATAGATGACAAGTCCCCAGTTCGAAAGCCAGTTAACTGTCTCACCACCTCACATATTTTCTACTGAGGTTAGGTTTCAACACAGGAAAGCAGTGAAATACAACCACTTAGCAAAATAAAGTTACAATTAAGCACTAGAGTTAAATTTTTGAGCAAAAAAAAAAAAAAATTAATTGCTTTATTATTAATCCTATGATTCCATTTCTTCAAGGCTTGAGGTCAAGGCTACTTGTGATTTCACAGACAATGACATAAAAATTTTTGAGTCAGCTGTAGTTTTGCTCTATTTTTTTTTTTTTTTGCGGCAGGATTAGAAATACATATGGTCTCTTTCTGAACACTGCTTTTGAGAAATGTCACCCAAGCATGTTTCCACAGCAGTTCTTAGGTGAAGACAATATTAGCAGCATCCTTTATCGAGTAGTAGCAATTTTATTTCAGCAGAGAGGTGCTGTAGTCATTTTGTTTATTTCAGGAGAGTGATAAAACTGGAAATATCATTTATTGAATTCCTACTATAGGTCATGTATCTTGATCAAAGGATGAGTACTTGGTACAGCAACATTTAAACTTAAAACTTGTTAAGACATAAGCAATTATCCAGAATATACTATTTAGTGAAAATAAAATAAAATGCAGAATAGCATGCATAGTGTTTATATAATTCCATTTGTATAAAAAAAGACATTGCTTATATATGAATTATTATATAAGATTGACAACCTTCAAGGGAGAGAAATTGTAAAGCTGGAAACAAGGGATAGTGAGGTTTCCATTGTTTATTCTTTTGTAAGTTTTAAAATGTGAAAAAAGAGAATGTACTATCTCTTCAAAAATGGGCCGTTTCTTTCTCAATGCCCCCCTCTCTATAACTCACATTATTCTGTTCCAATTTTCAAAACATTACTGTTGCTTTCACATCAACTGGGATAATTGCCCTGTGCTTTAAGAGCCTCAGACAAAGGATCCTGTGTTATAGCAGACTCCACTTTAAGAATGGAAAACGTACTTACAAATACAATCTGAGTCAGATCAGACTGACTTCCTTGATTCTTACATGCTAGAGATGTCCCATCATTCCATTAGCCTCACCTGTAAGGATAGGCTGCCATCTTGCCTTTCTTCATCTTATTTACACCACCATCTAATATTACTGTAATCCAGTGGTTACTAACCCTCAATGCATGGTAGAACTTCTTGGGATGCTTTTGAATGAACCCAAAACTTCCAGAGATTCTGATTCTATTGGCCTTGATTTGGCTGAGCACTGCTGTGTTTTAAGTGCACCCTCCAAGTGAATCTAATCTGCAACCAGGATTTAGAACTGGTGCATGGTCCTTCCATAGGCACTACCTCAGACAAGGCTATTTTTCAGTACCAACCTGTGATTGCCCTAATGGATGAGCCTAGAATCTAACACTAGCTGTTTATTATGTTCTCCATTTGTTATAAATAAATGAGCTACATCCAAGTGTTAACAAGTGAATATAATGGTAACTGAAATCTGATTATGACTATACACAGAGGAAAGTACTACGGACAAATGCTTCATTGTCCTTAATTCTTTATTCCTTGCCCTAAAAACCAGACTCTAGACTAGACAAAAATATCATGATTTATAGGACATAGAACCCTGAGTACAAGTGACCTTTCTCCAAAGGTAAAAGGGTTAGCTCTGACCCAGAAGCTCTTTCTGTGTTGCCCAGAGACCTTTAAAGAGTATCACTCTCATCCGGTGTTTTAGTTAGTTGTATAACTACTTGAGAGGACTATTAATTTCATAAAGAATTATGTTAATTTAATTAACTATGTTGATTTCATTAAATTAGATTAACTATGTTAATTTCACAAGGAGTTCCTGACCCAAAATTCAGAGGAGTTCATGGATATTCTGAAATTAAATTAAGGTATGTATATATGTTCATTTCCCTAGGGGAGAGAAGTCAATAGCTTCTATGGGATTCTGAGTAAGATTCTATAAACAAAAATTATCAAAGTATATGAAAGCCTCACAAAACATAAAATGTTCCTCAAAGATTTTCTATCTGTCTCAGAAACAGCTTGTAAGAAGCGAGACTGCAAATGGACATGTGGAGACAATAACATCTGTTCATTTTCTGTTCCGCAAGATAGGTAAATTGCCAAGACTACCCTTTTAACACACTTCTATTAAAGAGCTATAAATATTCTCAAAGAACCAACAATTATTGCTCAATCTGAGGTCTCCAACCTGTCTTCTTTCCCCACCTGCCCCCCATTGCTTTAATCAAATGGAATCACCATTTTTGCAATTTAAGCCAGTCAAATATCAGCAATGTCACATGGCTCAGATTAGTACTGCTTATCAGTTTGTTATTTTGACAATCTCTCTTCACTGTCTCCTTATGGCAGGTCCCACATCAGTGCAATTCCTCAGCCTTGGGTCCTTTCCTTTCCTCAGTTAAGGATACAACTCTGTGACCAGCCCTAAGAAGATAAGACTTCTCCATGGCTAAAGCTCCAAGACACAAATATCTATACATCTATTTTTTTTTTTTTTTGCAAAATATGGTGTGCTACTGTCTGAAACATGCCTCCCAAACTTCATGTGTTGAAAATTTAATCCCCAGTGCAACAGTGTTGGAAGGTGGGGCCTTTTAGAAGATGTTTGGGTTTGGAGGGCTCTGCTCTCATAAATGGACAATTGTTGATAAAACAAAGGCTTTGTGGGAGTGGATTTGTTCTCTCTTGTCCTTCTGCTCTTCTGCCATGTGAAGATAAACTGTTCCTCCTCTCTGGAGGACACAGAAACAAGGCACCATCTTGGAACAAGAGATGGAATCTGCCAGCATCTTGATCTTGAATGTCACAGCCTACAGAACTGTGAGAAATAAATTTCTGTTCTACATAATTTCTCCCCATCTGTTGCATTGTTATAGCTGCATAAAACAAACTAGGGCAGGGTGTGTATCCTAAACAATCTAGATCTATCCTTTTGGTTTGGTTTTTCTCTTGTCTCTTCCTAGCTCTGGGAGTTGACAATATGGGGTATTATAATGAAACCAACCCTCAGTGAATAAGCCATTGCTTCTGTCTAGCAGATAAGACTCTATCTAATCCCCTTAAAAAAGCTTACCTTTGGAAGTACTAATGTCAAGTAAATGAAGCAGAGAACTGAAACTGCTAATTCTGCAGACCCAGTGCTGAGAAAATTAGGAACTCTGACATATTTAGCATTCTCAGTAGTCACAGAGAGCATTTACCCCTAGTACAGCTCATACAGCATGGCTTCTAGCAGAGCTGTTTTCATCTCTGAGTTATTTCATGCTGATGTGCAGTCACTCTGCTATCCTACACTAGGGGGACAAATAAAGGTTTTTCTTATTCATTGTGATTAATGAGACTTTGTGGTAAGCAAAGAAATTAAATGGGTTCTTGCTTAATCACACTTCCAGACTTCTGCCCAGGAAGTGAGGTGTGGCTATTCCATATGCATACTACAATTCAACCTGAGGTTACACAAAACCTGAGCCCTCCATAATATCCAGTGCTTTGCCTCAAACAATCTTCAAACATGTTCAGATTTATCCATGCCAAAAATGAACACAACAAACTTTCCTATGAATTTACTCACATTCAGGAAAGGGACAAATGACACCCTTATCATCAAAGTGCTCTTCGGTTGTCATATTAGTCTTTTCTCTGTAGCACTTGGCACTGTTGATATCCATCCTCTGAAAAACCTTCTCATCTCTCTTTAGTATGCTTTGCTTTTCTGATTCTCCTGTTGGTTCCAATTTCGAACTCTCAATTTATATTGTTTCTCTTAGCCTCAAGAATTTCCTAAGTTTCCATTCTCAATCTTTACCTGAGTAAACTGATCAAACCGTCATGACTTTGCCATATCATACAAATATCTGAGTACAACCTTCAAATTCGGTATTACCAAAACCAAAAGTATTGCTTTCCTCTCCACCAGTTATTCCTCCTACTGCAGTATTTCAGTTGATAACTGCCATTATATGGTTGGACTAGCTGAAGACATCAGAGCCATTTTCAACTCCCTTTTTATCTCTTACCATAGCCACCTGACACCCTAACGTCTCCTCAATGTTCTAATCACTGATATTCTGGTCCTGGCCATGTATCCAGGACTATACAACAGCTTCCCAATTGTCTCTCCCCAGATTATGGCAAGGGAATCCTGCTTTTGGATCCAGAGAAGCTTGTTTCAAATATCACAGCAACATCCCACTTGTGTCACTGGTAAATTTATTTGCTGTCTCTGATTCTTAGTTTCTACAGCTGTAAATAGGGGAGGTTTAAATATCTACATCATGAGTTTGTACTTATAATTAAAACCATGTATAAAAAGTGCTTGGAATAGTTCTGATCACTCAACACTGAATCAATAATGGTTATAAATTTTTATTGTCTCATTCACAAAATTCTCCCTATCTACTAGTCACAAACTTCCTTCTAAAAACTAGTGCAGATTTTTGAGCCAGCATGCAAAAGTTAAATTTTAGAGTATTTATCATAGGTGATGACTCCATGCAGTTTCCAAAAATTGTCATACCTTCTACACAGTGTAAGTTTATTTAGATATGTCTTATTTGTTTTCTGCTCTTTATATTAATCTTAATTCCTTGACTATATTGTCAGAGCCTTTGGTAAAAGGGCCATATCTGATATTTATTCTGTTTCTCCTCACCTTCTAGCATGATGTGGAGTTGACAATAGACATTAATAAATATTGTTGATGGAGCTATGATAATAACTGAGCTTGCCAGCTCCAACATAAAACACACACATAGAAAAAAATAAACTCAAAAATAAATATATTTGAACAATTAGTCATGGGAGAAATCTAAACGATGCTAGAATCAGCTTTATAATCTTTTCCAATTGAGAAGATCAAATTATATAGCCTGAATCAGAGTAATAACTGAGTAATCATTTTTCTTATTCTATATATACAGAAAGGCAGATCACTATATACTAGTTTTTTAAATGTTATTTTCCATTACACAAAGGGAGAGAAAAGGACTATGGTGTGTCCAATTGAAAACACTAATTAGCAGAATGATGGCTACTTGTCTTAACTCCATATGGAACCAAAAGAGAGCTCACATAGCCAAGACAATCCTAAACAAAAAGAACAAAGCCAGTGGCATCACACTACCTAATTTCAAACTATACTACAAAGCTACAGTAATCAAAACAGCATGGTATTGGTACCAAAACAGAGATATAGACCAATGGAACAGAACAGAGGCCTCAGAGGCAACACCACACATCTACAATTATCTGATCTTTGACAAAGCTGGCAAAAATAAGCAATGGGGAAAGGATTCCCTGTTTAATAAATAGTGTTGGGGAAACTGGCTAGCAGTGTGCAGAAAGCAGAAACTGGACCCCTTCCTGACACCTTACACTAAAATTAACTCCAGATGGATTAAAGACTTAAGCCTAAGACCTAACACCATAAAAACCCTAAAAGAAAACCTAGGTAAAACCATTCAGGACATAGGCATAGGCAAGGATTTAATGACTAAAACAGCAAAAGCATTAGCAACAAAAGACAAAATAGAAAAATGGGACCTAAGTGAACTCCAGAGCTTCTGTACAGTAAAAGAAACAATCATTAGAGAGAACCAGCAACCAACAGAATGGGAAAAAAATTTTGCAATCTACCCATCTGACAAAGGGCTAACATTCAGAATCTACAAAGAAACAAAACAAATTTACAAGAGAAAAACAAACAAACCCATCCAAAAGTGGGAGAAGGATATGAACACTTTTCAAAAAAAGACATATATGAGGCAAACATACATATGAAAAATTGCTCATCATCACGGATTATTAGAGAAATGCAAATCAAAACCGCATTGAGATACCACCTCATGCCAGTTAGAATGGCAATCATTAAAAAATATGAAGACAACAGATGCTGGAGAGGATGTAGAGGAAAAAAAAAACACACTTTTACACTGTTGGTGGGAATGTAAACTAGTTCAACCATTATGGAAGACAGTATGGCAATTCCTCAAAGATTTAGAAATAGAAATTCCATTTGACCCAGTAATCCCATTACTGGGTCTATACCCAAAGGATTATAAATCATTCTATTATAAAGACACATGCACACATATGTTTACTGCAGCACTGTATACAATAGCAAAGACCTGGAACCAACCCAAATGCCCACTGATGATAGATTAGACAAAGAAAATGTGGCATATAAATACCATGAAATACTATGCAGCCATAAAAGAGGATGCGTTTGTGTCCTTTGTAGGGACATGGATGAATCTGGAAACCATCATTCTCAGCAAACTGACACAAGAACAGAAAACCATATACTGCATCTTTTCACTCATAGAAGGCTGTTGAACAATGAGAACACATGAGCAGAGGGAGGGGAATACCACACACTGGGGTCTGTTGGGAGAGAACTCAGGGAGAGACAGCAGTAGGGTAGAGAATTTGGGGAGAGATAACATGGGGAGGAATGCCAGATATAGGTGCTGGGGGGATGGAGGCAGCAAACCACTTTGCCACTTATGTACCTATGCAACAATCCTGCATGATCTGCACATGTACCCCAGAACCTAAAGTACAATTTAAAAAGATAAAATGTATACTATACTAAATACACAAACCAGTCACAGTCATTTGTTATCAAGTATTAAGGTATCACACATAAATGCATGTGCTGTACTTTTACATGACTGGCAGCATAGTAAATCTGTTTATACGATCACAAACATGTGAGAAATGCACTGTGTGACATTATGATGATAGGAAATTTCCAGCTGCATTAGCTTACGGGACTACAATGTATATAGCATCTATCATTGACCAAAATGTCACTATGTAATACATAACTGTATAAAAACGCTATTTTTTTCATCTTTAGGACTATTTTCAAATACGCTATTTCATTTGATTCCCAAACAAATGTAAAGAGTGCAGAGTTCATTTCTAAACCAATCATTCTATAAAGAAAAGTTCGTGATGGCAGCAGTGGCCTGTCTAAAGTGGCTGCTATGAAGACATGGCTGCAGCAGGGGAGGCACAGCCAGGACTGTATGTTCCATGGAGCAGGTGAGAGCCTGGCTCTTTTCCAAGTTGGCGGGATAGGATGCCTGCCCTCCAGGGTGCAGCTGCAGCCACCCAACCATGGCTATGAACCCAGGAATTCCTGTGCTCTTGGAGGCCCAGGAAGCCCCCTTCCCCACACAGGCTTGGAAGTGTCTGCTCCTGTGGCACAGCCTCTCCCTGCTCCTGGTGCCTGCTCTGATTTTGTAGCAAAGTTGTGGCCCTGTCCAGGTGATGTCACAGCACAGCCAAGTGTGTGCACGCTCAGGGCATTGCAGACATGCCAGCATCCTGCCTCCCTGGCTCCCTCTGAACTTTGGGCACCAATGACCACAGGAGAGAGGGCAAGGGGGACTGAGAATGGTTCAGCCCAGGCCTGCAGGTGCCCCTCATCATGGACAGCCAGGGTGCCACAGACAAACATGTTGACAGCAGGAAGCAGACAGGTTTCTGAGCAGAAAGGGGCAGGTCACTAGTGAAGCAGCACCTTTAAGCCAGTGATGGCCTGAAGCCGGAGGGCAGAGCTGTCAGTTCAGAGTGGAGACCCAGGCTCAGAGTGAGAACTTATGGTACTTTTTCCAGGCCATCCATGGCTGCTCATGGACCAATCAGCATGTACTTTCTTTCTGCCCACAAAAACCCCAGAGTCAGCCAGACAAACAGAGATGAGGGACAGCTTGCCTGCAGATAGGAGCTACCCATTCCGGATCTCCTCTCCACCGAGGACTACAGATTCAATGGGATGACATATCTGCGAATAATAGCTACCCACTCTGAGTCTCCTCTCAGCTGAGGGCTGCACAGTCTTCGGGATGACCTGCCTCCAGATAGGAGCTACCCTCTCCGGGTCTCCTCTTGCCTGCAGACAGGAGCTACCCACTGTGTGTCTCCTGACAGCTGTATTGTTGCTCAATAAATCACCTCTCTGCCTTGCTCACCCTCCAGTTGTCTACATATCTCATTCATCCATGACATGAGACAAGAACTCAGGACTCACCAAATGACTGGACTGAAAGAGCTATAGCACAAACAGATGAAACACGGGCCCCTGTATCCAATTGCCATGTTGCAGGTAATAAGAAGGAGAGAAGAGCTGTGCCCCCTTGGGCAACCCAGACTTGGGGGCTCCCCAAGCCAAGGCTGTGACACCCTCTTTGGGGCTCTGCAGTTTCTGGAGTCTCCAAGCTTCTATGCACCACCACATCCCTCTTGTCTAGACACAGGTCCATAGTGGCTCCTGAAGCTGCCCGCCCAGCCTCAACAGCCAGTGTGCCTGGCTGTGTACAATGGCTGGACCCCATGCTTGCTCACTGACATACCCCTCATCACTTTGTGCCTGACTTGCCCTTGGCGGGTATGGGATCCAGGCCAGTAGGACAAGCTGAGCACAGCCTGCCAGGACAAGTGGGCAGAGTCAGCACAGCAGGCTCAAGTAAAACTCTGACAAAGACACCAACAGCTGCAGAGGCTTCTGGTTGGAAAAGCAACACCTCAAGGATCTTGTGATATTAGGATTATCTAAACTCTCCCTTCTGTCTGCAAATTTAAGGAAAGAGCATTCAATAGAGATTATCAAGCTGAATAACATACAGTTTTTAAACATTTATTCAAAGTTGAAAAACTAGTAATGATAATGCCCATCAAAAAAATAGAAGTGAAATATTAAAATTCTTGGTAATGGCAAGCCATAAAATTCTCTGTGTTATTCACGGATTAAAGCATTTGAGTTAACTTTTAAGTCACACATCCTATGCTTAAAGGATAGATCTGAAAGGGGAGAGACCACTGTTTTTTTTCTACATCTTCTGCTCATTCTTCATAATTGGTAGTAGCTGAATCGACAGATCCCTCTCTGCTGATTTCTTTCTTAGTGCTCAGAAGAGAATTAATGGGCTCCAAATGGAGCAGCCTCCAGTGCTCTGATTTGACTTCTTCCATGTATGAGGACAAACGGACTTTGAAAGAAGAAATGTGGAGTAATATTCAAGAATTAAAGTGACTGGATTACAGGGGAATTAATGATTAGTGTTTATATGTTAGAATTCTATTCTGGGAAATAATACATTTGTATTTTTGAATAATTATATCTTTATATCCTGAGAATTATTCTAAAGATTTTTTTTCACAGATTAACCAATTGGATGCCATAGATATTATTACTACTGAAATTTATAGTTGAAGAAACTAAGGCAGAAAGCAGCAAAGCAGCTTGTTTGAGGCCAAACGATTGATAAATAGAAGTGTCAGAAATCTACCATTGCAGCCTTAACTAGTACACTTCCTCTCAAATACTAAAAGCTTTCACTAATTTAAAGTGAAAATTTTCCTCAATAATATATTTGAAGAATTAACATTCCCTAACTATGAAAAGAAATTGAAATAAATTCCAGAGTTAAAAAGTAAGTTAAAATAATATATTTACTAAAGAAAATCAATCAAAGTGAAGAGTCACAGAAGTGAAAACTGAGAGAGTATGTGTCAACCCTCTCATTTTAATGATTAAAAAATGAATTTCCAAAGAGGTTTAATTAATTTGCTTAAGTCATATAGGTACAGAAAGGTAGAGCAAGATAACAACACAGATATTAATATTTCTAGTCCAGTGACCATATTCTCGTACCACAATTCATAATTTTAAATCCTCAACTTTCTCTAATTAAATTTATTGCCTGAAAAGGCAGAGTATAACATATACCTTCAAAGTTAATTATTGAATTATTAACAAATGGCCATCTGACCTGACTAATCTTGTGAATATACTGAAGAATGTATTGAAAAGGCTTGCTGCTGTAATGTATACAATAGGTGAAATGCAAACACATGTAAAACAAGAGCAAACTTATACTCCTTGACTGGGAAAAAAAAAAACTGTTATTGCATAAAAATGACAACTGCTATATCAAGACCCATTATACCAACTGGCTTATGGCTTACTCTCAAGTCAGATTTAAGGAGAAACAGTAACTACTAACATTCCATTTCAGACCTATGTAATACCCTAGCCAAGGAACAGCAATCTCATTTCTTGCTTAACCACACCACTGACATTGTGGAAGCCTGGGCTTACTGTGTTATGAAATTGAAATATATGCATAACATACACTTTTGCACACTGATACACAGCAAAGATAAGGAGAAAGGCAGGACTCAGAAAGACTGATTTTCCCTGAAGAAACAGTGTTGGATTTTGATTCTGCAGATGACAGTCTGGTAAAGGGGAGAAATACTGAAGAGAAGAGAGAGGCTAGGAAGCATATCTCTGTATAATCACCATTTGCCAGCACACAGACATGCATGTGCATAGGCAGAAGGCTGCTAAATTTGTTTATATATTGCATTCTTAGGTGAAAAGATTGCTTGTGTTTTATCTCTTCTCTCTGGCAAAACCATCCTACCCAATATCTATTCTTGTTCATACATGGTTAGGGTTAGATCTATTGGAATCAATGTAGATTTCTAAAGAAGTACCATTCATTTTCTTCCTCTCAAAAGTAAAGACTAAATTATTCAGAATTGGTTTCAGTATTCTAACTGATCCAATATTCCTTCCAGAATTACATACTTTAAATATCTCATACTTCACTGACTGAGCTGGACAGGTGTTCCGTATTTAAATATGTCCAATTCCATTGATAAAATCAAATATCTGTCTATAAAACATATAGCCTGTCTTACATAAGTTGTTCATGTAGTCCTGTTGTAAAAGAGAAAAATTAAATCATTCTTACTGATGGAAAAAAAACTTTACCTATAAATCAATGATTTTTCTGATATCATCTGAGCATTTATTTAACAAATATGTATTAAATGCTGAATATGTATAATTAAGGCAAGGAGCTAAGAATTGATGGTGGACAAAACCACAGATGACTCCTTTCCTAGTAGAGTTAGAGAAAAGAGAGGCAAACAAGCACATCAAAGGAGCCCAAAGACTAATATGAATCTGAAACTTTTATACAAACCACCAAGGGAAAATGCAGTATGCCAAAAGTCTATGATAAAGGGATTTGGCCTAATCAGGGAGGTCAAGGAAGGCTTCCCTGAGGAAGTGACACCAGCTGAGATCTAACAGACAAGTGGCATATATTTCAGGCAATGTTCCTGGGGCAGGAATTAGCATAAGAATAACTGCAGGGAAACAGAAGCATGTTACACATTAGACAGGAGCTTGTTGTACCTTAGAAGGAAAGAGAATGATTAGGATGAAGCAAATGGCCAACACTTTCAGATGCTGAGAAGTACAATGAAGATGGAAAATGGCCATTGGCTTTGGAAAGTAGAGATGACTGGGAATACTAGGAAAAGCTGTAGCTATGGAATGATGGTGACAGCAACTGGAGAGGACTGCAGAGTAAGTTCCTGATTAAGATACGGAACTTACTCTGCAATATTCTCCAATTGCTGTTAGGGCTATAGATTGTAGACCAGACCAGCCCTGAAAGAGAGAATGTTGTAGCTGCCAGGAGATAAGGGATTAAATATTTTTGATCTTGTTGTTTGTTTTAATGAGTTAGTTTTACAAATTTGTTTGAAAATGTGGTAATTTTCAAGAAAATAAGCAGATTTATATGCAGTTGTAAGAAATACAGAGATATATCACATAATCTTTACCTAGTTTTCCCCAGGGGTATCAAGTGCAAAACTATAATCTGTTATTACAATCAGGATATTGATACAGTCAAGATACAAACCAGTTCATCTCCACAAGGATCCTTCATGATGCCCTTTATGCCCATATGTGGCCATTGCTGATATATAGAAACATAATGAATATTCACATTTATCTTGTATCCTGAGACTGGATTAAACTCACTTATTAGTTATGGGGTGTGTGTGTGTGTGTGTGTGTGTGTGTGTGTGTATTCTGTAATTTTCTATGCAAATGACCATGTCATTGGCAAATAAAGACAACTTTATTTCTTCCCTTCTGGTGTGTATGCCTTTTGTTTTCCTATACTCCTTTATTAAACTAGCTAGAACTTCTACAACTATGTTGAATAGAGGGTGAAAGTGGAAATCCTTGCCTTGTTTCTGAACAACAGGGAAAAACAATCAGGTTTTTATCATTAGGTATGATATTAGCAGCAGGTTTTTTCATAGGCATTCTTTGTGAGGAAGTTTCTTTCAATTACTAGTTTTTGGGTAGTTCTTCATTATGAATAAATGTTGAATTCATGAAACAATTTTTTCTACATCAATTGATTATATAATTTTTCTTTAGCCTATTAATATGGTAGATTACTTTGATTAATTTTGAGATATTGAAGCAGGCTTATAGCTCTGGAATAAATTCCACTTGGTCACAGTGTATAATTCTTTTTACATGTTGTTGAATTGTTGAATTCAAAATATTTGCTAGTATTTTGTCAAGAATTCTTGTATCTATGTGTTTATGAAGGACATTCACTTATAGTACTATTTTTTCTGTATTTGACTTGTTATTAGGGCAATAGGAGCTTCCTTAAATGAATAGGAAAGTGTTCCCCCCGCTTCTATTTTCTGAAAGAGATTGTGCAGAAATGGTGTTCATTCTCCTTTAAACATTGGTAGATGGCACATGGAATACAGAAATACCAACTACCCCGACTCCTCTTCTATTTTAAACGTTGGTAGAACTTTCCAGTAAAACATCTGTGTCTGGAGATTTCTTATTGGGAGTCTACTTAATTACGTATTGGATTTTCTTAATAGTAATAAGGCTATTCGAGTAATTTATTTCTTATTTGTTTATGGTTTTTGAGGCATTAGTCCATTGCATCTTTATCTATGTTGTCAAATTTATATGTGTTGAGTTTCTCATAGTATTCCCTTATTATCCTTTTTATGGCTGCAGGGTCTTTAATGATATCTCCTGTTTCATGTGCGGTATTGGTAATTTGTGACTTCTGTCTTTTTTTTGGTCAGTCTTGTAGATGTTTGTCCATTTTTATGTATCTTTTCAAAGAACTAGCTCTGTGTTTCGCTGATTTTCTCTGTTTTTATGTTTTCAATGATACTGATTTCTGCTCTTATTATTCCTTCCTGGTTTTAGGTATATTTTGCACCTCTTATCCTAGGTTCTTGATATAGGAGCTTATATTATTGATTTGAGAGTTTTTCTCTTTTCTAATGTATCCATTTAGTGCTATAAATTTCACTCTCAGCACTACTTTAGCTGTGTCCCCCAAAATTGTATATGATCTACTTTCTTTTTCAATCAGTTTAAGATATATACACAGAGGGGTGTGTGTGTGTGTGTGTGTGTGTGTGTGTGTGTGTGTGTGTTTGTGTGTGTTTTCCTGGATTTTCCTATTTGACCTATGGATTATTTATTTAGAAGTATATTGATTAGATTTCAACTGTTTGGAGACTTTCCTGATAAGTATAATTAATTTTTAGTTTGAAAATATTGTGGTCTTAAAATAGACTTCACGTGAGTTCAAATACTCAAATATTTTTAAATTAGTTGAAGTTTGTTCTGTGGCCCAGGTTTTCGTTTATCTTGGTAATTATTCTGTGGGCATTTAAAAAGAATGCATATTCTGATGCTGTCGAGAATAGTATTCTATGTCAATTAAATCTTGTTGGTTGATGATGTCAAGTTTTTCTACATCTTTGCTGATTTTCTGTCTGTTGCTTTATCAATATTAGGAGAGGAGTGTATCTAATGATAACCTAAAATATGTAACTGAAATGTATAGGCACAAATCAAAAGAGAAGCCAAAATGTAAAATGGACATCAGTCAACATATTTGTGTATGAGCTTGTGTATTCATAATTGTGAATATGAGTATCATATTCAGCTTCATATAATATGCCTTGAATACATGTCAAGATGCATGGAAAAGAGAGGACACTTTTGATAAGTACTAAATAAGTAGATTCAACAAAATATAAAGACCAGTGGAGTGTGAGAGTTAAGAAAAATGAACTCAAGAATCACTTGCAGATTCTCAGTTTGGATTACTGCATGAATGAAGGTAGCATTAACAGAAACAGAGTGCACTGAAGAAAACATGGTTTGCAGGGTAGGGTAAAGATACAGAACTCAGTTTATTTCATGTTGAGCATAAGATGTGTACAGACTAATCAGAGATGTCTAACAATAAGTTAGCGCTCAGCAGGAAAGTCAGATGTAAACAGGAGATTTAGGAGCCATGATTTAATAAACGATCCTCAAATATAACTACTTGGAGATCATCCAGGAAACATAAGCAGAATAAGATAATGGAGCTAAGACTATGATCCAGCTAAACTCTAATGTTTAGGACCAAAGTGAAAGAAACAGAAGAAAAGAAGAACAAGCTGTCAGGATCGATGGAAGAAAATGAGGAGTAGAGTTTAATTCAGTTCTACAAGTATTTATTAATTGTGTGGTATGTGCTATGCACTATGCTGTGTAACTGGCTTTTATCCTCTTCCCCTCTTCTAGATGTAAACAGATCATTTCAGTACAGTGTGGCCAGCTCAGTGACAGACAGGCTTGAAAGCAGCAGGACCACAGAAAGGGGCACTACACACAGACCAAGATCCCGAGAAGAAACTTTCAAGAGATGATAACATCTAAGCAGAGTCTACAAAGAGAGTAGGAGTTAACCAAGAAAGGAAAGAGAGGAGGGAACTCACATCAGGTAAAAGAAACAGCATGAATATTAGCAAAGGACCATGGAGCTCAAGAGAGAGGGAGAATGGTCAGCAGGCCTGAACTCCAGTAAGAGAAAAAATAAAATCAGATTAAAGAAGGCCCTTTGACTTTGTCACTTACGAAGAAACTGGTGACCTCTGCTACAGTAGCTTCTATGAACTGATGTGAACATAAATCAAACTATGGTGAGATGAGGAGTAATTGAAGAATATGAGGTTCAGGAATGTGGGCAGGATATTTTTTCAAGGGACTTAGAGTAGAAGAAAATACGGATGGCATAGCTAGAAGTGAGCAAAGGTCTAAAAGACTTTGCTTTGTGATCAGAGAAAGTTAAAGACATTTACAACTTATAAAGCCTCTTTTATAAGTTGTAGAAAACAAGTCAGAGTGCAGAGAAAAGGTTTTAAATTGTAGCTAATTTCATTCAATTATTCACACAACAAATATTTATAGAGCATCTATACTCTTCTTGAGCAAAACATTCCAACACAGAAACAACCCTCCATCATAGTGTTAATATCATGTTTTAAATAGACTTGAGAAATAATAAAAGCCCATGGTAAAAAGCACAAAATATTTGTGTATGTCAATTCTAAAACAGCTTGAAAATTATAACCATAAATATGTTGGTGCCTTTGGCTTTGTCATATTTGTGTAAGCAGTACCACAATTCAATATAACTATTCAGTGTTGATATTTTATTTCAAGAGAAATTATTTTAATAAAAAACATTATATTGCAGAGAAAATGGTATGAAATTATTTGTCAAGATTGTTTTAATTATTAAGAATACCTAAATGCATATCCAGTCTGCAAGACATAAAAGCACTATATAAAAGTTGTAGAATAGAATATGAATTCCAAAATGCATACAAGTCTGCAAGACATAAAACCATGATGTAAAAGATGTAGAGTAGTATATGATGCTTTAATACTTATGTCAAAGTCTACCTTAATATTTCTTAGCATTCAGAGACAGAAAACCAGCCAGTTAAAAATGAGAGAACACAAATGGTCTTTAAGTGATGACGAGGCCTGGAGTATTCCGGAAAGATTGAGAAGAGCCTCTTGTGTTTTCAAATTCATTGACTTTCAGAATTTTAAGAGTGCAAATTAACTTAAAATCATATAATACTATTCTCCACACCCAACATATAAAATTCTCTACTTCACAATCCTTGTCTGGTATTGACAGAACACTTATGTGAAAGAGAGCCTTATATTTGAGAAGTTGTCTGTTTGTTCTACTGCCAACCATCTAAATTTGTCTCTGTTATTCCCAAAATATAACTCTGTGTCACTCCGCATTACAAGACTACATACTTTATATGTAGCAACTTTTTAAATATCAAAATATAGTATTTGCTCATTAAGTGTATTATTTGTTTGTCAGACTATCCATTCCTAATTCCTTCACCTATTTTTTTTCTTTTGAGATGGAGTCTCACTCTGTCACCCAGGCTGGAGTTCAGTGGCATGAGCTTGGCTCACTGCAACTTCTGCTTCCTGGATCCAAGTGATTCTCCTGCCTCGGCCTCCTGAGTAGCTAGGATTACCGGCATGCACCACCATGCCTGGCTAATTTTTGTATTTTTAGTAGAGACCGGGTTTCACCATGTTGGCCAGGCTGCTCTCAAACTCCTGACCTCAAGTGGTCCACCCTCCTCGGCATCCCAAAGTGCTGGGATTACAGGCGTGAGCCACCACGCCCAGCCCACCACTTTCTTGTATACATTATTTTTATGCTATTCCCCTCTTTCAAAGATACTTTCTAGGAAGTTCATGATTTTTTTTTTCCCTTTCGGTTAAACTGAATACAAATTTTCAAATGTGGAAGAGGAAAGTAAGATTATATCACTGCACATGGTGAGTATTTTTTAAATAGCAGTTCTACCAACAGCTTATGTTTAAGTTATGGACATTTTAATACCCAGAGATTTAGCTACATAAACTGCAACCAACCCGAGTTTTCCCTTTTTGATTTCTGTATTTTTTAATCTAAATATAAGACTGTAAAGATTTATGTTTTTTTCTATCTTGTTAAATTTGTCCCAAAAGTCCAAGGTCATTTTGAATAATTTAGCAAACTACCATATCAGTTATCCCTCCAAAATTTTGATCTTCTACAGATCTGATAGGTATGCATTCTAAGTATTTATGTAAGACATTGATAAAGTTAAATGGTATAGGCATATGAAGGAAATTTCCTATACACACAGAAATTGTATTCCTAGGTGACACTGATATACGGATCTGAGTTTTTAAACAGTTATTTATTCAGCTATAAATCTGGTCAGTCTATATACCTATGCCTTATACAGAGAGCTTTATTAGAAACCAAGGAAATTATTGTTAAAATTGAGACAACATGACTTTGGACATCCATTAATCTTATAAAAACTCAAAAAAAGGGAATCTACATTGCTTGTTTTATGATTACTATTTTCTAGGACTCTAAAATCAGTATCAGTTTGCCAATACTTTCTAAAAATCTGTAAGGGATAGATACAAAGCTGGTTATTGTATGTTCTTTGGAATTTAATTCTCACTGTTCAACAAAATTGAAATAACTGGCTAATATTTCCTACATATCCCTTTCTATTTCAGAATTCTATTTTTAGCTGGAAGAAGATACAGTAACTTCCCCTGTCCCCACTCAAATTTTTTCTGATCCTATTCATGACTGCTTCATGAAAAGTTTTAATAAAATAAATATTATCTATATGTGGTATTAATTTTACTGTATTACCTCATATAAGACTGTTGTGTTTCCATGAAGAAGAGGCCCATAGCAGATATAGGAATGTCCAACAACCCAGCCTAAGTCAGAAGCTGCCCACCACACCTAAAAAATAAAATAATAAAATGCACATATTTTATTCAGAGAAATGTCATGTAATGTAAATTTAAAACCACGATTACCTCTCCAGGTTGAAGTCCATATATAGAAGACATTGACCAGTTTAGCATGACGGCGTATCCCCCAGTGGGCCTAACCACACCCTAAGGAGAGAAAAAGTGAAGCTAAAATCAATAAACAATGTGTGAAAACACTATCTTCATAGCATCCACCTTAAAAGTTCCTGATTTAAAGTATTTTAATATTAGCTACAAATTACTTTGGCTTTTATAAAATTATCTTTGAATCATTTTTTTTGAGTCTTTCAATAGTCAACACAAAATAATTTGTCCTCATTAGTGCCATTTGTCTCATTACGTGAGAATTTGTTCTCACATAACATTATTAGTCTTCTAAAGAAAACGTGATTTCACAATATCATAGGCAATACAAACTTTTCTAATGGTAACACATTATCAACACTACATTTTCAGATGTATTTCCAGAACAAAAATTAGTGCACAGAAAGGTAAAATGTAGTTATATGCCTCAAATACAGACTAACATAAGTACCTGTATTTCTTAAGATGATTAAACAATAACAGACTGCTTAGAGTAAACAAAGTCATTTCTAACTGGAATGTCATTAAAATGCTTCACTGGGGATCATGCAAGCATATTTTAAAGCTGAGCAATTATTTAATTATGAATTCTAAAACTCTTAGGGATGAATTCCAGTTAGTTGAATCTAACATTAAAAGATTCTTATATTGCATTTTGGGGAAAAGCATGGATCATTATATTACTGTAGTACAGTTTTCACAAATCAGTTTCCAGTATCTTTCCCCAACACTGGGAATATATTTAACCTCAATACAAGACTTGTATTTGAACACTGGATATAAATGTCACCATAAATAAGAACAGTAATAGTAAAGTTAATAATTGCATTCATTTATTGTTTCATTAAAATATTAATCATCATTGGCTCAATCAGAGTTAACCACATGAATACTCAAAATGATTAGGTGAACACCTGCTAAAAGATACAAGATATATTCCACTCGCATGTATTTTGAAGCATGTTTTAGACAACAACTGCTCTATGCAAAAGATAATTGCTTTTTATAAAAAAGTAAACATGAATCTAACCAATAACTGTGCAATTAGTTACACTTTTTGGCATAGTTCTGCACCTTAATACACATAGCAAATCAGGGCAATGAACAGAAATCAACTTTCCATTGGTTACCAAAATTGCTGCTCTCCTTGGGTGCCACTAATAAAACATATGTATCAAGCTGCAGAACATTATTTTATTCACCAATAACAACACCTGGTCTCTTAGCCAATATCAGATGCAGCTTTGTTGGTATTTAAGAGCTATTTTCTAGGTTGTATGACATGTTTAACATGCAGCTGGCACTCTTGATCTCCACGGGAACATTAGAAATCCTAAGCCTCCTGCCAGTAGGCTTTACACATGCACTTTCCCATGTAAAGAAAACAGTTACTTTCCCACTGTATTCTATCCTATCTTCCTTGCACTTTGCTAGTTTGTTCTACTGAGAAGATATTTTCCTATGGCTCAACAGATTGACGAATCTGATATTAATCAATTTGCAAACACTTCATAAAAACTATTCATTTTACAGACTAGAAAAAGTAGGTTTTTTGTAAACAATATGCTGTCCATGTGTTATGACAGATGGAGATACTTAATATCAGTAACAATTTCACTTAAAATTTTCTCTCCATACTACATGCCCCTGCATTTAGAATCCATTTTATCAGTAACTCTAAATATTGTAACTAGGTAAATGTTTACACCATATGGTATAGAGGGTAAGAAGCATTGACTAGAAATCATGACAAGAAATAAAAGGTAAAGGAAGACAAAACTGCATAATAATTCAGTTGTAAAACCTGGAAGATAAATTTAAAGGATAAGTTGTCAAATTTCTATTTACCTCTCAGATGAGCACTTCTTCAAACAACGTTTACCAGTGTCACTTTGTCTGTAAATTAGTGAATACTTAAACCCACCTGACCAAAAAAATGAGACTTAAAAATGAGTCCATGCATGAAAAAGCATTTAAAGTTGCAAAGACTAAAATTTAATATGTCATTAACAATATTCTTTCCTTAGCTCTAGCAATTATTGCTTTTTATTTTACCCTGTGCTCCTATCAGCCAAAAGGCGTAAATGTCAAAATAATTAGAGGTGCCATCAAAGATTCTCTTTAAAACAATTAAAATGAAGGAAGAGAGAGAAAAACTGTAATTTATGTTTTTCATTAGTCTTTGATATCCACTTACTTTTGCTTTTTAAAGAATTAGTATACAAATTTCACTCAACCCTCTTTTTACCATCTATTAATCTAGACTCTAGATCTGCAATTTGGTCTTGCCTCGGCAAATGCTTGGATAATACAGTTTCAAATTTCTGAGTATTTGATATGGTGTAGGAAAAAGAACTGCATAGCTTCATGTTCTCCAGGTTCATCTTTTATAAGGAGTTTGAAAGTATAAAAATCACAAAGATTACATTTCAAAATAATTTCTTTTAGCATAAACATTAATTTGTGACAAAAACAAAATGATAAAGCATTTTTGTTTCCTGTTTATAATCACATTTTCCAGGTAAGGATGATTAAAGTGCAAAAGAGAAACCCCATTCAGCCTCTGAAAACACAAAAATTATGCTCAAAAAATTAATCATTATACTGTAAGCAAAATTAGTTGGAAACTAAAAATAGCACTTTTACAGTGTATCTGAATATAGGGTAAAACTACACGATACCAGTGCTTACCTCTAAAACACAAACCTGATGCATTTTAGACTTCTGAATCTCTATTATTACCTTCTATATGTACTTATATTCTTTCTACCTTAAAAGTAAAGTCATTCGATGATCTAAGACATTCTAAGAAAAACCCTGTAACCTGCTAATATGCTGTTCTGATCTTTTGGTAGGATCAGTCAAAATTCTTAAAGATTTCTGGAGAACTTGAAAAAGATCCAGATGGGACTAGCACTCTGAGCCCTGAATAAAGACATAAAAGCAAATCCTATCTCAGAAATAGGAATGGAAACACTGTGACGGTGCTGTCTTTTGGGAGAGGGGACAATTGTAATGTTTATGGGGCTTAAAAAATTCAATCAGTGCAAGTAAAAGTAAAGGCTGAATATTAGTTACTCAGAAATGGGACCACAAAGTTATCAGATAGTTCTTTATCACTGCCAGCTTACTGAGCTACTTCTGAAGACAAGTCAAATCACAGATTCCCATAAATGGGGCCATTGAAGTAAATATAAAACATGTTGGTATAAATGTCCTGTGAAGTTTTGGCTGCCACAACTTGAAAAAGAAAAATACAACTGCAATAAGAGGTATTGTAGAAAAGGAGGGAAGACTGACGTGTGCAGTAAAATTAAGAATTTGGGATTATTCATTGTAAAATTGCATCTTTTTTAATGGTCTTTAAATATCTGACAGGCAAATCTCAAAATACTAAGAGCAGAAAAGTTTGGAGTACATGACAAAACTTCCTATTTCCTACATTAAGGCCTTCTATCATTTATTTTGTAATAAATGATCATACAAGGCAAATATATGTATACATATTTACATATGTAAAATGTCTATTCACATACACATGTAAATATATGCATGTATACATGTATGTGTACATATGTATATGTTTATGTGTATGTATGGATATATCTGTGTGTGCATCAATTCAGCCTGACAAGCTAAGAAAAAATAAAGTGGGAAAATAAATATTTTACTTGAGAAAACAAACCCATCACCAAACAATGGCAGCCATAAGATAAATAAAATGAAATGGTTCTGATTGTTTAAAAAAATCTAATGCATCAGCAATAAATCTTGGTTTGATAGTAGTCAGACAGATGGTATCACCTATTTCTAGAATAAGCCTCCACCCCTTTTCTGAACCTGATGAACTTCAATGTCTCCACCAGGAGTACTTCAAGACATTGCAGAAGTACCATGTCTTCTGGGAAACTTCCCGCCATCCTACTGTTTGTATCAAAGTCTCTCTGGTGCTCTTTCACAGCCCCCAATGCCTGGAAACCTCATCAGAGAACTGATGTCTCCACCTAGTGCTGTGCTTTCTCTACCACTTTTGAGCCCTGTGAGGACAACACCTTTGTATCTTCAGCAGAGTCTCTAGTGTAGAATAGGCATTTAATACATTTGTTAACTATCGAAATGAGTTAACGGTTGAGCGTATAAACATGTGTAAATGATACAATTATTTTAACAAATACTCTTCATTCAGGAGAAATCCTTGACACTTGTAGAATTTAGTAAATCTGGAATCTTCTTAGAAGGCATGAAATGTTTCCATTTGGGATATTTCATTAAACATAAAATACCTTGTTATAGGCTTTCAGAAGACTCTGAAACTATGTCTGTGGAGGATACTTTGGCAGCTATGTAATTTTTTTTTTTTTTTTTAATCAATCTGAACAACTGTGAGATAAGGGGCAAAGGTGCAACCAGGTCAGCACTTTAACTGCAAGGGCATACCACAGATTAAACAAAAAAAGTTCACTACCGTGTTTTATTTGACTTTCACTGTTTTTTCTAGGGTAGGAAATATTATTAAGTCACTTAGACAGAAATGAAAGCTACATAAATTACCTAAGTAGGGCACACCAGGACAAACGGCTTTATCTACCACTTTCTTATCATGCTTTCTTTTCATTTTGGTTTCTTTCCCCCTGTTCTCCTTTGACACTCAACTTTTTTCCTTTTTTTTTTTTGTTATTACTATCCGTTTATGATATCAAACTGAACCAGATAAATATTATGATCACTAAATCTCCCATACCTGAAAGGACATCTCATCCAGATGAGGTATTCTTTTATCATGTAGTATTTTGAGCTATCTCAAATAGAGGCACCCACTCCAAACAGAATAGAAACCCACAACAAAACAGAAATGTATCCAAAGCAGCTCAGATGTGGTTGCTGGAATATTTACAGCAGCTAACAGATTAACCTGTCATACAGCAATCTGACAAATCCAGGGTTGGCAAATGTTGATATGCAAATATGCCCTAAACATATACACAAATTCTAATCAAAGAACAGATTGCCTTATGTGTATTTTATATTTGTCTATGAGAAACAAGCATTTTTAGGCAGAACAGTTTTATGAGCTCACAACATTATTTTTCTTCATGAAGATTAGGGATCGAGGCAGAGAATCACATGATGACATGATATTTATATCTAAATGCTTCATTAAAGCATGTGTGTTCATTTTTCTTGTACTTATATTCTGTGGATTTCAACATTAAGGTTTTAGGGTCTATTAATCCTGAATATACCTATGAAAAATGAAATAAGAATTGTACAAATAAGGAGGCATCCAAGATGTTTACTTACCAAAGAAGCAAGAGAACATTCAACAAATATTCTGAGGCTCTGCCTGGCTCAAATTTTAAAGTTAGTGCTACCGTGGATCCAAAGAAGGATCAGATCTATTCTAAGACCTCAGATAATATTCATTGTTATAAAAGTAAATAAATAAAAACCAATATGTATAATATAGGTTAAAAGAAGTGCCATAAAGGTCTGTTGGTAATGCAAACTTTAAAGCAATTTCAATTCTAAAGTACACTGGAGGGAAGAGGAATCTAGAGAGATAACTACCTTCCTTTGCCATTCTATACGTGTTAATTTGCAAAGCCCACTCACTCACATGATTTAATCACCAGTCCTGCAACCCAATGACCTACATGTGTCTTTCTTCAACCCCTTATGTGTAACTCTTGAGCCCAGATTCACATTTCCTACTCTTGACTGGACATCTTTATGTGAAATGTCCTGAAGACACACCATGTTATGTTAGAAACTTTTAGTTTTCCTAGCCTCAACCCATCCTACAATTCTATTTAATGAATATTCAAAAGCACCCTCATATGTTCTTAGATTCAAAGTCTTAGACTCCTAACTTAGAACAAAATCTGACTCATCCCTATGAAGTGAGCTGTCCTATGAAAAGTCCCAAACTAATTAAACAGCCTGAAAACTAATTTGTCTCCATTGTGTGTAGTCACCTATCTTCCCAACTAAAAGATCACATTCTGTCTTGCTTTACCTGTGTTCATACCTACTAGACTAGAAGGACTGTGCTTTAGTCTTACTTGTATCTATTCTAGCACAGAATGAGCACTCAATGCATGTACATGTACATTAAACTGGGTCAAATTTAATGTGGGTACAAAAATCTCCACACAATTCAAACACTCTCAAATTTATTGAAATGAATTGTCTTCAGGATGGTACATTAGGAGGAAAGTGAGGATGACAGACATATCAAAGGATCTTCCGTTTAGGCACTGAAAGGAATCCAGCAAAGAACCTCTCAGAAAAAAACTGGAGCTATAGTTCTTCCATATTTGGAACCATTTTTCAATCTAATCCTCTGTGTGTTACTTTTATTTTATTTCTACTACACTGGCAAGTCAGCTTTTAATTTGTGATAACCTTTTCTTCTGCCCCTTTCATAAGATTCTACTCCAGGTCACAGCCAATTTCAGTGACTTAAAGTCTTGAGGTAGAACAAACGTTTTTATGATTTCTTCAAGCTTCTAAGAAACTGTAATTTTTAAAAATTAAGTTATACTATGTTTTCAGGGTCATGAATTTTCTCTCATGTTGATACTTTTATATTAGATCATAACTTTGCCGAGTCTCATTTTATAGCCAAATGTTCAGTTGAACTCCAGGTGGCTAGTGTACAATACAGAACTGGAAAAAGTGGAGGTTGAAAATTGTGTGCAGCAGAGTATTTGGCATGATTTAATAAATAAATCTTCCAGACTTCGATATGAAGAAATATTTTTCAAGTCACTAGAGTTGTAACAAAAATCATAAGGCTCCAATTCTACAATAAAACAAGTATCTTCATGTGTATGCATCCATGTATGAACGCAACAAAGATTTATTGAGCACCAACTATGTACAAAGCATAATGGTAGACCAAAATATACTAAAAAATGACCTGTGTCCTCAGAGAGAATATATTCTCCTACTAAAAGTGTTCTTTTTCACAAGCCAAGCTTATATGGAACATCTTAAATTTCCTTTCAAAAAGCTAATCTAATCTAATAGAACCACTATTTAAAAATGATTGAGATGAATTTTTCAGAATACTGATGCTACAGAAATCTAATGGTAATACAGAAGCCATTGTCCTAAAGGATGAGAATGATTGTGAAAATCTCTTCCCCTACCAAAATTCTATGATTCAATGAATATTAAACCAAGGATTAAAGATGAGTAAGGAAAATGATACTGTTATCCTTTGTAAGGGTCTATGAAGAAACAGTGTTATTTGGAGATACCAGGCAAAAGTAGTAATTGTTGGTATTTGACATATTTATGAATATTGATGTTTTCAGCTTTGCTTTTAAAAACACCTTTCATGGTAAACAGGTTTAAAAATCCTTGAATGTCTTTCATGCTGTAAATCAAATAGCTCAATACTTTGGATAAACTGCCTCTGTTCAAACTGCTGAGGCCAATTCTCAAACTCACATTTATAATAAAGAATTGAATTACCCTAGATCGAAAATCAATTCTATACTGCATGAAACCTATACCTCAATTTAAAAGAATCAAAATATTTCATTTAAAATATATTTTTATGTAACGTTATTACCAGCTGATATTCAATCAAACATCTACTAAAGCAATTGTATATTTCTGGCATTCGAGATTATTTTGGAAGAAATGAGAGCAAAATATTTGATGTTAAATAGTAATTTTTTTTATATTTAGCATTAAGCATAACATCCCTTTAAGATATAAAGTAACTGTCAGGTGAGATCATGCCACTGCACTCCAGACTGAGGACAGGAAAAAAAATAAAAGCAGAGGAAGTACCAGTCTAAACTTCAAAGTACAGTCTGCAAACATTTCCAGTCAGTGATCAAACACTTTTGGTGCCAAGTAAATCTGCTGCTATAGATAGTTATCCCTAAGAAAGTGAGTACCTTAGGCAATCCCGTTGTGCCAGATGTGTAAAGAATGTACAGTGGGTGTTCTGAAAGAACAGGAACACAGTCGTGTGACTGGGCTTTCGCCATCTCTTCATCCCAATCAAGGTCACGACCTGGAGCCAAAGGAACCGCCTCCTGCACAGCAGAAGTATAGGAATATGTACTGTAATAAGGAGATGAAATCAAGAGAATAAAAAGTAGCTAAATCTACTTAAGTCTGAGCACCTGGCTGAATATCTAGGCCTATATGGCACTAAACATCAGATTTATGACTAAAAAGTTCAAGTTCATGATTTAACATAAATGTTTATAAAAAGTCTAAAAGTGTGGCATTCATTTTAACTAACTGACAAAAATACATGTTTCATTTAAATCTGATGATATCCTTAAGAAATTCAGTCTAATTCAGTAGACTAATGTTTTCAACACTCATAGCTTACCAAGGTTTCATGTTTTTATAGATGTATGTACACTAATAATTTTATAAACTAATTTTTATTTTTCATAGCCTATTTCTTTTACTTTGGAAGTGTCATCTTTATAATGATTTGTCAACTAAGCTATTAAAATTTCTCTTCATGCAATGGCCTTTGGGAGTAATAACACAGCTACCTTTCCAAATAAGAAAACAGTAATTCTTCTTCAGGAGTAGAGAAGAATTCTACTATTGCTTTTTGAAGACCAAAATACAGTTTTGAAATTTAGTCAGAGTCTGTAATATATCTAAAATATGATACAAGTTTTTCTCTTTCTAGGTCATTCATTATTGTTGGAGAAATATTTGTTTTCTTTTTTTGTTTCAAGAACCAGCTCTGTGTTGTAAACGTTGTGATAATAGAGTCATGAGTTAAACAGACACACCTTTAAAGAAAGTAGACAGACTTCTTTAAAAATAGTGACAATGGAATGGGCAGATGGGTCAAAAGCAGGGAAGTGGCTCTTGGAAAAGTTACTCTGATGGGGAATTATAGCTATTTAAGTAGAATTAATGCCAATTGGTCTGGTCATTTTCTTAAATGTTAGCTGAGCTCAAGATCACACATCAGGAAGTTTATAATTAGCAAACATGTTAGCACAAGCACAAGCAAAGTTATGTAATACTCAGTGAAAATTAATGAGATTTACTATCTAGAGACGTAGGTAACTATTTCATGGAAGTGATTCCCGAGATAACCCCAAAGACTGAAAAATTTAGAAAAAACATGCCACTGCCATTTTCTAGGCTGATTAACACATTAATCAGGGTGGTAAAAATTGTTTATATATTTAAATAGGTACATTTGCCAATACTTTAATATCATAAATATGATGCCTATATGAATATGATACCTGTATGAAGAAACACATTTATAGCTGAACTGAAGACCCTTTATCAAGTTGAAGTTTCAGGCCAAACTGATTTATCCAGCCTCACTCTGATAGGTACTGGCTCTGCCATTTAAATAAATAAAATAGTTGACTGTGATCAAATCATATGTTTACATTTCTTTTTATACAATGAATAAAAGCAACTAAAAATTTGCAAATTACCAAGCTTTTGACATCACAGAGATCTATAAAAATCATCACGCTGCAAAATAAAAACATAGTTTGAGTGATCACAAAAATAATTACAGGTTGATAACTTTATAGGCCTCTAATGAAATTAGGAATTCAATAATTGGTTACTCTTCAGGGTAAGAAACAGAGGTATGGACAAAGGAGATCTGACAAATGAAGAAAGAAAAAAAATATTTTCATATATATGCATTTACTTCTATAGATATATCTCTCCCAGTTGTTGTAATTCTTAAAAGGCAGTATTGGGAGAGTCCAGGAGTGACTGATGCTCTACCCTTTGATTCCATCTTTGCTTGCCTGAGGCTTAGGTGTGGCAGCCAAGTTTTTATCTCCTCTTACAAAAATGCAATCCTGGTTAGTAAGACACACCACTGAGCCTCAAAATTTTTGTCTCTCTAAATTCATAGCAAAGCCAGTCCACTGGGCTTAATTACTGCCTAAACAGCAGGTCTAACAGAACAAGAGACCTCTATAGCCCTCACCTATATCAAAATAGAGGAAAGAATCTGAAGAAAAAGAGAGAAGCAGAGAAAGCAAGCTAGTTATTGGGGGTAGCAGACAGTTTGTCTCTATTAAAAAGAAAGAGAAGAGACTTGCATTAACTTGCGTTAGAAAAATCTGAATAAGGAACATTGATATCCATATCCAACATGTTTATAGTGAAAGACACAGCATACATCTTGTTGGTTACGGTCATTAAACTGGAGTTTAAATCCTGGCTCTGCCACTTATTAGCCATGACTTTGGGCTATACCCTCTCCATTACTCAGTTTCTTTATCTGTAAAATAAGGGGAGTAACAGCATCTGTTTCATTGGTTTGTTAGAATTAAATTCTAAAAAAGTATTTGGAATTACTTAGCACTGGGCCTAGAACTTGGTACATATTTCTGTAAAAACTACATATGAATGTGAATAGCACACATATACGCATATATATACATTATGTGTGTGTTCCTGCCATTCCTCTAAACTTTTTTTACCCAAAGCCTTCTATATTGCTGATTTTGCATTTCCTGATTTAAACAGCAAAGCAGCTTTAAAAAAAAAAAAAAAAAAATGCTTGTGGTCATCTGAAAGGAAACTTAAAATTCTTCTTCAAGATCATAAGAACATTAAAATCATTAAGTGCAATAGTTCATGAACCACAGACTACTAAAACTCTACACAGGAATTTAATGTGGTAATGGGAATTGCTAGGTGGTAATCAAAATGACATATTTTTAACAATCTGTCTCAGATCTTGTCATTTAAGTATTTTCAAAGAAAACGTCTCGAGTTCTACAAATTGCACATGATTCTTTGCACTCTTGCAATTTCACTTCTGCAAAAAAAAAAATTAATCTGCTAGAAACCCAAGTTGGTCTCATCATAAATAGCTAGAGATTTGCCTGAGTGAAGAAGTAAGGTGATCATCAGGTCAAAGTTATAGGAAAAGTAACTGTAAATTGTATTCATTGATATATTATACTGTTTTCCCTTCCTTCATGGATCACAGAATAATTTATTCACTTAGAATATTCATGTCTTGTTTTACTGAGCATAGTTCTATTTCTGGCCTAAATACTTTTCTAAATTTTAAGAAGATATTTTCATGCAAATTAATCACACCTCTCCAAGAGTCAGGACAGCTGAGGGGTTAAGCATATGGTCATAGTGCATGCATTCAAATCTTGACTCTGGCACTTTCAAACTGGGCATGTTACTTTATCTCCATGTTCATTGGAGTCCTCTTTTATTAAAATAGGAAAAATATTACCATGGAGTCAATAGAGTTAGCAAAAAAAATTGAAAATATATTAATTAGTAGAGTATCTTAAAAATCACACAGTAAACAGTCAATTCTTGACATCATAATTATTATAATCTGAGCTAATAAAAATACAATAGCAGTATACATATAACCCAATTCATTAATCTCACACATGTTTCTGTGCTTTAGTCTTTTGGTTTTAAGCTAGATTTTCATGAAGTCAGTAGGTTTTCTTTATATTTTTTTCTAGAAATAACAATGATATTCAGCAGTATACTAAATAGCTTATAAATCAAGTGTCTCCTTTAAATGGTAAAAACTAAAATCATCCTTAGCATATTACCATAAGCAAGAATCAAATTCAATATTCGGATTACCATATTTGGACGATTATAAATGAGAATTTTGTCTGGTTTGTGTTGTCCTATTTTTAACGCTTCTTCTATAAGTGGTATGTACTCTACCCTCCTTCCAGGTTCAATGCCAAATGATGCTGTAACAACCACCTTGGGCTACAATTAAAAAAGAATAATGGAGAGAAAGCTTTAACAATGTTAATTAAGGTAATCACAATATTTTAGCTGCAGACTGGCAATTTAACATTTCTAAAGAAACATTTGAATAATTCCATTTTCTACTGAATGGTCTGTAAACCAACAAACCCTTTTTAATTGTTATAGACTTAACCGCTTTCACATAAATCTCACTTACCTGTTCAAAACTGCATACTCAATGATGTTTCTGACTCATAGGTATGAAGTATATAAGTTCCTTCCAAATAATTCATTAAGCCAGGTAGATTTGCCATGAACTAGTAAAATGTAAATCTTGAAGCCCCTTAAGAAGTCCCAGTAAGAGCTGGCTGCTGCTGAGGTTGTAGTGGCATTTCATAGATTTTCTACATATTTCTGTTCTAAATGTGTAAAGAGACTGCAGCAAAAAAAGACCCAAATCTCCAATAATTTGTATTTTTTTCTCATTCTTAATATATACTCACATTCCCCAAATATTAGATATTATTTTCTTAGAAAGGTCCCCAAATGACTTAAGTTCCAAACTCCACAAAACCTAGACCTGCCCCTGTCCTTAAGATGCACTTTAGGCTGGGCATGGTGGCTCATGCCTATAATCCCAGCACTCTGGGAGGCAGAGGCAGGCAGTTAACAAGGTCAAGAGCTTGAAACCAGCCTGGCCAACATAGTGAAACCCTGTCTCTACTAAAAATACAAAAAATTAGTTGGGCATGGTGGTGGGCGCCTGTAATCCCAGCTACTTGGGAGGCTGAGGCAGGAGAAATGCTTGAACCTGGGAGGCGGAGGTTGCAGTGAGACAAGATGGCGCCACTGCACTCCAGACCAGGCGCCAGACCACAGTGTGAGACTCTGTCTCAAAAAAAAAAGACACACTTTATACTATTTACCTGACAACTTGCTAACTTGATAAGTCATTCTTTAGGACAAACACAGGTGTAGCCAAAATGTATTTCTGGAGGGAACCACAGCTTGTGTTAATCCTCTTCTTCAGTATATTCTGGACATGCCTCAAATGTTTGACTATAGTCAGTGTTTATTCAGAGCTTACTCCAAGTTCGGATGCCATTTACTTTTGTGTTTCTTATACCTAGCACAGTGCTTGGCATGTCATGAGCTTTCAGTAAACATTTGTAGAACTCATTAATTTGCAGAAAAAGAAGTCCTCATATTTTTAAGTATATTGTTTCTTCACCAAGAGATCCAAAGCAAAAGAGATATATAATAAATTATTCAGAAGGCAGATAATCGACCCAAGGTATTGCAGGTATTCCTGAATTCTGATTTCTAGTTATAATACCTTTCATCTAGGAAAGGTTTATATGGTACTAAATATATGCATATGTAGTACTGTCACCTTTTTGAACATAATTTAATATTCATGGAACTGAGGCTCAGTGCAATTACATAGCTTGCCCCAGGTTACAAGTGGTGGAGGCAGAAAGGCGGCCAGTTCTGTTTGGTACAGAACCTCTTTCCATCGTATCAAGCTGTCTTAAAACAAAAAGGGGTGGGGGGGGAAAGCAAAAAGTATGTTTCCTTTCATTATATTTTTAAAGGTCAGACATCTGAATGTAATTCACATTTTAATATCTGTAATACTCACAAAAATAGCTCCAGATAGCATTCCCTAAAATTAGAATTCTGAATAAAAGCAAGCTACATATCAAATTAGGAGCATATATAAAATATATCAAAGCTAGAATTTAATAAAGTCAAAATTAGACTCTTCCTCTGAAAAAATAATTCCTTTCACATTGGAGATTTTATTGAGTCTAGATTGACTTGTTAGAATACCACTTTTCCATCTTCCATTAAACCTTTTTCTTTAGCCTATTTATTTGAAGACCATGACATCAAAATCATTCCTAATTCAACTACACACTAATTTTATCCCACTATCTCAGATATACATCTCTATCTCCCTCTTCTCTCTTTACACATGCCCTGACAAATTGCCTTGTGCATAAAAGCATTTATTGCATAAACACCTTAACAAAAGAGTCTTAGGCGTGTGTATGTATGTGTGTGCGTGTGTGTTTGCAATGAAAATTCCTTAAGTGGTATACCAAAAGTTTAGTAAATCCTTATTTATTTTACTGTGGGGAACATTCCCGTGTGAGACCCCCAAAAGGCGTGAGTCTCACTATACGGTGAGTTTGATCCCAAACAGTTTCCTATTGCAGGCAGTCGAGCTATCCGGAAAAAGGAACTTAAAGATGAATGATCAGTTTCTAATATCAACCATGATATCATTTGGGCCTAAAACTATGCAGTGCTGCTAGACCGAGTGACCCCCTGCCAGCAACCCGTTCCTGCTTTTAACTTTTTTATGACTCTTTCTAAGAATAAGTTTTAACCTTTTCTTTACTTACCTGACTGCCTTGTACTCTAGATAATGGTTTAACTGTCGGGATATTTGCAAAGCAAATGCCACCATAAGGGATGGCTTTGATTTCTGACTCAGAGACTCCTGAATGGGGAAGTTGAGTTAAGTTGAGTCAGGAGCAGACAAAGAGAATTCAGTTAAAAGATATTCTGATGAGGAAAACCTTTTCACATCTCAGTTCTAAAACAAGATCAAACCAGAGATACCTGCAGCCAGGAGGAATAATGTCTGGATGTAAACAAGCTTTGTGATCACAGGAAATTCTGTTACTTTTTACAACCACTGATTGTGTATCTGACTTCTCTATTGTATAGGCCATGTAAGGTATACATTTGCATTTCCTCTTGCAACCATTGTGTATCTGACTTCTCTATTGTATAGACCATGTAAGGTATACATTTGCATTTCCTCTTGCTATGACGTAAACCAGAGCAGAAGAAAGTGTATTTATTCCTGCCCTTTGAAAAATAAAATTTACTGCCTATCAGTCCTCTAGATCCCCACTCAAGCGCACTCTCTCTTCCAGGTATTGGGACCCTCTTGCAGGTCGAGAGACCCCCGGCAGACGTGCTGTCCCAGGCTGACGGTTGCTAACATTTTATGTATTGTAAGTCCCCTGTAACTTACCACAATTTTAAAAAGTTTTATTTGCAGATCAGTGACTGATATTTTTTCCCTAGATTTTCTTCATAAGCACTAATGCAACATGTTTAAAAAGAAAAAAAAAAAAGAAAGGACCCAGATGGTTTGTCCAAAAATCAGCTTTCTTATTTTAATAACTAAACTATTATAAGATAAACTGAGATATGCAAAGCCTCACTCTATAGCTAGTACTCAGGGGCATTCAGTATACATTAGCTCTCTTCCCATTAAGAATGTCTCATCTTGAGCTTGTAAAACTCTAAAGGTCAACCATCTCTTACTCCGATAAGGACCTTCCTCCCAGAGTCCTTTTTCCCCTTCATATTGCCCAAAACACCTATCAATGGTTTTTATTTCAGCTTCCAGCTTCACTCCTACTCACATAGTGCAATACATGCCTCCTCTTAACATTGCTTAAAACATGACACTCACCTGTTCAAAAACCTCTACTGGTTAACAGAATCCAGGTCAGACAAAATCTGCCTTTGCAAGCTCACCTTCTCTCACCTTTTAGTCACATTAGTCTACATTACTGTCCTTCCAAATTAATTTTACCATCTCCTGTGTCTCCTGCTTGAGTCAGAATCTTTCTTTGCCTTTTTGGATCCTACTCTGTCATTCTCTTCCACTAGCTCAATCTTAGCCAAGATCTAACTCAAATCTCACCTCCTTTAGGAAGGCTTCTTTGGTTGCCCTGACTGAAAGAAAATGCTCCTTCGTCTAAATCAGAGGTCTGCAAACTGTGTTTGTGAGCCAAACCCAGCACACAGCCTGTTTCTGTGAAATATTATTGAAAAATATACACCTATCATGTATGTGTGGTTGTGAGCCAAACTCAGCACACAGCCTGTTTCTGTGAAATATTATCGAAAAATATACACCTATCATGTATGTGTGGTTGTGAGCCAAGCCCAGCACACAGCCTATTTCTGTGAAATATTATTGAAAAATATACACCTATCATGTATGTGTTGTCTAAGGCTGCTTCTGTGCCACATATAACAGCAAAGCTGAGTAGGTGCAATAGAGATCACGTCATTCATACTGCCTAAAATATGTACTGTCTGGTCAATTTACAGTTAAAATTTTTCTAACTCCAGCACTAAATTCATAGATTAATAATAGTTAAAAATTTTTAAATGAGTACTATGTCAGACACTGTGCTGTTTTAAATACCTGAATATTTCAAACAGACTATATATATATGTATATATATACATATATATGCATATATACATATATATACATATATACATATATACATATATATATACATATATACATATATACATATATACATACACATATATATACGTATATACATATATATACACATATATATATACGTATATACGTATATATATATATCACATTTTCTTTATCCATTCTTCAGCTGATGGTCACTTAGGTTGATTCCGTATCTTTGAAATTGTAAATTAAGCTGCAATAAACATATGCATGTCAGTGTCTTTTTGATATTTAATATAATGATTTCTAGAAAAAGTATCTATCAACCATCCCATTTGAAGGGAGGATCTAACAAGTATAGATCATTCTCAGATGATTTATCCACAGATAAATATGACTAAATCATAGGTAGCTACAGCTCCATTTCCCAACATAAAGCACTTACCTTTACATGATCAATGCGACTACTTAGTTCTTTAGAAGCAAATCCCCCAAATATGAGACTGTGGATGGCACCTATCCTTGCACATGCCAGCATGGTATACATCGCCTGTGGGATCATGGGCATGTAGATAACCACAGTGTCACCCTTCTTGATGCCATGCTTGACAAAGACACCAGCAAGCTTGGAGACCTATATCAAAACCATTAGATCAGTGAAGTGTTTTTGTATTATTTCACTAAACTTCTAAATTAAGGCAGTAATACTAGAAGAGGATCACCCTCTTGGTAGTAGATTAAAGAAGCCTGAGTAACATGTACACGACGATGACAGTAAAACAGACAGTTATAATTATTGATTATAAACCAACCTACTATTATTATTTCATATTTCATGCAAACTTGATGACTTCATATTGCTTAACCCTTCATGTCACAACATTTTTACTGAGCAACTATTATATGCCAGACATGGTATGCAAGAGCTGGGAGCACAACACTGAGAAAAGAAAGACACAGACTTGCCCCTGTAGAGCCTATATATATTGCAAAAGGTGAATCTGTCAGGTGAACAGAAAACAAAATAATTGCAATTTAGATAGATGTTGGGTAACTGTTAAAGGAAACAAGTATATATTAATAAAGAAAACCTATCATTAAGCACTAATAAGGGCAAATAAGACAAATTCTCCTATATTCACATTTTAAAGAAAAGGTAACTAAGGCTCAAAGCTAATAAATAGCTAAACAAGGTCACAGAACTAGCAAATGCTGTAACAGGACATGATCAACTAGCAAATGCTGTAACAGGTCATCTGACCTCATAGTCTTTGCTCTTTCTACTGCCTCAAGCCAATTTTTTATCCTTTTTTTTTTTACACTAATTACTTATACGAAGTGATTTCCCTCTGTATTTGGATAAAACATACACAGTTCTGTTTTGTTTCTGAGACCTCAACATACAAATGTCTCTTCCCTGTAACATATTTTTGTACTTTCTAGCAATAAAAACAAAACTGATCATAAGCCCACACGATATAATTTATTGCAAGAATCCCTCCCATGGGCAATTATAACTAACGGGCTATGGGAAGTACACCCAGACCTTAATGAATAAGTAGTTCAACATTCTTTTACTTAAAAAAAAAAATTAAGTATCTATTATATGTCAGGCACTGTTTTTAGATACTTCAGATGAGTAAACAAGACAAGATAATCTCTAGCTTCCAGCTACATACGCTTTAGCAGAGGAAATACTTATAATAAGCAATAAACATAATAAATAAGAAAATTACGTATTATAGTAAAAATATCTTCAATCAATATGGTGGAAGGAGGTAGAGCAAAGAGGATTTGGAGTGCAGGGGAAGCGGCGGATGTAATGCTCAATGGAACCTCACTGAAAGGCAATTAAGAAAGAAACAGTTTAGTAAGATATGTAGGAGACTGAAAAAATGTGTATATGAAAGTGCTGTTTTAGGCAGAGAGAACAGTGCAGTACAAACGTGTAAGAGGTAAAGGAGATCATATGTGATGTGATCAAGGAACAGCTAGGAGACCAGGGGCCTGGAGAAGAAACAAGTGAGAAGACAGTTGTCAATCAGATCAGGGGGTTGAAGGGCCTGTACAGTCATGGTGGGAAATTGGAAGGACCATAGCTTGCCTTTGAATGTGACTGTCGAACACCATGAACAGAGGAGGCTTGGGAGAAGAAATTAGGCCACAGAGCTATTTGTGGTTCCTTTCATTTTAGTATCTCCTACTTTCTGAACAAGTTTAAAGAATTCTGAATCCTGGCCATTTTTCTCTTTTCTCTTTATTCACTTCCTCTGTATAGATGGGGAAAGGTGTGGTCAAGGTTAAGGGCTCTGGTGAAAGAAAGTTAAAAAAAAAAAAAACTTTCAGTGTTTTATTCTACTTTGTGTTGTAAACTCTATAATTGAGTGTTGTGTTTTAGGAACTTCAAGCTGCTAGCAGGTTATGAGAAAGATATACCAAAGTAATAAAAATCATAAACTTGAATTATATATGGAGCTCAAAAAAAACATGACAAAAACTGGGAAGTTATATCCCAATATCTCAGCAGGCAACCCCTGCAGAAATTGACCACTGTCCATGATCACATTACTGGGCACTTCATCTAAGGCACCACACTGAGAAAGACCAAGGAAAAGAGTGAGCCTTATCCAAAACTGTGGTTTCAGCATCCTGAATTGTGCCAGCTGTTGAATAAAAATGACATTCAACCAAGGTCCAAACTAACAATGATTCAGTAACTTAATACTCCAGTCTCACTTTACAGTGTTGGTAGAAGATGCCCACAACTTTTCTGTCCTCTGAAAGAAATGAGATTTAAAATTTCAAAACCTTGTTTGAAACAAAGATCTCAAAATGGTAAGCCATGGCCAAATGTGACCAGGATGTATTTAAGATGGGGCCATATCACATTTTAAGAAAATGAACCAACATATTAAATTTAGTAGGTTTCATAAACAAATCTAGATCTCCAGTTTCTCTAGAAAAATTCTAAGTCTAGCAGCACCAGCCCTGTGTTCTTGAATAACAGCAATCAATTGAACCAGATGATCAGCCTAGTGGTTTGGCATATAACTCACTGTTCACAGGGACATTTATCATACATCTTGCCTTTTTTAAATTCTGAGTTTAAAATATATTATTTTACAATATTGTTTATTTTATGTTATGTGCTTACACCATAGTTTCCTAACCATATAGAAAGCGTGATATATACCAACAACTGATTTTTCTCCCATCCACCCACTTCTGGAGGCATCTGAGTTGTCAACCACTGCACTGAAAATAATTTTTAATCCAATTAGGCTGCACCAGGCCCGTGTAACCACTAGATGGAGTCTATTTGGCCTTGCTTGTTACAGCTGCTCCTCAATGTTTTGATAACCTGATTACCACACCAGAGTTAGTCTACAGACAAAAGGTTTACGAAATCAATAGTACGAATTTCTTTTCCAGTAGTTTTCAGGGCTAAATGTCACTCTGTTAAAATTTTCCACTGTAATTTGTAAATCCAAATATATATGAGAAAATGTATAGGAAAACATGAGTTCATAACCACTCAAAGTGCTATTGAAACTTCAATACATAAGGCATTTGATATGTTATTTCAGGGTTCACCTTGTTTTTATCAACTTCAGGTGGAAAATTATCAAAGAAAAAACAGATATTATTTTTATCCAATGACATATTCTTATCCTACCATAAATGTCTGAGTATAGTTACAATTTCTATTATTAGCAAAAGGGAAAATACTTTAACATAGATTGTTTACAATCAATACTTTTTCAGCTGAAGTTAACCATGTGCCGTTCACCCAATTAACATTCATATTTGCATCTTCTTAATGTTGTTTTTTGTTAATAATTTAATGGCTTTATACAAGCATAGACCACTAAAATTGATTTTCAGTCTGACACCAAGGGCAATATGGATCCCAGGGGAGCAGAGCCAGGTAGCAGGAAGATACTACACTGCCAGTGTGTGAATAACTGAGCTGAGTTGTGTAGGAAGCCTAGAGCAAACTAAATGAATATGTTTATTTAGATATAACAATGTGTGATTCTTCCCACTAGAAATTATCTGAAACATTTTAATAGTAATTTAAAGTCATACATAAATATCCTGTCATTGATTCAACTTATGTAATATCTGCTGTATGTCCTCAACTGAAGTCAAGTCTGCAGATACAAAAATGAAAAAGAAATGGTAGGTCCTTAAACCAAAGAAATTTGGAGTCTGGAAAAAAAAAAAAGACATAGGAATAATAATGGTAAAATAAGAAAATGCAACAACAAAAATTTATATATCGTAAAATGATGAATACATATTTGGTTTATATATAACATAATACATAATGCATCAGATAGAAGTAAAAGCTTTAAATTTCAGAGTTATAAAATGAAAGCATATTTATATGAATAATAAAAACTAAATTAATAAAAATTTTATGTATTCAGTCTGGAAAAATCTTTCAAAACCAGTCCTTGGGTTAGTATAATTTTGTGACCAAATGCTCATAGCTCAAATATAGATTGGTCAAAATTGGCCAAAAGCCATGGTCTACAAGACAAATTAGCACTTGCTTCAAAAAACAGCAAGTGTGCTCACCTAAGGAAAATTATGCTTGTATGAAAAAAAATACTCCTAGCGTCCAAATTGTAGCAAAAATATAGTGATCACTGGCAACTTCAAAACCACGTCAAAGAAAACTCTATGAAAAAGAAGACAAGGGAAGGCATAGTTTCAAAATGCAGCAGTGTTACACTGCAAACCCTTGTCTAAACAGTAACAAAAAATAGAACTAATTTAAAAACCAACCATAATATCTGAGGAAACAGATTGCTAAAATTATAAATAAATGTTCTTGAGAATATGCAGAATTTTCATAGAGTTATATAAAATACCTGTACCTTACTTGCAAACGTACTATGTTAATCATGTGTTCATGTACACATGCATACACATTTAGTCTGTTTTACTTGTATACATACAGACAGCCATTGAAAAGATTAAAATTTTAACTATAATGAATAACTTACTCTTTTGGTCATGCATTAACTATACATCCAGGTAAATATTTGTGAAAATAATCAACTATTCTAAAACTGCTTAAGATCTGGTAGTAAAACTATCTTTTTTGAAAGAGAATTTTTAGGAATATAAATATTTTCATATAAGAAGCTTCTAGGAATGTAATATTTTAAACAGTTACAATTAATTAGATACAGCATTGAAATAATTTTCATTTAAGATAATGCTAAGCTAAACCAATTTAATTTGAGATATGTGTCTTGAAAGCAGGAAAGTTAGAGATGTTTAGAAAAATCTTTCTTCCAAAGATAAAAACATCACATGTACATTCACAAGTAAAATTTATTATTTATCTAAAACACAGAGGAATATTTATTTTATATTTAAGAATGGCATTCTATTAAATTTTTCAAAAAATATCACAAAATGCTATCTTACATTCAAAATAGTTATCTGACAGTGGTCCAGAAAATATTTACTAGCACATTTTTTCTCAAATAATTTTCTCCAAATGAAGGAATAAATACCATGACTCAGAATAATAATTTTTCTCATTACCAGTTTCCTCACATTTGGGTTTCAATCAATATTTGGTCATTTTCAGACTATGTATTCACAAGCAAAGTTAAATAGAAAATTATTTAATCCCTTCAGTTCAAGCTCAAAATGACCAATATTTCAATAATCTTTTTGTTTTCAAGACTACTGTGATTTTCAGAGTACAATTTCATAGAAAATTACAGCCTATATTTCTCTATGTATATGTGCTCATAGTCTTGATATTGCCTTCCATTTCTTCAATATGTTAAAATTTACAAGAAAGTCATTAGAATTTATCACATCTTATAAAAAAATATCTTTTTAATTTTAAAACAATGTTTTTATGTAACAGCCCATTGTGGACAGAGAAAATAATTCTACGTTAAAGGGAAGTCCAAGGTCTAAAAGAATGAAATATGTAATTGATGCCTGTCATTAACATAACAGGAGTAGGATGTATACAGCAAAAAGACAGAGTAACATTGCCTCCACTTTTTACCCTTTTAACATCTCTCCACTCTAGACATTAATAATTGGGTAACTGTAACTTCCTCCTGCTTTTACGCACTGGAAAGTTTCTGCCAAAATCTCTAATCATCATGGCATGCTCCATTTGGCTGAAAAATTAAAGGCAGTTTAGTTTAGAGAGAGCAAACATTCAGGATGAAGAGGGTTGTGAGATGAACTGGAAAGGTATGAAGAAACAATATTAGATACGATGCAGAGCCTTGTTTCATCCATTAAGTTTAACTTGAAGAACAATGTGTAACAGTTGAAAAATGTTCATCCTCTTTAAAAGTACTTTCCAAATTCTTAAAATACAATGATTATTGTATAAACAAGAATCAATAATGTGATGATTATTGCATAAACTCAATTATTACATAATAGGGAGAAAAATAATCGTATTTGAGAAATATTAAGAATGGGCTAACAGTAGGTTTTAGCAAATGATTGGAAAGTGATGCCATTCATATTGGGCATGTTTAAATTTGAGATGCTAGTGGAACAACCATGTATAGATATCTACTCAACAACTCTGCACATGATCTCAACATCAGGAGAAAGGTGTGGGCTGATGATACAGAATTGGGAACAGCCAGTGTCGCACTGGGAGTAACCATCGCATATGTGGTTTAAAAAAAAATAAAAAATAAAAAAATAAAAAAATAAAAAAGTCATTGATGCAGATGTAAACACCCAGGAAGAATGTGTAAAGTGGAAAGAGAAGGCAACCTAGAATAAGTAGGTTGCCTTACAAGTGAAGAAACAGGCAAAATAAGAAGCATATAAGAAGGAAAATTAGACAAAATGGACAGAAGAATGAAAGGAATATGAGGGCAGAATGGTATACAGAAGTAAGTGAAGACTGTCAGAGAATGGACAAAAATATTAGATATGATAAAGAGAGGAAGTAAAATATTGAACATCTATTGGAATTAGTAAGAAGAAAGTATGAATTACCTTAGCTAAATGAGACATATTTTAGAGGGTTTTGGTTTAGCGCGTGATAAGGAAGTTAAAATGGCTTTTTCCCAAAGTTAATCAGTGAAGGAAAATAGGTAAGAAACCAGCTAGTAGTGGAAACACTTATGAATATTTTTAAGATAAAGAGCCAGCAGTGACATGGCCATTAGGTAAGGTAACAGAACAAGAGCCTTAAAAAGAATTGATAAAATGGCTCCAGGGTACCAAAAAAAAAAAAAAAAAAAAAAAAAGAAAAAGAAAAAGAAAAAAAAAAGATTAGCCTCTATTTTAAAAGGGGGGAAAGAGAAAACAATGGGTATGGATTCAGGTAAGTCTGTAGTTCTGGTGACAGAAAATTTTCATCATCATTCCTGGGTTTGAATCAATGTACCCTGTTAAGCTTGAGGGACAGAGGTGGGAAGGCCTTTGAACGGTAAAAGAAAAACTTGTTAGAGAAATGCTAAAGGAAAACAAAATGCAGCGTTGAAGTCCCAGTGGACACTGGAGACCATAAATTTATATTGAATCCATATTTGTAGTTATGTGACTTTTCTTTAACAGAATTCAACATATTGGATACAGAAATGAAGCTAGTAAGAAACTGGATTGATCCAGGTCTGGAGTTTTGCCACAGAAGTGAAATGGAACGACAAAGTGGAGAAGTGAGGATACTGGTAAGAGACGAGTTGTGTGGCTAAACTAAAAAACTCAACCCAGATAACAGAAAGATGAACACAGAAAGGAGCCTTAGCTAGTGACTATGCACCTTCAAAACCATTTAAAACTATGGTATTTCATGAGGCCAAAAAATATACAAAAAAAAAAAAGCTCAACATAACTAATCTTTAAAGAGATAGAAATCAAAACCACAGTGAGATACCATCTCACACCAGTCAGAGTGGCCATTAGTAAAAAATCAAAAAGCAGCAGATGCTGGTAGAGCTGTGGAGAAAAGGGAACACACACAGTTGGTGGAAATGTAAATTAGCTCAGCCACTATGGAAAGCGCCTTGGAGATTTCTCAAACAACTTAAAAACGGAACTACCATTTGACCCAGCAATACTATTACTGGGTATATACTCAAAAGAAAATAAATATTTGGTTGAAAATAAATCATTCTACCAAAAATACACATGGACTTAAATGTTCCATCATTGCAGCACTATTCACAATAACACAAACACCGAGTCAACCTAGACACCCACCAATGGTGGACTGGATAAAGAAAATGTGGTACATACACACCCCAGAATACTAGGCAGCCATAAAAAAGAACAAGTCCTTTGCAGTAAGATGGATGCAGCTGAAGGCCATCCAAAGCAAATTAACATGGAGGCAGAAACCCAAATATGACATGTTCTCACAAGTGGGAGTTAAACATTGTGTACACATGGAAATAGAGATGAGGAAGATAGACACTAGACACTGGGACTACTAGAGAGAGGAGGGTGGCAGGGGGGCAGGGGTTGAAAATCTATCAGATACTATGCTCACTACTGGAGCAGTGGGATCACCTGTACAACAAACCTCAACTACACACAATTTATCCATGTGATAAACCTGCACATGCACCTCCTGAATAGAAAATAAAAGTTGAAAAAAAAAAAAAAAACACAAACCTGTGGTATGTAAATAGGTATTTTGTCTAAAAATGCATACTATCTAAGAAATGTAGTTTTATTGTACTATATAAGAATATGAGACGGCCGGGCGCGGTGGCTCAAGCTTGTAATCCCAGCACTTTGGGAGGCCGAGGCGGGTGGATCACGAGGTCGAGAGATCGAGACCATCCTGGTCACCATGGTGAAACCCCGTCTCTACTAAAAATACAAAAAATTAGCTGGGCATGGTGGCACGTGCCTGTAATCCCAGCTACTCAGGAGGCTGAGGCAGGAGAATTGCCTGAACCCAGGAGGCGGAGGTTGCGGTGAGCCGAGATCGCGCCATTGCACTCCAGCCTGGGTAACAAGAGCGAAACTCCGTCTCAAAAAAAAAAAAAAAAAAAAAAGAATATGAGAAGTTTAAAATAGACACTTTAAAAATTATAAGCCCTAATTTACATATATTCTCTATCCTTTCTTCACCTTCTATCTACCAAAAAAAGCAAAACTTTAGGATCCTCTTTTGTATCTGTTTCCAGCTTGCAAAATCTGCAGTGTTCCTTTCATCCTTTGGAAATTATACCCATGATTGCCCCTTTCCCTCCACCGCTCACCCCAGTAATCAGTTGATTCCACCTCAGGAGATATTTACTTGAATCTGCTTTTCTCTAACACTAACATTTCCAAAAAATTTTAATTCATATTCATTTATTTCCCTCCCTTAGTTATGAGTACTGCAAGAATATTGATTTTATTTTTTTCACTGCTAATGCATTGTATTTCAGGTACATTATATGTTAAGTAGTTGGGTGGCCAGACTGGAACCCAAACACCACTCAGAAAAGTACCATTCATAGATATATAGAGAAATATAGTACAAATCCCTATTAAAGAGTTTGCAAATGATTTTTTAAAACATAGCACAATTCAAAGTTGATTACTTTCTGTACATTTCCTAGAGTATTTGCAAAGAAAATATTCCAAGTACTGAATCAACCTTTACGATATTTTAAAAATATATAATCCACTTGGACTAAAATGAAGAAAATTTGACTATTAGAGAAGAAATTTTTCACAATTATGCATCCACATACCTTTATACAAGCATTCTGAAAAATCCACCATAATTTTGCCACTAATGTATACAGTTTTCCAAATTTGTGCTTGAAAAGGTATAGAATCCACTATACTCTATTAATAAAGAGTATTCAATTCAACACAAATATATGTAAGTCATCTTACATATATAAGATAAGGCTACATTCCTTCAGTGAACATAATATGATAGTATAACTACCCTGCATATTTGTTTATACAATATGCAAAATGTGAAACAAAGTTATTACTTTAAAACTATGACTATACAATGCATTAAATGGCTAATGAAGAATATTTTTTGAAGAACATTAATTTACACTGTTAATGAAGGCCAGATTCCTTTTCTCTTGATCTAATAAATTATTTATTGTAGTGTTTCTCCAAGTAGAGTGTGGAGATAGACTCAGGGTCAATGAGTTCTCTGTGAGAATCTTTTAACTTTGTGTTTCTATTTTGAGATAATTAAAAAAAATAAGCCAGGTGCGGTGGCTCATGACTGTAATCCCAGCACTTTGGGAGACCAAGGCGAGAGGATCACAAGGTCAGGAGATCAAGGCCATCCTGGCCAACATGGTGAAAACTCGTCTCTACTAAAAATACAAAAATTAGTTGGACATGGTGGTGTGTGCCTGTAGTCCCAGGCACTTGGGAGGCTGAGGCAGGAGAACTGCTCGAACCCAGGAGGCAGAGGTTGCAGCAAGCCAAGATCATGATGCTGCACTCCAGCCTGGGTGATAGAATGACACTCTATCTCTAAATAAATTAAATAATGTAATATAGTATATTCTGGATTATCTGAGTACTCATGCAATTTCATTGCGTTTCTGTTTTTGTCATCTCATGCATAATAAGTAAAGGTCAGATAAGGTTATGGTACATTTTATATCAAAATTGAAGGCTCTATGAAAGTTCAATTACTAATATGTGACATGAGAATTGAGGTACCACCAGGAGCATGTCACCAAACTCAAAGTCCCAGGGTCACAGCATCAGACACATTTTGCAATCAGTCATTCAGCTCCAGCAAAACAATATCAGTCACAATATTAAATTAATATTGTCATGCTGTGCTTGATTGGCTTTGTGGGTTTGTTCTTATACTGTCTAGGACTCAGATTTGGCTTTATATATGTACTAAGTTGTAAAAAGAGGACATTAATTCCTAGGCTTAATACATTAAAATAAAAATAATTTAACTCAATACCAAAAGTGTGTAAAAATGTTTTGTCATTATAAAGCATTTATATGCCTCACTGAAAGAAATGCTGATTTGGTTTATTAGAGGCTTTTTTCTCTTAAAGAAAAATATAAAAGATGCAAAAGATGTCAACAGGAATCCTGCTGAATTGTTTAGATCAATTCTGTAGTGATGATTTAATCAAAGTTCTAATTAAACAAACACCCCCAGCACTTCTACAGGCAGTACATAAAACATGACAACCACTCTGGTAAACCAACCACACTTCCCAGCATTGGGCAATGTTCCAGTTAACCTTTATAGTTTCATTGATCAATACATCCCAAAAGCCAATCAATATATGTGAAGGTCTCATAGAGAACTTGCTAAATATCCCAGGAATGGTACAAGGACATGAGATTATTGCAATAGCTGGATCTGTTTTAAAAACATCTACATCACTCAACCAAAGGATCCATACACATTTAAGAAGAAGAAAAATTCACAAATATAATGTGTTCACTAGTAACTAATAAGCAAAGCAAACATAGATCATATATGCCAAGAATTCATGATAAATATTCTTAAATATATCAAATTTCCCATAAAACCTATACATGACAAACCTTATATTATTCAGCTTTGTAATGGAAATGAAATGCTTTTAAATCAAGTATCACATGAGAAAATAAACAATATCTTCAAGGTCTCTAATCTTGACAATAATTCTACTGAATGCAACCTTTATTGATTTATTCAAATTCATTTTACTAAACTATTACATATATCTACACTGTGCACAAATATAAGCATAAAACTTCCAAATGAATTAAAATAATTTAGTGGCATCATTTTTCATAGCTACATATTAATCTATTTCAAAAAATCTTACGTGAAAAATACTTTGAGTTATATACTCAAAATGTGGTTCTAAAATATTAATTTGCATCACTTTAGCCACTCAGTGTCCTTCACTTTAAGTTAGTTAGCTTTATCCTCTACTTGTTATGAAAATTATGGTAGGTCACATGATTTTATAGTTTCGTATGTTAATTTTTAAAGGTCAGAAACAGAAAGTTGTTGATGCATTCAGCTGTCCTTACACTGCTATATAACAGGTACAAGTGTTCATTGTGAGTTCTCCTCACCTCACTTGTAAGGACACTTTTACTCTTCTTCTATTCTCTTCCACCTAAACTTTGCCTGTCTCCTCTGCCTCCTTCCTTTATTCACCAATGATATTTCTTTATTGTTTCCTACTTCATTGGTCTTGTTGGCCTAGAACTTAAGCCAACAAAAGTGGTCAGTTTTGTCCTCGGGACGAACTGTACGCATAAGATTACAAAAGTAAACAGAAACACAATTTTGTCCTGAAAAATGCACATTTTCATTTTTAACTATGTCTAATCCACCTCTTGGATAAATCTTCTTCAGACCTTCAAAGAACACCTGCAGAAAGGTTACGTATGTATGGGGCACACATTTCTATTTTTATTACATGACCCAACTTCTACATCACTTCCACAGTGAAGCCTTCTCTGAACTACTGTGGCCAGGTTGGTCCGTGCTGAAAATGTAGGAAGCTTTGTTGTTACATTATCACACTACATTCAATAGCTTTTGTGTATTTGTCACTGGGCAAACTATAAACTCTTTAAATTCAAGAATCATGTTTCACTTCATCTTTATGATCCCACTGTCTAATCCAACAAATACACAATAAGCATTTCGTATGTGTCTAAGGAATACATCACTGAAGAAGCCTTTGTTCTTAATCTCTAGCATGCCACCTACGAGACTTCATTTTCAGCAATTATTTATTTCCCTGGGACTTACGATTTATTGACATTAACAGGATACAATTATTTACATGTAAGATCTGATATTTATTTTATCTGTGAAATGAAAGAGTATTTGTGGCAAAAACTCCTAGCTCCCCATCAAGATCCCTCCACCTACACTACTTTTTCCAGTCTTTAAAGAAGCTGATGGGCAAATGGGATGTGTGTGGAAGGCATATATAATATTTCTCTGTATGGATATTAAAATAGCACGTCCATTCCTCTATATCCTCCTCCACCTTCCCAAGAGTTGAGTCATACGTGTCTTTGACTCAGCTTCAATGATGCAGATGAAGGCAATGAGCTAGAAGATGAAGGTGCAATAAGATTTAATAATCTTGGGTCATGCCAATCTAAACCTAATCATCTTTAGATTATTATGGAAGATAAACACATTTTTCAAAAAATTTAAGCCACTATATTACTGTATATCCTTGTTTTCACAGCTTAGCCTCTGACCAAACATTTAAAAATTTAGGTGAAGGGGGGATAGTGTATCAATTATTAAGTAAATATTTAATGATGAAAATCATCTTTAAAGTGTATGTGTGTGTGTAAAAGAAAGAGAACTAAAGTACTACAATAGATAATCTTCTTTTCCCAGAATTCTACTTGAAAATTATACAGAAACAATTTTCTAGTATGGTCACAAAAGACCTGAAAGCATGGAAGGGAAGCAGGGCATTTACAGGTAATGGCTGTATAATAGGCTCAATCAGATGTCTTTCAAACACACTGGATGTAACCAGCGATCCAAGACCAGGCACACATGCAGAATAGCTTCCAGAATCTCATGGCACAGACTGTATCTATCCCATCCCTTCATTTCCCACATGCAAATAAATACTGCTGTTCTAAGGGGGTTTAAGTTAAGAGGTGCCTATTCTTTTGTCATCTCCCTGTTTTCAATCTTACTCACTATAGTCCCTTCATCTTCAGAGATGCCAAAGTGATGTCTTTGACAATATGGAGCTTCCTATCATCCTTAGAATCAGATACAGTCTGACCATGCCCTGCAAGGTTCTACGTGATCTGACTCCTGGATAATCCCCTAACCTCATTTTCTACCATTCTCTTCTCATCATCAGTCTCCTGTAATTTCCAACCTTCTGGAGGCTCACACCTGTAATTCCAACACTTTGGGAGGCTGAGGCAGAAGGCTTGATTAAGCCCAGAAGTTTGAGACCAGTCTGAAATACAGCGAGATATCATCTCTGCAAACATAAAATAAAATGAAATAAAATAGACAAATGGGACCTAATCAAACTCCACAGCTTCTGCACGGCAAAAGAAACAGTAGAGTGAATCGGCAACCAACAGAATGGGAAAAAAATTTTGCAGTCTACCCATCTGACAAGGGGCTGATATCCAGAATTTACAAAGAACTAAAGCAGATCTACAAGAAAAAAACAAACAAGCCCATTCAAAAATGGGCGAAGGATATGAACAGATACTTTACAAAAGAAGACATACAGGAGGCCAACAAACATATGAAAAAATGCTCATCATCACTGGTCATCAGAGAAATGCAAATCAAAACCACATTGAGATACCATCTCACACCAGTTAGAATGGCGATCATTAAAAAATCTGGAAACAACAGATGCTGGAGAGGATGTGGAGAAATAGGAACACTTTTACATTGTTGGTGGGAATGTAAATTAATTCAACCATTGTGGAAGACAGTGTGGCGATTCCTCAAGGACCTAAAAATAGAAATCCCATTTGACCCAGCAATCCCGTTACTGGGTATATATCCAAAGGATTATAAATCATTCTACTACAAGGACACGTGCACACGAATGTTCATTGCAGCACTGTTAACCATAGCAAAGACCTGGAACCAACCCAAATACTCAACGATGATAGACTGGATAGGGAAAATGTGGTACATATACACCATGGAATATTATGCAGCCATCAAAAACGATGAGTTCACGTCCTTTGTAGGGACATGGATGAACCTGGAAACCATCATTCTCAGCAAACTGACACAAGAGCAGAAAATCAAACACCGTATATTCTCACTCATAGGCAGGTGTTGAACAATGAGAACACATGGACACAGGGAGGGGAGCACTACACACTGGGGTCCGTTGGGGGGAAATGGGGGAGGGGCGGGTGGGTGGGGAGGTGGGAAGAGATAGCATGGGGAGAAATGACAGATACAGGTGAGGGGACGGAAGGCAGCAAACCACACTGCCATGTGTGTACCTATGCAACAATCTTGCATGTTCTTCACATGTACCCCAAAACCTAAAATGCAATTAAAAAAAAAAGAAATAATAAATAAATAAAATAAAATAAAACACAAATGACCATTAATCACAGGATAAGAAATTCAACTTCATTTGTCATTAGGGGAAAAGAGTTTAAATCACAATGCAATACCATTACACATTCACCATAAAGGGCAAAACTGGAAAGGTCTGTAATTATCAACACTAAGTGTTGACAGCTGGCATTCTCATACACTGCAGATAGGAATATAAATTAGTGCAACAACTCTGGAAAATTGTTTGGCACTACATACTCGTGTCCAATATGTGCATAGCCTGTGTACAATTCATCTTACTCCTAAGCACGTGACCAACACAAATGCATAAATATTGGCAATGAAATTTGTGTTCAAACATGTTCGTAGCAACATTATTTATAATAGCCCCAAACCAGACATTACCCAAATAACCAAACTACGACCTCTTGCAATGAAATGAGTGGAACTCATCAACAGAAAGTTGAGTGAAAAAATCCAGACACAAAAGGGTACACTGTATTATTCAACTTGTATAAAGCTCAAAAGCAGGTAAACCTTCAAATGTCTGAATAGCAATCATATGGGGGCTGAGAAATGACTAAACGGAGACATAACAAGGTCTTCTAGGGACCTGGAAATACTCTGCTTGTCTGCTTATATGGATTTATTCTGTTTGTGAAAATCTAACAAAATTTATTTTTGTGATCTGTTCTCCTATATGAACGTATATATCAATAAAAGTTCAAAAAATTTCATCCTAGGAAATAAATGCATGAACGACTACAACTTCTATCTCATACTAGCATCATTCCCCTATTTACCAAGCATGGAAAGGTAATTTAACTCACAGAGATGCACTTTTTAGTGGCACTGACTATACTATAAATGAAGTTTTTATTGTTTATTTAGGAAATTTAAGGAACAAAAACAAACAACACAAGCTGCTGCATTCTTTCCCCTGAACAGGACAACCATTGACAGGGCTGAATTTCTGCATGTTCTGGTTTTGGTGTCGTTAAGTGTTTTCTTAAGGCAATACTGATGTGACAGATGAAATGTCAGATTATCTTACTCTGACATATGTCTGAGTAGATGGAATACAGACTTTGAAGAAAATATCCCAGAGGGCAGGGGTTGGGAGAAAGAATTATCATGGGACATGGTCCTTGATTTCAGACTAATTTTCTCCTCTAAATTATTTGACCATTATTATTACAACTATTGCCATAATTATATTTCAAAAAATTACCTTAAGACAATAGGCACTTACAGTTTGAATTAAATCAGGAAAATTTAGTACACAATTGGTTCTGTCAATTTTCCCAGTACACATGTATTCATGAAAATTGCTCAAGTGCCCTTCAGGGGTCACATTCTTATTTCATGAATAAATAGATAAAAATACATAATTGTTGAAATAAAAATAGAGTACACTTGCTACACACAGAATTAAATTCAAAACAAAATTAGTGGTCAAAATAAATATGATGATACTTTAAAATGACATGCTCTCTCTCTCTCGCTCTCTCTCTCTCTCTCTCTCTCTCTATATATATATATATATATATATATACGATATACATACACATATAAATAGACTCTCACACATAACTTTTATTTCACTGAGATTTAATATGGCAACAACTAACTTGAAAAGAGCTAACAAGAGCAAGGATACAATGAAAACATACATGTCTTCCATAATGCAGATCTTCTGAGTTATAAGTGTGGGAAATCCAAGCAGGATATACTCATCTTGAACTAGCAAGCTGAATGTAAATAAGTTAAAATCCTTCACAGACAGAATTGGAATTTACTTGGAAAGCAGGCAATTCCATTACTAAGATAATTTAAATCTAAGACGTTTCTGCAATAAAGGAAGCTAGATTCATTTAGAAATTTCAAAAAGTATTTCATTTATTCATTCTTTCATTGAATCATTCTTTATTCAACAACTATTCACTACACGCAAGGGACTGTTCTGCAAATAAAGTCACTGCCCTTTTGGAACTTACATTCTAAAAGAGAAAATGACACTAAAGAAGACAGATAAATAAAATATAAGGAATGATACTGAGTAATCAATGTTGAATTTAAAAAGAAAGTGAAAAAACAAATTTATGAAGTGGTGTGGAAAGGAACATTTATATTTAATATGGTCAGAAAATATCTCACTGAGAACAGAACATTCAAGTAAGATAGACCATAAGATATCTCGAGGAAAAATTATTTCAAGCAGAGGGTAGACAATTAGGATAATTTTAGGCATTGATTCTTCCAGAAATCTCCCTAGAGTCTGTTAACCTCTGATTAACTTGGCTGCCTTGACATGTGTCCCTACAGAATATAACACTAATCCCTATCATGACCCGTATTCGATTATATTGAGATTGCCTGGTCACATGTTTTCTCATCTCCTTGACAATAAGAAATGGGTTCACTTATTTTGTGTATCTTATTCCTATCAGGGTTTGGCATACGAAACAAATATTTATTGAATGAATGATGGATCTTGAACTAGGTCCAAATCTCTGTACAAAAACCTTAATAAAGGGATATTTAAAATATTCTCAGATCTATAGAAAAGATGACAGTTGTAGAAAACCTCTGCTTCTGAATCATTCTGTAAAATTTTCAAATCTTCCATGTTACTAAGACAAGGTAGCCTAAAATGTGTTGGCTCACTAATTAAATAAGAAATGCAAACTAACTTAATCAAGTATTATCTAGTCAGAAACTTCCGGGAGAAATGAAACATGGGAGAGTAAAACAAGTAACGTACGTACAAAGGCACTTCTCTATGTTTGTTCTCAATGGATTTACCCATTAAATCTTTCTTTCTCTGTCTTCTCTACTCAGTAAAATAAAGGCCACAGGGAATCAGAAGCAGGTAATCAAAGCAGCACACAATGCTTCTCTCTCTTTCCTAACAGTTCTTCCTTTAGTACCTTAGAGAAGAAAAGCCTGGGGAATCAGAGGCTGTCAGCAGGTGAGAGAAACAGTCCTTTTATGTACTTTGATGTCAAGCTAAACTGAAACCAGGAAACCAACACAAACACTTAAAGGATTTGAAAGTCCACACTCAATATTAGAAAATCAAGATGAGTTAGCAGAAAAGCTTCTAAGCAAAACATACATGTATAATTGTCATATATACTTAAGTAATTAATTGAAAACCAACAACAGAAAATGAGAATGGCAACAACTCGTCTTGTTTCTCTAAAGCTTTTTCCTTGACTCTGATGTTTATGTATTAACTTCAATATGTGAATATAGGTACTATTTTTACAATATGTAAATAAACTTACATATTTGTATACTAATAAAAATTTGCCAGTATAGTCATGAGAGTTTAGCAATATGCCAAAATCACAGGCACAATTTTTAACCATAGATTAAACCTCTTCTAAAAGCTGAAAATGCAATCCTGAAACAAAACATAGATTAAAATAGGTTTTCAGGAAATCGACATTCTCTTTTTTTTAAAACTATTTACATAAAATGTATATCATATAAAGTATTAAAAATAAGCTAGAAGTGATTTAAAATATATCGCAGACTCCTCAGTGAAGTCCTCCTTGCTTCTCCCAGGCAGAATTAGTGACACTGTCAGCACTTTTAAAATAGCTCTCTATATGTCACTTGGCATTTGATTTTTTTTATTGCATTTTAGGTTTTGAGGTACATGTGAAAAATACGCAAGATTATCTCTTATAATAGAACACAGCCTCATAAGACTAACAAGCTCGTTTGGTAACAGAGGGCCTTTCTTACTCCCAATGTGAGATCTGTCTCTGAATATTTAATTCTAAAAATACAGTTTTCAGTTACAGACTGATAAAAAATACCAAACAACATATTTGCAGCATTATTATGTGTGTGTGTGTGTTGCACTGCCCAGCATTTGAACTCCATTCTTATTAGACTGAAATTCCCCTTGTTTGCATCCTAGAGGGAGACAGGGCCCCAGTTCCTACTATTAAATCAAAAGAAGACAAGAGATTCCTTCCCCATTGACTGTTTTTTTGTTTTTTGTGTTTTTTTTTAATTGCATTTTAGGTTTTGGGGTACATGTGAAGAACATGCAAGATTGTTGCATAGGTACACACATGGCAGTGTGATTTGCTGCCTGGCCCCCCACCTTCACCTATATCTGGTATTTCTCCCCATGCTATCTCTCCCCCCCAAGCCCCCCCCACTGTTCCTCCCCTATTTCCCACCAACAGACCCCAGTGTGTGATGCTCCCCTCCCTGTGTCCATGCATTCTTATTGTTCAACACCCACCTATGAGTTGGAACATGCAGTGTTTGATTTTCTGTTCTTGTGTCAGTTTGCTGAGAATGATGGTTTCCAGGTTCATCCATGTCCCTACAAAGGACACAAACTCATTGTTTTTGGCTGCATAATATTCCATGGTATATATGTGCCACATTTTCCTTGTCCAGTCTATCATCGATGGGCATTTGGGTTGGTTCCAGGTCTTTGCTATTGTCAACTGTGCTGCAATGCACATTCGTGTGCATGTGTCCTTATAGTAGAATGATTTATAATCCTTTGGCTATATATCCAGTAATGGGATTGCTGGGTTAAATGGAATTTCTATTTCTAGGTCCTTGAGGAATCACCACACTGTCTTCCACAATGGTTGAACTAATTTACACTCTCACCAACAGTGTAAAAGTGTTCCTATTTCTCCACATCCTCTCCAGCATTTGTTGTCTCCAGATTTTTTAATGATCGCCATTCTAACTGGCATGAGATAGTATGTCGATGTAGTTTTGATTTGTATTTATCTAATGACCAGTGATGATGAGCATTTTTTCATATGTTTGTTGGCCTCATGTATGTCTTCTTTTGTAAAGTGTCTGTTCATGTTCATGTTTTCAATGGGCTTGTTTTTTTCTTGTAAATCTGTTTTAGTTCTTTGTAGATTTTGGATATCAGCCCTTTTTCAGATGGGTAGACTGCAAAATTTTTTTCCCATTCTGTTGGTTGCTGATTCGCTCTAATGACTGTTTCTTTTGCCATGCAGAAGCTGTGGAGTTTGATTAGGTCTCATTTGTCTACTTTGGCTTTTGTTGCCAATGCTTTTGGTGTTTTGGTCATGAAGTCCTTGCCTACACCTATGTCCTGAATGGTTTTGCCTAGATTTTCTTCTAGAGTTTTTATGGTGTTAGGTCTTATGTTTAAGTCTTTAATCCACCTGGAGTTAATTTTAGCGTAAGGTGTCAGGAAGGGGTCCAGTTTCTTCTTTCTGCACATGGCCAGACAGTTTTCCCAACATCATTTATTCAATAGGGAATCCTTTCCCCATTGCTTGTTTTTGTCAGGTTTGTCAAAGATCAGATGCCTACAGATATGCTGTATTGCCTCTGAGGCCTCTGTTCTGTTCCATTGGTCTATATCTCTGTTTTGGTACCAGTACCATGCTGTTTTGATTACTGTAGCCTTGTAGTATAGTTTGAAGTCTGGTAGTGTGACGCCTCCCACTTTGTTCTTTTTGCTTAGAATTGACTTGGCTATGCAGGCTCTCTTTTGGTTCCATATGAAGTTTAAGGTGTTTTTTTTTTTTTTTTTTTTTTTTTTTCCAGTTCTGTGAAGAAGGTCATTGGTAGCTTGATGGGGATAGTGTTGAATCTGTAAATTACTTTGAGTAGTATAGCCATTTTCACGATATTGATTCTTCCTAAACATGAACACGGAATGTTTCTCCATCTGTTTGTTATTCAATATAGTACTGGTAGTTCTAGCCAAAGCAATCAGGCAAGAAAAAGAAATAAAGGGTATTCAAATAGGAAAGGAGGAAGTCAAATTGTCTCTATTTGCAGATGACATGATTGTATATCTAGAAGACTCCATCATCTCAGCCCAAAATCTCCTGAAACTGATAAGCAACTTCAGCAAAGTCTCAGTATACAAAGTCAATGTGCAAAAATCTCAAGCATTCCTATGCATCAATAACAGACTTAAAGAGGGCCAAATCAAGAACGACTGATTTTGTATCCTGAGACTTTGCTGAAGTTGCTTATCAGTTTCAGGAGATTTTGGGCTGAGATGATGGAGTCTTCTAGATATACAATCATGTCGTCTGCAATTTGACTTCCTCCTTTCCTATTTGAGTACCCTTTATTTCTTTTTCTTGCCTGATCACTCTGGCTTGACTGGTTATTTTCTGTTCCAAAATATCAATAGTGCCAAAATTGAGAAACCCTGCCTTACACCATTCTCTCTCCTTAAATCATATGTAAGTAAAGTTTCACAGTTTGAATAACTTTCCCACAGTCCACAATTTCCAAATACTTTTTATAATTACTTCTGAAACCTTATTTCTACCCTAAAGTTAATAAAAGAGAAAAATAACTCATCTCTTAATATCATGGTCCACCTAAGAACTACACAAATGGGAAAGAGTTCAAAAGAGCAAATAAGCCAAATGAATGAAATATATTCAAAGGAATGTAGTCTAAGAACATATAATAAAGGCCTGGGAGTGTATAAAAGAAAACCAGAACATCCAGGGTGGAAAAAAAAGGGGTTGTGTGCATGGCTAAGAATTTTGGAAAATGAAGCTTGGAAGGAATGCTATGACCAGATTCCAAAGTGTCTTAGATAGCACAGCAGTATGGATTTTACTCTCTGGATAACAGCATTTTTTAAGAAATACATTGTTAAGTGGCATAGAGAAACATGTTGTTTCTTAGGAAGAACACTCTGGTGATCATCTAACATGAGCAGAATCTGGTGACAGGTAAGGCAGTTAGGGGACTCGTTCAAAAATACAAGATCTGGAGAGCAGCCAACGGTGATGGTAATGTGAATGAAGAGCAAAGATCAGAAGAAGATTGACACAGATTCTCAGAATTTGCCATTCTCTCCCTGTAAAATTAGCATTTAGAACTGTAAAACATAAACTGAAGGCTATAAAAACTGTCTACATGAGTTAACAACCTGTATTCATTTCCAGTACGTATCAAAAGTAAAACATGGCAACATATTACAATGCATTAAGAGAATTCAAGTCTCTACAATGAGAATGTATGATATTTAAGTGATTTCTATATGACTTCCAATATATATAAAAAGTTTATGATATTACCTGCTCCAGAACTTCTTTATAGGTAAAGGTTGCTTTAGTGTTTGTAACAGGACTGTCATAGATGATGGCAATCTTATCCCCTTTACCATTTTCAATGTGACGATCAATGGCATTGTAACAAATGTTAAGCATTCCTTCCACAAACCTGAAAAATAATTGAAAAGTAAAAGTGAATGATTGCTTTAAAAGCATATTGTCACTTAACTAAGTTATATTTCTTATTTGATAGAGCTGGCTTTAAAACAATGTTCCTAGTGCATTCTACGTCAGGTAATGACATCTGTAAACTAGATATTTAAAATGGTACACAGGATACTTTTTTATTTTAATAAATATATATTTTGATGTCCACTACTTCCAGCTGATTACTCTGGATTTTATTGCTTAGAATAAAACTAGAGTATAGATCACAAACATCACCCTTTTTACATAGATGAAATAAATTTTAAGTGTAGTGAGAGGCACTGGGGATTGTGAAAGGGCAAATGGCAGATGTGTGATGCAAGTTTTGGTACCTGCTACAAATAGAACAACTTACTGAAAATTATTTTCGCTGAAACAGCTATATTTTTTTATTTCAGTTAACTGCGATGCCTTCAATTTCATGAAGAATAATGTTTCTGCACATTTGAAATGCTTCATAATTTGAACAAAGAAGGGACACTCACATAAAATATTTTTATAAAGCTTTGTAATTCAGTGCTCTTCGTCTCTTAATCAATCAATGTTTTCCTTTGAAAACACAGACATCATGTAGATACATGGAATAACTGTTTAAGGAAATATAACTCATTTTTACAAAAGAAAAGGCTTTATATATGCTTTTTTAGTAAAATGGGGATTAGAATAAAATATGCAAGTATAGTAATGGTCCATTTCTTCTAAAGTCAGACTACCAAATACTGTAACAATGCAAAATAACAGCAAAGTATACTGAAGCAAGAAGAAAAACTCTTTTTAAATAACTGAGTATCAGTTTCAGGTATTTGCTCAAAGAGCCCTGTGTGAAATGAAGCAGTGGATTAAAAGCAGCTATAGAGATAGTGGCAGAAGCATTAAAAAATAATAGCCACAGAAAGCAGCAGGAGGAAGAATCATTTAATCAGGGTCAAATGGCCCTATATATTTCAATAATAGCAAATTTGACTACCTACAGCTAGCACAGAAGTAATTAATATCATGATTCTGATTTCCCATGTGATTGATCTCATGTTTGTTCAAAAATGGTACCTCTTCCCAGTACCCTACTCTTAGCAAAAGTATTTTGCCTCTTCCCCTTGACCCTTCCTCCATAAGTGGAAACTATGTCTCTTGATTTGGGGCCCATCCGTGTACTTGCTTTGGCTCATGCAAGGTCAGTAGACATGATGCAAGCAGAGGCTAGCTTTTCTGCACCTCTACCTTCTCCAGGAACAGCCTCCCAGGGTATAACTGCTCCCTCCTCAACATGGCACCAAGAATGAACATCTGCAGGTGGAAACAGAGCCCAAAAGCAGCAGGGAGTCCACCTCAGCTAGATTCACGTATTGAAGCAATGCTCCCAAACACCCCCAACCTAGATCAGCTGATGCCTTGACAACCTGCAAACACATGGAAATAAACTCTGAATAGTTTGTGCTACAGAGATTTTTCTGGTTCCTGGTTATACAGTATAATTGTAGCCATCAGCATCTAACACACTAACAGGTAAAGTTGTCATTCTGTGGTAGAAATAAGGAAATATGTTTTACAGAATTTCCCACTAAATCTGTGTGTCTATCTTTCTTCCTGAAAAAAAAACAAAACAAACAAAAAAAAAAAACAAAAAAAAAAAAACAAAAAAAAAAACACCACTGACAGGGGAACTATTTACTTGCTAGAATACTTCTTGATAACATTCTCTTTTCCTTTATGACTTCTACTATTCTGTGATCAATATTCAATTATGTTCACGACATTTTGCCCAAAAAAGGGGCTTCCCTCAATTCTACAGAATTCACTTTGTCATTTATTTGCATTATTCTTCTCCTACTTCTTTGCCGGTTCTTTTTCAATACGTTTATGGAATTTTGTTTTCTTCATCTTTTATTGGCTGTGATATCTCACGTTCCATATGCATCCCTTTGCTCACGCAACAGTTTCTCCATGGGTGAAGTCTATACTCTTCTGGTTTCAACTTCCACCTTTATCTCCAACCCTAACCTTCTTTCCTGAGCTCCATACCTTATAGCTGAGAGTCTGCCTGACACCTTTACTTAAAAAGATTAGCATGCCTAATACTATACTTATTTCACCCCACTTCCACCTCCAAAGCCCCATCCCAACTACAAACCTGCTCCTCCTCCTGTTTTCTATATTTCAAGGAAATATGTTGCATCCAGTGGCCTGAATTAGAAACTCCAAAGTCAGATTTGTACCCTCACTCTCCATATTCATTTATATGTAATGTCACATCTGCCTTTATTGTCTCTATAATAGTTTGGTTCTCTCATTGATTACAATGACTACATCCTAATTAATCTCCCTGTTTTAGACTTGACCCCATTCACTCAAGCCACCTCCCTATGCTGCTATAATGGCTTTGCTCAATGTCAATATTAATACGTCCATGGAGGTATTTCAAATGGTGCTCAAAATCATTTAATATGTTTCTATAAAGTTCAAGATAAAAATGATGTATTTGTCGATTAGTGGTCCCCAACCTTTTTGGCATCAAGGATTGGTTTTATGAAGGACAATTTTTCCATGGACCCGGGGTGGGAAAAGGGGATGGTTTCATTTCTATTACTTCATTTCTATTATTACTACATTGTAACATATAATGAAATAATTATACAACTCACCATCATGTAGAATCAGTGGGGGCCCTGAGCTTGTTTTCCTGTAACTAGACAGTTCCATCTTGGGTTGATGGAAGACAGTGACACATCATCACACATTAGCAACTCATAAGGAGCATGCAACCTAAGTCCCTCACATGCGCAGTTCACAATAGAGCTCGCACTCCTATGAGAATTTAACACCACCCCTGATCTGACAGGAGTTGGAGCTCAGGCAGTAATCTGAGCGATGGGGAGTGGCTATAAATACAGATGAAGCTTTGCTTACTCTCCTGCCGCTCACCTCCTGCTGAGTGGCCCAGTTCCTAACTGGCAATGGACTGGTACCAGTCCATGACCCTAGGGCTGGGGACCCCTGCTCTAGATAACATTCAAAACCCATTGATCTACTTTGTTTCATTTCCACTCATCCAACTTCACAACTCCGGGTGTACTGAATTACAAAGTTTGCAGTTCCTTGAATTCAGTCAGCTTCTACTGTGGTTGTCCTTCACTTGACCACCACCCTCCGCAAGTAGTTCCCGTGTAGGTATCTCCAGCATAGTAGTTTTCACATTAACTTACAGTATTGCTCCACTCTGATGTTTGCTTCATTACACTGTAATCTACCTGAAGGTGGAAAGAATGGCATATTCTTCTTGTAGTCTTTAAGACTCAAGACTTAAAGATATACAATGTCCTAGGTTTTTTGCTGTATTTATCAAGATGAGTAGGAAGTATATTTTCTCTGTCTTGTCTTGAAACCATATGTCTCTAAATAACATTTATCAAACTTTTACTTTAGTCCAAGACTTATTGTGTTTGTTGACAAATTTAATTTTTAAAAACCTTTCCCTATGAAGTAGATATTATTAACCCCATTTTACATACAAGGAAACTCATAACAGCAACTTGCTCATGGCAGTCTGATTACAAAGCCAAACCCTTAAACAAACACTACTTCTATAAGCAATACTCAAACTTAAGCTTAGATGTTTTTTCAATTGTTTGCAATTTGAGTAGTTTAATATTGAAAATATTAACACCCTAGGATTTTTTTTTAAGAGTACCTTTAGACAGTTTTTTAAAAAAATAAGAGTACTTATGGAGGAAGCAATATGAAGATCCAAATGGGGGAAGGATCTGCAGGCAATGTTACACAGAAGCAGAACTGCTGCAGGAGATAGCAAATCAGCAGTCAAGAAGCAGTTACAGGTAATGAATCTACCAATATCAATTGGCTAAGTTAGAGATTGCTTACTGTGGCTGACTAGACCAAGTGACCTGCAGGAAGCCTCCCAGCTCAAAGATTTGATATTCTACTATGACAAGTTTCTTATTTCATTTTAAATCAAATCATTTCAGTAAAGGTCAATTGAATGCCTTCTATGTGCTGTCTCTCCTCCCTTCCTCTAAATTCATGGGCAGGTTTTAAATGGTTTGTCTCCCCGGATTATAAAAGTAAATAATGCTCACTGTAAAAATACTAAAAAAATGTACTTTGGAGTTTTATTCTTTCTATATACAAACATACTTATTATGTAGTTTAATAGTTTGCCTCTGTGCTGAGGATTGCATTATGAGTTTTTTCCAAGGGCCTAAGGAATTCTCAAAAATTATGGTAATGATGGCATAATATTCCATTCAATGGTTGTTCAATAATAAAATTAATCCTGTGTTGTTACTAATTGCCTTTTACAACATTGTCATTATTTTAAACAATCCGAGGATGATGTTTCTTGCAGACAAATATTGGCCACACTGTTTTCTAACTACATTTGCAGGCTAGGTTCCCACAAACACATGCGTGCACATTAAAATTGAATAATCAAATTGCTTTCTGGAAATACTGATTTAATCTCTATTATCATCAGCACTCCCTAAATCTAACATCTAACTCCTCTCAACACAAATTACTCTCAATCTTCTCCAGTTTTTTGTTTTGTTTTGTTTTTTAGGCGGAGTGTTGTTCCGTTACCCAGGCTAGAGTGCAGGGACGCAATTACAGCTCCCTGTAACCTCCGCCTCCTGGGTTCAAGTGATTCTCCTGCTTCTGCCTCCCAAGTAAGTGGAACTACAGGCACGCGGCCACCATGCCCAGCAATTTATTTTTATTTTTATTTTTAGTAGAGATGGGGTTTCACCATGTTGGCCAGGATGGTCTCGATATTTTGACCTTGTGATCTGCCCTCCTTGGCTTCCCCAAATACTGGGATTACAGATGTGAGCCACCATACCTGGCCAATGTTCTTCAACTTGAAAAGTGAAACATGGTTTTAATTTTGGTTTCTTTGGTTACTAGTATTAAGCCACACATGCCCTCCCCTACTTAACCTCCCCACACCCTCACCCACGCCTATGCACATGCACACACATCGCATAAACTTTTCCGGGCCTAGAGTGTAGCTTTCTGAGACAGGAGGAGTTTCTCCATAGAGGATCTTTTAGAAGATGTAACACTTGTGAAACAAGAATCTATGACTTCTGGAAAGTCTAGAAATCCTACTCTCATCGCCTCTTCTTCCTCAAACAATCATAGAAGAAGGATTTTAGTAATCGAAACTTCCAGTAAGTGAAAAGTGAAAAAGGATCTTTATTCAGATTCTGAAATGTACTTCACTCAACTACCCATATTTTGACACTCAGACAAGTGCATGTAAGTAAGTGTGAGTGTATATATATATATATATATATATATATATATATATATATATGCAAACGTGTGTGTGTTTGTGTGTGCATGCATAAAATAGAAAAGAACCTAAATCCAGGGTATGGGGAGAGCCTATTTTCAACATATTTAATGAGGAAAAGACATATTTGCAATATTTAAAGAGTTTCTGTTAGTTAATAAGGAAAAACTAAAAAATCCAATAGGCAAACAATTTCAACATGACATCCACTGATGAAAACAAAATAAAAATGACAAGTATAAAAAAAGATGCTCAACCTACTAGTCAAGAAAATGAACATTAAAATTATAAGATATCACTTGCCCCTCTGAATTTATATTAAAAAATCATACATAGTTATAGTGAGATTGAAGAGAAAACGGCCTTCTTGTATAATGTTGGTGAGCAAACAAATTTGTTCAGCAATTTAGGACGGTTCATAATCAGTATCTGTTAAGAGTTTAAAGACATATTTTGCATCATTAAAAGGAATGCAACATGTATGTGATATATACATATGAAACAATGTTCAAAATTAGCTTTTTACACAGCCAGAGTAAGTTGCCTCTGTATTTAATCTATGTTTTGTATTATACAAATACACAAGGAATATTTTAAAATGCATTAAAAATAGGGGGTGGGGAGTTGGGGAGAGATAGCATGGGGAGAAATACCAGATATAGGTGATGGGGAGGAAGGCAGCAAATCACACTGCCATGTGTGTACCTATGCAACAATCTTGCATGTTCTTCACATGTACCCCCAAACCTAAAATACAATAAATAAAAAAAAATGCAATAAAAATAGTGGTAAATTCTGAGTAAGAGAAAAATTGCAGGGCAGTAATAGAAAAGGGATAGTCTATATTTTTATACAATAACTTCTGTGTTATTTGAGCATGTATTTATATACTGAATAGGGGATTTAAATATTTTTAAATTTAAAAATATAAATTTTAATGGTGTAGCTTGCTTGGCTTTTGGTTTAACTAACTCATCAACTTAATAATCAGCATAACTACCACCAAATAAAAAATTTAAGTAAAAATATAATTTAAAATTTTTCTTCTGGTAAAAAGAAGCATATCTTCCACTTTTAGCAACATCTAAACTCAGTTTTATGAAACTAAAATCTGGGCCATAAAAATTTTACTTCAGCCTTTTATTTTCTCAACAGAATCAACCTCGAACAGCTGAAAAGTCAATAATAAATGGCTACATGGAACCTTCAGACCACAAAGAGAGATAAGCTATCAATCATCATTCCTGCTGTCCACCATGATTTTGGTTGCCTTCCTTCCAGGCATTTGTAAGATTGAACTTTCCTACCTGAAATGAGCATGCCATGTCGCTTTCTGTGGCCCAGGGCCTCATAAGATAAGTAATGCAAGCAAAGCAGTCTCCAAGAGCCAGTGGGTGCTTATCGAGTATCCTTCTCCCTGCCTCCCTGACACAAAGGCTAATGACATCCCAAATGTTCACTGTATGTCAGCCTATATCTCTGAGTGAGGATAGATGACCTGGGGCATATCTTCCTAATAACCCAAGATCAATCTGTAGGATGAGCAAGAAATACCTGGGCCATGATGTACTAGGAAGATTTGGGGGTTATTCCTGCAGCATATCCTAGGCTAGTCTGACTGATATAAAATTCTTAAGATCTATCAGTTTTGACAAATTCAAAGAAACCTTGAAATTGTCATATTTCTTAATTTAAGAGGCAGAGGGATACATTCCAGGGCAAAAGAAATGAGAAGGATCTTGGCTCCTGTAAATAAATAGTCAATAGAGAAATGCTAGATGTCTTTCTAAAGGAGTCAAAGATGCACCTTCATCATCTGAGCTCTCAGAGACTGGGCTGAGGGCCTCCCCAAAGCGATTTGTAAAGAAGATAGCTTTTAAAATTTCTTCTGGACTTATTTTACATAATTTTCTATTTTCTCCTATAATCCTACCTGTGAATAGTCACTCTACTCCTGCCTGGGCAACATGGTGAGACCCCATCTCAAAAAAAAAAAAAAAAAAAAAAAAAAAGGTAATTTTGTATTTTTCCTTGCCTTTTCCTCATTATGCCTGCTAATGCACATCCAGCATAAAAGCCTGGACTCAGCCCTTTGCAAGAACCTTGCTTGAATCTGATTTGTTGTCTTCTTCACCTTAGCCTACCCCGAGTCTGCTCTGTCTTTCCTAATGTTAACTTTAGCCCATTCTATGTTTGACTGTAGCCTTGTTCATCAAATAAGTGAGACTGGGGCATGTATTTGGTTCATACATTGAGCTAAGTCAATGAATGTGTGTGGGTGTCTGAAGGGTTTTTTAAGAGGTAGGGAACCTGTCCTCCATGGTCTTAAACTCTGGGTGCCAGAAGCAACTGGTAACAAATGTTCCTATGATTCTTCTCTTCCCATCAATTTTTTCATCCCTACTAATTTCCATCCTTCCCCTTTCTGAGAGATAAAACTTTTTAATTTAAATGTGTATTTACTCTGAAAATATTATAAAAGGGAATAAGACTGATATCAAAAAAAAAGTCTTCTTTCAGAGAGTATGATAGGCTTTTTTTTCCAGAGAGTAACTGATAGCTTTTAATCTGCAAATTGGGTTACTGAGCTACAGAAAGTTAAATTGGTAAAATCTAACTGTTTCTCTCAATTCCACTATCCTCTCTCATTCCAAGAACAAAGCTTAATATATTTTTAACAGTGTGGCCTATAATATGAAAATCTCAAAAAGTGCCATATTGCACTTTGTATGAAATATGTTTTGAAAGCTTCCTCCAACACAACCATATTTAATAGTCATAATGTTGCAACTTTATCTGTGTTCTCAGTTACTGATTTCTGCACTTTGCATATATTTATTATTAACTAAAAAGTTCAGGTTTATATTTACTTTCTGTTATGAGCTTCCTTCTTAGAATAACGTTACAATTTATTTCCTTGATGACCTCCTATATACATGAGTCTTCATCGTAATTTATAAACAAACAATAAAACAAAAGCCTTTAAGCTCTTTTTCTAAAGTGAACCCAAAGCCAATATAATGGAAACAATTCAAAGATGAAGGCTACATTTGATTGTCTATATAATAAAATTGTGGTGAATATATAATCTTTACAAAAAATAATTCATTATCTCATAAGACAACAGATTAGAATCCCAAATATTATCTATAATAATTTTTCTATTTAAGAGTGTTTTCACTGAATAAATTTGATAATTTTCTGTTGATTAGATCTGAGACCATGAAGGAAAGGGAAAAATTATCACTGGGAACATCTTCTCCACTCTCAAAAGGAAGACTGGTTTGCAGTAACTATGATAAGAAGCAAAATGTGGCAAATTTTCTAACAGAGACACAAACTAAGCATGACTAAGCACAGTAATTATATTTAAGAAAGATAAATAAGAACAAGTAAGAGCATCATTTACCTAATTACTCAGCTCAGGGTTCTGGGTGACTGAAGCCTATCTCAGCAACTCAGGGCACAGGGCAGGAACCAGCCCCAGAGAGGACACTATCCTATCGCAGGGCGCGCATGCGCGCGCGCGCACACACACACACACACACACACACACACACACTGCCTGGGACCATTTAGATATGCCACTTCACATTACGTGCACATCCTTAGGATGTGGAAGGAAACCAGAGTGCCCAGAATAATCCCACCCATAAATGGGGAGAACATGCAAACCCATACATGGGAAGAACACCACCACACACAGACAGTGGCCCTACCCAAGAATTGTTTTTTCCACATCAATGTTACAACAAAACGAAGTTGAACAAAATGCTGTTATTCAAGGGCCCACCACATCCTATCATCCTCATTTTACATATGAGGAAACTGAGGTAGAGACAAGTTTCCTACCTGAGGTCCACATATAATGAGTGATGCACTGGTATTAGGTGTCAAACAGTCAGGCTCTGAGACTCAAGTATTCTGTGTTAATGTGTTAATGTGAGAGTGTTCTTGCCTTCCATGATCATGTTACACATGTTTCATTGGCTCCTTTCAATAACCTCATCAGACAATTACTCTTATGACACAGATCAACAGATGAGAAGACTGGCTAAGGTAAGCTAGGAAGGCATACACAGCTGTATGGCCATGGGAAGGCTGGGCAGGAGCAGGACACAAGTGGATGGTGATCACTTAGTTTTGAAACAATTAAGTGTTTGTGATAACAAAGGTGAAAACAGGGAAGTGTTTGAGAAATATGGAATACTATGAAGGCAAATGTTAGAGGCAAACAGGAAAAGAGTAAGAAAAACTAATACCAAAGAATCCTAAGTTTTAGGGCTGGGGTCAGCCAACTCCAATTCACATGTCAAACTGGTCCACTATGTGTTTGTGCGAAGAAAATGATATTGGAACACAGCAACACTCAATTGTTTTTGTGTATTCTCTGTGGCAGTTCTTGCTCTACAATAGCAGAAATGAGAGGCTGCAATGGAACAGGTCTGGCCTGTGAAGCCAAAAATATTCAATCTGGTCCTTTAAAGAAAACCTTTTCCACTCCCTTCTCATTGAACAATGAGAACACATGGACACAGGGAGGGGAACATTACACACCAGGGCCTGCTGTGGGGTGAGGAAGTAGGGGAGGGATAGCATTAGGAGAAATACCTAATATAGATGATGGGTTGATGGGTGCAGCAAACCACCATGGCACGTGTATACCTATGCAACAAACCTGCACATTCTGCACATGTATCCTCAACTTAAAGTATACTAATATTAATTAAAAAAAGAGAGAAACAAAATGGTATGAATGCATTCCCGGTTTTAAGTATCCATGTTCTTTTTTCTGTAATTGTGTGTTCCCAGACTCTCTGCTTTCTGTAGGCAGGGACTATGTGCCAATTCATTAATGACACACAAGATATGCTCAATAATTTTAAAATAAAAGCATGTAAGCGTGAATGTGAAATGTAATATACTCTCCTGACACATTCACAAAGAAAATAAAGAGTTTTATAAGGTAAATGGTCAGTGCTCAGCAAAAACAATGACTAGCTCAAAGACTACTATTGCACAGAAACAGAGCAGGCTTTAAGTATTTTTAAGAGGGCATCATTTCGCTTTATTCACACAGTGATATCCCATCTCAATTACAGATACTTGGCTTTGGGAAGTATCAACTGACTATTCCAGGAAACTGTCCAAATTGGGTAATTGCTTACTTGGAACAGAATAATAGCCTTATGTTAATTTACCACTAGGGATATTGTTTTTGTAAAAGTACTTGGAAAGCACATCTCTCCACAGCACAGATAATTATTTTAACAGAGAAACCTGACACAAAGACAGAGGCATTCCTTAGTCCCACCAATCCTTTCTACATGAGTATGTATACTCAGAATCTGTCCCCATCACACCATCTGTAGCCAGACTGCCCCATCTCGACATGAAAGGACAACGCAGACATCTTCAGCCCTGCCAGATTATCTTGGATTAAAACTAGGTGAAATGCCAGTGGTGAGAAATGCAGCCCACAGGAAAAAGAATAGAAAGAAAAGCTTCCAGGAAATCAATACCTGTTATCTGAACTGAATCCACTGCCAATGAAGAGAAAAGGCATGAATGAATTATCTTAAAGGTTCTCCAGTTGTGAGTCGTGCCTGACAGTATGTTCAAAGAAGTTAAGGATACCTTTTATCTTGTTTGTTTGTATTCTAGACAAAAATGCAGGAAAAACCAAGAAGTAAAGTGAGAGAGGAAATAGGATTTGATTTAATCTAAAAAGGTAGAAAATATAAAATGATAATTAAGAGTCAAAAGTAAAAGATAAAAACATTTACGTTTCAAAGAATAAGTATACTTAAATTAAATACAGTGCTACTAACATAAACTTTAAAGTACAGTTTTTAAATGAAGCACTCTTCATCAGTCAGTCCTTGTTATGATAACACTTAGGGACACTCTTCGGAACACTGATCCCCAAACAAACAAATCAGAAATGTCATGACGAGCTTAAAAAGAACCAAACTCCAAACAAGAGCACGTTCCTAGAAACCAGACCTACAATCTAGGATCCCCCCAGTGCCACAAGTAGATAACTTTGAAGAAATCTCAGAATTACCTAGAGATCCCGGAGGTAGTGGAAGGGAGGGTGTACTCTCCCTGTGCCAGCTAGTATTTGTTGGAGAAAACAGAAATATATATTACTGATAACAATAGTGAAATGATGAACAAAGAAGGAAATTAGGAAAAGGAGAAGGAAGGGAAAGAGCAGCAGCAGCACCATTCAGGGAGGAGGAACCCAACTAGCTGATGTGTGTTATGTTACTTTGGTTAAGGAGAAATGGGAAAAAGAGGAGAGAAATAGACAAGCATTGAAATTAATATTCTCTAAACTTGAGGACTTTAAGACTGTAAATTTTTTTTCATATTACATCTTCATCTTATCCATGTATCTCTCTTTCAGGTTATAACACATGCAAAATGGCATGCTGCAATGTTCTGATGACATGCTACTCTACAGTGGAGGCTCCCAGAAAGCAGAGAGTGTACGTGTATGTGTATGTATGTGTGTGTGTGTGTGTGTGTGTGTGTGTGTGTGTGTATATATATATATTTTTTTTTTTTTTTTTGAGACGGGGTTTCTCTGGTTACCCAGGCTGGAGTGCAATGGCGCGATCTCGGCTCACCTCCGCCTCCTGGGTTCAAGCAATTCTCCTGCCTCAGCCTCCCTAGTAGCTGGGACTACAGGCGTGAGCCACCATGCCCAGCTAATTTTTGTATTTTTAGTAGAGATGGGGTTTCACCATGTTGACCAGGATGGTCTGGATCTCTTGACCTCGTGATCCACCCACCTCGGCCTCCCATAGTGCTGGGATTACAGGCGTGAGCCACCGCGCCCAGCGCAGAGAGTATATTTATCAACTCATTCTGCTCAACACTTAGCTCATGTCCATGGAAAGATGTTGAATACAAGCTCTTATTAAAGAGGGGGAATACAAAATCATTCTAGAATGTCCAGAAAGAACTTTTTCTTTTCATCAAGCCTTATAAATTATTCTTAAATTGTTTCAGTAAATACCATGCAATAGGGAGAGATACACAGGGAACATCAATTGTGTCTGTAATGTTTTACTGCTTATGATAAAAAGATCTGAAATAAATGTGACAAAATATTAAGATTTCACAAAATTCAGTGTTGAGTGTCCTCAATCATTTTTATTTATTCTTCAAATATTTGATAAGGAAAAATACAGTAGAAACTTAAAATATTTATTAATTTTTTGGAGAATGACTTGACAATATATATTGAAATGTGCTAAGAATTTGCCAGAAGGAAGAAAAGAGAAATATACAAACACATGCACAGAGAGACAGAGAGAAAGAGAAAGAGATAAAAGAAACTTTGGAATGCCAAACCCAAAGACGCAAGTCTATCTGTCTACTTACAATAGCAAATAAAGAGAAACCATCTAAATGTCAATATAATATAAAAGGATTAAGAAATAATTTTATATTCACCCTATATGTTAAAATATTCTGTATACATAAAAATCATGAATTAAAAAACGGAAAAACCATTTCTTACTAGTGAAAAAAATGAGCTACCAAATAATATGGATAATAAAATTCTATTTTTTTATAAGAACAGAAATAGAGATGCAGAGTCAAATAGATTGACACAGATTCTTGATTTTTTAAAGGCATAACATCTACCCATAAAATATAAACAAATAAATGCAAAAACTGGTGAATCTGAATAAGATCCAAGTTAAGTTTATTGCATTATGCCAGTGACAATTTTGATTTTAATAAGGTACTACAGTTATGTTAGATGTTATTACTGGCAGAAGCTGGGTTATGGATACAAATGAACTCTGTATTATTTTTGCAACTTCTTATAAATCTATAATTAAAAAAAAAAAAGGAAAATATACCTAACATAACAAGATATTTGGCTTTCCTGCATTTACCTCAACAAAATTTAAAGTAATATCTACTTTTACAGTGAGGGGAAAAAAAGGCATAAACCTTAATTTTAATCAGAATTGTTTCTGAATTTTGTGGGCAGGGGGAGCAGGGGGACAGAGTCTTGCTCTGTTGTCCAGGCTGAAGTGCAATGGTATGATCTCAGCTCACTGCAGCCTCCACCTCCCAGGTTCAAGTGATTCTCCTGCCTCAGCCTCCTGAGTAGCTGGGACTACAGGCATGCACCACCATACTTGGCTAAAATTTCATACTTTTAAGTAGAGATGGGGTTTCACCATGTTGGTCAGGATGGTCTCGAACTCCTGACCTCAAATGATCTGCTTACCTCAGCCTCCCAAAGTGCTAGGATTACAGGCGTGACCCACCACACCTGGTCCAGATTTATTTCTGAATAACTAAATGTCAATGAAAGTAATTTAAACATAAGTCTCAGTCCTAGACCTTGCATTTATCAAACCTCTTTCTTGATAATTAAATCACACTACATCTCCATCTAACCTCCAACCTATACCATGCACCAACACACACACACACACACACACACACACAGACACAAACATAACATAAACATATACACGAAGATAAATCCAACGGCACCAACTAGACACCATAGGACATAACTTTAATGCTAAGTAAAACAAAATTTGTATCCCTTTTTTCCTAGCTTTATATTCAAAATAGTCTGAGAACAATGTTACAAACTACATCTTTGTTATATCTTTGCCAATTACCCCACTATCACCAACCACATTCCTAGATTAAGCATTTTCCATTAACATTTTGATAATTTGAAATTTGAATACAGTGCAGCCTGCTCAATTATCCGAGAACTCATTATCTAGCTGGTGCTAAGGAAATCTTTATTCTCTCTTTTCTGACTTGTCTTTCCCTCACCTTCCTGCTTGTTGTCACTTCTAACAAAAAATGAGAGGCTGCACAAAGGGATAAAATTAAAATTAGTTGTGTTTTTTCAAAATCTATTAAAAGATTCATTAGTTAGAAAATAGCCACTGTTCACCAAAATGAGATGCTATGTACTCTACTTTTTCAAACCTCAGCAACCAAAGGCAATTCAGAGTAGAACTGATTGTAAAATAAAATGGATTTTATTACTCTTATTTTCAGAAAACAATAACCAGATAGTCCATATCACTTGTTATTACTCTGTTATTGAACAGGAAAATGAATACTATTTTACTATAAGCAAAATGCTCTTCTTCCTCACTTGAAGTATAACATTGTTTTTCAGAGTTAAAACTCTATCTGCATTCTCATCTAGTGCTTGGAATAGTGCCTGGTCCATAGAAGTCATTCAATAAATATTGGATGAACGAACAAAATAAAGAAGAAACAAATGCATTAACAAATGAATAAACTCCAGAACTAAAAACGAAATAAAACCCACTTGTATACATATAAAAGGCTAACAAACATATGTGTGTATGTATATATGTATGTATGCACCTGGCTTTTTAAATCTGTAACACTGGTATTATGAGGACAAAATAGAATTAATTGCGCAGGAAGCATGACACGATGACAAGCTGCTACACTCTAAAGCCTAGTAAATCTGGTTTTTCAGCTTAGATGTGTTATCTCTGTATGGCGATTGAGCATTATCAAGTTACTTAACTTCCCCTAAATTCTTGAGAACTCATGGTTTTAAGAAGTTAAATAACTATGGTAAGAGGTGATGTTATTACGTACCAATATGTTTTGAATCCTATAACACTTTAACACATACAAACACACGCATACCCAGGAATATACACTTAGAGTAAAATCATCTTTTAGAATTTAGGAGATTTTGATATAATAGCAGTATGATACTATTTCCATAAAATACTGTCTTTGAAATATTTTTTTTAAATCCTCCCTATTAAATGTATCTTTTACTAAATTATAAACTTGAAAATTAATCTTTTTATGGTCTACTAAGCCTGTAATTAAAAATTACATTTCAGACAGCCGTTGAAATATTCAAGTGAAGTAAAAAGATGTTTATGCTAGACATATGTAGGAGATCTTGAGCAGTCAGGGCCAAATATTTTTAAATAAACAAAATAATAAAATCAATGTTATATTTTTCTAAAATTCAAGTTCTAACAGATCAAGATAGGCTTTTACTGTAAGTAATATATTAAAATTTTATAATTTATAACAAATGGATTCTAATAAGAAACGTTTTGACTATCACTTTTTTCATTCTGTGATTATAATTTTTTAGCATAGTTACTAAAAGATGACAATCTGATAACATAATATCAACTCAACTCTTAATCTGAAATCCTTGGAATCTGATATGTCAAAGAGGCAACTTTTCCAGTTCATTCTCATATAGGTACAGTCAGCCCTCCATATCCACAGGTTCCACATGTACAGATTCAACCAACCATGAATCACAAATATTTGGGAAAAATTAATTTAAAATAATATAATTTAAAAATACAAATTTTAAAAATGTAGTATACCAATTATTTGCATAGCACTTACATTGTTTTACATATTATCAGTAAATTAAGATTATTTAAAGTATACAGGGGCATATGCATAGGTCACATGCAGATACTACCTACACTCTTTTACATAAGGGACTTGGGCATCTGCAGACTTTGGTATCTGCAGGGAGTGGGTGCTATTCTGGAATCTATCCCCTGCAGACACTGAGGGATGACTGTACTTGGTCTGTACCACAAAGGTTAGGTATTTCCCTACTTGCAGTGTATATGTATTTGTCTTGATAAATGGAAACCCCCGGATTGTAAAATATCCTCTACTACAGCGTAAAGATCAATGAATGAGTTAAGGAGAGGCAACAGAAGCCAACTGCCTCAAAATAAAGCTTAGACTCAAAGCTTGATGACAAAACTTGAAACTCTTTGGTTCCTTGATAGAGGATTTGTGGATTATTTGGGGTTCTGATTGGATAGGTGACTCAGGTAGTATCTACCTGCAATTTACACAAAAAAAAAATCAGATGTAGGAGATGGATTAAGAAGGTAAATCTATGTATGCTAAAGTTTTAGTATCAGTTATACAGAAGGCTCTGTGCATTCTACTGTGAAGATAACAAATGTAATTTAGATCTGAACTCTATTCTATTGCTGAGTGGTGATTTATCAAATTGTTGGTATAAGTATCGATAGACTGTGAGCTTACACACTAGATGTGTAGTGACAAAATGGAGATGAGTATTGAGCATTTTTGCCACACTTGCTTAAAGGAAAACAAGACTGTTTTTTAGGAAAGAACCGCTAAAGATTTTAAGGTAAAATCCTCAGAGACACTGAAAGGAGATGAAATCAAAAAGACATGTCTAAGTCGGCTCTGGATAACAGAGAGGACTTACATTCCTCTAAGATAAGGGGAGAGTGGAAGACACACAGAAACAGAGAACAAATAAAGCAAAGGGAAGTTAAATCCCTGATTAACACTTTTAAGAATGCAACATTGCTCTCACGTTTTTTCACTCTCTAGGTTCTGTTATGCAAAAAAGAAGGTAGAGAGCATAGTTACAACTTATAACTGAAATTAGACTCTACAGTGTTACCAACTGGGTTGAAAACGTAAGTCCCCCCACTGTATGACTTCTGACAAGCCGCTTGTCTTTCTATGCATTTGTTTACAGTGTTATAAAAATGTATTATAAAAGTTGTTGGGAAGATTCAAAGCATAGGGCCTGACACAAATCAAATTCTTCATAATTAGTACTAGAACAGCAGTACTATTAGTCTTTGCCATTGTTGTTGTTTTGCTATTACTGTCACCATTATCGACGATAATACATCAGGTTACAGAAAGGGATGGCGCAGTAACAAGCTAGAAAATAATCACGTGAGTTTCCTTCTCATTCTACTACAGACTCTCCACGTATTTCATTATATTTTGACTTATCCCATAAACACTCAAAGGAAGCATTTAACATTTTTCGATTATTTGTTTTCCAAAGTTTGGCAACATCTGTGGAATAACATAGTTGAAAGAGACACAACTCACTGTCCCTGCACTGGATTCCTTAAAAATGGGATATTTTTACTAGAACTAGAGAGCCAGATGCAATGCAATTTCTGAGAAATATATCTCTGCATTTAACAGATGCCGTTTATCAACGTTTGCCCACCTGTATATCTTTCGCTTGAAAATGCAGAAGGGAATTAGGATCAAGATAAAAAACAACGAAAGAAAAACAAATACTACACATCAATGCATTTAAAAGTAAATAAAACCAATGACTTACATATAATGAAATCCTATTTTTTATTTTATTGAGAGGTTGGAGAAAAAAATGCCAAGTGTTCATAATTAGATAAATTAATTAGGCTATATATATCATGTTCTTAAAAACTGACAATAAAGCATACTTCAAGCAATGAATAATATGGTCATTATAGATTTTCCTTAAGCCAGAAAACCAACAGAGTAGTTTTAAGGAAGAGATTAATATTGCTTTCTACTGTCCAGGAAAATTTTTTTAAAAAGCTGTCAAGTCATTCGAAGCTCCATTCCTCTCACCTTTAGGATTGTCATATATAAAATTAAAAGTTTATTTTTTCAAAAAACAACCATTTTTTATTCCATATCTAGAATGTTTTGGACATGTAGACCCAAATTTTAAAAACTCTTCTTATATCACTATTTACAATTTTAAAAAAGCAAAACTTAAAACAGTTTCAGTGGAAAAGTGTTTAAAAAATAAAGAAAATCTAAAATTAATTGAGACTATTATCAACAAGCAATAGAATATATATGGGAACACAAATGCTAAATTCAGGCTGCCTGGGTTAAAATCTTAGCTCTGCTACTTACTAGTTTTCTAAGTTTATAAGTTTAGGCAAGTTTCTTAAGAAACTGTATCTCTATTTCCAAACTCTTTAAACAAGCATAAATATTGGCCCTACCTTACATGGTTGTTATAAATATTAAATAAATTAAAGCACTCAGTATTGTATCTAGCTCATACCATGGAGAAAATAAAAAGGTTAACTGTTAGCCCTTTTCATGATAACAGCTGTTTTTATAATACATAATAAAAAGGTTGGCTGTTTTATGATATACTTGACAATATGTATGTACTTTAGCACACTAAATTATCACAACAGTCATACAAAGTTATTATTTCTCCCTGAATCAGTAAGGATAGGCTGGATAATGCCATAACAATTACAATTGCGAAATCTCAGTAACTTGCAAAAAATCAGTGTTTATTTCTCACTCATGCCCCAACATTGTGGGTTCAGGCAGACTCCTCAAAACATTGTCACCTATATATTTTTGCTCAGCAATCCAAACTGCTTCTATCCAACATGTACTTCCACAGCGGCCATGGCAGATGAGAAAGAACTAAAAATTGAAGCCCTGTCAATTAACTAAGTGAAAAGCCTTACTTCTCTTATTGCAATGGTCAAAGCTAATCACATAGCCATGTCTATGTTGGGAAGACCATCTTCCTACATATTAGCAGAGGAGAACAGATGAGAAAAGAACATAAAAAATAGTAATACCCATCACAGTATGCATTTTATAAATTCTTCCATATTATAATCATTTGGACCAAGGTACTTTTCAAAGAGTAGAGCCAAGATTTTGAACCAGAAATCAGTTTGTTTTCTGCACTACCTGATTCTCAACATTTTTTTCCTCCTAACTGCCAAAATGAGGGTATTCAACAAATTCCACTGATAACAGTGACAAACTTCAACTGGACTTAAGGAGGGAGAGTTAGGAGGGAGAGTTAGAGGAAGGCACAGTCAAGGTATTTGTGGTTTTATTATAGAAAAATATCTCTCAATTGAAAAATCAATGGAAGTCCATGAAAACAAGAAAAAGAATGTGGAAAAAAAAGCAAAGTGAGATTAGTGCAAAGTGAACTTTTCTAAGCTCCCATGTACTCATTAAAGTTATTTAGCAAATGGTCAATATTATCGAGGGACTGATTTTTTTTTTTCAATCTTACTAAATTTTTCTACCGATAGGTATACTGGCCAGGTCTACAGTAGAAACTAAGCATTCATTTTCTTCTTCCTTTTCCTCCTGCTCTTTCTTCTTCATCTTCCCAAATTTTGTTTTACTTAACTGCTGCATCCACTTAGGAATGACATCTTGAAAGATCATACTTGGTAAGTGTTGTTATTCTACCATCAACACCTTAGGAGAAGTTATTCCTATTGTCCAGAGTCAGGTCATAAGTCAAAGACCTATGGACTTTAATCGCGTTTCTACCCTCTTAAGGCCATTAATGTTTTAAATTATTAAATCTGTATAATTAAACTCTATCCCTGTCTAATTTAGTATTGAAAAAGCTTCCATTTCTTTATCATCTTCATATTTCCAACTGGACTCCTTCAAACTCAAAATTCACAAATTTTAATTTTCCTAAGATTTTATAATACCACTCCTTTCTATGCACTGTTCCTTACCTCATTCAGCTAAAATACTGACAAAAGCAAATATAATTAATACCTTTAATATAACAAGTTCCCTATCCACACAGTTTAAAGGATTTGAGTTTCATATTCACATATACTTGAAACTATAATTTAGAGAAGTTATTACATTCATATATATAATTGCAAAGATTCATTAGCCTCCCACACCTTTTTCTTTTTTTTCTTGCAAATGTCACACCACAATGGAAAACAATGATTTCCTTCACAGAGTCGCTGCTTGTTGCTTATGAAAGTAGAATAAAAAAAAAAAAAAAAAAAAAAAAAAAAAAAAAAAAAAAAAAAAAAAAGCAGAAGCAAATAACTCCAACCACTGGATTTTTTTTTCCTCTCAACTAATACTATATGGCATGAACAAAAGAAAGGTAAGCCACCTTTCAGGAGGTGGTAAGAATTTGGATTTTCCCCCATCACTTGGTAGTTGATAAGTTACAGCTGATTGAATTACCATTGTTCACTGACTGTGTCATTTGCCAGGCAATCCATCCTTGCTTATGTATTTGCAGCATCCCTGTAGTTCACTCTGTTCTCTTCTGAAGGTTCAGCAGCATGACAGGCTGAGAAAATTAGATACGGCACAGCACCAAGCTGCTGACCTTCAGAATATAAAATAAGGCCCATAGTTTAAAATTGGTCTTTCTTGATGAGGTTATTTTGAGACCTTATTTTTAACAGGCAATTTTTCATGCTGACCAGATACCTTCTTAAAATATTTTTATATCTATAAAATAATGATGATTTTAAATTTTAAATATACCTGTATTGTGTACAATGCTATGAATAAATATAGAGTTTGTACAATGGAGAAAAAAATTCTTCTTTATGTAACACTCTCACCTTCAAAGCAGAATTAAATGTAACTTTAAAAATATCTGACAAAGACTAAATTTCCCAAACAGTTTAATGTAACTGAGCATTTGTTTGCCAAAGAGCCAAAGTTCAATAGGGGGATTAAATTGCTTTCTGGATACATAAAATCCCCATTCTATTTTTATTTATTTTCTTTTGAAGCAATCTCAAACTCACAGAAAATTTGCAATGACAAGATAAAGTGTTTTTTTCCCCTTTGAAACATTTACTGACATGATACCCAAGAAGCCTAGAAAAATGTAATATGTAATCGTTACAAATAAGGACATTCTTCTGGAGAACCATACTATAAACATCAACTTCAGGATACTAATATTGACACATTACCACCATTCAATCCTGAAATCCTATTCTGGCTTCTTACTTGTCCCCAAAAATGTCAATTATGGTGAAAATATTCAGAAACTATCTCTTGCACTTAATTCACATCTCTTTGGTCTCCTTCAATTTAGTAGCCAAAAATCTACTTTAGATTTACCAAGATTTGGCAACTGGGCTTCTGAAAGAGTTGTTTCAATATTTGTAGGAGAAGATTCTGGGCTTAGCCACTGGAGCTACTACTACGAACCCAAGTTGATTCTCTACAAACTAGCTGTGTGGCCTTGAGCTTCAGTTCCCTCACATGTAGAAAGGGCATGATAATACTAACTTTGCACCATTTGGGGAAGGAATAAATGGAAGCACATGACTGTTGTATAGTTGATAGCTCAGAGAAAATACTCAACAAATACTAATTCTCTCTCCCTTTTTCAACTGCTTCCTTATCCTCTGTCAGACTCACAAACAAATGTGTAGCTCACTAGAATCACTGTAGCAGATAAAAAGAACAAACCGATCTACTGAATACCCTTTATCCCAATTTTGAGACTTTTCCATCCTGTTTCTTCCAGTAACTTCTAGTACCTAAAGCAAAAAAATAAATAAATAAATAAATAAATAATAACAAAGTTCAACTTGCAAAAACAAGGAATCCTGTTGAGCAGTAGGTTTCAAAACAAGCAAAATTCCCTTCATTCCTATTTCACAATTTCTCCACTTCCACATTTAAGCACAGATTTCTTCCTAAAAAGAGGACAGGAAGGGAGGAATGAGGAAGAAACTATCTTTTACTTGACCCAGGTACCACCATACCACCATATATTATGCTGTTTCTTCGTCCTATCACTATCTAATATCCTCATGGAATGTTTTTGCCTATACCAGTTCACTCTGTAATGCACTTTTCTGGCTTTGGCTCTGATCTCACCATTGATATCATATCATTGTAGGTCATTAAGGATCTCTGAGTCACAGTTTGTTTTTTTTTTTTTTTTTCAATTCTCAATAGCCTCAAAGCATCTCTAGAACCCTTGATCACTATTTTTATCTTTACTCTCCTTTATAATACATGATGCTAAAATATCTTGCTTTCCTTTTTCTTTGAATGTCTCATCCATTTCCATAGACTTGTTTTCCTCCCATTTCTTCCCAAAGTTCAGACCTTTCTGTTTTTCTCTTCTCCTCCCTTTTCTCTTTCACTTCAACTTTCAACCTCTCACCTCTTTAAGATTTATAGCAAAATCTGTAATTCTACATCAAGTTCTCTCCCAGTTTTCAGCCTCAGAGCTTTAATTGCCCATCAATTCCTCATCTGGACATTTAACTCAGATTCTTGCAGTTAACATAATGTCTTTACTTCCCTACATCCCACTGCCAAAAAGTCACGTCTAATTTAATTTTTATTCCTGAAGTTCCTCTCTTTCTATTCCTCCCGGTATTACCCTAGTTCACTAGTCACATTATTTTATGTTCTCCTTACTGTTTTACCCAATATCCCACATTTCCCAACCTACCAAGAAATCTTAACATCTGAAGTCAAACTCGGCTTCTGATAATACTTTCATCCTGTCACCTACTTAACTTAAAGTTTCCATGGATCATTACTGCTTTACTAGGCACTGCAAACAAAAATGCTCACAATGGAAAAGTTAATGGCTGGGACAGGCAAAGTATGATGCAATAGTGATGAGGACCAAGGACCCTGAATAACAAACAGGTACATGCACCATTTAAAGGGTCAGCAGCTTGGGGAGAGATAGCACGGGGAGAAATGCCAGATATAGGTCAAGGGGAGGAAGGCAGCAAATCACACTGCCATGTGTGTACCTATGCAACAATCTTACATGTTCTTCACATATAACCCAAAACCTAAAATGCAATTTTAAAAAAAATTAAAAAATAAAGGGTCAGCAGCACCTCAGTTCCAGCCAAGTGTTGCTTTGCAGGAATACTGACCCATTGCTGACAGATATTCCATTTTTTCTTCTTTAAAGAGAAGATCAAAAGCTGAATTTTTACAGGAAATTTAGATTTTTTAGATAAAATATTCCAATATTTAAATACTAACAAATTAAACAAACAAGACATCTAGGTCAAACAAAGCCTATCTGCAGGCTTTCAGCCATGCTGTGACCTGCAGCCTAAGAAGTAATTGCAAATGCCTTAGCTTGCTACTCAAAGCCTTCTAAAACCAGGCTGAAACTATTTTCTGAAGCTAAGTTCCAGCAACTCAGAAAAGCCACTGAAAGCCAACTGGTCTACTGTAACTATCCTCTAAAGACACCTGGCTTTTCTTACCTCTATGTTTTCGTCATCTTGTTCCCTGCACAGAAATGACTTTCCTCCTAAACCCTACTTTAAGATTCACTTTAAAGGCTATCAGTTTCAGGCCTGGCGTGGTGGCTCAAGCCTGTAATCCCAGCACTTCGGGAGGCCGAGGCGGGTGGATCACGAGGTAAAGAGATTGAGACCATCCTGGTCAACATGGTGAAACCCCGTATCTACTAAAAATACAAAAAAATAGCTAGGCATGGTGGCGCATGCCTGTAATTCCAGCTACTCAGGAGGCTGAGGCAGGAGAATTGTTTGAACCCAGGAGGCGGAGGTTGCGGTGAGCCGAGATCGCACCATTGCACTCCAGCCTGGGGAACAAGAGCGAAACTCTGTCTCAAAAAAAAAAAAAAAGTGCTATCAGTTTCCCCTCAAAACTTATTGGACCACATTAGTTCATGGTAATATTTATTTCATAGTCCAAAGAGAATCATATATACTTGTATGTGTCACGGACAGTCCTAGATGCTTTAAAAGCTTCCCTTCACCCAATTTAGTCCTTAGAAATAGATACCATCATGATTCTAACTTTCCAAATGAAGTTATTGAAGCTTTCCCAGGGTAAGCAGCAGATCTAGGGTTGAACTCAAGCCTGTATTGACCCAATGCAGAAGGAAGAATAGAAAATTTATATTTTCGTCTTGCATTATGTGACAGGTATTATGGGCCAGGAAAAAATTTGAAAATCCTAACCAAATGACCATCACAATATGGTTTTCTCTTTCCATCTCAAGGTAATTTTCTGCCATTTCTTAAGCCCCAACCAAATCAACCTTCTTTAAGCTTCTGGAACTTACTAAACAGATCTACCTCATGGCCTTTGCCTATGCTATTTTCTTTCCCTGGGATGTTTCTCCCCACTTCTCACATGTTTAATTCCTACTCTTTTTTTTTTTTTTTTTTTTTTTTTTTTTTTTTTTTTTGAGACGGAGTTTCCCTCTTGTTACCCAGGCTGGAGTGCAATGGCGCGATCTCGGCTCACCGCAACCTCTGCCTCCTGGGTTCAGGCAATTCTCCTGCCTCAGCCTCCTGAGTAGCTGGGATTACAGGCATGCGCCACCATGCCCAGCTACTTTTTTTGTATTTTTAGTAGAGACGGGGTTTCACCATGTTGACCGGGATGGTCTCGATCTCTTGACCTTGTGATCCACCCGCCTCGGCCTCCCAAAGTGCTGGGATTACTCATTTTGATCTCAGTTTATCATTTCCTCGAGACTCCTCTCATGATCCTTCTAAAGAAGACAATATTATGTCTCCCAATAAAGGTTGTATTTTCTAGCATCTACTGCAACTCTAGTGTTCATCATGTAGAAAACCAAATATGCATGTTCTCACTTATAAGTGGGAGCTAAACACTGGAGACATACAGATATAAAGATGGGAACAATAAACACTGGGGACTCCAAAATGGAGGAAGGAAGGAGGTGGCCAGGGTCAAAAACTTTCCAGGTACCATGTTCACTATCTGGGTGATGAATTCAACAGAAGCCCAAAATTAACATCATACAATATGTCCATGTAATAAATCCATATATGTACCCCTAAATCCAAAATTTTCATTTTTGTAAAAATTTAATGCATGTCTTCCATGCTGCTATGTGGTGGGTTCCTTCACTATCTCCTTCATTTTCTCTACTGTACATGCAGTGAGTGGATGATTAATGTCCTTTAATTCTTATAAGCTATTTTAAGACTTGGCAGGATTAAACCACCTTAATCTCAGCTAGTAGGAACTGAGATCCTGCATTTTGAGAAACCCACACTATTTCCACCACAGATATGTTACTCAAGCTTATTTTCTAATAATCTAAAATACATTTAGTCTTTTCTTTTTTGGGGGTTATAGTCATTGTTGATACATATTGATTTCTAAACAAATGCATATGAGAAGCCTATCATTGAATGTTGTTTAAATAAAAGTAGACTAAAATTGGATTGTAATTCTTCCACAGAAAGAGATAAATTGATGGCCCAGAGAGTCAACCACAATGCATAATAGAAAAGTGAATTGACTAATCCTTCAGAGTGGCAGCTGGATTTCAATTTCAAGATAGGCAGCAGGATTTCTATCAGGAGAAAATAACCAGAAACACCTGCTTTGTTGTTCCAGGATTAAAGAAATTACGATTGCAGTTCTCTGCTGCAGTCTCTCTAATAGAGACTTTATTACCCAAAGAGCCAGGTGTTAACAATATACAGGAACCACCAAACTGTGAGGAGAGGCAATTATATGTGAATCCCTAAAACACCTACCCATAATTTGGATTTGTTTTTTGAAGATCTCAGATATTACAGAACTGAAAATGCATTTAATAGAGTCATTCACTATAATGAAAGTTCCCCTCCATATATCACCCTTAAAGATTTCTATTCCATATCTATATTACTGTGTGCAGAAAACATTGGGTAGCTTATGCCATTGTGAAAGCTAATATGCAATACTATTCATGTGTTCAGGCTTTTGATAAGCCTGTGGGTTCTGAGGGGAGTTTACTTTTATGAACAACAAACAGACAAGCTTATAATGAAGAATCCCTCTAGCCTCTGTGAAGCCAAAGGGCATCAGAGACTGTGACTACACATATGCCAGCTCCACAGAGGAGAGAACAGTTAACTATAGCAATCTTGCCTTGTTTTGCTTAAGCATTTGGCTATCAATATCTCCATTCTCCAGATCCCAGCTTCAAAAAAATAAGTAAAGGTCATTCACACCAAATTGTGCCTATACCCACTTATCACCTCCCAAAGAGGTGTTTTGTTTTATAGGAACAAAAATCACCAAAACTGTATCCCATTAGTTTACTCTCACTTTAAAAACGTATATGCCAGCTCTGCCTTCGATCTTGGGGATAAAGCCAAACAAAATAAAATTCACTCCGTCCTTGAGTTTGGCTTTGTAGAAAATTGCTAACCAGTCAGCTATCTTCACTGTGGTATCCAATGCAGTCATGGATTCGAATCGAAACTACTGACTAATAGAAGTTTAAGATTGGTCTTCTACCTCTACTTCCCTCCCAACCCTGCTCACCCGACCAAAATTCTCGGTAAAATTGAATCACGCTGCTGAAATAGAGTCAAAGCTTTATTCACTTTGATTTTCTGGGCTACTGTAAGACAGGTTTGGCTGCATGTGTTCAAGACTGAAAAGATAAATTCAGATACAGTATTATCAAATGTTTGTAACCTATAAAAATATAGTGACCCTTTCACAAAAATTCTCATTAAAGCCAACATCTTATACACACAATTTCAGAAAATGTTAGCAAGCAACTAGATATTACAGAGAAAGAGCAAGTTATTGGCAAGGAAATCTCCAGGTCTTAAGCTCTACTTGCTGAGCATATTGACACCCACTTTCAAGGCTTTCTCCTGGGTCTTTGCTGATGCCTGATTGCCCTCTCGAATCACTCCAATCTGTCCTTTCTTCTCCATTCTTATTGTCTCTGCCTTAGGTCCAGCCTTCACTGTTTTTCATTTAGAATATCCCTGTGGCTTCTTAACTGAATTCTCTGCACATTAGTTTATGATGGAGATGGCCACATAAAATCATTAACAGTACTGTATTTATGACATATTTCTACACAGAGCTTTGAGAAACAGTGATGCAGTAATCTCAGTGTTTTCATCTGAGAAACACTAGGAGGGTTTCCTGCTCCTCAAATGATTATGGTATGAGAATGCAAAGAGAGCTATTGCTCCTCTAACATTTATAGGGTCTAGTGTATAAAGACATAGTCTTCATCCTTTACTCAGTCCTCTAATTATTTCCATATTTGCATTTCAGAAAGTGAAGCACAGAGAGATTAAGTTACTTGCTTGTGAACACATAGTAACTGTGAGAAGCAGACCTCAAACTCAGGTAGTCTGGCCCCAGAGTCCATGTCTTTTTCTTTATGACTTCCAAAAAGCAGGGAGTAGGTTTTACTCATTGTTGTAGACCCAATGCCTTCTTCACTGTCTGGCACATAAAAGAGGACCAATCAAATACTATCAAAAAAATAATTGAAATGAAGGAGCAAGGTGCTCAGATTCTAAAAGCAACACCATGTCACCCCACACACTAATGAGAGGACTGGGCATGGTGGAGACACAGAACAGGTTCTTGCCAATTTCATTCTAGGTTCCTTGCTCTGACCAGAGAGTCATTCGTCCACTGCAAACCCGACCATGTCATTCCCTTCACCTCATTGCTGAGAAGTATTTTTCAGACTTTTACAGGAAACATTCGCTCTAATGGCTCTCAGATGAGAGCAATCACATCCTTAGCGCACAGGCACGTAAGGAGCCACACTCTGAGATTACCACTGACTGTGCTTCAGCATCACTATCCTAGCAAGCTTGATACTTATTCTACAATGTGTTTATTGTAACACAAAAATAATGGTTACACCTTGTTATAATTCCAGCTCCAGGTAGAAGACTTTACTTCTACCATGGACTTCTAACATCACCTGGCCTATATCTATCTGTGTTCTTTCTGGGTATCCCGTAATGCAGCATCATATACCCAACAGGCCTATAGATTTGGTCCAAGCTACTTGGCACAGTACATAAATCCCTTCCCAAGCTAGCCCCTGACTCATGACTTCCTCTCCCACGTCTCCAGCCAACACAATCATTTCCAGTCACTGTCTCGGTCACATTTCAGGCTGTTGTACTCCTCTCGAACTTTGATAATTAGGGCCTTGTCGACTTTGAGAAGGCATACCCATCCTTCCAACCCTCATGTGAGGATACTTAGTTATAATTCTAGTTTATTGTACCACTTGCTTTGTTTACCTGGTGTCTCCCTGACTAGACTGTGCGGTCCCTGGAGGCAGGACCTTGTTTTAGTCCTCTTAACATTCGCAGTGCCAAGCAGAGCCTTGCCAGTCAGGTAAATCTCCCTTTTATGGGACACTGGGTTCACAACAGGTCACAGGGTCTCTCAAGAGAAGGCAACAGAGCGGACTATGAAACTGAAATGAAACACGAATTGAAGGGTCTGAACATAACTCCAATTTCAATTTTCTTTCGTGATAGAATTCCAGATTCCAGGTCCCAGGGAGGTCCTGGCGCCCAAAAAGTTACCCAGGGTGGGGGGTTGGGGTTGGCACAGAAGTCACTCACCAACTGGTGGAAGGCGAGTGTGTGTTCTCCAGCGTTTTGGTCCACGGCTTGTACCAGCTGATCTGCTCGGCAGCTTTGCCCCAGAACCTCTCGGGGTCCGTCACTGAGGCGGTGAAGTGGGTCTTGTACTCGCTGCCACTGCCCGAGGACAGCGCCCTGCAGCCCCGGGCCCCGAGACCGCCCCGCGGACCCGGGGCCACGAAAGCCCTGCGGGCCGCACCGGCTCCCCGGGCCGCAGAAGACCCGGGCAAAGGCCCTCCGAGACCCCCGGCGCCGGTGACTTTACGGCATTGCAGCCAAGACGGTTTCATCGCCGCCAGCCACCCGCGGTCCCCGAGAGTGCTCGTTAGGCGACAACTGTGGCTTCTGCTACTTCCCGGGGCCCCAGCGAAGCGAGTGGGAGGCGGGAGCAAGTTCCGAGGTGAGCCAGGAGCCCAGAAGTTTGGAAGCCACACTAGAGTCGCCGGGAAAAAACGACCTGGAGCAGCCGAAGAAGCAACAGGCTGAAGTGGCGTCCCGGGGAGGGGTGTCACAGCGCCCTTGCAGAAAGCCAGTTGCGCCGCTGCACGAAATCCAACCCCCTACGCGCACTTTCAACCCCGCTGCCTTCCCGGAGAGAGCGCGCTCAAACTGCAGAAAGTCCTCCCGATTTCAACGCGCAAGTACTTCTAGGAGGAGGCCAAGGCCCCAACTGCCAATTTTCAATCTAGCAAATTGTACGCTGCTGGTTTAATCTTTGGACGATCCTTGGTGGAGATGGCATTGCCTCTGGCCTGCAGGAAACTAGCAACCCGGTGCCTTGCAGCAATGCCCTTGACTGATATTTATTTATTTTAAAAAATCAGCTCAGTTCCCGGTTACTAAAAACACAAGCGGCTCCAGGGCAAGGACCGCTCCGGGATTTCCTGACCACTGAGAGGGTAGGAGGAGTGGAAGGAGGTTGGGCCAGCCAAACTGGGAAGCGCAGGGAAGGTAACTGGGATGGGAGTCACCTGCTGACCGGACTCAGTGGTATCTAGAGGCAGAGAACTGATAGGACTTGTTGCATTTCCTCCCTTCTAATTTGTTTGCTTGGAGTTTCTGTGGCTTTTTTTTCTAATGAGAAAACAAAACCAAGGCAAACAAAACAAAAAAAATAAATAAATAAATAAATAAATAAAAAGGAAGAGCTAAGTAAAGATGAATCTGTAGAAAAGAAACTAGGAAAACGTAGAAAGAAAAGTGGTATAAATTACTACCTAGGGTTTAACAGTCCTCAAGTTCCGCTGTTATTCGTGCTTTAGTGAGATTCAGATGCATTTTTTTGCCTTAATATTATGCCAAACACATTCTGTCTTGGTGTGACAGTATTTGCGGTTTTAAATGTAAAGATAAGTATTTCCAAATCTGAGGTGAGAAATAGTGTCATGCCCCTGACCTTGCGAAAGATCGTAACTTGAGAAGCTGTAAACAAATGATTACGTAGGAAAAGACTAATGTGGAGAAAAAGGCTAAACAGAACAGGGCTAAGTCTAATGCAAAACAGAGAATATTTCTTTAAATAACCACCTTCCTTTTCACTGAGAGGCAAGGCACTAGACTTTTCCCTGAAACCTGCAGTCTACTTTATTCCTTCCAAAGGTCTCAAATCAAATAATGTCTGATGGCCAAAGACACAGATACCACTTAAATCCAGAGAAATTTACAAAGCCACTTAACCTCTTGGTCCTCTCCAGAACTGGAGATTTCGTTATTGGCACGTAGCTCGTGCTCACATTGTGCTGGGCACTTTAAACAAATGTCAGTTCCTGTGATTTTTATAAGAGTACTAACAAGTGGGAACCATAATCCCTCGTTTACAGATGGAGCTAGTATAGAGATAGATGACTTGCCCGAGGCCACGCAGCTAGCAAGTGAAAACATCAGGATTCAAACTTCATGGCTACTCAGAACTTCAAAGCCCAGATTTTTTGTATTAGGATGTTCTGTGATACAATTTACTGACACCTCAAGGTGGAGGGCTAGGGGAAAACCCACTCTAAGCCTGTCACTTACTCCAGCATACTGTACAAATATGATCATTTTATCTCGATGCCACAACTTGAACAAGGAGGGTAATCTGACTCCAAAGTCCACGATTTATACCACGCTGATTATCTCCATTTTTAAAAAAAAGATTTTAGAATTCCAATAAAATATGACAAACTGAATAGCCACATTTATTCTTCTCCTTGAAGAAACTACACTGAAAGAGAATCAAAGAGGACTGTGGTGGTGGTAAAAACCTACAAGGGTAAAGAAAACAGAAGAAGAGAAGAAACCGAATGAAAGAATAGAAAGAAGAAAATCAGTGGAATATGACTTAAAAGTGGGAGGAAGAGCTTGTGGAGGAAAAAAAATGGATTTTCTCCTTAGGAATTGGGAATGTTGCAAGTTTTGGAGGTGCTGGGTTCCTATGAAGGTTCAGAATTAAGTATGAAGTTTAGAGCTTAAAAACAAAGGACTGATTACATGAGGCAAAGTTAGACCCCCTCATATTGCCAGCTGAGGCAATTTGTATAAGGCAAAGTTAGACCACTCATATTGCCAGCTGAAACTACTTTCTCCAGACCTATCAGTGTATAATTTTTTCATCTGAACATAATTTTACAAAATAGATTGTTACTGTGAGCTCCGTTTTAGGCCAAAGGGAGAGCATAAGTGTAGACAATCCAGCAAAGGCAGGGGGGTTTGGTTTGGAGAACGTTCAGTGTACCCAGTAGAGCAAGAAAGGTCAGTAAAACTGGAAGATTGTATTGGAGCCAGCCAGACAGGTGAGTATAAATAGTGTCAAATGGAAGTCAGAACCTAAGGATAAACTGTTAGCCTTTAAATTAAGACACCAGGAGCCTGTTAACTGATAATTAAGCATATGAAAAGCTTAAAATCAGGATCCATGAAGTCTCAGGTTGAATCTTACTATGGTACTGCCACTTATTAAGTGGGAAAACAAGGAAAGATAATTAAGTGTTTTGCAATGCAGTTTCTGCTTCTGTAATCTAAGGCTGATAATCTTACTTCACAGGATTTGTAAGGTTTGAATATGTGTAAACTGCTTAGCATTGGGTCGATAGCAAGCCAAGCTAATTTAGTACAGCAACCAAGCCTGTGAACAACCAACTAACCCCAAAATTCAACCCAGAAAATTAATGTACCTAAATGTCAATCAGAACATTCCAGAGAAATAATTTTAATTTAAGCATGCATATGTTTTGTATTATTTCAAAAAATAAAATTATATTTTTAATTAATTTAGGGAACCCAGTAATCACAATATTTTCAATGGTTAAGCATGCTAAAACTCCAGTTTATTAATGTGCAGTGTTTATTTCATTGTATGTCATAATGGTATAATTAATATGTTATTCAGGATGACATTTTAAAACATTGTAAGCAGATTTCTTCATGAAATTATTTCAGAGAAGTGTTCTAGCAAATGGAAAAGCAAAATAATGGAGATGGTGCAGAGAAAGAAGATCAGAGAGAATAAAAAGGTATGGAAATTTGCTCAAGAAAGCATGAAGGGAGGGGGGAAAACTGGAGTCAGAATACTTAATGCCTGCGGTCCAGAGTTCAAGTCCAGCCTAGCCAACATGGTGAAACCCAGTCTCTGCTAAAAATACAAAAATAAGTGTGTATGTGTGTGGTGGTTTGCCCCTGTAATCCCAGCTACTCAGGAGGCTAAGGTGGGAGAATCACTTGAACCTGGGAGGCGGAGGTTGCAGTGAGCTGATTATCATACCACTGCACTCCAGCCTGGACCACAGAATGAGATTGTCTCAAAAGGAAAAAGAAAAAAAAGAATACTAATGCCCAAGGAAAAAATGCTGAAAAACGAAAGAACAGAGTAGAATTATAATTAAAAGAGAGAAAAGATATAAGGATCCTATAACACAATATTTCCTACTTTATAATTTTTACTGGATTTGGTCATCACTAGTAGAGGTTAACCTTTTTACCAGAGAGAGAGAGAGAAAAAAAAAAAAAAAAAAAGAAAAGAAAGTAGTTAAATAGTACACAATTTAAAGACAAAGTAGCTAAACAGTACACGCTTTTAAAATAATGCATTCTGCTGGCCATGCAATTTATATTTTCATCTAAATATTTTAAGAGCCAAATGTCTAACTATAAGTAAGCATTAGAGCTACTAAAATGTTTGCTTGTAATCTCCATACTTCTGGTTTCTCAAACATTATGAAAACTTAGCAAGTATATGTGGAAGGGTTTGCATAAAGTACTTAATCTCTGCAGCAGGTACATGCTAAGCTGAAGTTTGCCCCTGCAGAAACACTGCAAATTTATTATGATTTAGCAAAGAATTTCCGGAAAATATAATGATTTTCGAGGCTTAAAAAGTAGTTTTAAAATGTCTAAAATGAAACCACACATAAGAATAAAATTGTAAACTCCTATTTCGAACCTTTCTTTTTATTCCCAAATAGTAACTGCAATAAAGAAAAGAAAATGCAGATGAAAGAATCATTTTTAAACACATAACATTCAAATAGATAGAAAGGCATTCTACAACTGCAGTTCATTCTAGCAGCCAAATAAAATAAGACATGAGATTCCTCCTCCAACTTTGTTTTTATTTCTGAAAAAACAAACAACTAAAAGTTATTTTTAATTAAGATACATATTTAATTACTTCTGTTTGGGAAAAACCTGTAGGGAACAACATAGGCAAATATTTTCAATACAAATTACTAATATTTTAATCAAATAACCCAAATCCTTGAAAGTTGATTTTAATTCTTCTGCAGAGATAATTCCAAAAGAATTATCCTGTTTCTGTATCTGTTTCGTATTCCTAACTAATAACACTGCATGTAATTCAAATACTTGTAATATTACTTTAAATACATAAGATATTATCTCATTTTTATGGAAACAAATTATGAAAGGAAAAACGAATGTCCTTTGTCATAGTATTTTTCATAAAGTATAGTTGATTGCCTAACAATTTAGGTTGCCAGTTTATATACACATATGTGTGTGTGTGTGTGTGTGTGTATGTGTGTGTGTGTATGTGTGTGTGTGTATATGTTTAGGGGAGGATGGGAAGGTATGAAATTAAACTATAAAATTAAACTTAAGGCCAGTTTACAAAAACAAGAACTGCTCTTATGTAACAAGGAGGTGGCAATCATTTATAGGTTTCGAAGACAACACAAAGATTTCAACTGAAGTACTGTTTCAAACTGAAAAAGAAATGGGAGAAATAAATGACTTAATTTTTGGTAGATCATGAAACCAGATGTTTAACTTATTTACTGGATATACAATGAAAAAGAAAACTAAAAGATATGAATATATGCTGAGTATTGGGATGATTTTAATGCAACCTGGCCAAAATTTAGCTGTGCAATATCTCTCTGGACCTATTTCCACACCTCCAAACCTACTATTACACTACACCCTCAGTAACTAGAAAGTGGCATGATGAAAACAATTAAAAAGTACAGTGAGCTGTTTGGATACTTTTCTCCAACCTTTATTTTGAAGGATGATCTGCTTAAATGAGTCTTGTGGTAGCTTTCTATTTTCCTTGTTGATGCAATTTCTTGCCTGTTCTTAGAACTGAGCAACCAAATATTTACAAGTTACTTAGGATACATGCTTTAAAAAGGGAAATTTGTAAATTGTATTAAGAGGTCCAGAGAATGTTCAGAATTTCCAGTAAAAATATAAATTTCAATGGACATCTCTTTATTTGCTTGCACTTGGCTTTTTTTGTTTGTTTGTTTGTTTGTTTGTTTGTTTTCTTTTGAGACAAAGTCTCACTCTGTCTTTCAGGCTGGAGCGCAGTGGCACGATCTTGGCTCATTCCAAACTCCACCTCCTGGATTCAAGCGATTCTCCAACCTCAACCTCCCAAGTACCTGGGATTATAGTTGTGCTCCACTACATCCAGCTAATTTTTGTATTTTTAGTAGAAATGGGGTTTCACCATGTTGGCCAGGCTGGTCTTGGACTCCAGACCTCAGGTGGTCCACTTGCCTCAGCCTCCCAAAGTGCTGGGATTACAGACATGAGCCACCACAGCCAGGCCACTTGCATTTTTAAAACTTCAGATACTATTTTCAGATACTATATTCACACCAAGGTGTAGACCTATTTCCACACCAAGATGTAGACCTTGGTGTGAATATGTTTCTTCCTTTACATGTATGTACTTACAACTATATGTGGATATAGAGTTTGTCTATAGCATTATATTGTTTATTCTCATTGAAACTGTTATCAGCCATTATAAACCAACTCATTACATCAGAAAGAGCAAGAAAACTGTTGTTTGTTTTGTAATTTTATTTTTTGTCCTCTTTTGGTATTGTTAATTTTTATCCTGAACTTCAGGTGGTACTACTGGGCTCTGCCAGCCTATTTCTGAGCCAGTCTCATTTCTTCTTTTTTCACTTCTTTAACATCTTTCAAGTCCATTCTGACCAATTCTCCAGTGAGCTTATGTAATGGCCATTTTATGTATCAAATTTTCTTTTTTTTATTTTTAAGTTACTTTTTTATTGTATATTTTTGTGAATACAAGAAACATAATCCACAGAAATGCACTATGCCATGTCCAAAGGGGATCTTTTGGGCTACAGCTGAAAAACTGATATTCAAATATATGAAGTATGCAATACAACATGAAAAGCTAAGTGAGATGAAAATGGATGTAACTTTCCCTTCATATTCCCACTGTCAATTCTTATGTTAGAACTCAGTACAAATGAGTGAAACCCACATATACTGAAACCCATGTGTGAAGTCGCAAATAGATATTACACAATGTTTTCTCCAAATTTACTTATAGATTTCCAGACTTGTTCTAACAGAAAAGTCAGATCCTTGTGACTTCAATTTTCACTAATTTTAGGTTTTGCTCAAATGTCACTTTGTCCCTGAGACATTCCTGGATTCCTCTATTTAAAAGTGCACCCACTGTACATAATGGCACAATTACCCTGTGCCCAGGTTTCTCTCTCCCTCTTTTTTCACTACTTTTATCTATTGTATATGCTGTTTATTTTACTAGCTTGCTTGTTAATTGACTCCTCTTGTAAGTTATAATTAGTACTATAATTCATTTGTTCAAAAATTCAAGGTATATTAGGATTTTTAGTGTATTTTATTTTGTAGATTTAGGGGGTACAAGTGTCATTATGATACATGGATATACCACCTAATGGCAAAGTCTGTACTCTCAATGTAACCATCACCCAAATAGTGTATATTATGCCCACTAAGTTATTTCTCACCCTCCTTCCACCATCAACTCCTTCTCACCCTTCCAAGTCTCCAATGTCTATTATTCTACTCTCTGTGTCAATGTATACATTATTTAGTTCCCACTTATAAGTGAGAAAATGTGGTATTCGACTTTCTGTTTCTGCGTTGTTTCACTTAAGATAATGGTTCCAATTCCATCCATGTTGCAAAAAAGCTATAACTTGCTCTTTTTCATGGCTAATATTCCATGATATTATATATATATATATATATATATATATATATATATGTATATGTATACACATATGTCACACTTTCTTTGTCCAGTCATCCACTCATAGACATTCTGCTTGATTCCATACCTTTGCTATTGTGAATAGTGCTATGATAAACACACAGATGCAGGTATCTTTTTGATACAGTGGTGTGTTTTTCCTTTGGGAATATAGGCAGTTAGTGGGATTGCTGGATCAAATGGTAATTCTATTTTTAGTTCTTTGAGAAATCGCTATACTGTTTTCCAAAGAGACTGTACTGTTTGCGTTCCCACCAATAGTGTGTAGGTGTTCACTTTTCTCGACATTCTTGTCAACATCTGTTATTTTTTTCTTTTTTAATAATAGTCATTCTGATTAATGTAAGATGGTATCACATTGTGATTTTAATTGGCATTTCTCTGATGATTAGTGATGTTGAGCATTTTTGTCATACACTTGTTGGTCATTTGTATCTCCTCTTTCACACAACATATGTTCATTTCTTTTGCCCACACTTCAATGGGACTGTTTATATCTTGTTTGTTTTGTAGAGTTTGAGTTCCTTACAGATTCTGGTTATTAGTCTTTTTTCAGATGCATCGTTTGAAAATATTTTCTCCCCTTCAACAGGTTGTCTCTTTGCTCTGTTGATTATTTTACTGTGTAGAAATTTTTAGTTTAATTAAGTCTCATTTGCCTTCATTTTTGTTGCATTTGCTTTTGAAGTCTTGGTCATAAATTTGTTGCCTACATCAGTGTCCAGAAGAATTTTTCCTAGGAATTCTTCTCATAGTTTTATAGTTTCAGGTCTTACATTTAAGTTTTCAGTCTATCTTGAGTTAATTTTTATATGTGGTGAAAGAAAGAGGTCCAGTTTCATTCTCTCATATGGCTCTCCAATTTTCCTAGCACCATTTATCCAATACAGGGCCCTTTTTCTAGTGCGTGTTTTTGTCAAGTTTGTCAAAGATCACTTGGGGGCTTTATTTCTAGATTCTCTATTCATTCCACTGATCTATGTGTCTGGTTTTATACTAGTATCATGTTGTTTTGATTACTACACCCTTTAGTACAATTTGAAGTCAGTTAATGTGATGTCTCCAGCTTTGTTCTTTTTGCTTAGGAATGCTTTGGCTATTTGGGCTCCTTTTCTGTTTCCATACAAATTTTAGGATTTTTTTAATTTTGTGAAAAATGACATCAATATTTGATAAGATTTGCATTTAATCTGTAGATTGCTTTGGGAGATATAGTCATTTTAACAATATTGATTCTTCCTATCCATGATCATGGGATAGTTTTCCATTCATGTCATCTACAATTTTTTCATTAGTGTTTTGTAGTTTTCCTTAAGCATCTCTTTCATCTCCTTGATTAAATATATTCCTACGTATTATATTCTTCCTTTTATATAGTTTTTCCCCACTATTTTAAATGGCCAACACTAATTTTTACAATTATCTATGCTGTGTAATTCTTTTTTTTTTTCATTATTTTCAATACAGGAGAAATAATTGTTTAAAGGCTTTTAGAGAGTTCAGATCAAACTTCTTGTATTTATTTTGGCTAATTTGACAACATAAAGTGCATTAAAATCTTTGTATTTGTGTGTAAGCATTGGATGTGTACATAAAGTCAATAAAATGTTTTCAGCAAATGAAGGGGTATCCACTTTGTACAACTGTATTTGTGAAAGATAAAATTTCTAAAGATCTCAGCTCTTTGGGTGACTGCATATGTGGTGGTGACTCATAACAGTTTTTTATTGATCTTGTCAAAAGACTTGTCTGTTGTTTGGTTTCAAATACCAAGGTTATATAATTGGGTGTACACAATTACTAACCATATTGGCATGCATTAAAACACTTTGCTTTTTAACGTATTTCTTTATGAATATGGTTCATCTTCTTATAACTGTTACACCTGTAAAACTGTTGTTAGTATATCTTAGTATTTGTGCTTACAAAAACATGTGTTATTACCTGCCTTATTATTTAAAGTGGTTTATAATGTGTTCTGTAGGTTTTAACATGTTTCTTAAATACATCTTTCTTTAAAAATAAAAATAAATATCTTTTAAAAACACTTAATTTTTTTTTGCAGAATCATATTTTCAGTATTTAACATTTGCAATTATAAAGTTCAGGATTATATCTTTCAGGATTTTGACTGGCTCTTAACTATAAGCTACAAAAACTGAAACTTATTATTCTAAAACAGTTAATGCAATATTCAAATTGAGTAGCCTAAGGAATAGATTATTAACTGATTCATCTATGCTATTTAGAAATAATTCAATAGCCCTATTATGCTTGAAGTTTTGCTTCTGATGTTAGGTTTCAGAATTGTCTGATTTTGTGAATTTTTATCTGTGAAAGATTCAATCTGCTAGTTATGATCATGCCCTGACTGACTTCCACCAATCCTTTCAGATGTTGAATGCTTTCCTATCTCTTCACCTGCTCCCAGACTCTTCTTATTTTCTGCTTGGATATTTGCCCAAAAGATTAATTCACTTTATGATGTTCATTCATTCAAGTGATCTCCTTAACAAAGAGCCACTGAATGTCAACTCTACATAATGTGTTGTATTATTTCATTTTCATACTGCTATAAAGAACTACCTGAGACTGGGTAATTTATAAAGGAAAGAGGCTTAATTGACTCACAGTTTAGCTTGGCTTGGGAGGCCTCAGGAACCTTACATCATGGTAGAAGGCATCTTCTTCACAAGGCAGCAGAAAAAAGAAGTACCTAGCGAAGGAGGAAGAGCTCTTTATAAAACCATCAGATCTCACAGGAACTCACTCACTATCATGAGAACAGCATGGGGAGAATCATCCTTATGAATGATTCAATTACCTCCACCTGGTCTCTTTTTTGACTTGTGGGCATTATGGAGATTATGGGGATTACAGTTCAAGATGAGATTTGGGTGAGGACACAAAGCCTAGCCATATCAAGCATATATGAATACAAAAAGGTCAAGAGGACAGACACATTTTTCCAGATATCATGTTTATCTTCTAATGGTCAGACATAGAAAATTAAAAAACTAGCAAATCATAACACAATAAATACTATTCTAAATAAGAATGTGTGGACTAAGACGAAAATAAAACAAAGTGACAATCAAATGAATGATTTCTGTAAGGAGGTGATTTTTTTTTTTTTTTTTTTTTGAGACGGAGTTTCACTCTTGTTACCCAGGCTGGAGTGCAATGGCGCGATCTCGGCTCACTGCAACCTCCGCCTCCTGGGTTCAGGCAATTCTCCTGCCTCAGCCTCCTGAGTAGCTGGGATTACAGGCACGCACCACCATGCCCAGCTAATGTTTTGTATTTTTAGTAGAGACGGGGTTTCACCATGTTGACCAGGATGGTCTTGATCTCTTGACCTCGTGATCCACCCACCTCGGCCTCCCAAAGTGCTGGGATTACAGGCTTGAGCCAACACGCCTGGCAGGAGGTGATATTTAAACTAAGATTTAAATTATAGGAAGAAATCAGCCATACACATATCTAAGGGAAGAGCCCTTTAGATAGAGGGATGAAGGGACCAATAAGGGCAAGGTCTGTGTGGAGGGAACAAGCTTGGCATTCATGGGAGCTAGGAGTAAACAAGTGATGTTGGATCATATTAAAAGGTTGTGGGAGGCATTTTGATAGATAGAAGTAGTTTGATTATGAAGACTTACCATACTATGGGAAGAAGTTTAGATTTTACACTAAATTCATTTAAGAGTGGATGGATTTCAAGAAAAGAAGAAATATTATCTTATCTATACTTGTAAAGTTTTGGTGTTCTGACCCTCCTTATTATAGTCTTTACCAAAACCATTTGCTACTAATTCTGACACTTGTGACCAACATATCTGAAACAGAGATAACTGCACCTTTAATCTCCAATTTGATTTCATGGAACTTTCGTACTGGGTCCCCCTTTAATTCAAGTTCAGGAATCGATATTTTATTAATGGTTTTACCTATGGGCTAAACAGGCACTAAATTCCTCAACCATTTGTAGTCTTTGCTAATTTTCTTTTGAATTCCACTTTTGAGAGCTACAAGTAATCTACCAACAATAACAATAAAACTTTAACATCTCAAACACCATTTTGAACATTTTAAGGAGTGGGTTGAGTCTTACACAAACAAAAAATTTTAATATGATCAAATGATACCAACTGTCCCTCACTCATTTAATATCATAACAGATAATTATTTTACAAACTGGAGAACAGTCAATGGCTATTCTAGGCCCAGGGCATGGACCCTGCCTAAGAAAGATCTTAACCTTAGATAAAATATCAGTTGCTTATGAGAGAGAGATATATATCTCCTCCTCCCTTCCAAAATATAGCCTTCTTATGTTATCATCAAGACCATGTCTTTCCTATAAATTACCTGCAATAGGGAAATGTTAAACAGAAATGAAAATCCACCTTGTACAGACTACTTCAGAAGAGTCAGATGCTCAGCTAAACAGATACCTCTTTTATGCTTTGTCTTTCTGAGATTAGAAGCTTTAAGAATTGAATTAAACCTTTAGTTTTGTCTGTGAGCAATACTGTTTTGAATGATACATAAACCAAACTCAGTAATTAAATTAAAATTTTAGCTTTAAAAAATCCAGCAAAATCTTCTCAAACATAAACATTATATTTTTGAGGATTATATAAACTGTAATAGAAAAGTGACAAACGTTTACTTCTACATAGTTCTTTATTATCTACCATATGCATAATGCCCATTGACTTTAGCAGTGTTACCGATAGTAGCATATTACAAGATTCTATGGAAGAAAAATAACTTTGAGCTTCAGCATTGTATGTGCATTTGTGGTAATGTTCAAAAGAAATTATTTTAATTGTGCAGTAATCAAGACATGTAACTAAATTCCTTAATTTCTATGAAAGGCAAAATAATCGTATAAATCAAAGTAAAGACTTGTAGTAGCAATAAAATTAAATCTGTTCTAGGGATTTGGTTACGTTGGATACAACTGAATGCTGATTACATTTTATTGGTGATTTTTATTATAACCTCCAAGTCTACTTTTTTCTTCACAAATATTATTAAAAAGTAACATTTAAGAGATATTATAATATACATGATAATGAATCCAACAACAAAGAATCATTAAAATGTCTAACTAAATTACTGCAAGTTTACTTTTGGTAATTCTATCAAGAATTTGTGCAAGACCTGGATTTAGGAAACTTGGATTTTGTAGACAATCATCTTCCTCTACCTCTCAAAAATACATGTAATCATCTAAGGGTAGAAAGATAATAATGAGGAAGCTTGCAAAAGAAATGGCACAAATCACTTCAAATTTCCCTTTGGAGATGGAACATTGATTTAAAAAGTAACATTAGCATTAGATGCAATTATGCAAACAAAAAGATTTACTAAGAGCAGAAGAGCATAAATTTTAACTCTAAGTGAAACAAGATGTTTTTTAATCATACAGTAGAGACACATTAACAGAATTTGAGGTACTGAATATGTAAAGTTAATATTAACTAGGAGAAAAGGGAAACGAAGAAAGAAAACCTAAAAACATTTTAAGATTATATTAATTTCTTCAGTCACTACAAAAGCCTTTAATGTGGGCTTAACCTGTTGTGATCCCAGGACATCAGTGACAAAAGGGTAAATGTAACAGTGAAGCCCAGGGAGAAATTATTATAATATACAGTTTAAGAACTCAAGCTGAGTCCTTGATTTTAGTCCTCTCTGTTGCTTATTAGCCATATGCTATTGTTCCAGTTTTTCATTTAAGGCTTAGTTTCCTCATGTGTGAAATGGGAATAATAACAGTGATTCTGCCTAGGGCTACTGGAGGGCTAAATGAGATAATTTATAGAAAGTACTTGGTACAGTGTGTAATTCAGTCAGTACTAAATAGGTGGTTATTTCCATTCATTCATTCAACATATATTTATTAGGCACCAGCTATATTTGAGACATTTTGCAGCTAATGGGAATAGAATAGGAGCAAGACTATTGTCATGGAACTTACTTAAGGAGAGAAAATTAAACAATCAATTATAAGAAAGTGCTATGGAAGTATGGGAGCACAGTCATGATTCTTGAAAAGGGTAGAGGATGGAGGTAAGCCAAAGAAGGATTCTTGGAATTTTTTTTTAACTTTTAACTTCAGGGGTACAAGTGCATGTTTGTTACACAGGTTAATGTGTGACATGGGGGTTTCTTGTATAGATTATTTTATCACTCAGGTATTAAGCCTAGTACCCATTGTTATTTTTCCTGACCCTCTCCCTCCTCCCACGCTCCACCCTCCAAAAGGCCCAAGTTGGGTTTTTCCCCTCTGTGTGTCCATGTGTTCTTATCATTTAGCTCTCACTTATAAGTGAGATTATGCAGTATTTGGTTTTCTGTTCCTGTGTTAGTTTGCTAAGGATAATGGCCTCCAGCTCCAACCGTGTCCCTGAAAAGGACATGCTCTCATTCCTTTTAGGGTTGCAGAGTATTATATGGTGTATATGTACCACATTTTTAAAATCCAGTCTATCATTAATGGGCATTTATGTTGATTCCACGTCTTTGCTATTGCGATTAGTATTGCAATGAACATATGTGTGCATGTGTCCTTATAATAGAATGATTTATATTTCATTGAGTATATACTCAGTAATAGGATTCCTGGGTCAAATGGTATTTCTGATTATTTTTAAGCTAAGACTACAGGAGTAGACTGGGGTCAAGTAGGAAATGAGGCAGAAGCATGTTCCAGACAGAGAAAAGAGCATACGTAAATGGCTTTAATTTTTTTCTCAGTGATTCAAATGGGCATATGCTTTTCTCATCTTCATTTCCAGCTGTTTTCATATGCTCTGTCCTCTGTCTGGAACACTCTTCTGCTTCTTTGTTCTCTCCCTGCCCATCCCACCTCACAATATGTAGTGGTCAGTAGCAATCAGGTGAAGTAGTCAGGACTTAGAAGGTCCTGTTAGTGATCTCTAAGCCACCTAAAGTCATATGGAATTTATTTTTAGAGTAACAGGAAGTTATTGAAGGTTTTTAAATGCATATGCCTATATACATAAGTGTATGAATATCGTTTCCTGGACATTACTGCTCCCTTTATTGAATTTTACTTAGAGAACATCATCATGCATTGTCCAACTTCTTAAAAGAATAACATAATTAGAAGTGGAAGCAAAACAATTAAATCTCTAATGTGTTTAGTGCAGAATCAGTTAAAATTAATTCGATATTGGAATTTTAAGAGAACAAGAAACTGAAGTTTTGATATGAGTGTTTTGAAAATACAAAGCAATGGGCCAGCCTTTAAGATTTTGTAAAATAACAGAATACAAAGCTAAAGAATATTTATGTGTCAGACACCTTTCAAGATGTTAACATATAATATTAGCAAGGTTTGAGTGGAGGTCCCTTATCATTAGATCTTGTCATCATAAGACGTATATTTTTGCCCATAAATATAATAATTTGTTTGCAAGATGATTTCCTAGATTCATCTTGTTAACAAATTTTAGCTTTATTACAATGATTTATTGTTACTTTAGTATTAACACATAAATTTTGATTCTTGTTTATTGGATGTTATGGAATACTATACTTAATCTTGGTGGATTTTTTTTTTTTCTGAAATTGGATTTAAATGCACTCCAATTTAACCGGGTGGCACTTACTTAATTGCTCTTGTTATAATTAACTCAATTTTTTATGGTAGAATTAAGTCAACATATATACAAAATTATTCAGATTGTCATGGAGTTAGGAATCAATGAATTAATATCAGTTATGATTAAGTAAAAACAGAGTGAATGTAACAGAACATTTGTAAAACATAATATCATGTCCATATCAGGAAAATCTGTGAATTTAAACCAAATCTCCTGAATTTCCATAGAAGATTGACCAAACCCTAACCAGTGTTTCACCAATATCTATGTTTTTTTCTTTTTTGGTGTGGTGCTATTCTACATCTCCAGCTCATCATGCGGTGAAGCAATGAGTTTGAGTATGGTCAATTTAATGTGGGCCTGAGTGATATGTGTTCTCTGGACTGGCCTCAAAACCCTTAAATGAAATCCTCCAGATCCTTTATCTTCCTGTTTGCTGTCTGGAAGAATCCAGTGGGAAATTATAGGACTTTAGAAAAGCATAGAGCCACTTGAGAAGAGCTAGATTCCTGAATCACCCTGAAGAGTAACGTCCATCACTGCCCATATCAGACCAGGTAAGAGTGAGAAATAAATCTTAATGTCTTAAGCCATCGAGATTTGGGAAGAATTTGTTACAATGGATAGTCTAAGCTGACTAATAGAGAGGATATGAGAAAATCTCCAAACTTCTTGTCTATGCTTTCCTCTCTTAGCTACCACATATGTTCAACATTGCTGAATATTATCACTAATTATGTACCAATTGATCTAAATAAAGATGAATTTGATCTGAATGCTGCTAAGAAATCTACTTATTGTTTTCAGCATTTTTACAAGAAGAAATGTGGGTCTAAATTAAAAGTATACAATGCTTTCCATGGAGCCACGATATTCTTTCATTATCCCATAAAACACTCAAATGATGTTTTCTCATTCTTAATAATAATTTCTTCTCCCACATACTCCATATTCTCTGCTAATATATTTCTACTGGACAATTTCCTATCATAGAAAAAGAACAATTTAGGCTCCAAAGGAGTCTGATTTAATGAAAAGCTATGTTGGTAGTTAAAACCCATTTTATGAAATCATATCATAAAATTATGCATTCCAATTATAATTAATACTCATCTAAATTCATCTGATGAAATGAATATATTTTCTACTTTGTATTACAAAACAAAATTACTTGCTAGCTGCTGGGCTGATTGGCTTTTAGCAACATAAAATTTCTTCTTTAATTGTACAGAAAAAAATTTATTGCAATAGCTAGAAAAACTAGTACAATTAGCTTTGAAGTATTAAACCTTATTTTTACTAATTATTTCCATAACTCAAACATCAGAATAACCAGGTGTTTCTGTTATTCTGAAGTAGCATATTTGGCTTACTGATTTTCATGGGTGAATGAAATGTTTCTCTTAAGTCAACATATAAGGAAGTGAACATTTCATATCACATTTCTCATTTTACAGATCAGAAAACACATTCAGAGGAAGAAGGTAACTTTCCCAAAGATCCACAGCTAATAAGAGGCAAAGCTATAATTTGACCTATATGAGACTGGCTCTGATGGCCTGAGCTCCTATGGACTATGTCCCTTAGCTGGGATTTCTCAGATGTGAAAAATTGCAGACAGTTGAGGATGTTATCTGTGGATCACTAAGAATGTGTGGACCCTAGATTGGAAAATACTGCCATTAACTACCAAACGTAGCTTCTTATCTTGGACTAATAAAACCATAAGCACAAACGTTGAAACTGCAAGGCAGTTACATGATTATAAAGGAATCTATCAGATAGTCAAAAACATTTAATACATACATGCATCTCTATCCAACTATCCATGCATGTATTCAGTCAGTTATTGACAAATCTGAATCAGTGGGGTACAAAAAGAGTTTAAGTATTATCCAAACCCTGCTTTTCCAATACCCTTTGGTCAGTCTTCAGACTCAGGTATGGAGATCCCTATCATGCCAAACTTTAAAAGGAGTAAAAGAGAATGATAGCTTTAAGGATATCAATTTCCATATACTCAATTTCATGTTTTTTCCTAAGACTGAGCTCTCTTAGAGTGAATCTGTAGAATAAATTAAGGTAGTTTTTCTTCTTTCACCTTTCTCTTCCTATCTCTTTTATCCTACTTTGTAAAAGAAAGGCACACACCTCAAAACGTCTTCAGACATAAAACAAAGAGAATATGAAATATCGGTCTAAGAAAACAAATCACGTTTAATAGATAACCAAGGAACATAAACTATCTTAGAAGTTCTTCACATGTACCCCCAAACCTAAAATGCAATAATAAAAAAAAGAAGAAGTTGTGTTTTCCCTATCTGATAGACATTTCTGTTAAAGGTAAAGGAAAAGCATTTACAACAGATTGAGATTGATAATTAATATTTAAAAACCTTACTTCTCCTTCTTCCTACAACTATCAAAGAATATGTTAATTTCAAGAGAATTCTAACAGAGGAAAGCCAACAGCATAGGAGTAAAATTTTTGAGTACTGAAAACAGCTCTTTTCATGTATTTTAATGTAAGCAATGCTCTTCAGCTATTCTCAACATTTATCCTTGGAACATTAGCTGAAAAGAAAAGCTTTGAAGAGTTGAAGCAGTGTAGGTTAATGAAGTAGATTTTTTAAAGTATAATTTGAATATTTTTTGAGATGACCAAAAAATATCCATGGAAAAAGCCCATGGATTAAATTTTTATAATTTCTTTCTGATTTCATATGTATTATGTAACAAGGAAGTTAACAATCTATTTTATCAAGTCATATCATGAAATACTTCCCCTAATTAGTTAATCCTCTTCTTATCTCATCTTATAAATTGACTCTACTTTCTAAATTTATTAACAAAACAAAAATATATTCTAGCTGCTGAACTAATTGATTTTGTGTAATAGAGAAGTTTCTCTTTCTTTAAATACACAAGAAAAGTTTTATTATAATGGCTAATAAAATTAGTATAGTATGTTATAATTTTATACATTATTTTAGTTTAATTACTCTCCATCAGCTAAGCATCAGAGTTTGAAAGAGGTATGCATACACATTTAATAAGAAAATTATGGCCGGGCACGGTGGCTCAAGCCTGTAATCCCAGCACTTTGGGAGGCCGAGGCGGGTGGATCACGAGGTCGAGAGATCGAGACCATCCTGCTCAACATGGTGAAACCCCGTCTCTACTAAAAATACAAAAAAATTAGCTGGGCATGGTGGCGCGTGCCTGTAATCCCAGCTACTCAGGAGGCTGAGGCAGGAGAATCGCCTGAACCCAGGAGGCGGAGGTTGCAGTGAGCCGAGATCGCACCATTGCACTCCAACCTGGGTAACAAGAGTGAAACTCCATCTCAAAAAAAAAAAAAGAAAGAAAAAAAAAGAAAATTATGCTGGGTTCATAAATTATCTATGATATGAGTTATACATTTTATTGTATATTAGAAAATAAGTGGAGAGAAATAGATACTGATTTACATTTTTATTTTAAATTATTATAAAATTAGGTGAATTAATCTTTTCAACTAAGATAATTAAGAAGATTGTGTCTTACAAGAAATGTTTCATACTCTGCTTCTCAGTGGTTTTCCTAATACTTTTAAGTATAATTTGAATATTTTTTGAAATAGCCAAAAATAGTAAGAGAGAAAGTCAAATTATTTCTGTTTGCAGATGACATGATTGTGTATTTAGAAAACCCCATCGTCTCAGCCCAAAATCTCCTTAAGCTGATAAGCAACTTCAGCAAAGTCTCAGTATACAAAATCAATGTGCAAAAGTCACAAGCATTCCTATACACCAATAATAGATAAACAGAGAGCCAAATCATTAGCAAACTCCCATTTGCAATTGCTAAAAAGAGAATAAAACAACTAAGAATACAATTTACAAGGGATGCAGTTCTCTTCAAGGACAACCACAAACCACTGCTCAAGGAAATAAGAGAGGACATAAACAAATGGAAAAACATTCCATGTTCATGGATAGGAAGAATCGACATTGTGAAAAATGGCCATACTGCCCAAAGTAATTCATAGATTCGATGCTATTCCCATCAAGCTACCATTGACTTTCTTCACAGAATTAGAGAGAACAGAAAACCAAACACCGCATGTTTTCACTCATTAGTGGGTGTTGAAAAATGAGAACACACAGATACAGGGAGGGGAACACCACACACTGAGGTTTGGGGGGGTTGGGGGGGATTGGGGAGGGATAGCATTAGGAGAAATACCTAATGTAGATGACAGAGCAATGGATGCAGCAAACCACCACCACGGCACGTGTATACCTATGTAATAAACCTGCACAGTCTGCACATGCACCTCAGAACTTAGAGTATAATAAATTATAAACCATGAAAAAAAAGAAAAGGAAAAAACTATTTAAATTTCATTTGGAACCAAAAAAAATAAAATAAAATAAAGAAAAGAAAAAGCCAAGACAAGCAAAAATAACAAAGCTGGAAGCATATGCTACCTGACTTCAAACTATACTACAAAGCTGCAGTAACCAAAACAGCATGATACGGGTACCAAAACAAATACATAGACCAATGGAACAGAACAGAGGCCTCAGAAATAACACCCTACATCTATAACCCTCTGATCTTTAACAGGCCTGACAAAAAAAGCAATGAGGAAAGGATTCCATAGTTAATAAATGTTGTTGGGAAAACTGACTAGCCATATGAGGAAAATTGAAACTGGACCCCTTCCTTACACCTTATACAAAACTCAATTCAAGATGAATTAAAGATTTAAATGTAAGACCTAAAACAATAAAAACCCTAGAAGAAAACCTAGGCAATATCATTTAGGACATAGGCATGGGCAAAGACTTCATGACTAAAACACCATAAGCAATTGCAAGAAAAGCCAAAATTGACAAATGGGACCTCCTTGAACTAAAGAGCTTCTGCACAGCAAACAAAATTATCATCAGAGTGAACAGGCAATCTACAGAATGGAAAAAATTTTTGGAATCTATTCATCTGACAAAGTGCTAATATCCAGAATCTACAAATAACCCAAACCCAAATTACAAGAAAGAAAACAAACAACCCCAACAAAAAGTGGGCAAAGGATATGAACAGACACTTTTCAATAGAAGATATTTATGTGGCCAACAAACATATGAAAAAGAAAAGCTCATTATCACTGGTTGTTAGAGAAATGCAAATCAAAACCACAATGAGATACCATCTCACAGCAGTTAGAATGGTGATCATTAAAAAGTCAGGAAATAAGAGATGCTGGAGAGGATGTGGAGAAATGGTAACACTTTTACACTGTTGGTGGAAGTAAAAATAAGTTCAATCATTGTGGAAGACTGTGGGGTGATTCCTCAAGGATACAGAACTAGAAATACCATTTGACCCAGTATATATTCAAAAGATTATAAATATTTCTACCATAAAAACACATGTATATACCTATTTATTGCAGCACTATTCACAATAGCAAAGATCTGGAACCAACACAAATGTCCATCAATGATAGACTGGATTTTTTAAAATGTGGCACATATATGCCATGGAATACTACGCAACCATAAAAAAGAATGAGTTTATGTCCTTTGCAGGGACACGGATAAAGCTGGAAACCATCATTCTCAGCAAACTAATACAAGAACAGAAAACCAAAACACCACGTTCTCACTCATAAGTGGGAGCTGAACAATGAGAACACATGGGCATAGGGAGGGAAACATTACACACTAGGGCCTGTTGGGGAGTGGGGATTATTTTCATAATTTCTCTAATTTTCTCACCTCTGCACAGATAAGCACAAATCACCACATTCGCTGCATGTGAAACATTAAACTGAGCAATAAGATACCAATGTTGGCTTCTATTTTCTGGGAATGTTACTTCTTGAGGTCTTCTATCTTGTATTTGGTAAGTACCGTGTCCCCACTCTTAAAGCAAAGAAGGGAAAAGCCACATTGCTTTTCGAAGGCCTAGTAATTCACAATTTGGAAGTATTCTCCTTATTCCCTGGATTTCTGCTTAAGTTGATTTGAGGGTTAGATGGAAACTAAGGTAATAATGGAGAATGGCTGAGATGTATGTCCACCCTGTAATCAGCTTCAAGGAGATCATAGCCTCTCCAGCATTCTTTAGCATGTAGGTAATTGATGTCTCTTTTTTCTAAGTCTTGAATTTTTAGTTGTTGAATTTAAAACTATTAATAAGAAAATTACTACTCAGCACACACAGAATACTGAATGAAGCACAAATTTTAAAATTTGTATAGCAAGCTATTGTAAAACCACAGAAAATACCCTCAGATTCAGGAGGCTGCAGACTATAACTTGAGGTTCTAGGACCACAAAACTTTCCAGCTTTTAGACAGGTGCCATCTAAATCCAAGACAGCCTGTCAACTGGAGATTGCATCAGTATCACAAAATAAGTCTATGCTGCTCTTCATAAAACACATTTCACTGACATCTGTTTAAAAATCATAAAAAGATATACCTATTTCTAAATAATGTCATTTTATTTCAAAATTTCAGGAAGAATCATGAAATAAAATTAACATTATTACAATCAGAATTGTAGATTACAATTAAAACATATTTTAATATTAATTCTTCAAAAGTTTATAGCAAAAAATTCTAAAATAAAGAGAAAAAGACACAAACATGGAAATAATTGTCCCAATGTATTATATTTTTATAAAATATTCAACAATCTAGATGAAAAGATCATTGCAAAAGTACCCAGGTATTTTCTGAAAGTGATTCTCTAATATTACTTTTTGTTTGTTTGGTTTTGATCATTGTTTAATTTATCAACAGCTTAATCAAATCATTGAGGCTGAAAATAATGACTCCAAGTATATAAACACAATGAGTTTTAAAGATACATCCCAGTCTCCCACAGTATAGATATACTAGCATCTATGAACATATATGTGTGTATACATATATATTCAAAGTATCAATATATTTCAGCCCAAGAAATATCAACAAGAACAAAATCGTAGAGAACAGTTTGGTGATATATAAAGAAACCTGAACTCTTTCCAACAGAATACTCACAAATCTTGCAGTTTTCAACATATGCAACATTATCCTCTCAGGGAACTATTATTTAAACTTGATTCTAGCCTCATATGTGGAAAGAAAAGAAATTTTAATTTTTATGTGTGACATTTTGTCTATATCTAACGATGAGTAAATACAGTAAACACTCAAGGCAACACATAGAAGGTTGAGTATGCCTAATCTGAAAATCTGACGCTACAAGTGGAAAATGTTATACTTGACCCCATGTGTTGGACTGTAGTCAAAATATCAGTACAAACACACAATTTATTAATCCTAAGGGAAAACTCCTTCAATCCGCCTTCAGCTGCCATGTATTTTTTTTTACACACACCCAGTCTTTCTGTGCCAAATACGCTCACAAAAGATAATAAAATGACATGTGTGCAGGACAGACATGGCAACCACAGGCTTCCCATCATACCCCACATGGGGCTAAGACTTATGTGCATTACTCATTGTGGTTTTTGTTTGCTTGTTTTTTGCTTATTCTCTGCTTTGTAATGTAAAAATATAGCTGAAAATGTCAAAAGGCAGATGACTCTGGAGGAAACATTTTTAAAGACTATCCGGAAGAACGCCACCCCAACCCTAGAGGGCTCACTTCCTAATCCCACAACTGCTTCTGATGTTTCTTCTCATGTAAAAACAAAAAACAAGTGCACAATAATATTTTAATCAAAACACAGCATTATAGGTAGAAATTAAAACCGTACCTTTGTTGTTGCTGTTCCCTAACAGTTGATATAGGTATTCTGGCAGTGTTACTATCTGCTAACTTATGCTGAATGCATTGTTTTTTCACTGTATGAGTGGTATGCCATTATTATTATTATTTTGCTACTAAGTACTTATGTGTGAATGAGTGCAAGAAAATGATTGCTTATGGGTAACATACAAATTCAGTAAGGCGTTATGGTGATGCCAAACAACCACAGCTTGTTCACATGGGTGGCTGAGACAGTATCACCTTTGCTTTCTGATATACACAAACCTAGCTGCATGCACAAAATTATTTAAAGCATTGTGTAAAATTACCTTCAGGATATGTGCATGAGGTGTATATGATATAAACAAGTTTCGTATTTAAACTTGAATCCCATCTCCAATATATCTCATTATGTATCTATAAATACTCCAAAATCTCCAAAAAGGCACAATCCAAAACACTTATTGTCCCAAGCATTTCAGATAAGAGATACTCAACCTGTATTTGTTGACATATTGGTGTTGCCCAAGGGCATAATGCATTATTTTCCATGTCATTTTCTCATTGATAATGAAATCTAATTTATTCAGTAGTGACTTCAACCTTTGGCAACTTGAACACCTGTAACAAATCTGAGAACTTTGGAAGGGAAAAAAGTTCTGGCTCAACAAAAGAATAGGTATTTCAAGATTTGAGCATCTTCTTTATTGGCTGGGCCTTAGATTCAGCATTCAGTATAATAAATATACATTTTCAGCAATCACAATTATCTTGTTTTGCGGATTATGTCAAATTAAAAGGAGAAGAATTGAAAGCTTCATTAGAGAATTCATTCCATAATATTTAAAAACTTCTCATGTCCTTAGCAATGCACTGGCAAACTAAACTATTACACCATAATTAATAACAGTAAGGGGATAAATAGAAAAACAATAATATTAATGATAAGCCAAAAATTAATGGTCATGAAAATGACTCTAAATTGTTAAGACCAAGAATATGCTCAATATTTTTTATGAAAGCAAGTAGGCAACTATTTAAGTAAAATGTTTATTTAATTTTCATTTTATTTTTATTAATCATAATGTTAATTTAAATATAGGCCTCAGGTCTATAGCTGACTTTAAAATACATGTTGTTAAAAATGTCATGTTTGATACTTAAAGAAACAACGTGTCACCTGTGAAACTCACTTATTGAAAGCAATGCATTTTACAACAGCAGCTGTATGACAGTAACAAGCAGGACCTCGTTGTTTCTTTAGAAATTTTAAGGATTTATTCTGTTAAACGTAATCATCCATGAAGACTAGTAGAGCAATTTAATAAGCTCAAAATTAATTATGGTTACATTATGTCTCAGAAAATGAACATTATGTAATAAGGTACAGTTAGAATCCCTGGGGAAACCATGGTAGTTATTTTCAATTGGCTATTTCTATTAGATACAGGAATAGCACTGAGAAGCTTTGAAAATTTAATAGACTCTGTCCTCTCTAGAGGACTAAATCGGTAGATTGAAATGAAATGCTATGCTGGATTTCAAAATAGAATATTCTGAACTGTATACACAAATTAATATTAGGGGTCAAGTGGCCATTCAGAAAAGCAATCAAACATTGCACAAGTTAAACCTGCTGTGTAGAATGGCATGGGTTCATAAGTTCAAGGTCTTCATGAAATACTGGGGAGGGTTTGAATCCAAACTGAAAATACAGCCCTCAGGTCTATAGCTGAGTGTATTTTCCAGTCTGAGTTGCATATGCATTATCACATTTTGTAATCACATAAAATGTGCAGGTTCCAAAAATAAACAGAAATGGTCACCTCTTACTCAAGTTATTAACAACACAGTGGAATTCAATTTGGCTAAAAAACAAAATTGGTAGCCTTATGTCTCACCTCCTACAGATATTCTGTTTTCCCTGTACAATATATCCAATGTTTTACCTATCAACATACCTCAGTGATAATTGTTACCAAACACGTCTATACATGATCATTTACATATTTTGAAACATGAAGTTGACAGATTGTTTCTAGGCAAATGTTTCATGTTTTATTTGCCACTTACTGATTTCTGGGCCTTCCCCAGGAAGAGTAGTTTTAAGTCAGTAATCCCACATTGTCATCATTATGTGTCTACAAAGGTATTCTGTGAGGTATTCTTAGTACACATTATACTGCAATGAGAATTATAAGTGCAAATTAAATTAAAATAAAAATCTTACCAGATACTTGATTAACCTGTTTGTAAAGCAACTGAATAAATGAAAACCCGCCCTCTGTTCTATATATTTTAAATTCATGTGTTTGTAACATGGCCCTTTGTAGTTTTTGATAGCTGTCATGACTTCCAGATGGCAAATATTAATGTTAATTTTTGAGGGCACTCCTAAAACTGTGTTGCACTCAGCAACTTTATGGATTTATGATTTTTGACATGTATCAGTTTTTTTTCCATTCCTTTGGTACTACAAATCTGTGGAGGTGTTTCAAATAATGAAAATAGCTTTTAGTGTTTTAAATAATGAAAATAGCTTTTAGACTATCTTCTTAAATGCTAAAAAGAAATTAAAGAAAAAAATCTGTTTTCCTGGGAACAATTACTGAAATGTCAAAAAAATTGATATTTAGACATATTACAGTTGGGATTTCCTAGTAATACTATATAAAATCAATAGATGGTATCTCCTAGTCCTTGTGGAAAGTTTTTGTTCTCTTGGTGGACAAAACATTTAAAACAACGAAAAAATTATTCTGTACCACATAGGAGGTGTTTCCAAGCATGAACTGCTTTTTTTTTTTTTTTTTTTTTTTTGTATTCCATTGTACTTTTTTTCACTTTAGTCTCTTGCTTCCATTTTTTACTGATTATATATATATATATATATATATATATATATATATATATGATAGCCTATATAAGATTGTAAGATTTACAGCCCCCCTCCCCTCCAAAATGCCTAGAAAGAACCACTAAAAATTCCCTTCTTAAATCTCTCTCTGCAGACATGAAGCCCCTGGCCTATGTCGAATGCCTGACTCCTGCTCCTAATACGATGATGGTACTTCTGAATCAAAACTCAGCTTTGCCACCAAGAAGCGCAGCACAGTGTCTAAATGGAGCTCACTGATCATTCTCGTTTTGCTGTGAGAACCTCAAGCTGTGGCTTATCGTTTTCTTGTGCCATGAAATGCCAAACTAACTTTAACTTATTGTTACCTTGGGGCTTTCTTTACTTTCCTAAATAGAGAAGCAGCCGGGTATAAAGAAAGAATTCCGGAAAAGCATACCACCTAGAACTGTCTCCCAAGCCCTCTTTTGAAGAAAAATATTATGTTCAAATATGTCAAAGAAATAACTGATTCAACAAAGATAAATGTTTTTGTTTATATGCTTGTTTAAATGTCTCAGAGCTTTTCTTATTATAATGTGTTTTGGTAAATCTGACAGATAAAACTTAATAATAGCTTGATTGAATCATTACACACATATATCAAAACATTACATACGTTGTACTCCATAAACATATACAATTATTACTTGCTGATTTCCAAAAAAGGTGCTATAAACAATAATTTTACCTCAGTATGAATATTTTGTTAGTTTCTTATCAAGATTTGTATTCAGATGAACTCACTTTGAGAAATGTTGACTTCATGGATGTTAGCGTTAATCACCAATTTTAAAGAACCAATTGTAAAAATTTTAGTGCCATTATTAATGATGTAGTTGTTGGTTTTCAGTGTGATATTAATGAATGAGCAGAATTGGAATCTTTTTCTATTCCAATTCCTATCATAATATATTCTAAGTTTGATGTATATCATCACATATTTTCTCAAGAGAAATATCTATTTGAAAACATCCAAACAAATGCCTAAACTTTTACATTTTACTTAAGATGTGGTGATGCCATCTGTGAGATGGTACAATTACTCAGGTAGACTTAAACTATTTTCTGCTGCTGAAGCATGCAGAATGCTAAAATACAGAGTTACCATTTGGACTAAACAAATTTATGTCCCTAATGTTAAGGCTATTCCAGTTCAGAGAGGTAAAGTCATATGTCCAGAAATAGAGAAAAAAAAAAAAAAAAAAAACGCGAAAAGAAAAAGAAAACAATAACAATTAACACACAGAATAGCTGTGGCATAAACAAAAGAAAAGTTGTTTCTTTCTCCCATTCAAGGGATCCAAATGTTTCTAGCCCAGGCTCCTTAGTTTTGCTGCTGTGCTATAAGGGTCTGTCATTCCAAAGTCCACCTCAAAGTCCCAGATAGCTGCTGAAGCTTCAGCAGTAAAATGCTCATTCTAACCAGCAAGAGATAGAGAGAGAGAGAGAGAGAGAGAGAGAGAGAGAAAGAGAGAGAGAGACGGAGAGAGAGTTAGAGAGAGAGAGCTCTATTTGAAAACATTTCCAGAAAGTTCCATACCTTTTTCTCCTTATATCCACTAGCTACGATTTAGACATATGGTCAAACATAAAGACAAGCAAGACCTGTGCCCAACTAAAAATGGAAAATAAAGAAAGAATAAGGACTGGTAGATAATTAGCAGCTCTGTCATCCAGAAAGGTACTTAAGGCAAAACTGCTGTGGACGTGCCAGACCCCTTAGAGGTAACCAAGCAGCCCCAAGCCTCTGGAAAGATTGGCGAAATCCGAGACATTTGAGATTACGAGAAGAAACTGTGGTTGACATTTTGTTTATTGTGCTGTCTTAATCTTAGCTTGCCTGAGATGAGATACTTACTTTACTGTACTTGTTATGCTCTAATCATATTTGAGGACACAAAAAATTGTGTGAAAAGTTAAAATGTAGCTTGTAACTTTGGCTCTACTGAGATGTAGCTTGTAACTTTGGCTCTGCTGAGCTGTTGTGGTAAAAACAGGAACTCTGTGAAAGGGACAAACCAGACAGCTTGACTGCCGGGGAGTGATGACAGCATGTAATAAGCTTCTCATTGCAGAGAGCCTATAAACGGACATGTAATGGAGAGGCTTATTACCCAGATTCCTTTCCCAGGAAAGGCATATTGATTAGGTCCCTGGAAAGGGAATGCGACCCTTATGGAGAGCCTATAAGCAGACGCATGAAGAGCATCTGTGTCTGTGGTTGAGATAAGGATGTAAAAGTCTTTCTTATCCCACTGCTCCTCGAGGCCTGCATGGAAGCCCCCTCCTCTTGCAGTTTTTGTGGTCAGGCTGGTTGTCCTGTGTCCTATGCTGTTCCCCCCGCAACTGTAAGCCCAAAATATTTCTTGCTGATAATTATATGTTTATGTTTAACCTCTATTCTTGATAAGGTGTATGGTTTCTATGCTGACACACAGAAAGTTATCTTAACTTTGTTCTGCTTTTATAATACTACGTTGTGACTTTTGTGCACCAGTTTTGCAAAGGTATTCTTTTTGTATGATAATTTTCACACTGTTGTGTATCCTCACTACCCCTCCCCTCTTGAAAGAGCCTAATAAAGAACTGAGGTGTTAAGGGGAATTTTAGACATCGACAGAGCAGCATTAAGTGATGTCTTCCTGGGCCCAGCTTTAAGGAAAAATGTTTCCTTGTCTTTCTTTTCACTGACGACTCGATCACTTTGAGAGACATTGAACCCACATTTATATATTGGGAGCTGGTCTCCCCAGCACAGAACATGAGGGTTAATTTGAGCTTTTTAGAGTTCCTGTTCATTCTTTCATTACCACATGTCCACTTGTATGTGAATATATTCAGATTCTCCATTATTAAATTCTCCAAGCCCTACTTCAAGTTTTGCCTACCTCACAAGGATTTTCTTAACTATCACACCTCAGAATGATGATTTATCTTTCTGGATTTTGTTGTATTCAATCTATACCACAAATTCTGGTGTTTTTGTTTGTTCATTTGTTTGTTTGTTTGTTTGTTTGAGATGGAGTCTTGCTCTGTTGCCCAGGCTAGAGTACAGTGGTGCCATCTCAGCTCACTGCAACCGTCACCTCCTAGGTTCAAGCAATCCTGCTGCCTCCTGAGCAGCTGGGAATACAAATGCCCACTAACAGGCCCGGCTAATTTTTGTATGTTTAGTAAAGACAGGGTTTCACCATATTGATTAGGCTGATCTCAAACTCCTGACCTCAAGTGATCTATCTGCCTCAGCCTCCCAAAGTGTGGGTTGTATTCTCTTGAAGGCACTTCTGTTTGTATGCAGCCTCTCTTGAACTACACTGCAAGTTTCAAGAGGACAAGGAGCATAACTTGACTGGGGTTGTGGGTAGCCTCTGCTTTTCATTTGTGGGATCCAGTGGCTTTTGAGTTCTCATCCTACCTTACTGGGCATGACCTTGTTGACTACTGCTGTATACAAAAATCTCACCTCACTCTTTGGCTTCTGGGGCACCACTCACTAACTCTTCTTATAAGTTCCAACTATCGTGGTTGCACAGTGTTAGAACATAGTGCACCTGCACTCCACAAAAGAGGAGATCTTGAACATTGACACCCCTCAATGCTCAATTTTAGAATATTGTAATAAGTCCAAAGTCTGCAGACTGTTGGTCTACAGACTGGATCTAGTTTATAGACATTTATGTATTTTTTGGCTCAGACAAGGTCTTTAAAAGAGTAACTTAGTTGTCAACATCTAAAAATTAGAGCTCACATTAATGAAGAAAACAAAATTTCAGTAACTCTTGAAAATTTAAAGATAGGAAACACTGAGCCAACATTTCCATGTGTTATTAACAGTTTTGAGCTTGGTATCTGTCATCCTTTGGAGAAGAGCAATGCTATATATTTACTGAATTTTTTTTTCTTTCAGAGCATACAACTAGATTACATTTCCCAGTAAATTAGGTATGATTGTTTGATTATATAGTCAGATATAGTTAAAGTATGTATGCCATTAGGTATGGTTGTTTGATTATATAGTCAGATATAGCTAAAAGTATGTATGCCAGTTTGAGAAATGACCACTAAAAAATTGCCTATAAGATGACCAATAATCAATCACTTTCTTATACTGTAAGCCAGACTGCAAAGGATATAGTTGGAAGACTTCAAAGCCATAATAGATGATGGGGGCACTACAAGAACTCCACTAAGTATGCACAGGTTTTAACAGTCGAATTGATCAAGCAGAAGAAAGGATATCAGAGGTCGAAGACCAACTTAATGAAATGAAACGAGAAGACAAGATTAGAGAAGAAAAAGCAAAAAGGAATGAGCAAAGTCTCCAAGAAATATGGGACTATGTGAAAAGACCTAATTTACGTTTGATAGGTGTACCTGAATGTCATGAAGAGAATGAATCCAAGCTGGAAAATATTCTTAAGGATATTATTCAGGAAAATTTTCCTAACCTAGTAAGACAGGACAATACTCAACTCCAGGTAATACAGAGAACACCACAAAGATATTCCTCAAGAAGAGCAACTCCAAGACACATAATCGTTAGATTCACCAGGGTTGAAATAAAGGAGAAAATTCTAAGGGCAGTTAGAGAGAAAGGTCAGGTTGCCCATAAAGGGAAGCCTATCAGACTCACAGCAGATCTCTCAGCAGAAACCCTTCAAACTAGAAGAGCGTGGGGGTCAATATTCAATATCCTCAAAGAAAAGAATTTTCAATCCAAAATCTCATATACAGTCAGATTAAGCTTTATAAATTAAGGAAAAATAAAATTTTTTGCGAACAAGCAAGCACTCAGAGATTTCATCACCACCAGGCCTGCTTTACAAGAGCTTCTGAAAGAAGCACTACACACAGAAACAAACAATCAGTATCAGTCATCCCAAAAACTTACCAAAAGGTAAAGAATATCTTCATAATGAAGAATCTATATCAACTAATTGGCAAAATAGCCAGCTAGCATTAAATGACAATATTAAAGTCACAAATATCAATATTAATCCTAAATTTAAATGGATTAAATACCCCAATCAAAGACACAGACATGCAAATTGAATAAAAAGTCAAAGCCCATAGGCATGCTGTATCCAGATCCATCTCATAAGCAAGGACACGCAAAGACTCAAAACAAAAGGTTGGAGGAAGACTCACTAATCAAATGGAGAGCAAAAAAAGAAAAAAAAAAAAAACAGGAGTTGTAACTTTCGTCTCTGACAAAATAGACTTTAATAGTAACAAAGACTAAAAGAAACAAAGAAGGACATTACATAACGGTAAAAGGATCAATGCAATAACAGGAGTCAATTATCATAAATATATATGTACCCAATAAAATATATATGTACCCAATATAGGAGGACCCGATACATAAGACAAGTTCTTAATGACTTATAAAGAGACTTGGACTCCCACACAATAATAGCAGGAGACTTTGACACCACATTGTTAATATTCGGCAGATCAATGAGATAGAAAATTAACAGGGACATTTATGATTTGAACTCTGACCTCGAACAAGTAAACTCAGTGAATATTTATAAAATTCTTCACCCCAGGTCCACAGAATATACATTTTTTTCAGTATCACATTACACCTATTTTGAAAGTGACCATATAAATGGAAGTAAATCACTCCAGCATTTGCATAGCATTTCACAGATTTATATGAAATATTGGTTGGCTGTTTGTTTGTTATTTTCTTCCCTTATTCCTTCCTGTCTCTGTTAAGTACAATTATCAGCATAAAATAGGTTTTTAATACCTATTTTTAGATTGCATTCCAGCCTGGGCAATAGAGCAAGACTTGTTCTCTCTCCCCCTTTCTCTTTCTCTTTCTTTCTTTCAAAAAGAAAAAAAAAGATAGAGAGTATTTATGTGAAAATATAATTATTAATATATTAAGACATTTATATATACTTTAATAGCAGGCAAATCAATATGTAATTCATTGATATTTGCTTATATAACAGTAAGAAAAGCAAATTGTATTTTTGCTATATAATTGTATTATATAAGAAGAACAAAAAAAGCAAATTGTATTCTGTGTGGTATATAGACATACATATACCAAATTACATTCTATGTGATATATATGTACCCAATTGTATTCTGTTTCTTGTTCAACACTATATTTTGTTTGTAAGTTCATTTCTGTTATATATTTTACTTATTTTTCCATTTAAGCATTTAAACAATTAACTAATTTGTAGAATAGCTAATCTATTTACATGGTTTCAAAGTCAGTAAGCAAAAAATGTTAAGGGTTAAAAGTCCTCCTCTCACCTCTGTACTTTAGACACCCAGTTTCTACTCACCACAGTTCCACAAAATAGGTACCCATGGTTACTAGTTTCTTGTGTATCCTTCCAGAAATGTTTTAAATGCATAAACAAATGGCAGTATGCTATATACACTGTTCTGTACATTGCTTTTATAACTTAATAATATGTGGATTATCTTTTCACAACAATGCATAAAGAACATTCTTATTTTTTCTAAGTGCAGTATCATGTTTCATCTTATAAATGTATTCTAACATATTCAACTACTGTTCTACTGATAGAAATTTAGGTTGTTTCTGTGTTTTAACAATTGCAAATAATGCAACAATATATAAAATATATATACAGAATTTTGCACATATGAATTAGCTATTGTAGCATAATGAATTTTGTGAGACAAGAATTCAGTCATAGTTTAGGTAGATTCTTGTGTCTCAATAACTCTGACAAGGGTGTAATTAGGAGTTGATCAAGCCTGTGTCCTCATCTGAAGGTTTGACTGGGGCTGAATTTGCTTTTATGCTCACTCATGTCATTTTGGCAAAATTCAGTTCTTTGGAGGTTAATGGACTGAGAGTCTTAGTCTCTCACTGTCTGTTGGGTGGTCTTACTTTTTACTTCTGTGTCAGATGGGTCTCCTCATAGGAGAGCTCACAACATGGGAGTTTGCTTCTTCCAGAGCAAAAATTCTGCCAGAGGGAGGGGGGTGAGATAGAAAGATAGATGGTAAACAGATAATAAATAAGATAGATAGATAGATAGATAGATAGATAGATAGATAGATAGATAGATAGATAGACAGATAGCTAGAAACAAAAAGAGGGTGACCAAGTCATACTCTTGGTAGCATAATCTTGGAAGCAACATCTCATGGATTTTGCCATAGTTTACTAATTAGAAGTAAGTCAGTAAGTCTAACACCCACTTGAGGGAATAAAATTATGCAAGGGTGTGAAAAACCCCAATGAGGCAGGATCATGGGCCCATATTAAGGGCTTCCTTCATGATTATAGTTATAGGACAAATTCTTAGAAATAAGACTGCTAGTTCAACAGGTATATACATGTGAAATTGTAACTGATATTGCTAAATTGCTCTGCACTCAACAGAAATATGCCAGAATACCTATTTCCACATATGTTAATACTTCTATTACTAAACTTTAATATTTTTGCCCATTTGAAGGGTAAAAGAAAATCTATCTCTATGTATTTTCATTTGAATTTCTACGATCATAACCAAGCTTGAGTATTTTTCCATATATTTAAGATCAATTTTTATTTCCTGTTGATTTTGCCCAATTTTTTGTTTGGTTATTAGATTTTGACATAACAATGTTTAGAAAAACCTTACATCTTAAGATGATAAGCTCTTTGTCAATACTGTGAGCTACAAATATTTTTATCACTTAATCATTTGCCTTTCGTGTTTCTAATGATATTTTTTGTTATAAAGAATTTTTTAATTTTTAATTTTATCTAACTCATCAATCTTTTCTATTGCAGTTTATTATGGAATTCTACATATTTTCTTCTAAATTTTTATCTTTTATATATTTCATCTTTGATTTATTTGAAATTTATCATAATATAGTATGTAAGGAATGGATTCAACATTGTTATTTTTTAGTTGTTCTGACATCATTTTCTTTATATATATATATATATATATATATATAAAATTGCATTTTAGGTTTTGGGGTACATGTGCAAGATTGTTGCATAGGTACATACATGGCAGTGTGGTTTGCTGCCTTCCTCCCCATCACCTATATCTGGCATTTCTCCCCATGTTATCCCTCCCAACTCCCCATCCCCCATTGTCCCTCCCCTAGTTCCCCCCCACAGACCCCAGTGTGTGATGCTCCCCTCCCTGTGTCCATGTATTCTCATTGTTCAACACCCGCCTATGAGTGAGAACATGTGGTGTTCGATTTTCTGTTCTTGTGCCTGACACCATTTTCTAAATATATATTTTTTAATTGATTTGAGATGCCAAATATAAAAATTACTAAATTCCCTTATGTATTTAGATCTATTAAACCTAGTAACATTAATAACAGATATTTTATGTATGTATATTTATATATGTATCTGTGTGCTCATGTCTATGTGTATAAATAGATATATAACTCTGTACCATGAAGATAATAAAATTGACTACATACTATAACATAAATAAAAACTTAATGAATATCTCCAGGTGGAAATACTGCACTCAACATTGTCTGATCACAATGCAATGAAAATAGTAACCCCAGAAAATAACACCAGAAAACCAAAAGCCTCTACCTACCAAATATTAAAGTTAAAAAGTAGTTAAAGCTTTTGGCCAAAGATAAGTTATAAACCAAATGAGCTGAATGTCTAAAAGCCACAATAATAAAAACACTACATATCAGAACCTATGGTATATATATAAAACAATTTTCAGAAGAAAATCCATAGCCACAAATACATGTCAGCAAATAAGACTTAAAATATTGAATAAACATCACTTTCCTCTAGTGTATTTGAATGAATATCTTTTTCCTGTATGCTTTTAATGGTTTTGTGTTTTTCCTTTTTTTCGTTACAAATGTTGGTGCAACACTAATTGGTGTTTAGGTATTTATAACAATAACAACTTCTGGGTTCCTAGATTTATATATATTACTTGACCTTTTGCCTGATAGCCCAAAGATGATTTATCACTTCAGTACAGTCAATTTGCTCAGACACTGGTATATTTCATTATTGCTTGCTCCTGGTTATTTTATCTGGCACAGAGTATGCCCTTACGTTATGTAGATTTCAAATCTTCATTTCAGGAAAGTTTTCTTGAATTATACCTTTAAATATTTTTTATTCTATCCATTAACTTTTTTTTCCAGAGATTCCCATCATGAATCATATCTTGGGTCCTCTATAGCTATTATTTGTTTCTTACTCTTTATAGGTCTCTATTTCTACTCTATAGCATTCATTTTTCTCATTTCTATTTTTAATGATTACTATTTCCTTTTTGGTTTTTTTTCCATTCTTTCTACATTCTTAAAATGATCTTGCTCTTTTTCTTACTTTGATTTTGAGCTCTGCTGTCTTTTGACTTTTAATTTTTTATGTCTTTTTTTTTTTGTCCCTTAAAAATATATGATGAACATAAAAGTTGTGTTTGCTTTGGGGCTTGTGACATGACTTGAATAACAATTTAAAATAATTTTAAAGTTACTAACTGAAATAATATCTTCTAGATTGGTATAACTTGAAGATAAATATGTACATTTCATCCTATGTATTATAAAATATTTATCTTAGCTTTATTATTTTAATAGACTCATTTTTGTAACATTTGAAAGAATACTTATTGAAAAAGCATTCTCATAGTTTCTTGTTATACTTTTTTCTAGCACTTATTTCACTTTTAGTATTAAAAGAGAAAACAATTCTAGACAAGAATTTATTTTTATAAAAAGACATTTGGATTTATAATTTAAAAATTTTATATAGTTATATTGCTATAGTTTTATTGCTATGATAATCTCAGCATAATACACCATTTTCGAATGTTGTGTGGTTTAGGAAGATCTATTTTGAAAATTGGAAATATAATTAATAGTTACTTGGGTAAAAGAACATTAGAAAACCTCACACTATAAACCCTATATTTATTTTTGGCACTATTTTTTTTTAAGTTGACATGTACAAATTCTTTATGTTTATCATGTACAGCATGTTTTGAAACATATATATACATTGAAAAATGACTAAATCAGGCAAATTAACATATGGATTATCTCATATTTATCATTGTGTGTGTGTGTGATGAGAACACTTAAAATCTCTTCCATTAGCAATTTTTTATAATACAATAGATTGTAATTACATTCATTAGTTGATTTTTTACTAATTTTTAAAAAAGTATTCCTCACATAGGTCACTACTTTATTATTTTTAAAATGTATGGTAAAATTTTAGGTTACAATTTTCACCTGCATTGTAATTATACATTTTTCTGGTAAGCATTCTTCACTTGTTAAAATTTTTTGCCCTTCTTTAGAAATGCAGGCTATCTGGTTTTCACACATCACAGATTGCTTCATTGCTGCTGCCACAGAGGCAAACAACTTCCTGCAATTATGGCTTGTTTCTGTGATTCATTTTGATGCTATGCCTCAACTTCTCTTTAGAATTAAATGAGAACTTGGGGGCATTTATTGACACTTACGGTGGCAAAGAAAGGATCTGACTGTTACAAGTTGGGAATAAATCTTACCTACAGGATTTTTTTCCCCCTCTGAGATCTAGTGCCACTGGACCCACTATGTTTCTTATTCAATTTATTCCACGAAGCTCTTGTCTGACCTCAATTGCTTTAGGAGGATTTACATAAAATATTAAATCTGAGAGTTATTTTTATAACACACATTTGCCAAAAATAGAGTATGCAGGTTTTGGTAGATTAGATTTTTGATTCCCATTATTCACCTGTCCTCATGTCCTCCCTCTTGTCATAGGCATTGTTGACCTGGGGTTTGGCTACGTGACTTGATTTTGCCAGTGATATATGGGTAGAAGTGACACTCTGCCAGATCCAGGTCTAGAACTCTACAGTCTCTGAGTTAACACTTTCATTTTTTAGCCTCTGACATTACCATGCCCTGGCCAGCTTGCTGGTCCAGGCAGGATAAGCGACACCTGAAGTATAACTATCTCAAGTGACACAAAGACATGAATAGAGAAGCAGAGCTGTCACAGTCACCACAGCCTGAAGCAGAGTTGCACAGAGGAGCCCAGCCAACATTCAGATGTGGTGGCAATGATAAATGACTGTTGTTTTAAGCTGCTGAATTTTGTGTTTGTTATGTAGCTAATGAATGCATATATTGTTTAAAATTTATTTTTGCTTTTAAATTATTCCTAGAAGAAATAACAAAGAGATGGAAAAGGTTTATATGATTTTCCCAGTCACATTGATATTTAAAGACCAGCATCTTAAAACAACTTCTTAATGTTGACTTAGGTGTATTCAGTTAGTTCATTTTAAAGATTGTGGTAGTTTGTTGTATATTACAATTTATTCATGTTCCTTTTGCTGAATATTTCCATTGTTAATATTTTCAGAGGCTTCGGTGACATCTCAGTTTTTGAATCTTCCCAAATCCTCACATAAAATCAGAAAAAGCATTTAGTTAACAAAACCAAATCCACAGGCAATTTTTATTAAAATACTAGGTGACAAGGTATATTGAAAGACATGCAAACACAGACGGGTGGAAGACAAATCAGTAGTAGCCACAAGATCTGTGCACGCATCTGTATGTTTGTAATGGTTGGTGCCAGGACAGGGGGAAAGAAAACAAAGCAGTGAGGGTACAGATGGGTATGAGAAGAGCACCCAAACAGCCAACAGGTGCCCACTGAAAAGCACTGAGCAACAGGAAAACCCAGAACTGCAGCTGCTACAGGAAACTACAGAGGAGGCAGCTTTGTGAAGTTAGAAAACCCATCTGAATCAAATCTCCTTTTAAAAGTCCAGGAACATGAATTTCACATAAAAATAAACAAGACAAAAATATTAAACTTGAATTTCATAAGTAAAAACAGAATAAGAAATGAAATACACAAGCAATGAAAGGACTCTAGAAAAGACATGCTTTAGATACATACATACATAGATACATACATGCATACATAATACATATCTACATAGAGAAATAAACAAATAAATACCAAAACTATACCTACTATTTTAAAATGAACTAAAAGATACCAAGACAATAACTTAAGAAATACATTATAAAATACAACATGAAATTACACTTAGAAAAAACTCAGAAACAAGGTGACAATTAAAAAGCTAATCAGATTTAATTTTTTAAATAAAAATAAGAGTGTGCTTATTTTTTTAAATACTCATGAATATTTTGTATCTGTAACTTCAAGCACATATGCTAGAGTTTTACTGAGGGGCATACCTAGAAATGCAATTAATTAAAGTGTGCACGTATCTTAAGTTTGTTAAATGTTGCCAAATTGCTATCTAAAGTGGTTATGCTAGTTGCTAGCTCACATTCATATTAATATCTTAGGAGAATTAACAGTTCTACATGTATCTACTCACATTTTAATTGTCAGACTCTCGATTTTGCCAATTTTTTGAATGTGAAATAGCATCAAAATTTAAATTTTTAAATTTAAATTTATTTAAATTTTTATCTCTGTGATTATTAATAAGGTTTAGCATTTTTTATTTTGAAAAATTTTATTTCATTTTTAGTTGACAAATAATAGTTGTACATATAAGTAGGGTAGAATGAGATATTTTGATACATGTATACGTTGTTAAGTGGTTAAATCAGGCCAATAGCATATCCATGTCTCATATCTCATACCTTGATAAATGCCTCAAATATTTATCATTTGATGTAGTAAGAAAATGTTAAAGATTTAGCATTTTAAATATATTTTCAAATCATTTTTTGGTGAATTACCTACTCATATTATTTATTTTATTTCAGTTTTTTTCTTTATTGCTTTACAATAATTTATTATACATTAGAAAACAACATCTTGTGCATTTTCATATTTTTTTAAGTTTAAGATTCATCTTTTGGTTGATAGTATCCTCTTTTGAAACAAAACTTGTAATTTTAATGTGATATATTTCCACAAGTTTTCATATATGTCTTGTGGTGTTTGTTGTGCTTTTCTCTGCCCATTAAGAAAAATAATTGTTCTATATATTTTTTAACATTTGGTTAAGCTTTGGTTTTTAATTCTGAATCTTTAATCCATGAGGAATAGATTTTATTTATTTTTGTCATGTCAGCATCTACACTGAAACCAATTTTTCACTGGATCTCAGATGAGCACATGAATCTTTATGGCAGCACCCAGAAATGGAGATACTAATGTAAAGAGTGTGCTTATTTTCAAATTCGACAGCTATTGTCAAATTGTTCTGCTAAGGAATTTTCTTATCCTCTTTATATATTTATATTAATGCTGTCTTACATCTGTATGAGCACTCAACAATTTTAAAGATTTCTAACATGTATTTCAACAAGCATTTAAAACTCAGATTCGAGTTTCCCATAACTACACGTAATAAAATAATACAATGTTCTTTTTCGTGCTTATGAGTCTCTTTCAGTTTCTTAGTTACTTATTATGTTTCATCAAAAATGCTTGCATATTTAGATCAACATTCTGTTTACCCCTTAGATTATTCATGCCTGAGTGGAGTGTCAGCTGCAGAAACAGGAGGTTTAATGAGTTTCATGGGGATACCTCATTCCAAGAACAAAAACTGGAAAAGAAATAAAACACAAATGTCTGCATACTAATATGGTCCCTTGTTAGAACTGATCTCAGGAGCACAGATGATAAATAGTCCCTACCCAATATACATCTCCTTTAAGTGGGCCTTTACTTCCAATTTCGTGTTCTTTGTATAAGTTAATCTCTCGCAGACACTGCACTAATGCTTAATATACAAACCACAAATGCCCAAAGGAAAAGGTTGCCACTACTCTATCCTGAATACTGCATTACTCTGCACCTGCTCAGCTTTCCTTTTAGACTATTGCTTTGTTCTTCTGATCTTTTATTTCTCAAGAACATTGTTGTTTGTAATAGAAATAGGACACCATAAAAATAAACATTTAACTTATTAGCATTCTGCACATATCTTCATTTTTGTTTAAAAGAGAACTACAATTTACCTTGGTGAAGATAATGCATTATAAAGCAGTTTTTGAAACATATTTAACATATATTATGTAGTCCTAGTCTATTACAATGGCAATGAAAGTTAATTTAAAAGAATAAAATTTAAGGTTGATTGAAGCACGTGAAAAATGGAGAACTAAGGAAATTATTCATACTTGTAAGACAAAAATTCTAATGTATGTATGAATAAAAGATGCTGATTCTGTATAATTTAGATATGTTGTATGTGGTTTCTGTGTGTGTGTGTGTGTGTGTGTGTGTGTGTGTGTGTGTGTGTAAGCATGCATATGCAGCAAAATAATATGCAATTATAATGTTTGCATTCTAAAGATCATGAAAAGCTTGGTTTTAAATTTTGCAGAAAAATTAAACAAAGATTTCCAAAGGGCCCTGAATTTCTTAAGCCAGGTGAGGTTTCTGAAGGCATATCTTTCAATGGTATTTAGGAGAATTTTATTAACTTGTCTGAAACATAGCGGGAAATACTGTTTGAATCAGTTTTAAAACTCACTTTGAACTATATGCAGCACTTTCTAATGGGACATTCTCTAGATTTCTCAATTTTCTCAGATTTCAAAGAGATTAAGTTAAAAGTTGCTTATTCCTCTGTACATAAAAGAATACTCGCATGTGTTGTCTAGTGACAATAAGATAGGCAAGAGGGACAAACAGAAATGAACATCAAAGTAACTACTAATTCATGTAAGGCATTTTACATATTGCTTATGTTATTGTGGTTGAAATTATCTATTGTCATTCCCACTTTTATTCCACAGAATAATAAAATAATTATTCTTTCTTTGCAGAGAATGATGCAAGAGAAGGTAGCAACTTTCTAAATTTCGTGGATAGTAAGAGCCAGAGTCAAGATTTAAACTTGGCCGGGCGCGGTGGCTCAAGCCTGTAATCCCAGCACTTTGGGAGGCCGAGGCGGGTGGATCACGAGGTCGAGAGATCGAGACCATCCTGGTCAACATGGTGAAACCCTGTCTCTACTAAAAATACAAAAAACTAGCTGGGTGTGGTGGCGCGTGCCTGTAATCCCAGCTATTCAGGAGGCTGAGGCAGGAGAATTGCCTGAACCCAGGAGGCGGAGGTTGCGGTGAGCCGAGATCGCGCCATTGCACTCCAGCCTGGGTAACAAGAGCGAAACTCCGTCTCAAAAAAAAAAAAAAAAAAGATTTAAACTTTATAAGTTCTATGATTACAAAGTCAATATCCCTTCCCGTAAACCATGCAACAAAAGAAAATCAACATGGAATTTTTTATTAAGGCTGATAAAATATGCAAATGTATCCAAAAAAATCATCAGTTTGCTCTTAGTGCTATTCTGTGTTGTTGAGAAGCCATGAATATATTGCCAATATCATTCATTTAAGAAACACAAGTGCTTGAATAATTTTTAAATATTGGGCACTCTAACAGACCCCATAATGTACACAACTTACAAAATATTTTTTATGATTTGATTTAGATATTATTTGTTATTATTTTTTTCCAGTCATGAATCTATTATCACATTTCATCTCTTCAACAAGCAGGTGAAGAAAGTATTAAGTAATTTTTCATAGAAGAAAATACTGAGAAGTTCACAGACTGATCACTATCACAGAGCCCTTTAGGGACTTACCCGAGTTTAACCAAAGATCTCCAACTTTTAATCCACTACACTCATACTCTTTCTGCACCTCCTCAAACAGACTGTTCAATGCATCAAATATAGAAAACACTCAAGAACCCAACAATGATTCCAAGTTAGAAATATGGAACAATTATTGTGATAATTCATGGTTTCAAAATTCCTTTTATAAATAGAGTAACCCAAGCATTTAGATTTCAAAATATCCAAATAATTGTCTCAATCCTTTCTTTCACTTTGTCCAAAGAAATTAAATTATAAAAACTCACCATCAAAACGTTATCAACTAGATAAAGAAATAATAAAATCTTCTTCAAAATTCCTTGAATATGCTAATAGTAAGTGCTATGATGTTTCCTATTATCGTTAAGGAAGGCCATCTACTTTGTCAGTTAAGCACCATGGCTCCTGTAGTTCAGAGAATCTAAACCCTGGTTCTAGGATTTATTTTCTTAGGCAATGACAACATTTCTGAATCTTGCTTTCTCCATGTATGTAGTAGGGATATGAATATGCCTATGACTCATTTAGGATGCTTGGTTATATGTTTCACAAAATTCTACTCAAACCAAATATAACGAAACTGTGTTGGCTCATGTAAGTATAGAGTTCAGAAATTGCAAGAATGCTTTCATCATGGCCTCAGCTTCATTTTTTTAAGGTTTTGTGCCAATGCTGCCTCACTAAGGGGAAGCCAAACAGCTGCAATAGCTGTGAGCCCCATATCTCACACTATTCCTTTTAGAGTAAAAAAGACCTACTCTTCCCTCAACCATTAAATACAAGGTCCCAGGTTTCATCCAGGTTTAACTATCTAGAGGTATATGCCCACCTTTAAAAACATGTCTATAGGTTATCCCATAATCTAAGTGTTTTGGGAGATTGAGTCAAGAGGACTGCTTGAAGCCAAGAGTTAGAGACAAGCCTGGGCATCATAGTCAGACCCTGTCTCTACAAAACAAAACTAAACTAAACTAAATAAATAAATAAAATTAAAACCAAAATTAGTCGGCATGGTGGTACATCCCTGTAGTCCTAGCTACTCAGGTGGCTGCAGTGGGAGGATCGCTTGAGCCCAGGATTTCAAGACTGAAGTAAACCATGACTGCACCACTGCACTCTAGCTTAGGCAATAGAAAGAGACTGTCTCAATTAAATAACAAAAAGTCATATAGCATAAAGAAGAATGGGAAGAAATATTCTTATTTTGGTTTAGATCAAAATGTGCATCTAGATTAGATTTAGTCTTAAACCACATAGTGACTTCTTAATGGGGGAAGAGACAGAAATCATAGCTGGGGATACCAAAATAAATGTCCTCTGCAGACTGCCTTTTAAGAATAGCTGTGGAATTGAAAGAGGTAACACATGTAATGCACCTAGCAGAGATTCTGACACAATAAAAGATACATAAAATCAAGACCAGCATGGCCAAAATAATGAAACCCATCTCTACTAAAAACACAAAAAATCAGCTGGGTGTGGTGGCTGGTGCCTGTAATCCCAGCTACTAGGGAGGCTGAGGGAGGAGAATACTTTGAACCCCTAAAGGCGGAGGTTGCAGTGAGCCAAAATCACACCACTGCACTCCAGCCTGGATGACAGTGCAAGACTCTGTCTCGAAGAATAAATAAAAATAAAAAGTTAGATAGTATTTTCATTCTAATATGTTTTCTTTATTTACATTTTATTTTATTATTTTATTAGCAGACAAACTAAAATATAGAAGGTAAGATTATATGCTATAACTTAGAAAAAATAATTCTAGGATAGTTGTTCTACATAACTGAATTAGATCATTGTCATTTTATGTCCTGAGTTTGGCTTGTACAGACAGCAAAATCATATATCTTGGTTCAAACAATTCTTCATTATTATCTTTTTTCATTTTTCCCATGAAACAATGTATAAACTAACTATTCAGCAACAGTTGATCTGTCAATGTAAACTACAGTCCAGCAATTTCATCAGCTACTTCGCTGAATGAACTGAATGAACATACATACTTCTCAAGGTGCATGTGGTCCTGATACACTTTCCAATGCAACAATTTTTGGCTCAATACTTAAAGGGATTAAAACAATGTGGGAGATTTTTTTCTTAAAGCAAATTTCAGAAAATTGAAGGGATGAAATCTCTCTTAGTTATTCAACTATCTATTCAGGTACTGAGCCACTGTGCAGTTATATTTTCTACTCTTCTAACACTCATGCACTGGCAAGACAAAATTTTCACATATTCTAATGAACCATCATTTCTCTTTTATCCCTGTCTTGTCATTTCCATTTCCCCTTATCTCTTTTTTTAAGAGGTTCTGTGTCACTTCAACCAACCCAGCTTTCCATAATATTAGATAATATTTATTGAGTGTCTATTATTTGTCAGAAACTGTTTTAAGTCTTTTACGTGTATGAACTCTTTTAATCCTGAAAATGATGATGTTACTTATGAAGGATTTTTACACTCCCTTATGTAGTAGCACACATTATTGTGAACCCTTGGGTAAGCCTACATTTTATAGCAATCTACGTTTGAAGAAGTTATTTTTATAGTTGGAATAAATCACTACAAGAATCAATATATTATTCCCTAAGATACACACACACACACACACACACACACACTCACTCACACCCCTACTATGGTATGTCTAGAGCTCTTCAACTGGTATGAATTTCCATACACAGGAGCCTCACTGTTCCTGAGTTTATACCTTCAGATTAATTTACGTACAAAGACTGCCTACCTGTCTCTGAATCACAGTTTAGAGATCCTGAAAAACATAATTTAATGTACCAGCTGAAATTAAATGTCTATGAATGACTCAGCTATACCCAAGAGGAAGAATCTCAAAATTCATAAAAAGGATAAAATATATCATAGACTTAGCAGTTTTGCTATTAGTAATAAAAGCCCCTATAAAAGGAAGCAATACTATATCAGAGCTTAGTGGGACTGGAGAGAAATGGAACATATCGAGATGGGGAGAGGCTAGACAAGGGCCGAAAAGACACTTCACAGACATTGCCCTATGGAAGTAGTCTGCCATTATACTTATTCTTTTTTTTTTTTTTCCAATATTCTTTCTATAACCAAACAAGTGAAAGAGAATGCAAATTAATAACAGCACTACTGCCAACAAAAAAACTAAGAGCTCTTATACAGATGTGCCATAATCAGTTCCCAGAACATGATATCTATAAAAATTTCTTCACATCTTTTCATAGACATTAACACGTCATATAAGTGAATTGTCTCATCAAAAGATATTCATGAGCTTCTTCCTCTAACATGTTTGATTCTTCGCTTGATTGTACTGAAGAGCACCATAGTTTCTGTTGTTAACACGAGAAAACACAATAGGTTAACTAGTTAATATCTGTAATGTCCAATGCAGATATAAACATAGAGAGAAAAGGAAAGAATAGCACTTACATTACCAACTCAAACTCCATCGCAAATCAAGAATCTGAATGAGACTTTATATTCAAGTTATTTTAGAGAAGCAAGTTGCAAAACAAACCAGTATTGTCCTAGTTTTTTTAGTTTAGTTTTTGTTTTTGTTTTTTTGTTTTGAGACAGGGTCTCAGTCTGTCCCCCAGACGGGAGTGCAGTGGCGTGATTTTGGCTCATTGCAATCTCTCCTCCCAGGCTCAAGCAATTCTCCTGTTTCAGCCTCCCAAGTAGCTGGGATTACAAGAACAAGCCATCATGCCCAGCTAATTTTTGTATTTTTAGTAGAGATGGGGTTTCACCATGTTGGCCAGGCTGGTCTCAAACTCCTGACCTCAAATGATCCACCTGCCTCAAGCCTCCCAAAGTGCTTGGATTACAAGCGTGAGCCATCGAGCCTGTCCTGTCCTTGCTGTAATTTTAACAATTCTGCATTCTGTGCAATGATATCTCATTACATCATTACACCTTTAATTTGTATTACCCTGATGACTAATGATATTGTACATGTTTTCATGTTTGTTTGTTTGTTTGTTTGTTTGTTTGTTTTGGACACCTGAACCTCCTCTTTTTTTGTAATGTCTTTGTCTTTTTCTCATTTATAAAATTGAGATCTGTCTTTCTTTATTGGCTGATTTTCTTAATCTTAATCGTATTGCCTGATTATTTATTGAATAGGATATGTATGCTGTAAATGAATTATCTGATGTATATATGTGAGGCAATTATTTTAGTCAATGGCTTATCTTTTTACTCTCATAATATTGTCTTTGGTGGAACGTATATCTTAATACCATAAAATCAGTTTATTGATGTTTTCTTTTATATGTATTTGATTCACATAAATCCTGTACATTTTCTTATAAATTTGGGTTAGGTTTGAAATCTTAAATAGTGTTTTAATTTTCTGTGGCTACACAACAAATTGCCACACGTTTAGGAAATCAAAACAACACACTCATTATCTCACAGTTTCCATAGTCAGAAATCTGGGCACAATTTACCTGTATTCTCTGTCCAGGGCTCACAAACCTTCAATCAAATTGTTGGCAGAGTCTGGGGTCTCAGTTGAGACCCACGGTCCTGCTGTTAGTGTTTGTTCCTGGAACATGTAGAACTCATGGTAACTTGCTTCTTCGCGATCAGAAGAGTCTCTGACTTCCTTCTCTGCCATCAAAACCCTCTTTAAAGGATTCAGGTTCGCCTCAGACAATCACCCTTTTGCCTAATTTAGCTTCAACTAATTTGAGATTAGTTAATTATATCTGCAAAATCGCCTCACTTTTAGCACTCAACAATGCATAATTATGTCAGTGATATCCCAACACCTTTTCCATATTCTATCAGTTAGAAGCAGGTTGAAGGCCCTGCCTGCGGTCAAGAGTAGATTATGCAAGGCTGTAAATCATTAGGGCTCATTTGAAAATTCTGCCTATAGGCTTGGCACAGTGGCTCACACCTGTAATCGCAGTGTTTTGGGAGGCCGAAGATTGCTTCAGAGCTCAGGAGCAGGTAGATTGCTGGAGCTCACCAGCCCAGGTAAAATGGTGAAAACCCGTTTCTAAAAACAAAACAAAACAAAAAACCAGAAAATTAACTGGGCATGGTAGTGCGCACCTGCAGTCCCAGGGGGTTAAATTGATCTATAGATTTAACACAATCCAAATCAAAATACCAGCAATTTTAAAGTTAAAATTCTAAAATTTATATTGTCCTTGTCAGGCTTTAGTATCAGATTTATTCTGGCCTCATAAAATGCACTGGTAAATAGTTCCTCTTCTAATATGCCCTGGAAGTATGCTTGTTTTTTTGATTGATAATTGTTTCTTCCTTATATTTTTAGAAGAATTCATCAGTGAAGGCTAGAGAGTTATTTAAAGATTCATACATATATATATATATATATATATATATATATTTTTTTTTTTTTTTTTTTTTTGAGACGGAGTTTCGCTCTTGTTGCCCAGGCTGGAGTGCAATGGCGCGATCTCGGCTCACCGCAACCTCCGCCTCCTGGGTTCAGGCAATTCTCCTGCCTCAGCCTCCCGAGTAGCTAGGATTACAGGCACACGCCGCCATGCCCAGCTAATTTTCAGTATTTTTAGTAGAGACAGGGTTTCACCATGTTGACCAGGATGGTCTCGATCTCTTGACCTCGTGATCCACCCGCCTCGGCCTCCCAAAGTGCTGGGATTACAGGCTTGAGCCACCGCGCCCGGCCTATTTATATATTTTTTAAACAGCTTTGTTGGAAGTATAACACAGAAGAAATTGCACATATTTAATGTATGCAAATTGATGAGTTTATACATATGCATGTACCCATAAAACCAACCCACACTCAACGTAATAGAATATCCATCTCTTTCAAAGTTTTCTTGTGTTCCTTTGCGTATGTGTATATGTGTGTATGTGTGTGTTGTCTATTTTGTGATAAGAACATTTAACACAAGTTCTACCATCTTAATATGAAAGATTTAAAATTAGAGATTCAGTTTCTTCAATAGATATAGGACTGCTTAGACACTTTGCTTTTTATTATATCACTTTAGGTAAATCGTATTTCTTAAGAAATTTTTCCTGTTATTTATTGTTTTCCCCCAGTATTACTTGTAATCTCTAATCTCTTTCCCAGTCGTCTGTTCTAATCTGATTAGTAATTACCTGAAAAGAGATTAGTAACCTAGAGAGGAGGTAATCACCTTTCTCTAGACTCTCAGTATTCCTATCTACCTCCCAATTACCAATGAGAAATTAAGTTAATTATGGACATAAATAATTTTGAAGATATTGAATAAATTAACGATAAATGGTTCATATATTTGACCATTTTTCATATCTTTCACAGAAGCAATCAATCATAACCAACAGTCACATAATTAAAGAGTTTTTGTTTGTCCTTTGTGTTTTTAACTAACTTCTAAGAGTTTGTTTTTATAAATTTTGCTAGTAAAATCTCGGTAACTGAAGTTAGAGAATTAGCAGAATGTTTGAAAGGATTAAAGATGCTTTTTCTCATGTTAGTCCATCCACTGTAATGTAGTCACCAATTGGTCATCTCAACATCCTTTCAACATCAGTCATCAGTGTGGTTGATTTGAATATACTTCAGAATAAAAGTAAATTGAGTTTTTCCTTGTCTTTATAATGTCAAAACATCCTAACATAACACTAAAAATTCAAATCCAGGTAACCATCCGGATTTTGGTAGCTTGTACCTAAAATATTTGGTTTTTGGTTATTTAATCCTTAATATAGTATATTTAAAGAAATTCTGAAAACACTAATATATGAGTACTAAGATGTTAGCAAATATATCTGAATTTTAGAAGAATATGGAATTTCTTACAGCATAGTTAAAAATGTTTAATGTAAATGTACAGTTTAAATATTAACAAGATATTGAAACTAATTCATAAATTGGTGAAATGGCAGGACTAAATCAGGCTTCAGGCTACCTGGTCCACTGTAACTGGTGAAGGTATTTATAATGTTGAGCCTCAATTTTCTTATCTGCAAAATGGTGTGATAGGACCAGACTAAATAAATTCCAAGATTCATTCAGATATGAATTTTTATAAGTATACAATTTATAGCTTTAGGGTAGTATTTATGAAAATAAATAATTATGCCAATTATATAATTGGAAAATTTGAAAATGTAAAATTATGTGTGATATTCAAACAACATATGCAAAGTTTAAATTATTACTGACATAATGAAAAATGTTAATGAGGAAGACTAGAATTATTTTTAAAATTATTTTTCAGTGGAACCAACAATATGATATAAAATTTTAATCATAGGATTAGTGTGGAGGTCTAAACATACTTCTTGATTTGTTAGGACTAAGGGCATATGTAGAATCATAGATGTATGTTAGGTACTTTGAACAAAGCAATGCTTTAAAATAATGATGAATATTTTAACAAGTAATCATAAAAATACCTATTCTTCAATGGTACATTCAATGATGTGTTAACCATGAAAATGAACCAGTCAGGCTCCCTTTTGTTCTCAGCCAATTTCAGAGCATGACAAGCTCACTTCAGCAAGATGATGTCTTTAGCTTAAGGATTCCCCATTAACCTAATCAAAATTTTCTTGGGACTGTGCTGCAGTTTGGGATTCTTTCAACACAATCCTTCTTCCTTCACACTCTTCTGTAGGTGTCAGACCTGAATTTTTCAGACTGAAGACTCCCCTCACCTTCTCCTACTCCTTTGTCCAATAAATCTCTTTCAGAACTAATAAGGTCTTGGTAATCTACTTCTTAAAAGATGCTACAATGTGCCAGGCACTTTCAATAACCAGCCAGGATAAGCCACACAAGAGCTGTATAGCACAAGTTAGTAGATTAGGGCGTGATGAGGTTAAGCGAGTAATTGAAGGTTATTTCATTAGCAAGTTCAGAACAGATACTCAACCAAGGTTTGTCTGATGCTAAGGCTGTGTTCTTAAATATCACACTAAACTGCTTTCTAGTGAGGTTAATATATTTTTCTAATTTTGTGCCAAAATATGTGGAAGTAACTATTTTCATTACTAATAATTTTATGGTTTTTAAAACTGTATTATTCATCTCACCTCCCCTCATATGTTACTTTCTTAATTGGTTGTGTGGTTGAATAGGTCAACAACATACAAATTAAGGAAAAATAGTTTGCAATTATATGGTTTCTACACTGAACACATAAACCATTCCATTATAAAACCATTGCTCTCAAGGCCTTCTGTAGAGCTTGTTAAACAGTTAAATAAGCTCTATCACCCTAGGTGTTTAAAAATCACTTAAAAATATTCTTGGTTTGCATGATTTTTTCTTCTTTCATTTCAGTGTTAGAAGGATCAAAGTTCACTGAATCAGAAGAGAAGGCAAGTAAGTCTATGGTATAATATTTTGATATCTGACACCTAATGTTTATGTAATACTTTTTTTTAAATTACTAAAAATCTTGGTTAGCTCTTTCTGAATTACCCATCCAAGCAACAAAAACCTGATGGGATCTTTAATTGAAAAATTATTAAGAATAAGAATTTCACTTGAAAAGACATGATTAAATTGGCAAAACTTCTTTAACATACTAGATCCTTTATCTGTCTCTGTATTATATTCATTTATCTTAACATTTCCAGTTATTTGTCATTGCTGCTGTTGTTCTAGTGGCAGGTTTTAACTAGCCAACAGTTTATTTCGTGTGGGCATACTCAGACTTCATTCTCCTATCTTTTCTTTTTCCCCATTTATTATCCTTTTGTAATATGCAAATACAGAGACAGATAGTACCAAGTGAAACTGTAACCTCTGGAAAATATTTGTGTGGTGTGTGTAAGAGAGTGAGACAGAGACAGAAAGATTAAATATTTGGAAATTTGGGCTTCTAATACTTCATTATGTCCTAGATATCTTTTACTTATTAACCAATATTTACAATTGTACTAAAATTTTTACTTACTTGAAACTAGCCTTACAAATACTTTATTGTCCTATCTAATCAACCTAAGCTATATTTGTTAAGTATTAAAAAAATGGGTTTTGGAGAGATCCAAGATGGCTGATCACTAGCAGCTCGGGATTGTAGCTCCCAGTGAAAGCGCAAAGAACGAGAGGACGCCATACCTTTACATGAATTCTTGTTGCTCACGTACCAGGAGATTCCCAGCGGAGGAGCCCCGCAGGTCGCCAGCGCGACTCTTGTGACCGGCAAGGCGGTTTTGCCGGTGCCTCGGAGCGTCGGTTCTTGGTGCAGAGTCAGAAAAGCACCATCAATCTTAACGCCGCTGATGTAGTCGGTGCAGTGGGTTGCTCAGATTTTGGCGCTGAGAATCAATAAGTCGGACGTCCACTCAGAAAACCAATTACAAAGACGGTAAATACAAAGACCACAGATGGATAAATTTATAACGAAGGGAAGAAAACAGCCAAAAAAGGCTGAGAATACCCAAGATCAGAACGCCTCTCCCTCAGCGGGGGATCACAGTTCTTCATCAGCAACGGAACAAGGCTTGATGGAAAACGAGTGTGTTCCAATTACAGAAGCAGACTTCAAAATGTGGATAATGAGAAACTTCTGTGAATTAAAAGAACTTGTTTTAAACCAATCCAAAGAAACTAAGAACTTTGAAAAAAGATTTGACGAAATGTTAACAAGAATACACAATTTAGAGAGGAATATAAGTGAATTGATGGAGCTGAAAAACACAATACGAGAACTTCGTGAAGTATGCACAAGTTTTAACAGCCGAATTGATCAAGCAGAAGAAAGGATATCAGAGGTCGAAGACCAACTCAATGAAATAAAACAAGAAGACAAGATTAGAGAAAAAAGGATAAAAAGGAACGAGCAAAGTCTCCAAGAAATATGGGACTATGTGAAAAGACCAAATCTGCGCTTGATAGGTGTACCTGAAAGTGAGGAAGAGAATGAATCCAAGCTGGAAAATACGCTTCAGGACATTATTCAGGAAAATTTTCCCAACCTAGTAAGGCAGGATAATATTCAACTCCAGGTAATACAGAGAACACCACAGAGATATTCCTCAAGAAGAGCAACTCCAAGGCACATAATCGTCAGATTCACCAGGGTTGAAATGAAGGAGAAAATACTAAGGGCAGCTAGAGAGAAAGGTCAGGTTACCCACAAAGGGAAGCCTATCAGACTTACAGCAGATCTCTCAGCAGAAACCCTACAAGCCAGAAGAGCATGGGGGCCAGTATTCAACATCCTTAAAGAAAAAACTTTCAACCCAGAATTTCACATCCAGCCAAACTAAGCTTCACAAGTGAAGGAAAAATAAAGTTTTTTGTCAATAAGCAAGCACTCAGAGATTTCATCACCACCAGGCCTGCTTTACAAGACCTTCTGAAAGAACCACTACACATAGAAAGGAACAAACAGTATCAGCCTTTCTAAAAAAATACCAAAAAAGAGCATCAATATAATGAAGAATTTACATCAACTAATGGGCAAAATAGCCAGCTAATATTAAATGGCAGTATTAAACTCACATATATTATTATTGATTCTAAATTTAAATTGACTAAATCCCCCATCCAAAGACAGACAGGCAATTTGAATAAAAAACTAAAACCTATCAGTATGCTGCATCCAGACCCATCTCACATTCAAGGATACACAAAGATTTAAAACAAGGGATGGAGAAGGATTTACCAACCAAACAGAGAGCTAAAATAAATAAATAAAAAGCAGAAGTTAAAATTAAGCAACAAAGATCAAAAGAAGCAAAGAAGGACATTATATAATGATAAAAGGATCAATGCAACAACAAGAAGAGCTAAAGATCCTAAATGTATACGCACCCAATACAGGACTACGTAGATCAGTACCACATCATATCAACTTAGAAGTTTAAACGAAATGTTCGTTGGCTCCTTGTTTGTTATTCTCTTCCTTCATTTTCTTTTATATCTCCATTATTAAGGACAATTATAGGCATACCCATATTTAGATTGCATTCTAGCCCAAGCAATAAAGCAATACTCCCATTCTCTCTCCCTCTTCCTCTTTCTCTTTCTTCCTCTTTATTCTTTTTCTTATAAAAAAATAAAAATAATAAAAGAAAAATGACACAGTGAACATGAATGTGCAGATATCTGTTCAAGATCCTGCTTTCGATTCTTTTGGATACATATCCAAAAAGGGAATGTCCGGATCACATAGTAATTCTACTTTTAATTTTTCAGAAACCACCATACTGTTTTCCGTAGGGGCTATACCATTTTATATTCCCATCAACAGTGAACAAGAGTTCCAATCCCACATCCTTGCCATCACTTGTTATTTTCTGTCAAAAAAAAAAAAAAAAAAAGAAAGCTTCATAGGCAATTTGATACATGTTCACATTGTTTTGTTTCTTAAAAAGTAACACTGAATGGATCTTTCCATTTTGAGAGAAAGCAAATAACTTTAGTAGGTGTTTGACAGAATGATTGGCACAGGAAAAAAAAAAGGGTTTTCACTTTCTGCCATTCTGTGAAGTGATAGGCAAAACAGGCAAATAAAAGTAGTCTGCCTGATTTTGTTAGTTGGTCTATTGATGATTTTGCTTTTTAGCTTTGTTTTGGGCACTACTGGAGGTGGCAGGAAGTTACTGGAGGGGTTAGTGAGGGAGTAAATGGAAAGCATGCATGCTCAGACAAGGACAGTTTTCCACAAGTGTGAGTTGAATGTGCTCAGATACGTGTTACATCTTGATAAGCATTGACAAAGTTTCGCATACCAGATGTAAAGTACTTGTGCCGAAGCTCAGCAGACGGCTGCACCTCGTGTGCATTTTGATGCTTTCTGCCTCTCTTTGCCTGGCTAGGTTCCTGCTGATGCTCACTTTAGCATGATAGATGCTTTTTCTTCTTACCAGCAAATATCCCTTGAATGGCCTCTTTCTAGATCTCAGTCACTGTTTACCCACAATTTAAAACTTGTAAACCATTGATTTTCTTATGCGAATGAAAGTATGAGTTTGCATCCAAAACCCAAAGAAGTAGAACTGTAAGAATTTAATATGAAAGTACAAGTATATGACCAGTTTTTCCTGTAAGTATCTGTTTGGTGGCCTGACATAAGAACACTTTGCTTAAATATACTACAATATTGAGATTTCTGACACCTAGGTATTCATTTCTTTTGGTCCTCCGTATTAAAAATCCATGTATTTCTCACTAGTTAGAATCATACCTGAAACTGTTGTCTGCTGCCCTGTAGAGAAGAATCAGTTGAGAACAAGACCCAGTCAGTGAGAAAAAAGAACTGCCTTGGTGAGACAAGCTATCAGGACAGTGGAAGATGGGGCCCAATATTAAATGTTAGCATTGATCTCTTCCTATAAATTCTTCACAGATTTGCTTACAGTTGATTCTGTGCAAATATTTTGTAAGTGGTGTCAAAGGAAAAACAGCAATCTTGATCAAAGTTGAAGGAGGTGTTTTTAATCCTTTGTTATAAATTATTCAAATACAGGGAAGAGTTGCATCTCCTTTCTGCTGTATTTAAATGAATTTTCAGTTAAACAAATACCTCTTATATGTGTGTAGATTTTTTTCTCCCAAATATAAGAGATGTGTACAGACCGAGGATAAAATATGAGACAATACAAAAGAAACAGAAGAAATAGACAAGGCATCTAGCTTATCTTCTGGCAAAGATAAGATTTGTGTTTTCTATTAAGCCATTGTTACAGTAGTCTCAGAATCTTTGTGAATCTAACATTAGTATCATGAAACTTGAGACCTGATAAAAACAATCTGCTCTAAACCCTTCATTGCCCAGCTGGTGAAAAAAGGTCCCTTAAATCTCAGTTTAAAGGTGATTCCAAAGCATCAACATGGTGTTGTCTCATTAATTTGTTTGAAAATCACCAATAGCAAGTAGATTCATTTTTATTTATAATTTTTTTTAGGACAGTGAACAGTGTTCAGACTAGTTGACACACTGGGATAATTTTTGAATCACTACTTTAGACACAGCACATTATGTGTTAGCAGTAATATGACATTTTGTTTAATAAATGAGTATTCTGCACAACAAAGGAAATGAGCAACAGAAAGAAAAGGTAACACATGAACTGGGAAAAATTCTTGCAAGCCACATATTTGATAAGGGGTTGATATCCTAAATTTATGAAGAACTCGTACAACTCAACAGCAGAAAAACAACCCAATTTTTAAATGGGCAAAGGATCTGAATTGACATTTCTCCAAAAAAGTTGACAAAAATAACCTAACCTACAGATATATGAAAAGGTGCTCAACATCGCTAATCAGGGAAATGCAAATTAAAACTTGTAGAATATATCACTTCACACCTACAACAATGACAATTAAAAACAAGGGATAATAAAGATTGGCAAGCTGTGAAGAAAAGGGAACTCTGGGAATGTAGATTAGTTCAGTTATAATGAAAAACAGTATGAAGGTTCCTAAAGCAATTAAAAATAAAACTGTCAGGCCGGGTGTGGTGGCTCATGCCTGTAATCCTAGCCCTTTGGGATGCTGAGACGGGTGGATATCCTGAGGTCGGGAGTTCAAGACCAGCCTGACCAACATGATGAAACCCCTTCTCTACTAAAAATATAAAATTAGCTGGGCATGGTGGTGCATGCCTGTAATTCCAGCTACTCTCCTGAGGCAGGAGAATCGCTTGAACCCGAGAGGTGAGGTCGCAGTGAGCCGAGGTTGCACCATTGCACTCTAGCCTGGGCAACAACAGAGCGAAACTCCACCTCAAAAAAAAAAAAAAAAAAAAAAAAAAGAAAGAAAGAAAATCTCTCTGGCAGGGCATGGTGGCTCACACCTGCAGTCCCAACACTTTGAGATGCCAAGACTGGAGGATAGCTTGAGCTCAGGAGTTCAAGAGTAGCCTGGGCAACACATAAAGGCCTTGTATATACTAAAAATGAAAAAAAAAAAGATTATGTAGGCATAGTGGTATATGCCTGTGGTCCCAGCTACTCAGGAAGCTGAGGTGGAAGAATCATGTGAGCCTGGGAGATAGGGGCTACAGTGAGTCTTGATCATGCCACTGCATTCCAACCTGGGTGACAGAGTCCTTGTCTCAAAAAACAAACAAACAAAAACACCTGTCATATGACCCAGTGATCTCTCTTCTTCATATATACTCAAAAGAGATGAAATTACCACCTTATATTTCACTTACGATTCATTGCAGCATTATTTGCAATAGCCAACAATCTAAATGTTCATAGATGGGGGAAACAGATACAGAAAATATGATATATATATTAAATATATATTAAATAAAATATTCAGCCTAATAAAGGAGATCCTGCCATTTGCTACAAACATGGATGGACCTGAAGCACATTATGTAAGTGAAATTAACCAGACGTGGAAAGAAAAATATTGCATAATCTAACTTAAATATGAGATAGATAGATATGGATTAGATAGATAGATATAGACATATTTTAAAATGTCAAATACACAGAGATAAAGAAGGAAATAGTGGTTACTATGAGCAGGTATGGGGGAAAAGGAAATGAAGAAATGCAGGTTAACGAATGCAAAGTAGCAGATACGTAGGATGATCAAATTTAGAGATCAAATGTACATAAAGATAGAGTTAATAAAAGTGTGTAGCATTAAGAATTGTTGTCAAATACATTGATTTTAGCAGCCCTTGTCACAAGAAAGTAACTATATGAGATGAGAGATATTAATATATCATGTATTTACTCTAGTAACTTTTATTATCCACATACGTTGTATAACATCATGTTGTCAATCTCAAGTACACATAATAAAATTTATTTTAAAAAATAAATAGATATTTTGCTTATTTTCACATTATGTTCAGGTACAAAAACAGTATTATTAGTATTAAGGGCATACCAATTAATACAAAAATATAATAAAAATTCTCCCTTAGCTAAGTGGAGTTATCATAAATAACATATACATCATTGAAATTTCCATTTGAAGGAACCGTAAACCCAGTCCTTCAAGTGAGAAATATCAGCAAACAGTTTATCTTTAGTGTTCACATTTCTTCTATTTTAAAGCATGAAACTTTACTGCATATTATTCATTTAAATTCACACTGTTTTTAATTTAATGCAGTGCTTTAACTGTTGAGTGTCCTGAAGCTCTGGTATTTTCCCATTAAATGAAATATTTTGAACAAAGAGCTGATTCTTTGAAATGTGTGTAGGTAAACAGATAACCTACAAAATGAGAGAAAGTATTTGTAAACTATACATCCAACAAAGGCCTAATATCCAGAATCTATAAGGAACTTAACAAACCAAAGAAAAGCCCATTAAAAGTGAGCAAAGAACCTGAAGGTAACTTCTCAAAAGAAGACAGACAAGCAGCCAACAAACATATTTTAAAAACGGTCAACATCACTAATCATCAGAGAAAAGCAAACCAAAATCACTATGAGATACCATCTCACACCAGTCAGAATGGCTATAATGTAAAAAAGAACAGATGCTGGCAAGGTTGTGGAGAAACTGAAACACTTATATACTGATTGTGGGAATATAAGTTAGACAGCCACTGTGGGAAGCAGTTAGAAATTTCTCAAAGAACTAAGAGTTGAAATACCATTCAACCCAGTAATCCCATTACTGGGTATATACCCGAAGGAAAATATTAATAAATCATTCTACCAAAAAGACATGCACTCATATGTTCATCATAGCACTATTCACAAAAGCAAAGACATAGAAGTAACTTAGGTGCCCATAAACGTGAACCTGGATAAAGAAAATGTGGTACATATATGCCATGGAATACCATGCAGCCATATAAAGAACAAAATTGTGTCCTTTGCAGCAACATGAACACAGCTGCAGGTAATCACTCTAAGCAAATTAACATAGGAACAGACAACCAAATGCCACATGTTCTCACTTACAAGTGGGAGCTAAACATTGGGTACACATAGACATAAAGATGGGAACAACAGACTACTGGAGTGGGGACAGGAGGAGAGGAGTTAAGAGCTGAAAAACTACATATCAGGTACTATTCTCACTGCACCTGGGTGGCAAGATCATTTGTACTGGAAATCTCAGCATGATGCAATACAGCCATGTGACAAACCTGCACACATACCCTCTGAATCTAAAATAAAAGTTGAAATTATAAACAAAATAAAATAATAAAAATAAATTTCTTTAAGCAAGTATATTAGCAATTGCTTTTTCTTCTTTAACAGATGTTTATGTATTTTGCTTATTTTTAAAATTCAGTGTTTATTATTGATCAATAAAGCTTGTTAGTCATTATAAGTGTTTTATAAGAAAATATATGCTGTTGCATTCATTAAATGAATTGTCTAAGTAAATCAAGAAAATAAAATTTAATTTTGCTGACTTAGTAGAAAATATTTTAGTGCTGTGCAACACAACGCTGAAAAAACAGATTAGTCATTTGGACTTTTACGAGTTATATTAAGTGAAATTTTCCTGTGGGAAATATTATCAGATAGAACACATACTAAGATGTTTGAAATTACTATTAGGTCTGTAAAATTAACTGATTTTTAAGAATGTTTACTTCATTAGTTGGAGACACTTTACCTTGAGCTATTTTCTCCTTTTTATCCCTACAAGTTCAGAGAGTTAGATACTATGGGAAAAATAAAGTAAATGAAAAGAATGAAATAACTGTTCTGAAAAGAAAAGATATTTATTGGAAAATAAAGCATTACAATGGAATACACATAGTAAACTATATGTTTCAGGGAAGTAGGGAAAGAGAAACGTTTTAAAGGAAAAGAAAGAGGGTTACCTTATTGTTTTAAGATCATTATCCTTGGCTACAAAAATCAATGACAAGGGTGATGCCAGTCAGAGTTTGGACAGCCAGTTGCTGGGCAGATGTCCTTGCAGAATTGTGCGCACACGCGCACGAGTGTGTGTGTGTGTGTGTGTGTGTGTGTGTGTATGTGTGTGTAGGAAGACAACAGCCTTTGTTCAAACTTACAAATTTTGCAGCCTTTTCTGATAGGTGCTGTTATCCAGCATACAAACACAAGAACACTCTTTTCACTGTCTTTCTTGAAAATAACTATTTAACAAAAATACCTGACCATTATTTTTTCAGGTTAGTTATTTTCTGGTCTTTATTTTCTATGCTCACTTAAAATTGTAAAACCACATTTGGTGAATCACTGCTTTCAACCACTTGCTCCAGTTCTACCATTTTCTTTAAATCTATTCTAATTGACTAATTTTCTAACATCTTATTTGATCATCCCGGTTGAAAGATTTTTCTCTTCTGAACTGACATAGTATTCTGATACATGGAATATATTTTTTATTATGTTATTATTTTGATCTGTATCAAATTGCCATTTGACTAGACAAAAATGCTGGTAATTTCATATTATTCAAATTAATGTATGCTAAAGTAGTTTGTGTATACTTTCAAATGTCTGATTCATTCGATTCACCCATGTACTCATTGTATGTTAGATTTTATTATATATAATTAAATACATATCATTTTCTCATCTAGTGTGTCAATTCCTGATGTAAAAGAATGTCACATTATTTTAGTTTTTAATAAGGAAGAGCACAAAAACAATTTTGTTGAAAGAATAAATGAGCAAATATGACCATAGCAGTAAAGAAGGCTTCAATTCAGTTACTACATTAACAAATAAAATTAATGTAGTTCAACCATTTTCTATTTGTAACACTTCCTAACCAGAGCTTCTACTACAAAACATAGTTAGAAAAGAGAGAAGCAATATAAAATGTTGATATATGATGTGTATTTTTAAATCCAGAAGCATATTCATTCATTCATTCAACAGTTTGTAGTTATCACCTACAAACTGTTTTAAATATATACGGCTATATATTTAAAAATTATATAGCTGTGGGAGAGACAAAAATCGTAATGTCAAATATGTATTGAGTTTTTATATGCCAAGCACCATTCTAAATGCTTTACACACTGTAACTCATTTTATCCTCACAAAAAATAAAACTACAAAATGTTAACCACAGTTAGCAAGTGGTGAAAATGGAACACAGAGAGTGTAAGTAACTTGCTCAAGGATACATACCTCAAAAATAGTAGAGATGGGCTTCAAACAATGCAATCTAATTCCAAAGTCCATTCTCATAACCCTTAACTACTAGCTAGTACTTCTTCTCAAAAAGATCTGCCTACATGATCCACTAGATTGAGATCAGAAATCATTTCTTCTTCTGCTTTTTTTTTTTTTTTTTTTTTTTTTTTGGAGAGGGGAGACAGGGTCTGGCTCTGTTACCAAGGGAGGAGTGTTGTGTTACCATCATAGCTCACTGCATCTGCCAACTCTGGCTCAAACAATACTTCCACCTCAGCCTCCCAAGTAACTGGGACTATAGGTGTGTGCCAACACATCCAAATATTTTTTTTTTCTTTCTTTTTTTTTTTTTTTTTTTTTAGAAATAGGTTCTACCAATGTTGACTAGGTTGGTCTTGAACACCTGACCTCAAATGATACCTCACTCCTCCACCACCACAGCCTCCCAATCATGCCTTGAAGTGCAGGCATAAGCAACAGTGCCCAGCCAGAATTTGTTTCTATTGTTTTCATCCCTCCATCCTGAAAACCCAGAGCCACACCAGATACATTGTACACACAGTAGTTGTTGCTGAATAAATGAATTAATGCTCACCAAAAGCACCAGAACTAATAAGATAAACTAAAACCTGTAATAAAGATATATTTTTTAAAGTATTGTGGAAGATCTCAGTGTGTAAGATTTAATTTTGATAGAATTAGGTTGAGTTTGATGAGTGAATAACATACGAATAGTGTTTGAAAGACATTAGCAACAAGAGTATCTCTCGTGTGGGAAACAGCATTGCAAAAGCTCTGAGTCTTGCAATGAGTTAGGTTCTGCTGCTGGGTAGAATATAACAGGGATGATAAAACTGTGTAAATTTCCCTGGGATGAGAATACCAAGGGTTACATATCTCAGTCTCAGGAGAATGTGTTTAATCCTATGGGCAATGGAATAGCTGCAGGCTTGCTTTCTTCCCTTCTCTCTCAGTTTGAATGCATATTTTTAAAATTTTTCAATTCATGAGTATGTGTCCCCCTTATAGCCAGTCCCCACTATATTTCAGCTAGCTTTAGCAAAAGATCAGTCACTGAAAGAATATGTTTCAGATATTAAAACAGTATAACAAATTATTAAACGAAACCTCCACAAACTCAAGGAGAGTGACTAGTAATTTAACTTAGAATAAGTTTATTTGTTAGAATACAACTAGTTTATTTGTTAAAATACAAATAAACTCTTTCAAAGGAAGAAAACAAAATGCACAGTTTCTACAACTTTGTCTCACAATGTCGAACATGGAACAAAAGGTACTAGACTTCAAAGATGCAACGAAATATGACCCATTGTCAACAAATTTTAAAATTCAACAGAAAATCCTTGGAAATGGCCAATATATTGAACATAGAAGAAAGTTTTTAAAGATGCTATAATAAATATATTTCATTGAGCTTAAAAGCAGACTGGAGGCAACAGATGGGCCCATGAACTTGAACATAGATCAACTGAAATTATACAATCTGAAGAAAGAGAAAATGATTGTAAAAAGGCGAACATAGCCTTGTGAACTAAGTGGTCAGACATACCTGTGAATGCAATTTTACAAAAAGAGGATAAGAAGAATAGGGCAGAGATAAATATTGGAGACGTTTTTCAAAATTTTCACGAATTTGGTAAAAAACAAGAAACTCATCTAACTCCACATAGAAAAATACAAAAACAGTACATCAAATCAAATTTCCAATGAATACCAATGATAAAGAGAGTATCTCAACTAGCAAGAGGGAAAATAAATATATTACATTCAAGTGAACAGCAGTATAAATTGTGTGAACTTGTTTCTCATCAGAACAAAAATGAAGAAAATAGAATTATATCGTTAACGTGCTAAAAGAAATCAGAATTCTATGTCCACTAAAAATATTCTTCAATGATAATAATAAAGTCATTTTTTTTCGGATAAGCCAAAACTGAAATAATTCACCCCAGAGATCTATACTACAAGAAATGCATGAGACTTTAGATTACAAAATGTGATTGGATAGACTGTTTTTACTGCTTTATGTATTTCTCCCATTTCACACCATAGTACCTTACACAAGGTAGGTACTCAACAAATAATTTCTCAAAATCCATATTTATAATTAATGAACAGTTTTTTACCAATGTATCTGAATGATCAATACTTCATTCTCCAACTTTACTCTCACAATTTTTGTTTTCCTAATCCAGTTCTGTTTTTTCTGAAGTTTGAAGATTTTGATTTTCTTGCACTCTATAAAAATTTTGCTCAAACTAGGTCAATATTTACCAAAGGAATGAGACTTGTGATACCTAAACAGGAATTCTGAATAACCAACACTTTTACTTGAAAGATTTACAGTTTCATTTTATTACTTCCCAAAGTGCTTATAGGATTGACTTTTGTTTAGTTACATTACACATTATCATGATATAACATTGAAATATCCCAACCTTTATATTCTAGACACAATACAATTTTAAAAGCGTCAGTGTGCATTTTGCTGGGATAGGCTTTAGATTATGGTCTGCAAGAAATAATTATGGGAAATATACTGCTGCTATGTGTTCTTTTGCCACAGCAAAAATTTATTGGTAGCTCTAAATCTTCTATTCTTTGTTTTAACTATTTTAATTTCCAAAACTAGAATACAAACTCTTTACAGATAGAATGGAATTTAGATCTTTTTGGAATCTTTTGGTACAATGTGTTCTACCTTGCAGCCGCTCAGCTGCTGGTGAATTGAAGAAAGAAATAACGAGTTTTATAACTAATAGAATCACTAGTCTAGTGCACAGTCTTTTAAATTTGTTATTCAAAAGTGGGTCCTAAAGAAATTGGATTGTTTGCCACACAATCTATTTATTTATTTATTTATTTATTTATTTATTTATTTATTTGAGACGAGTTTCGCTCTTGTTACCCAGGCCTGAGTGCAATGGCGCGATCTCGGCTCACCGCAACCTCCGCCTCCTGGGTTCGGGCAATTCTCCTGCCTCAGCCTCCTGAGTAGCTGGGATTACAGGAACGCGCCACCATGCCCAGCTAATTTTTTGTATTTTTAGTACAGACAAGGTTTCACCAGGATGGTCTCGATTTCTTGACCTCGTGATCCACCCGCCTCGGCCTCCCAAAGTGCTGGGATTACAGGTGTGTCAATCTAATTATATATGTTGTTGGTCTCATACGCAAATGCCACAAGATTTTCTGTACTTACTGACTTCCTACTCCTCATTCTTGCTTCCTGCTGCTCCCAGTATTCCATGAAACTCCATTCATCAACATCACAATGATTTCCATCTTACTGAATTAAGTGGCTTTAAAAAAAAAACTTATCATATTCCACTGGGAAGATAAGTAACCAATACCAAACCTGATATTGAAATCCTTCTTTCTTGAGCTTTCTATGATGTCACATTTGCCTAATTTTTCTCCTCGTTCATCAAGTCTAGGCATTAAACTTTATTATATGCCTTTTTGGTTATTTATTGCATCTGCTATATTTTTCCGTAATGCATTGATGATATAATAACATTTTTAAATATCAATATATTCTTGAATTACTGTGAACAGCATTGAATAACTATATGATTGTTGAAGTTTATTAGTTTATTGATATTTTTAATCACGTTCATAGACTCTTTTATTCCACGTATTCATAAGCAGTTTGCATTAATGAGAGAGAAATCTTTATTTAATCTCAGAAGTATGTTAACTTTAAAATGATAGAAAAATCTTCTATTTTTCTATTCTGTGGTAGTTTACATGACATTTGAGGTATCTAAGATATAGTTTGTGATCTCTCCATCCCCCACACCATTTTCCTTGAAGTTTTGTATGAGAGAGCAATGGGAAGATAAGTAACTAAGCCATTGGTACATTGTTTTTTTTGTTGTTGTTGTTGTTTTTTTAAACTGAGATCGTAAAATATTTATAGTGATTTAAACCTGCTATCACAGAAAGGATATTTTCTCTCTGCTAAAGTCTCTGCTCATTGAAATGTGTAAATATACTTTCTATAGCATCTCATCTCCTCTCTGCTAAAGTTAATGTTAAATTAAACGTTTTCATCAACTAATCTACTTTGAAGTTAATTAATGTTCAAGCGTCTTATGTCTATTCATTGTGTGATTAAAATTTTAAAAGTTAAATTGAGTTTATGTCTAGGGAATTGTGCTAAGAGTGATAACTGGATTACAAGACATTTTGTAGAATAATGACAAAAAAATAAAATGAATCCAAAGAAAAACGCAGCAAGCCACCTATTTGAATATCTTCAATATTTAGAAAAGTAAATCACTGAAATAGTCTCTTCCTTTTTTAAACCAAAGACTCATTAATTATTTATAAGCCTCCTGAACTTTTCTGTGACTTATTTTACAAGATTAATTCAATTAATTTGCATGGTATGATCAAATCAAAATTTGGGTCTTATACTCCTTTAGCTTTCAAATATAAAATGAAAGTCTTCCAATCAAAAAGAAAATGAGGAATAATACTAATATTTATTAATGCAAGTTAAAAAATATCTCAATAAAAAGAAGTATTATCCAGTTTCTACTTTTTATGATTTTGGCAATAGGCTTTAAATAATGATCAATACAGAAGACTCACTCTTTATCAATCTGTGGCTTTCTACATGCAAGCTTATTATTCATCATGGTTTCATAGTATCTCCTCCAGACCAAGTGCTGTGCCTCACACCTGTAATCCCAACACTTTGGGAGGGTAAGGAAGGAGGATCACTTGAGGCCAGAGGTTCAAGTCCAGCCTGAGCAGCAAGCAAGATCCTATCTGTAAAAAATAAAAATAACAAAAATTAGCCAGGTGTGGTCAGCACACCTGTAGCATTAACTACTTGGGAGGCTGAGGTGGGAAGATAGCTTGAGGCCAGATGTTTGAGGTTACAGCAAGCTGTGACCATGCCACTGCACCCCAGCCTGGGGCAACAAAGTGACACCCTGTTTCAAAAAAGTATATATATATATATATATATATATAAAATGCATATTTCAAACTATCATATATCATTACTTTTAAAGTCGCTACTTTCTGCTTGGTTAAGTTCCAACACTATATTTTGGTTGCAAGTTTCAACACACCACATTTCACAATTTTTATTCTAATCTCCCATTGCTACTTGATTAATCGTTTACAGGCACTGTGTGGAATCTGCTTCTAAGAGTAAGCTAATTATTTCTGTCAAAAGAACTACCCTGAGGTTATTGAATTAGTAACGTCTATGATGCCTATATTATGCATTTTTATGTAGTTCACCTCCAGCCACATAAACCCAGTCATCCATTTTCTTATTAATAATTTGATTGTGTATCTAAAATGTTTGATCTCTCTCTGTTTTCAGGTCTTTACTTAAATGTCACCTTCTTGGCAAGACCCTTCCTGGGCATCCTGTTTAACAGTATACCTCCAGTGTCCCCTACTCACTAGCCTGATTTATTTTAACCTATAGCATTTATCACTTTCTCATGTTTTATATTTCATTTGTTCATTTTCTGCCTCACCCCACTCAGATGTAAGTTTAATATGAGAGATATTACATGACTTTGTTAATGCTCTAACTACTGATACTAGAAGAGTTTCTGGGATGTAATAGGTTCTTAGTAAATATTTGTTGAATGACTTTTTAAAAAAATCCTCAATGATGTGGACATTATAGAAGAAGGTGTATAAAAATTTTCAGGTAAGCTTCAAGAGCACTTAACATGATTCACCAACAAAAGTAAGTTTATGAGTTTCTGGAATCCCTCATAATATGTATACAGTTCTGTAGATCACACCATTTAGCAGAATCTTGAAACAGAAAATAAGAATGAAGTCTCAGTACTTAGGATTCATGTTCACAAAGCAGATATTAAATTCAGTGAATTGATAAGGTGAACATGTGATGTATAGAGCAGCAAAATGCTAGAAGCTAGAAAACAAAATAGAATGTGCTAGTAATAGGTTGCTTCTGTTTTCCCTGAGCTCCTCTGTCTCATTCAGTCATCTTCATTCTGACTTGCTTCTCACTGCCAAGAATACTCTGCATGAAAAATATAAAGCAGTCTGTCTCTATTGATTTCCCCCTTCCCCCTCACCATCTTATGGCATGTATAATACTGTGGGAAGTAAAAACCCTAAATATAGTTGGTTGCTCTACTATTTAAAGTGCTCCTCAGTGTCTAATGAAGCAAAGTGCTCTATAACTGAATAGGTAGGGGCATCATTGCCAGAGCAGCTGGAGTCATAGCTCATTTTGGCACCAGTGACTGATGCAGGGTGAAAAAAGTAGCAATATGCCAGGTGGAGATAAGTCACTTAGATGGCTGATTACATCAAATTGCTTCCAATATAATCAGCCGGGACACATTTACAAAATTGGCATTTCAAATCATTATACGGAGGTTGAATTAATCACCTAGGTATATGGCTTAATATGAGGTGTTCAGTATGTGTTCATAGTAGGTGCTTAATACAAATGCTAATTATAATGTATGGAGGAGAAAAATAGAACAAATGAAATTGTAGCTGATTTTTTGTAAAGTTAGACTTACTTTTACATTATGACTAGAATATTGTCCTAATCAAAAACTATGCTAGCTTTAATAAATGTTTTTGATAAATCTAAAATCTGACTGTTCTAGGTTGCCATCTATTACTTCTGAGTTTTCTTAGAAATAACAGTTTTCTCAGAAATAACAGTCAGCACCTGCTTTTCATTGTGTCATTCTCCATTTAGAGTCAATCAAAATTAGATTACAACCCATTTTTAAATTTCCCTGGTTCTTCTTTGCTCTGTGTCTGCCAGCTCCTGGATCAGAATTCAGCTGTGTATGTCCTGCATACATTCCTCTTGATTAAGAGGCTCTATTGGTTGGTTGTGACAAGGTTTGACACAGTCGGTTGATCCCACAGAGTTCATTTAAACTATCTTGCCATTTTCACATTTCATTATTTAGAAAAAAATGGAATATGGGCAAGATTACAGTATAGTATACATCATTTTTTCTAACCTTCGAAATGATGACATGACAAATGGCAGTCAAAAATGTGTTTTAAATCCAAGTAGAGTGACACTGACATTAGCATAAATGTTAATTTACAGTTTAAGCAGTTCTAAGAACTAAATCATTCCTTTTCTTAGGGACTTTAAGACTGATTTCAAAATTAGAGAGTCTCTGTACAACATTGTCTCTTTAGTTAACAATGTTGTGCACTTAAAAATTTGTTAAGATGGTGAGGTTTATGTTAATTGTTCTTACCACAATTAAAAAACAAAAACTTTTTAATCTCAGTCACTGTTATTAGATTTATAGTATTATTATATTTCTATAGACTCTTCCAAGATAAAAATAGTAATGATTTTAAAAAAAGAATTGATGGAAGTGTTTTTTTGTTTGTTTGTTAGTTTGTTTTCCATTTCAAAATGATTCAAGTAGAGAAACTTCTAAAATATCACTCCTGGCGCATGTACACACACACACACACACACACACACACACACACACACAAGTGCACGCGCACGGAAAAAAAGCCACATCAAACAGTTAACCCTTGTTATTTTAGGAAAGATTATGGCTTTTAAAATTTGGCCTATTTCAAAAACGATGAGTTCACGTCCTTTGTAGGGACATGGATGAACCTGGAAACCATCATTCTCAGCAAACTGACACAAGAGCAAAAAATCAAACACCGTATATTCTCACTCATAGGTGGGTGTTGAACAATGAGAACACATGGACACAGGGAGGGGAGCACTACACACTGGGGTCCGTTGGGGGGAAATGGGGGAGGGGCGAGGGGTGGGGAGGTGGGAAGAGATAGCATGGGGAGAAATGACAGATACAGGTGAGGGGACGGAAGGCAGCAAACCACACTGCCAAGTGTGTACCTATGCAACAATCTTGCATGTTCATCACATGTACCCCAAAACCTAAAATGCAATAAAAAAAATTGGCCTATTTAAACCAGAAATACTACTTTTTGAAATGTAAAATATGTAACAATATAATTTTAATCACAAAACAAAATAAACTCTCTCTTTAAAGAAGTCAGTAGGCCCTTAGTTTTTATTGAGCACATTAGTGACACTATAAATTATTTGCCTTAAACAAGGAAATGTACTTGTTCTACTGTATTTATTTCTTGAGTGATTTTGTAGTGGAGCGTTGACTTCTTTTTCAAGTTCATATCCTACCACCCATCCTTTTTGGGAAGAATTCCCCTGATTTAAGTAATGAGAAAATTCTACCTCCTACTACAGAACTGGAAGCATCTGGATATCTCCTCTATATGACTCCCTTGGCTGCCAGGTTATGACACTTGACCCGTGAAGTGCTTCAGCTTCAACTTTGAATCTTGAAGTAGTGATGCAAAGATGCAGGTCCAATCAACTCTAGCATAGCAGTATTGAGAGAGTCTTGCAGAGGTGCAGAGAATGGTATCCTTAGCATGACCTTGGTTGTGTTCACTGATGCCTAACCTTTCAATGCATGCTTACTTTCTCAGACAGAATCTTCAGCTTTCCTATGAATTTTTTAACTGATTATTATTCATTCAGAAAAGAATTTCTGCTTAACTTCTCCAGAGTTGGTGTTGCTGCTTACTACAAAAACTCTGGTGATGAAACTGGTCTTTGAGAATAGACTGTAGGCAGTAGATACTTGAGAAATGAGGATTCTTTCCTAAAAAGTACGGAAGGAAAATAAATATCTCCTGTAATTATCAACAGTTGGAAATCTAGCTACTAAGGTAGGCAAGGCATGAAGAATTCAAGACTGTAAGACAGGTGGCTATTTATAGTCATACCAGAAAGCTTAGAAAGAGAATGAAACCCACGCTGTCCTAGCCCCTAGTCCCAAATGGCTAAATATACCAGGGATATTGAAGTGTTTAAGAATAATAAGATATAGGCCAGGCACGGTGGCTCATGCCTGTAATCCCAGCAGTTTGATAGGCCAAAAAGGGCGGATCACCTGAGGTCGGGAGTTCAAGATCAGCCTGACCAATGTGGAGAAACCCCATCTCTACTAAAAATACAAAATCGGCCAGGCGTAGTGGCACATGCCTTTAATTTCAGCTACTCGGGAGACTGAGACAGGAGAATTGCTTGAACCCGGGAGGCGGAGGTTGTGGTCTGCCAAGATCGGATCCAGCTAGGCAACAAGAGCAAAACTCTGTCTCAAAAAAAAAAAAAAAAAAAAAAAAAAAGGCCGGGTGCAGTTGGGCAGATGACGAGGTGAGGAGATCGAGACCATCCTGGTCAACATGGTGAAATCCCGTCTTTACTAAAATACCAAAAATTAGCCGGGCATGGTGGCACATGCCCGTAGTCCCAACTACTTGGGAGGCTGAGGCAGGGGAATCGCTTGAACCTGGGAGGCGGAGGTTGCAGTGAGCCAAGATCAGATCATGCCACTGCACTCCAGCCTGGTGACAGAGTGAGACTCCGTTAAAAAAGAAAGAAAGAAAAAATAATAAGATGCAAAGTCTATCATTAATAATTTTATATTGCTTGTATGTTGACATTAAAATATTTTGGATATATTTCATTAAATAAAATATAAAAGGTAATTTTTTATTTTTACTTTTTTAATTGCAGCTACTAGAAAATTTAAAATTGTGTGCAAGGCACATATTTGCAGCTCACATTGTTTCTATTAACAGCACTTTCCTAAACCATCGACGTGAGGTCCAGTCTGAAACTCTGGTACTTTATATTACTATACTTAAAAAATAAAAAATAAAGCTTAAAATATATATATTTCTCTTACAGCATTGATGCTGAACTAGCCAAACACCAAAAATTTGATTGCCAAATTATAATGTCATTGAAATCATGGTCTTGCTAATTCTCTTACATGAAATATATAGCATTAACTGAGAGAGTGAGGACACAAAAAAGATAGGTAAATGAGAGAGATTTTGGAAGATTTGAAATATCCTCATTCCTTAATCCCACTAAACTTCTATTGCTAGACAAAGAAACGCCTTCCCATTTGCTTAAAATACTGCAACTTCCTTACATGAGTGTTATCTGAAAAAATCAAGCCAGTATCTTTTATATCCAATGATGGCACATCCTTCATTGTTTCTATACTTCCAGCTGAAGTCATATCAACATGTTTTCTAAATTAAAGGCTCACAGACTCAAAGAATTTCAGAACTTTGGTTCTTATCTCTGCAAATGTGTGGAAATATTGATGAAAATAAATTCTAAAGGTATTTAACAAAGGAGGGAGTAATATTATTTAAAATTGGGCTGAAGGTATCAATATAAACATACCTCCTAGGGATTCATTATTTGGTGTGTTACCTCAAACACGGGGTCTGATTACTTGCTCCCCTAAGGTGACATTACCAGTTACCCACATTACTGTGCCTTGGGAAAGGCTGTTAATAGATTCACAATGTGAGCTGCAAATATATGCCTTGCATGTAATTTTAAATTTTCTAGCAGCCACAAAGTAAACAAATTAAATTATATTTTATATTTTATTTGATAAAATGTGTCCAAAATATCATAATTTCAACATATAAACAATGTAAAATTCTTAATGACAAATTTTACATCCTATTGTAGGATGTAATAGGAAAAAGGGATTTTCTCAGAACTTTGAAAGAATCAGTACACTGAGCCAACGTTAATTCCCATTTCCCACACTGCCATTGCAATCTGCTAGTAAGAATGAGAGTTTAGTGCAGTTAGAAGGTTGGTGGAGCTTTGGTCCAAGTCTGCCACTTGGTCAAGTCAATTGATAGGGATTTTCTTTCACAAATTCCTAAAAGGGTTCTGTTACTTTTATTTCTGCTAAAAGAAACCACAGTCCATAACTATTGCTTGTAATGGAGGGCATTCACTGGCTGATGTAAACTTACAAAACTTAGTAATGTCTTCCATTTATTGGAAAGCGTACTGTTGTTGATAATATGTAGAGCTTTAATTTCAGGTTTTTAAACTAATAACTGTATGATGTTGAGCACCTACCTTCTTCACCTATAAAAGTAAAATATTTGACTATTATTTAAATTGTCAAATATTTTAATAATATTTAAATTTATTTAATAATAAAAACTTGCTTCCAAGCTTAAAGTTTTTGATCCTTTACACCATAACTGAATCTATATGTAGCTAATGTCTCCATATTAAATTTGTTTCAACCCAATGGTTTAATACCTCCCATACCACTCTCCGATTCCTCCTCCACTCTACTTCTGTGTCAACAGAAGTCGAATTATTAATAAAGTCTTCTCTAAACCTGAGGGTATTTTTATATTTTTCTGCTCATACTTGTATCCACCAAAGTTCTAAAACATAAAGCTTCATTTACTGGTTTTCCTCCTTCAAAAAGTGTTCCCTCCTTGTCTTTTTTTTTTTTTTTTTTTCTTGTGGCTTACAGCCTTTTATTGTTAGTTTACAATTACAACAAAGCCAGCTTCTCTAATCTACAATATAACATAATCTCTAGGCAAAGGAGAAAGACAAATATAAAATGAATAGTTTTACAAATATATAACAACAAATGTGGTAAGTGCCACAAAATGTAAAAAGTGTTATGAGAACGCATGAAGCACCTGGCAGATAAGGGCCTCTGAAAGAAGGATTTTCAAAAGTGTACTAACGATGGAATCTGGATCACACTAAGACTGGTAGCTAACAGATACAGGGCGGCTTTCCAGCTGATGTGTTTAAAGCAGATCAAACTGAAGCACTGAGTAATGTGCGGTATGTCAATCTGCTGACATAAGAAGCTTTATTAATCCTCTTTTCCTCTTAAGAGTTCTGGAGCCTGAAACCTCAAAGGGCTTAGGTCCAGGTTTTCACTCCTCACCAGCCCCAATTAGGTGTTCTTATCTCTTGGGAAAGATAGTAATGAAAGGCAAATAAATGCCCTCAGGTTACTTCAAACATCAAGATATCTGCAAAACTCTGCCTTACATGTATGCAGCCTCTCCTTTTCCTGGTTAGTTCCATCTTATGTTAAACGAAGAGAATAAAAGTTTCAAACTGCAGGAAATAAACCAGAGTTTTTCTGAAGAAGCACAGAGTCCTATAAAAATCTGCTAGTCACAGAGCAGAAAGTAGATTTTCTTGTAGGCTACTGGCTTCATTTCCTTTGTCACTTTAGTTTAATTTAGGTCCTGGGCATGAGCTTGTCTTCACAAAGGTATTTATAGATAGAAGAAAAGAGAGAGAAGTTTAAATTTGAATTTTGTCAAGTGCCTTCTGAGATCAGGGCTTTTTCCAAGGAACATAAATGCATTATCTTTAGACTGGCAGCTTCCTAAACACAGTCACCTGGTGAGTGACAGGCCTGCAACAAAGAGGTGAGGTTATAATTTTTTTTTTTTTTTTTTTGAGACAGAGTTTTGCTCTTGTTACCCAGGCTGGAGTGCAATGGCGTGATCTCAGCTCACCGCAACCTCAGCCTCCTGGGTTCAGGCAATTCTCCTGCCTCAGCCTCCTGAGTAGCTGGGATTACAGGCACACGCCACCATGCCCAGCTAATTTTTTGTATTTTTAGTAGAGACGGGGTTTCACCGTGTTGACCAGGATGGTCTCGATCTCCTGACCTTGTGATCCACCCACCTCAGCCTCCCAAAGTGCTGGGATTACAGGCTTGAGCCACCGCGCCAGGTGAGGTTATAATTTTATATTGCCTTCTGCATGGACAAATCATCTACTCACCTAAGCCTCAACTTTCCAGTCTGTAAAGTGTAAGTAATAATACAATTATGGTGAAGAATGGATGAAATACATATGTGAAGTGTTTAGTACAGTATCTGATGAATATCTGCTCAATAAATGTTAGTTATTAACGTAGCCATCATCATTATTTTTTAACAGACAGCCAAAACCAGAACAGTGGTTGCAATAAGAGTGCACAAAAAGAGACAAAAAGCATATTCATGTCACACAATAAGCCTAGGAAAACATTTTAATATATGTAAGACCTATGTTCATCTGCATTATCTATTTTAATCACTTTTATTGATTGTGTAACTTTGAATTGACCCTTTAAAATTGTATTACAAAGCAGCACATTACAGTATTTAAGAGTAAGGTCTGTAGAGTGAGGATGCCTGGATGTGGATGCAGTTTCTAGCATCAAGCTATGCTATTTCAGACAAGTTCCCTCTCTAAATCTTTGGTTTTACATCCTTAAAATAGGAGTAATAATCATGCCACCTTCACTGGTTTGTTGTGAGGATCAAATAAAATAATGCACATAAAGTTCTCAGAACAAAGCCTAGCACAAGCTAGCACTCAAGAAATGCTATTTCAAAATACAGTGTGCCACTTAATGACAAGGACACATCTTGAGAAAAGCATCATTAGGCATTGACTGTGCAAAAATCATAGAGTGTAGTAGTTTGGCCTATTACTATATGCTAATATAGCCTATGGCTCCAAGGCTGCAAACCTATACAGCATTTGACTGTACTGAATACTGTGGACAATTGTAACACAATGATAAATATTTGTACATCTAAACATAGAAAGGTAATAGGCTGTATCACAACCTTAGGATGGCTACAACGTGGTAAGCAATAGGAAGTTTTCATTCCATTATAATCTTAGGGAACCACATTATATGTGCACTGTGTCATAGGTTCTACATCTTCCTCAATAATCAATCATGTTCTCTCATTACTCATCCTGTAAAGCCTGTTTAAGGATTTCGCTCAGTGTGGTAAGAGCCAACCTATTACTTCTTTGAAAAAGTGCAGGCTAAATCAAATTGTGTTGCCAAATGTCCAATTTTCAGGATTCGTTTCAGCAATGTCATGGTATTAGTCAGGGTTTGATTAGAAAAAAAATATTTAACTCTCTGATATTAGAAACAAGAATAAATTTAATACAGGGAACTCAGTGATTTAAAAATGCATAGGAAGGGCTAGAGGAGCAGCAATCATATAAAGAGCATTTGCTATTACTCCATCATAAAGATCACTCAGTTTCATCACTAGCCATGAGAGGATTAGGAAGTTACAGGAATCACAGGAAGCCCTCCACCATGCATCTCATAGCACCTGATGAATAATTTCCAGGGGATCTGGAGGAGCTGCAAAACATCACATGTGCTGAAGCCTCAGACGTCTCCCCACTGAATGAAGAATAATGCTTTCTGCTTTTCGTTGACTTTTCAGATTTTGTAACCTCTGTTTGGTGGACTTAACCAAGAAACCTGCTTGCAAGGGATACTGGGAAATGTGTTTTCTAGGTTTCTAGTCACTGTGATTTGAGGACAGCCAGTTATAGAAATAAGTGTGCATGCTGGCTGCTCTTAAAGAAATAATATGCAGCAGTTATGCCTCTGGCTATTTGGTTTCCATATAAAGCTTTCTACCTATATTTAAACTCATAAACACCAAAAAAATAGCAACGGTCTCAAGTCTAACATATTGGAATCATTTCTTATTCAGAAGAAATTTACTCTCTCTCAACACAAAGAAAAGATCACAAATTCTATATTATTTTACCCAAAGTAGCAATGTTACATATCCTTCCAGTTTAGTTGCAATCCTTTTTGATAAACTTTAGCCTAAACACTAAATTATCAGGTTATCCACTACCAAAATATTTGATATAAAAATTACGTAAATTAATATACACAAATAAATTTTTAGCAAAGCAAGCAAGAAAGCATGCCTGAGTACTATGGTGATTCCTGCCTTTAGGTATAAAGCAATAATTGATATTAATAACTTCCCTTTCTGGTAACTATTCTATGTCTTCAGCGGGCACCTAAGGTGCTGTGGTTCTTTGCTTGGTGGGATGCCCTAAACTTTAGTGATCCTTCCTGCATTCAGTCATTTGAGTTGTCCCTTAATTTCTCCCACTGTAGATGAAAGCAGTAAGAGGTTTCCATAATCTACCCCATTGTGTAGCAGTGACATTCTTTTCCCTTAATAATCAGAATCATTTACCCCAAATTGTTCAGTACACCCCTGATTTGCCTGTTAGTTCATTTATGTGACATAGTACTCTGGCAATCTCAACTTCTGGTTTCATAGAAATCAGTTGTATTCCATGGTAGAAGAATTACTCCCTTAGGAACTGGAGCCCAAAGTTGTTGGGACAGGAAGTGGGATATTAAGAGTAAGAAGATCCACTCTTATTTCTTCCATTGGCTCCAGACCCAGGTGTTCTCACTGTACCTCAAGGTATTGGGGTACCTTTTAAAATCAGCTGAGATCACACCCCTACACTGTTACTTTATCCTTTCACTAATCTCACAGCAAATGAGTTCCTTGGGCAGAAACAATATTTGGAATCCTTTGACAGTGATATGGTTTGACTCTGTGTCCCCACCCAAATCTCATGTTATAATTCCCAATGTCCAGAAAGGGACCTAGTGGGAGGTGATAAGATCATGGGTGCAGATTTATCCCTTCCTGTTCTCATGATAGTGAGTTCTCACAAGACCTGTTTGTTTAAAAATGTGTAGCATGGGTGGGCACAGTGGCTCATGCCTATAATCCCACCAGTTTGTGAGGCCAAGGCGGGCAGGTTGCTTGAGCCCAGGAGTTTGAGACCAGACTGGGCAACATAGCAAAAGCCCATTTCTACAAAAATTAGCTGGGTGTAGTAGCACCTGTCTGTAGTCCCAGCTACTGGGGAAGCTGAGGTGGAAGCATTGCTTGAGCTCAATAGATGGAGGTTGCAATGAACTGATATCACACCCCTACACTCCAGAGTGACAGAGCAAGACCCCGTCTCAACAAAAAAAAAAGTGTATAGCACTTTCCCCTTTGCTCTCTCTCTCCTGCTCCACCATGGTAAGACATGCTTGCTTCTCCTTCACCTTCTGCCATAATTGCAAGTTTCCTGAGACCTCCCAGCCATGCTTCCTGTACAGCCTGCAGAACTATGAGTCACATAAACCTCTTTTTTTCATGAATTACCCAGTGTCAGGTAGTTCTTTGTAACAGTGTGAGAACAGATTAATACAGACTGTAAGTAAAGCATTCAGTGAATCCAAAGATAATATTTCTGACAGAATATTATGGGACTGGGAAGGAAAATCCTTACCCACAGTGTTTATTTCAGTGATTTCAAATTGGTACCCTAAGTATGACATAAAAATCCAATGTAATCAGTTTGCCACCAGAAGACTGGCTGGTCCTGGGGAATGTACCATGTTGAAGACTCAGCTTTCATCTCAGCTCTTGGCAAACTCATTTCTTAGCAACTTTCCAAGCCAGGTTAACCTTGGAGAGGGTTATACTCATATGGTTTAACTCTTGCATAATTTCCATTTGATCTGCATTGAACAATTGGTTCTTGGATTTAATGAGCAAACACTGGGGTGATTGTTGAAAAAAGATTGATATTTATCAGGCATGGTGGCTCATGCCCATAATCCAGTACTTTGGGAGGCTGAGATGGGAGGACTGCTTGAAGACAGGAGTTCAAGACCAGCCTGGGCAACATGGCAAGATTTAAAAAAAAAGGGGGTCAGGCATGGTGACTCTTGTCTCTATAATCCTAGCTATTCAGGATGCTGAGGTAGGAGGATTGCTTGAGCCCAGGAGTTTGAGGCTACACTGAGCTACAATCATGCCACTGCACTTCAGCCTGGGCAGCAGAGTGAGACCCCGTCTCTAAAAACAAAAAACATTAAGACAGACTGACTTCCAACATCCACAGAGCAGGTCACCTTGTCTATGTGATTATCGAGAGACTTCTCTGCAGTATATGCCCTACTGGCAAGGCAGTGTGTATATGAGATACAAATATCTCTGCACTAAGAAATGACCCAAGAGGTGTTTTGCTGATTTCCTATTTACCTCTTCCTCTGACTTCCTTGTCACTAATCCTCAAGTCAGTTTCCTTTCATGTTTATGACTATTCAGGAAATCTACTGAGACCATTCATTAATGGGTACGTATTCATATATCTAGTCATTTCCTCTACCATTGAAGTGTACTGCTCAAGTTTCTGCCCCTACTGTCTTCTAGGAGTCCAATGAGTGGAATTGTTATGTTACAGTTGTGTAGTTCTTACTTGTTGCAAATCTATTTTTAATGTGTAAACCAGTCTTAAATTTTTTGCTTTCTACTAAAGTTGGTTATAGAAAACTTCCCATGAGATCACAGGTACAGGCTGTAGGAATGGTGGAAATGCATGTTGCCTGCAGACTGTAAAGGGGACTTTTTCTCAATGGCAGGGGTGTGTAAAGTATAGCAACTTAATTTTTACCTTGTAGAGAATGAGTTAATGTGGCATAGGCCACTGGTAACTTAGAAACTTCACCGTGGTGGCAGGTACCCAAATTTTCATGGGGAGGACTTCCCACCATCTGGCACATCATGTGTCACACCAACGCATCTGAGATATTTATTGATTCTTGCCACCAGATCCTAAAAAGTTATCATCAGTTTAGTGAACCCAAAATCCTATGGGTTGGGGAGATGATACAGTTTCCTGTAGAGAGGAAGAAAATTAAAATAACCTTGGTAGATGAAAGAAAACTGCTACTAGTAATCTCTTCTAATTGGCTTAACATCAAAGACAGGTTATAGATTTTTCATGTGTGTGAATTGGTGTTTTAAGAAAGATTTAACATTCGGTGAGAAAGAAAAATATTTTTATATCTAAAAAGCAGATTTATGAAACAAAGCAGATGAATAGAATATATAATAGGAGTATTATGCTAAAAGACACATAAAATGACAACAGGTAGCAGGATGAGATCATAGGATAGAGGAAATAAGGTGAGTTCATAGAAATAAAAATGAATTTTAGAGAAATATCATGAAAATGATGCATAAGTATAGCTAAAATAAAAAGAAGTGATGATTATATAGAATATTATGACAATCTATTCACAAGTTGCTCTATTATCACAAATTTTCTTTTTAAATTAGCAAGTATAAAAGGTAAAATATCCACTGTACTTAAAGTATTTATTACTGGTATGATAGAAAAATAACATTTTGCTACAGTACTGATGTCAAGAAAGTAATAGATCTTATTTGAAATCTAAATGTTGCCAATATTCATCTTTATCTGGATACTTAAAACTCAAATATGCCAATTCTTTATTTTTATGTTTTCTTAGTTGTATTGTTCTGAAAAAAACTTGAAATATTTCTGTTGAATAATTCAATATTATTCACTCCTAGTAATGTTTGTCATCTTCATGCACTGTTATAAATTAGAAAGATATCACTGGTTCTAAAACTATCTTTCTTCACTTAGATAAAACGTGATAAATACAAAACATATTTCCTTCCAAATTTCTTCTAATTTAACATTATTTACTAATTTCTTTAGCATCTTAAAATTTGCACTTTATTATCTTTATTGTATGGTATTACTTTATGCCTCATCTTTATTTTATTATAATGTACATGTAACAGATTTTAAAATTTTAGAATCCATTCTGAGGTCCTTGGTGAGACCTTTCAAAAAAATAGAATACATTTCCAGATTTTTAGTTTTACTAAGGCTAATTGTTAGCCATTACACATTCTTAAAATAACAATGCTAAAACTGAAAGAGAAGTATAATTAAAAATATGTATTAGCAGGGTGTGGTGACTCATGCCTGTAATTCCAACACTTTGGGAGGCCAAGGTGGATGGATCAGTTGAGCCTAGGAGTTTTGAGACTAGCCTGGGCAACATGGCAAAACCCCGTCTCTACAAATAATACAAAAATTAACTGAGCATGATGGTGAATGCCTGTGGTCCCAGCTAGTCAGGAGACTGAAGTGGGAGAATCAATGGAGATTGAGGCTGTAGAAAAACAAACTAATAAACAACAACAACAACAACCAGAAAAATGTATGTACTAGGCATTCACATTGTATTGGCACTATGTTGGTTACAGTGCAAAGCAACAATGATCATGGCCGTAGGGTAATTTATCATTTAAATCATAAACCACTCTAAATCCCTTCTCATTTCATATACCTTTAAATTTAAAATAATTGATCTCATATATTATTTTATAGTTTGTTTTTTATTTTGTATTTATAGTTTGTTTTTATTTCATAGCTTATAATAATTCTAAATAGTTGTTAACATAAAAGGTTAAATTGCTAGCATTCTCGGGGTTTTCTTTTTTTCAGATTTCAGCTCTGTTTTTTTTTTAAATTATAGCTTTTTATGAGATACAATTCACATACCATAAAATTGAGCCATTTAAAGTGTACAATTCAGTAGTTTTTAGTATATTTACCACTATCTAATTTTAGAACAGCCATTACCACCAAGTTTTAGAATATATTTATCACACCCAAAAGAAACTCCATAGTATTCACTACCCATTTCCCCTAACTCGGTCCCTAAAATGATTGCCTATTTTCTTTTCTATCATTTTACCTGTTCTGGACATGTCCCACAAATAGAATCATTCACCATATGGCCTTTTTGTCTAGTTTCATTTATTACAATGATGTTCAATATTCATTTGTATTGTAACATGTATCACTACTTGTTTTTATGGACAAATAATATTGCATAGATATATGATACTTTGCTTATCAGTTCATCAACTGATATTTGGTTTGTTTACACAACTTGACTGTTATGAATAATACTGCCATAAACACTCGCATGCAAGTTTTTGCATGGACATATGTTTTCAATTGTCTTGAGTGTATACTTAAGAGTGAAATTGCTACATCATATGGTAACTCTATAGTTAACATTTTGGGAAAATGCCAAATTTTTCCAAAATGCTTGGACCATTTTATTGTTTTTTTTTATTTTAATTTTTTTTCTTTTGAGAAGGAATTTTGCTCTTGTCACCCAGGCTGGAGATCAATGGTGCGATCTCAGCTTACCACAACCTCTGCCTCCTGGCTTCAGGCAATTCTCCTGCCCTAGCCTCCTGAGTAGCTGGAATTACAGGAACTGGCCACCACACCTGGCTAATTTTGTATTTTTAGTAGAGACAGGGTTTCACCACCTTGTCCAGGCTGGCGTGGAACTCCTGATCTCAAATGATTGCACCTCCCTAGCCTCCCAAAATGATGGGATTACAGGTGTGAACCACCACACTCTGCTGAACTTTAATCTTATCAGCAGTTTGTAAGGATTACAATTTCTCCACATACTAATCAACACTTCGAACAGATTGACTATCCCTTATCTGAAATGCTGGAGACCAGAAGTGTTTTAGATTTCGGATTTTTTCAGATTTTGAAATATTTGCATATACATAGTGAGACATCTTCAGGAGGAAACCCAAGTCACATCACAAAAATGCATTCATATGTACCTCTTGTATACATAGCCTGAAGATAATTTATACAATATTTAAAAATAATTTTATGCATGAAACTACGTTTGTGTACATTGAAACATCGGAAAGCAAAGGCATGTATCTCAGACACCCATGTAGATAAACTGTGATTGTATGGCATCACCATCATTTCTGATTCTGAATTTATATGCTACATATAAGCAATTGTTTTCTTATACTTATTCACATGTAAATACTTCATAGTAAAATTTATAACATAACATTCATACAGTGAACAAATAATGTATTCAGGGTAACTAAGCAGCACAGCAGCATTACCAGAATACCTGTCGCAGCTGTTAAAGAACAAAACAACAAACAGCAGGCTTTGAGATTCCACCTATGGTGCTGTGTTTTGATTATAAGATTATTGTAGTTTTTTTTTTTTTTTTTTTTTTTTTTTGAGACGGAGTTTCGCCCTTGTTACCCAGGCTGGAGTGCAATGGCGCGATCTCGGCTCACCACAACCTCCGCCTCCTGGGCTCAGGCAATTCTCCTGCCTCAGCCTCCTGAGTAGCTGGGATTACAGGCACGTGCCACCATGCCCAGCTAATTTTTTGCACTTTTAGTAGAGACGGGGTTTCACCATGTTGACCAGGATGGTCTCGATCTCTCGACCTCGTGATCCACCCGCCTCGGCCTCCCAAAGTGCTGGGATTACAGGCTTGAGCCACCGCGCCCGGCGCTATTGTACATTTTATTTTTAGCTGAGAACATCAGAAGCAGTTGAGGAACCAGGACGTGGGTCCTCTAGGGGTAAGGAGGCATTCTGCTGGATGGCTTTTTAGAATGTTTCTTCCAGAGTCATCTGCCTCATTAACAATAGTTTTAATCTTAGAAGTCTGTCTTTCATTTTACAAACTGGAGTTACTGTTCTGTCGTGAATGCACACTGCACTGTTTCAATACGCCTGTCATACATTTTCACCATGTTGTCTATAGGCACTTTTTTTGCAGTGTTAACATCATCTTCGTCTCTATTATCACAGTTACCTTGATTCAGAACAATTTTGGCTATTTCACTATTGGTCAATATGAACAACTGGAGCTCCATTATCAATGTTAAAAATTCTTCAATATCCACCTCTTGTAGCTTACTAATGGACTTCTAAAGGTATTTTCTTTGTATATGTAAGGTCAGACATCATTTTTCTCACTTGACATGAGCATCATCATCACTAAATGTAGCTGTAGACCAGAGACTGTGCCAGGTCTACACAACTGTGTCCTTATTCACTGTGGTCCAAGCCTTGGCAACAGGAGATATGGCATCCTTTATCCTTAATGCTTTATAAAAACCTTCCACAGCCATACTTCAGTTCACTGCTGATAACAGGCTGTTCAAGAAAGTGTTTTTATATTTAATCTAATTGATCTAAGCATACTCTGGTCACATGGCTGAATTAGGAAGTCACACTTTGGGAAAAGGACCTGGCACAAACATTACTTTGATGAGAATTTCAGCTAGAAAATGAACAGAACAGTGGTTCAGAAATAACAAAATCTTGCAGACATTATCTAGTCCAGCTTCCCCACAATCAGCTCAAGCCTCAGGTACAAAACGTCTTTCAAACTAATGAGAATAGATGTCCCTGGTGATCCAGGGACACTGTTACGCTGTTAGTGTACAGCTACACTGTTAGTGTAACAGTGGACTGATAAGACACTCACTCTTTGAAAATAGCAAAAATTTTGCCTATCACAGCAAGTTTACAAGAATGTGTGACTGCTGTGTGAGCACATCCCAGCACGGTTATTCTGTCCTTGGGATCCTTAATTCTTGTAGGGGCTGTCTTATCGCTGTAGTCAACATCATTTTGGTATAAGGAGATCAGAGCAGTGATGTGTCTTGAGCATTACAGGCTTGTTCCTGAGTCAGATTTTTTATCACTGATGACCTTGGCAAACTTGTCAATGAATTTCTCTACTGCTTTGTAATCAGCAGATGCTTTATCATCTGAAATCTTTAAAAAGGTAGTGCTGTGTCTTTTCTTAAATTTCCTCTACAAACCTGTTGAATATTCACAATTCTTTTCCATTTTCAGTTTATCACGATAGATTTTTTCTTGTTTAATGATTAGTGTATCATTACATGTGTTCACATGTCGTGGATCGACACTTCCAATATGCAATCAAGATCTTCATTTTTAGCTTTATGCATTGTTTTTCTATTTTTCATTAATGTCTGTTCATCACTTGTAACCTGGAATTTCAACAGCTTATCCTTCTCTTTCTTTAGGTCATATGGCTATGTTATATATGTCATTTCAATACCATACTCATCTGTAAGATGTTTCATACTTACACTGCTGTTCAGTTTCTCAACCAGCTTGACTTTCTGTGCTACAGATAAACATAAATACCTTCTCTTTTTCTTATCACGGTTTTCCATAGAGGTATCTTCAGGTCTTTTTGACATTTTCAACAACATCTTTATAAAACAGAGCAGAGAATATACAAAAAACCACTGTGAGTAACGCATGTAGGTCTTGGTCCCACTTGGGGAATCATAGGGAACCTGTCATTGGTTTGTTCTGCTAGCACATATGCCACTTTATTACCTTTTGTGGACATGCTTCTTAGGGAAAAGTGGGTATAGAAAAAATATACCACAGCAGAAGGCAGCTGTGAAGTTCATTTTCCTCTTGAGGATACTGAATAATCTATGTATTGTGCACTTGCATTTTGACTGCAACCAATCACATGAGGTCAGGTGTGAAATTTTTCACTGTGGTATTATGTACGTGCTCAAAAACATTTAGATTTTGAAGAATTGGTGATTTCAGATTACAGACGCCCAAACTGTATCTGTCTTTTTTATTTTAGCCATCCCAGTATATGTGATGTGGTATGTCATTGTGGTTTTGATTCAATTTCCCTCATAACTAATTTGAACCTTTTTTCATGTGTATATATTTTTATCTGTTTCTATTTTGCAGATATGTCTATTTACATCTTTTGTGTTTTAGTTGGGACTTTTACCTTTCCATTGTTGCATTATAAGTGTTCTTTAATGTTCTGGATTAAATTATTTATCAGATATATAATTTGCAAATATTTTCTCCTATTCTTTGTGTGGCCTTTTTACCTTATCAATACTGTCTTTTGAAACCAAGTTTTTATTTTGATGAGGACGGATTTGTCTACTTATTTGTGCATTTGGTGTTCTATTTAAGAAAGCATTGCCTAATCCGAAAGTCACTAAGAGTTATTCTTATGTTTTCTTCTGTTAATTTTTATAGTTTATTACATGTATGTCTCTAATCCATTTTGAATAATATTTGTATATGGTGTATGGTAGGGGTTTAACTTTATTTTTCTGCATGTGGAGATCCATTTTTTCCAGCACCATTTGTTGAAAAGACTATTCTAGTTGATATATACATTTGTTTGCATATTAATCATCTATAAAGTATGCATGTGTTTAACATAATGTGTAAACAAATATGCTGAAAGTACACATATCATTATAAATAAATTCCATGATCTGTTGACAAAAGAAACCGTTCTAGGCTAAAATTTTAATGAATGTCTTATCTTCGGTGTAATAACATACTACCAAGATTAATATAAAAGTTATTTTCCATCATTATCTCTGAGTCTTGGCAAGTTAGCACCATTTAGGGATTCTTCTATTCTGTTTTTCCTTTATCAACCAGATTGTGGCCTAGATTTACCAATGAAAGGCACTCATGTGAGAAACAGAAAGCTTAAGAGAGGCTAAAAATGTCTTATTGCTCTTGGGGCATTAGTGGAATATATGTGAGCTTCACCAGATATGAAGGTTTGAAACGGCTTCTGGGAATTCTCCCAAAAATCATCTCCCTTTGGCCTAGACGCAGCTATAAACACACACAGTGAATTCCTGTTTCCTGCAGTTGCCTGACTCTCAGAAAGCTCGCAGTGGACCTGAGAGTTACGGTGCCTTTTCTCAATCTCTGCTCTTTCAACATACCCAATGGTTTCCCAATTTTCTAGCTCCTTGTTTTAAATATTTTCCATTTTGGATCACTTAGAGAGTTTCTGTTTTTTTCTAATCAATGTGTAAATTTTATATATATGCCACATACATCTTTTTAAGTATTATAGAATCAAAATTATATCCATTCATAAAAGATATTTTGTAAAACATTAACTATTATAGGAAGCTATCCAAATTTATTTTCCTTTCTCTTACTACCATATCCCTTGTCTTGATACTGTTGTAGCTTCATCTGAGATATTTACAAAAGAGGGAAGTTTCTTCACTCTTGCTTTTTACTGATGCCACCATCTTAGGGCCTTTGACATAATGAGCTCTACTTTCTACTTCCTGAAAAAACACAGCCCATAACGTTTTCTTCTTATTTCATCAGAGTCTGTCTCCCATGTACTACGATGTGTGGGACCTTCTCTGATTCCCTCTGTGAGAACTGGGTCTTTGTAAGAGGGTATATAGAGAGAAAGATCTTGGTTCCTATTATTTACCTTGCAGAAAGAGTTCACAGAAGGTTATTTTTTGTTCTTTTTGTTTCCTGTCAGTGGTCTAATTCATTCTCTGCAATACATTTTGGTACTATAACTGAGGTATGTAGGTAAGTAGATGGATAAAGATGATGACATCTGTACACACAAAGGCTAACAATTCCCAAGAACCAACTGTGTTCTAAATACTATAGAAAGCATTTTCATAATAATAATAGCTGACTGTTTTAGTGCATGGTATGTTTAAGGCACTATGCTAAGGGATGTATAATCATTGTATTAAATCATTAAACAATTCAAATAAGGTAAGTATTGTGGTCATTTCTATTTTACTGATGGAAAAGGAATACAGATTTTTTTTAAAAGTTCAAAAATATTTGAGCAGAGTTACTATGTATTAATAGTACAACTACCTTCCAATCCCAGGTCTGTGTGGCTCTGTAAGCCATTTTTTTTTTAAATACCAGTTGATTCTGAGACCTATATTTGTGCAATATAGTTAAAGAGTCTATAGTTCCCGTCCATATATATATATATATATACACATGTATATATACATATATATATACATATATATACATATATATACATATATATACATATATATACGTATATATATACATATATATACGTATATATACGTATATATATACGTATATATACATATATATACGTATATATATACATATATACATATATATACGTATATATAAATATACGTATATATATATATATACATATATATACATATATATATATATATATACATATATATATATTTTTTTTTGAGACAGAATCTCACTGTCACCCAGGCTAGAATGCAGTGGCGTGATTTCGGCTCACTGCAACCTCCACTTCCCAGATTCAAGCAATTCTCGGGCCTCAGCCTCTCAAGTAGCTGGGACTACAAGCACCAGGCACCATGCCAGGCTAATGTTTGTACTTTTAGTAAAGGCAGGGTTTCACGATGTTGGCCAGGCTAGTCTTGAACTGCTGACCTCAAATGATGCACCCAACTTGGCCTCCCAAAGTTCTGGGGTTATAGGCATGAGCCATCACAGTTCCCTTCCATATTATTTCAATCCATCTTCCATTGCCACAGGGCATTATATTTTCATAAGCAAATAATACACAGCTACCTTTGCTCATAATTCTTCAGTAGTTCCCCATCACCTACATTATGCAATCATTATAGTTTTATGCTTGGCTCAAAAGGAACTTTGCAATTTGATCTTTTCAACCTAATGAGTCAGTTTTCTTTACTTCCTCTAAACTTCATATTATTTCAGCATGTTTTTCCCTCAGCTTACAAGGCTTATAGGATATGTAAACTCTTACTGGTTCTCAAGTTCTGCCTCAAAATCTCACATTCTCTGTAAAGTTTTATTCATTTGATTTCTCCAGGGAGATATAAACAGAACTTCACCTCTACTCTCATTACTTCTTGTGCATTTGTGTTGGCTAAATATTGCATTGAATATCAAAGAGTATAGTCCTGTCTCCAACTTTTGGTAAAGTTACTTAATTTCTCAGTTCCTCACTTGTCACTTTGGGGACAATAGCAGAACCTCTGTCATAAGTTTCTTGTGATGATTAAATAAGACTGCCTATGTAAAATATTCAACAGAATGCCTGGCATACAGGAAATGCTCATCAAAATGTTATACTTTTGTGCTTTAGTTACTAAGCATTATTCAAATATATGAAATTAACACATTGTAATTTTATTTTTTTGTTACAGCATTTCATTTTATATCATTCTACATTTTATACAATAAACTCTTTTAGATACAGCTTGTACTCATCCTGTGAATATTTTAGGCATGGCTTATAGAGGAAGATCCTGTTGATATGGTCACCAAACCCAACTTGAAAAACCTTTTAGACTAAAAAACGAAAGTAGTTTGTTATGATGATGTACATTTGAGTTTATATTTTAGTAAGTATGACTGGGAAGAAGTAAACTGAACCAGCTGAGCCTCTCTGGTGATGACAGAGAAGAACTATGTTTTCAATAGCTCAAATGCTTAAAGATAAAGGTACTGCCCCTTTTTGAGAATGGTTTGACAGAGCCACACATGCTTTTTGCCTGCTCTGTTGGCTACCATGATGAGTCAATGAATATACATCTCTTCACTGACAGGAAGAAAATGATACAATGAGAACTTACAGAATGTTGAAATACATTTCTAATTCCTGCTTCTTCTATTAGAGCAGCCCATACTCTGTACCCTGAGTGACAGCCAGCAATAAAGTGCCCTCATGTTCTTAACCTGAAAATTAGTACATGTGAATGTGCCTTGTCATTATCACCCCAAAACCTGAAAGGACCTGAGATGATAGTGGAGCCAGAACTGTGATCTGAGTAAAATCATTAGGTATTACAAATACACTATCTCTTTACCTGCAAGTTCTTAGCAATATCCTTATCCCACCTGTGTGTAAACCCAAAAGTATCTGAGACAGGTCTCAATCAATTTAGAAAGTTAATTTTGACAAAGCTGAGAACATACTCATGACGCAACCTCAAGAGGTCCTGATGACATGTCCCAAAGGTGACTGGGGTACAGCTTGCTTTTAGAGAAACATAATACATCAACCAGTACATGTAAGATTTACGTTAGTTCAATCTGGAAGGGCAGGACACCTTGAACCTGGGGGTGCTGAGGGTGAGGTCTTCCATATCATAAGTAGATTTAGAAATGTTCTGATTGGCAATTGGTTGAAAGAGTTGTTATCAATAGAAAGGAATGTCTGAGTTATAATAAAGATTTGTGGAAACCAAGGTTTTATCATGCAGATGAAACCCCTAGGCTTTGGAGAGAATAAATTGTAAATGTCTCTTATCAGATTTACTCTCTGTGTTGGTGTTAATGCTGGTTGGGTTTTCCTGAACTCCAAAAGGGAGAAGGACATAATGAGGCATGTCTGACCTCTCCTTCCCATCATGGCCTGATCTAGGTTTTTAGGTTAATTTTGGAATGCCGTTAGTTGAGAGGTGGGGTCCATTCAGATGTTTGGTCGGGGGACCTCAGCATTTTATTTGTGGCGTGCATGAGATACTGGAGGAGAGGAAAAAGGAAAGAGAAAGGAGAAATGAAAAGAAGATAAATGAAGGAAAAGGAATGGAGGTATGGAGGTGACACTGCTCCCTTTTACTGACTACACCATACCATTTTTTAAATTTTATTTTTCTGCTGCCAGTATCTCTAGATTTTCTACTAAAAAATTTTCTCTTTTTGTGTTATGACATCCTGCTGCACTCAGTTTCTATTGCAACATTTTTTTTCATACTCAGAGCTGCTGTAGCAGACATAACTAAAGCTTTATTGTATGAACAAGAAAGATACTATATTCTATTAAAGTTAAGAATACCTGTGTGACCTACACAGGTCTATTAAGTATAAGGAGCAAGGATGAGAGTCTCTTTGTCTGCTTTGAAAGAAGCATTTCAAAGGGAAGAACAAACGTTCATGCTCTCCTTCTTTGCCAAGGCAAATGGGGAGCATGTTGTTGAAATAGTGACCTTATTGATAAACTAAGGAAATTACTTTCAATTTAGAGCCTTGAGTCACCATCATGTACAGAGCTCCCAGGCTAACCCCTGGTGATGTACAACACAAGAAGTAATTATTATTTTAAAAGACTAACATTTTTGTGTTCATTACTGCAAATAACCTCCTGTATAATACTGAATATGACTATTTTGAATAATACAAACACACTTTTTCTTTAGACACATGAACCTGAAACAGACATTTGGCCTCTCAGTCCAAGAAAGAACCTATTATATCGACCTCTTTGTGATCAAAGAATACTTTTCTAGACATGTATTTCTCATCAGGCTGACTGCTTTGGCTATGCAGGTCATTGCTGCAGTGAGTTTTAGTCTGATCACACATTATTGGTCAGCTTCTCTTTCAGTATATTGACAGAAATTCTTTATCAACAACTATGCATGTGAATTACAAGAAAACGCTTTTAGGTTTCATGGCCTATATAAAAGTAATAATCTAGAACAGCAGCCCCCAACCTTTTTGGCACAAGAACCTCGTTTCAGATCTGTGGGGTTGTGGGGGCTGGTTGGGAGGTTTCAGGATGAAACTGTTCCAACTTAGATCATCAGGCATTAGTTAGATTCTGTTAAGGAGCACACAACTTAGATCCTTTGCATGGCAGTTCACAATAGCATTTGTGCATCTATGAGAATAGAATGCCCATGCTGATCTGACAAGAGGCAGAACTTGAGCAGTAATGCTTGCTGGCTCACTGCTCACCTCCTGCAAGGCAGCCGAGTTCCTAGTAGGCCATGGACTGGTACCGGTATGCAGCCTAGGGTTAGGGACCCCTGATCTAGAAGATTGTTGATTTACAGTGGATGGCAACCAATAGTAGAAAAGCCTTTATTTCTAACTATTTTAACTCTTCTCCTGATGAAAAGTAGTTTCTAATGATGGCAAAACTTTTTCCTTAGTTCAGCATCCTTCCAAAAACTAATTCTATCTCCCCAAAATAGTGCTATCAATTGCATTTTGTTTAGTTCATCATATTCTGAATTTGACTCAGTTACAGCCAAACTCCTAAAATCTGATATGCTCTAGAGTTCCATTGGCTCCAGTTTTATGGAACTAAAGATTAGCTGGAACCATTCACAGATTTTTAGGAGGCTAAGTTATTCTGCTTTTCCTTGTCTTATTTCAGGGGACACAAGGGTATGATAGGATCCGAGCTGTTACATTATTTTCCAGGGATGTGTTGACAGTTCAAAACTAAATTAAATACACCAGGCTGACAGTGGTAATTACTTTCCTGAAAAGGAAATCCTTAAAAACCTTTTTTTCTTTCTTTATTCAATAAATACTTATACTATTTCATATCTTTAATAGTTCAGGCAGTTTTATTTTCAGTTCATTTGGTTTCCTGTTTATTACCTGGTATCTCCATGATATCAGGAGATACCAGGTAATAAACAGGAAACCAAATGAACTGAAAATGTCAGGAAGTGATAATGGCAACAAGTGAAATATAATAGAAAGATGGGCTATGCAGTGCTTGGGTGGAGGGTGTCACCTTAGATTGAGTGTTCAGGGAAGACTCCTTACCTTATTAGTGTGAATTAGAAATATTAGTGGGCTTCTTCAGGTAAGTTCATACTGCAATAGGTGCCGCACAAAACAGAAACAAAAGTAGCGGAAGACAGAAAACTGCTCTCAAAGATGTTAGGGAATTTGTGGGACCAAATAGTAAGCCAAATTGACTACATACTAGCTGATCAGCTCCCTCCGGTTTTCAATGCACCCCCACCTTCCACCTCCAATATTCAAGCCTGGTCCAAATCCAATCAAAACAGTTTGCGTCAGAACAATATGAGTTCAGGAATGTGATGAATCAGGACCACCTGATTTTCTGCTTTTGGCTCTGAGTGATGCTCTGGGCATGAAAACATATAAAGCCTATTCACTGCAGATCTGAAAATGTCATCAACATTGTATTCACTAAACATCCTCATCTTACCACAGTGCTTTTATTGACAGATATGAAAAGGAGAATTTTTGTTATCAAAGCTAAATTTTAAAAAGAGTCAATGAAAAGAAGCTCAAGAGCCTTGTAGAATCAAAGACACTTTGCTCTGTGTTGACAGCAAATGAAACAGCTATTCAGAAAAACTAACAGTGTGCAGTTTAAATGGTCAACAAGCTTTAATATACAGCGAGTTTGAGCCTCTCATTGTTGGCAAGGGCAGTTCGTGAGCCTCAGCTCCCAGAAAGTTAAAAATTCTCCCTCTGTGCTTCTCACACATGCTAATACATATAACACTTCACGAGTTGGACAATGACTTGGCTGACACCTGTAATTTGAAAGAGGGAAGGAAAAGGTAACGAGGATTTATTCAGTGCTTTTGATGTGCTACTCAGGCAATGTGCTGGATACTTTACATGCATTTCCTCATTCCAGGTGCCCTTCAATTTCCAAAAGGGCATCAGTGGCTCCATGGCTGTAGATAAAGTTTATCAGTACAGGAGTGGAGTGTGCATACCCTCAGAAGAGAAGTAAATACCTGCTCCTAACGGTCTAAAGAAGCACATTGACAAGAGTCCTTTCTAGAAACTATATTCAGGAATGAAGAACCCTACATTTTCATCACAGTCAAATTATAAATACAAAACCTCTTTATTAAAAAAAAAAAGAGAGAGAGAGAGAGAAGGGAGAATGAGGAAAGAAAGCACAAAAAAAGATCCTATTACCTTGCCACCTATTTAAGAATAAAAACCCTTGTATATGTTAAGATTAGCAAAGAAAAGATAATGTAAATATTAGGAGAAGATGAAGGGAAAAGCTAACTACTGGAACATAAGTGAAAGTCTCTCTGGCATACCTCCTTAGGCTAGAACATAAATTAAACCATTCCTAAGGGTTGCCTACAAGAGCAGACAGTCTGTTAAGACAAGGTTTAGAGACTAATTTATTGTCTGTGTTTTTGTTGCCTCTTTTTGTAACTAAAATATCTTGGACTTCCCCCCACCACCCATACTTTTATTTGAACCAAGGTTATAAAAGTAATCTGAATTGTATATTAGCCGTTTTACATCCTCATGAAATCTTTCAATATGACACATTTGTAAGTGAGTGATTTTGTGAGGTATGTTTAGAATAGTAAAGCTGTACCAGGAAAAGTGAATTGCATTTTTGACATTTATCCATGAATTAATTCCTCAAGTACTTATGCATATGTAAAAATTGTTGAATTTTCTTCATCAGTTAATTATTGACCAAAATTCTATTAATATTTACTTATATTATTTAGGCATTATTTTCTTATGTGGATTATATATCAAGAAATAAAATGAACCTCTAGGGTAATTGAAAAACCTCTACATTTTACAATTATCAGATAAAATCTAAGGTGATAAATAATGCCTTTAAAACACTTGGGAAGCCATTATTTCTAAAAATAAATTGTAAACTCAGCATGATTGCATTTTGTGAGGTTTCAAAGCTATAAACCAATTTATGGTTGCCTCTATTAATTTAACCTATTGTTCCTTCACATTCCCTATTTCTAAGGAGGTGATGATAATAATAACCCCTCTGTATCTCATAGGGACTATTACGAAGATAAATTGGATAATATATGTGAACATTCTTTGAGCTACTTGAGAGTGTGTATATATATATGTGTAAATCATAGCCCACACTGTTTTTGAGGAACTGTAGAATGAACATTTTATACAATTTTTATTTTAAATACAAATAAAATTTCACTAATATGTTTTATTTAAAAAAACATTAATTTACCATACCTCTAATTTAGGTAAATCAGAATAAATACTGTCGATTTTTTTCTCTTCACTGTCCTCTTGAGTTCTTTATTTTTTAACACTCTAGTAAGTCCTCGTGGTCCAGGATTCACTGGTGTATTTTCTGAGCCATTGAGCCCAAACCCAGAAACACACCCACATGTGTTACAATTATGGACAGTTGAGTCAATGGCTGTCTGAAGTTAACAAACTGTATTCTTAGCATTAATTTCTAAAAATCATTGTATTATTATCTTCAATATTTATTGTGCTGTTTTTAATTCACCATTTTGTCCATAAGTAGAGAGGAGTGATGATGCAAGTTATCAGAAAGAACAGGTAATTCTTTGATCACTCCATCAGAATCAGCAGTTTTATATGCTAGAGATAGTTGTGGGAATTGTAAAGATGTGGCTGAAAGTGGGTTGAATTTATTTTTTTTCTATGGCTTTAGCATATTCTTAGAAGGGATTCTCATCTGGGTTCAGCTCCCAGTAGAATTGTGGTTTCATGGTTTCAAAGTCATCAATAGTCAGAAAATGAATGCAGATTAACACGGGGAACTGAATTTAATACTTATTACCCTGGAGAGATAGCACTGGGAATAGATGCTATGCCTGCTTGACTAATAGATTCTTCTTCTATTCTTCCAAGTCACCTTGTCTACAGAAATATTTTCACTTGGACAATTAAATAATCCAGATGATAACATGCATCCTTTTAAAAGACCAAAAGTATGCATTGTGTGCTTTTACTCCTAGCAACTAGAATGGTGGTGAAATGAACAAACACAGTATAAAATATGCTTATGTGAATAAATGAGCTACTTGGAAAAATATTCATTAATCACTTTAGGCATCAATTTTGAAAAATGTCCTTTGGGTATATGCCTTAATGGGATTGCTGGGTCAGATGGTATTTCTGGTTCTATATCTTTAAGGAATTGCCACATAGTCTTCCACAATGGTTGAAGTAATTTACATTCCCACCAACAGTGTAAAAGCATTCCTATTTCTCGACAACCTCACCAGCATCTTTTGTTTCTTGACTTTTTAGTAATTACCATTCTGGCTGGCATGAGATGGTGTCTCATTGCAGTTTTGATTTGCATTTCTCTAATAATCAGTGATGTCAAGATTTTTTACATGTTTGTTGGCTGCATGAATGTCTTCTTTTGAGAAGCATCTGTTCATGTCCTTTGCCCACCTTTTTAAGGGTTTTTTGATTTTTTTTTTTTTGGTACATTTTGTTTAAATTCCTTTTAAGTTCAAAGGTATATAAATCATTGTATTATAAAGATACATACACACATATGTTCATTGCAGTACTATTCACAATAGCAAAGACATGAAATCAACCCAAATTCCGTTAGTAATAAACTAAATAAAGAAAATGTGGTACATAAACACCATGGAATACTATGCGGCCATAAAAGGGAACGAGTTCATGTCCTTTTCAGGGACAAGGATGGAGCTTGAAGCCATTAACCTAAGCAAAGTAACACAGGAATGGAAACCCAAACACCACGTGTTCTCTTATAAGTGAGAGCTGAACAATGAGCACGCATGGACACAGGAAGAAGAACAACACACACTGGGGCCTTTCAAGGGGCGGGGTGGAGGGAAGGAGTGCATTAGGAAAAATAGCTAATGCATATTGGGCTTAATACCTAGGTGTTTGGTTGATGGGTGCGGCAAACCACCATGACACATGTTTACCTATGTAACAAACCTGCACGTCCTGTCCATGTACCACAAACTTAAATTTTTTTTGAAATGTCACTGTTTTTATTTTCTGAGGTCAGATAAAATTAGGAAACAGGAGCCTGGAAAGGAATTTCAGAGAAATGGTAGAATTTCAATAGTTTGCTTTGTTGGGAAAGATGGAGCATCTTATGAGGCAATTTCGTTGCACACAAATAAAGCAAGTGCTCTGCCTTTTGTTTTCTGTTCTTGAAGAAAACTGGGACACTTACTTGCTCCTTTTTAATCAGAGCTATAACAGCTCTATTTCTGAAGACTTGTTTTTTTTTTCTTTGTCAAAAATATCTCTCTCTTTCTCTCTCTCATACACACACACACACACACACACACACACACAGAGAGAGAGAGAGAGAGAGAGAGAGAGAGAGAGAGAGAGAAATGGTTCAGCAGGATGATCTGCAGTAGCAAAGTATTTGCTTTTGTAAAGATCATATATTCTTCTTTGGACAGTTACTCTGAAAATAAAAAGCAGAGCCTTTGACACTGAGGACCAGGATTATCTCAGCTTTAACCGGGAGTAAATGGTGGGTGCAGCATTTAAGACGGCTCTACATATTACAAACACTAGTCAAGCCCCAAGAAGGGCTCCTTCACATCTCTTGTCAAAACAAAGATAACTGCTGTTAGTAGGTATGGAGGCTTATGTGTTATGCTGCTGTTGAAGTTTGGACAGACTCTATTGCCAAGGGAGGAGATAATTTGAGTGGTGAAAGGAAAGAGAAAAGACAAGGTAGGTAACTTGTGGATTCCCTTTTCTTAGGCATACAGGAGTCTTGCCTAACAAGATACTATTTCTCAGGAGTGCTGAGTGTCCATTTACCTGCTTCCTGTTCCAATTTGCAGCCTTAGTAGTACTTTCAAGATGTGCAGCATTTGTGAGTCACCAATGAAGGCTAAACAACATTTTATGAGACCATTCAAATTTCTCTTAAAGTTAAATTCACGTTGGTCTGTATGTATACTCTACAATACGGTAGCTGCTAGCCAATGTGACCATTGAACACTTGAAGTGAGACTGGCCCTAAGTGCTGTAGGTGCAAAATAAATGCTGAATTCTGAAGACTTACTGTAAGAAAAAAAGAATGGCATAGATCTTAATAATATCTTATATTGAGTTTGTGTTGAAATGACATTGCTTTTAGACATGTTGACTAAAATATAATATATCATCAAAATTTTACGTCTTATTTTTATTTTTTTCATTTTTTTTTTGAAATTATGTGGCTCACATTACATATCTATGGGATAGTGCAAGAGTAGACCTAATATGGGTGAAGTATGATACCAAATCTTCACAGAGGTACTAAGCTGGACACTGAATGTTGGAAATCAAAATAGTTATATTTCATAAAAATGTTTAGTAAGATTTAATTGAAGTTTCAAAAATGATTTTTTTCCACTTGGTTGAATTAGTTAAAAAATAGTCAAGGGGAAGCTCATGAAATAGTGTTAAATGCATCTCTAAAAAATAAGTGATTATTTTTAGAATTAAAAAAAAAACAGAATCATTCTTTGTGCTACATAAGGGCTTATTTTGACCTCTTACAAAGAAATGTGGCTTCAACTATGCCAACAGTGTAAACATTTTTTGACAGATTTCATAAAATAAATACCAAATGCCACATTATAATCATTCTAAGACACACTATGGAAATATTAAGTATGTGCTGTTAAAACAAAACACACTAGAGGAATTAAGGAAAACAACAGAAAGTTCTCAAATAAGGACTGAATGGTGAAACCACCCTAAACTGAAGAAGTGCTGAGAAAAGGGTATACTTAAAGCTCTTGTCCTGTTTTGGAAGAAATTTGTGGAATTTCTGTATTTCATATGTTATCCAACTATTACACCAAACCATGATCTTGTTAAATGGAATTAGTAGTTCATACCTTGACCCAGAAAGCTTAAATTATGAAGAACCTACCTTAAGCACAGAATTCTTCCATGACAAATTTCATAGTAGGTCTGAGAATCTCATGCATTATATATAAGTATGGGATTGTGCCTTTGAAATAGTATAAAAATCGTATGGTGTTGTGGAGAAAATTTGAGGATTCAATGTTTATTAATATTTTAAATCTGCCTGTAATTTTATACAGGTGGTGCTCAAAATTGTGTATTTGCTGCATAAACTTTAATTGCAGAATATGTTTATCATGTATCAAAAATCCCCACTGGGCTTGTTATAAATAATTGGATAGGGTACTAAACACATAAAAACAATCTTTTAAATGCCAATAACAACAAAAAATAGTGAACTATGGTCTTTGAAAGACATAAAATCAGCCTTAAGTTCATACTATCTGCAGTTGTTTGGTATACATTGTTGCTTGCCATTGATAATGTCAGCAGACACTTAAAAAGGTAAGTAAATCTAAGGTTGACTACTTCAATTTTTAACAGGGTAAGATACACTATTTAAAAATTTAGGGAAAATGTTTTTTTTTTTTTTTTTTTTTTTTGAGACAGAGTTTCGCCCTTGTTACCCAGGCTGGAGTGCAATGGCGCGATCTCGGCTCACCGCAACCTCTGCCTCCTGGGGTCAGGCAATTCTCCTGCCTCAGCCTCCTGAGTAGCTGGGATTACAGGCACGTGCCACCATGCCCAGCTAATTTTTTGCACTTTTAGTAGAGACGGGGTTTCACCATGTTGACCAGGATGGTCTCGATCTCTCGACCTCGTGATCCACCCGCCTCGGCCTCCCAAAGTGCTGGGATTACAGGCTTGAGCCACCGCGCCCGGCACGGGAAAATGTTATTTTTAAACTTTTAAAATGCTTGAGAAAATTGCAACAAAACTGATTTTCTAATAAAATATGAAGAAATTAAAGAAATAAAAATATTTGTGTGATGATGAAGAAAAGGTTTCACATACAAATAAACTGAAAATGATTTCTGTAAAGCATGCTTTATAAAGCTTGCTTTACATGCTTATAAAGCATGCTTTATAAGACTATACCTTTAATTTATAAATTAAAGGTATAGTCCTAATACAGAAAGATTTGAGTCAATTAGTTCTATTTTAGATTTTCTTTATACTATTCTAGCATTGAAAAATTAGGAAGCAGAAACATGTATAGTTTTAGATTATTCATTATGAGGGTAAAAATCTTGATATAAGTAATATAAAATTGTATAATTGAATTAAATATGTGATAGTTTCTGTAAGGTGATAATTTTTCAAATGTTACTCTTATTACAATGTTTGAACATATAATTTTATAGAGCAGCTCCAAATGTAAATATTACTTTATAGCTTTATTAACAATTTCAGATACTTTTTCAAAATGAAGTTATTAAAACAAACCCTAGCACTTTGGGAGGCAGAGACGGGTGGATCACGAGGTCAAAAGATCGAGACCATCCTGGTCAACATGGTGAAACCCTGTCTCTACTAAAAATACAAAAAATTAGCTGGGCATGGTGGTGTGTGCCTGTAATCCCAGCCACTCAGGAGGCTGAGGCAGGAGAATTGCCTGAACCCAGGAGGTGGAGGTTGCGGTGAGCTGAGATTGCGCCATTGCACTCCAGCCTGGGTAACGAGAGCGAAACTCCGTCTCAAAAAAAAAAAGAAAAGAAAAGAAAAGAAAAAACAAACCCTAAGCATTTTGATGATTCAGAAAAGATTGTCTAATTTTGGCTTACTGTCAAAAGAATACAAATTATGTGAAAGCCATGATTATAACAATATATGAGTAACTTTGTTGACATGAATGCAAGAAAAACAACATATAAAATAAATACTTAAAGATTTATAAATATATATTTGTGTTTTGTTTATTAACCATACAAATACTTTACTGTTTTCAATGAAGCAGCCAAGATGGTTATAATAATTTAAATTTGGTCATTTAAAATACATTGCGACTTTAATAATGAAGAATTACTAAAGTTTAATACATATTTTTTCAATGTGTTCATTATAAAGGGATACTTGTTAAAGAAGAAGAGTATATTATACTCACGTAATAGCCTAAAATTTGGATTTCTAACTTGTACCTATTCAGTCGTATTGTATGTGAATCTACATTTGTAATGTCTCCAGGCCCAACAAATATTAGATGTAAACCTGGTGGTGATATTTGCTCAGAAGGAAGTGACCTTTTCCATTTTTATTAATCATGTGACAAAGAAAACACTGTCAAACTATAATTTTCTAAAAGATAAAAATGTAACTCAAAAAACATAAAAATAGCTCATGTTAAAACCCTTAATGAGGAATTAAACCAAAGATAAACTGGTTGAAAGGAGTACAGAAAAAAACAAAGTATGTATATTTAAAGAAAGAGAAAAAATGCCGAAATTACATTGCTAAATTAAATACAAAACTATTTAATGTGCTTCAGGACCAAAACAAGTAACCTTTAGGGTTATTTTTTTTCTGTAAGATAGAAATTATTTGCATCTTAACTAGACAAAAATCATTTGTAATTTAAGAGCCTTCTAAAGGTTAATATCTTACTGCATAGAGTCTGGTACTTTATCAATAGTAAACAGAATATCAAATGAAACTGAATAGTCTTAGAGAATTAGATAAACCCGGGACAGACCTGTTAGTGCTCTTTTAGGCCTCAAGAAGGAGATGCAGTCATCCTATTACATTCCAGATTTTAAATAATTTTTCTTACCAAGGGAAAGGAAATAAAGTCTGGGAAATTCAGTCTTAAGTTGAAGTGAGCAAGGGACTCTTCTTAACTGAGGCTCGTGTAGCAGGCCAGGGTTCTGATCATTGACAGACTTAAAAACATTCTATGTGGTAAGAGTAACCTGGCCCCAGCCACATAGAGGCGAGCCAGAAACCAGGCCAGAAGGTGCCCTGTGACTGGGACTCTTCAATAATGGGCCTGGACTGGTCCTCTCCCAAGGCAGCCTTATATCATGATAATTGTAATTTATTCTCTGTTTTGATCACCTTCCTATATCTCCAGGCGTTAGTGGAATATTGCCAAATCTTTTTTTTTTTTTTTTTTTTTTTTTTTTTTTTTTTTTGCATGAAGGCAATTTATTAACAGAAAACATTTTAAGAAGTCTTGTTCACAGACGGCGACCACGGCGACCCCCCTTCCTGCGGGTGCTTTCAGAGGGGATGGGGGCGACCTCCTCAGTCAGCCCGATCTTCATACCCAAGCGCGCAAGGGCTCTGAGGGCCGACTGGGCGCCAGGTGCAGGGGTGTTGGTCCTATTTCCTCCTGTGGCCCGGAGTTTGATGTGTAGGGCGGTGATGCCCAGCTCCTTGCCCCTCTGGGCCACATCCTGGGCAGCCAACACAGCAGCATACGGCGAGGGTTCATCTCGGTCTGCCTTCACTTTCATCCCGCCAGTCACACGGCAGATGGTTTCTTTGCGGGAAAGATCAGTGACATGGACAAAAGTGTCATTGAAGGATGAAAGACATGGCAGACACCAAATACAGTCTCGCCTTCAGCCACCTGAGGTCCAAGGCTGATGACCTGTTCTTCCTTCTTTTCATTCCCCTTTCGAGGTGCCATTTCTGCACGTCGGCTCCGGACTCCAAGTCTTGTCTTTAGCTGCGTTGTATGAAATTAAAGCAAGGATCCATTCCATGTTTAGGAGAGGCACTCACTTATGGCGTGGAGAGAAAGCGGAGAAACAGTGTTTTTCCTTACATTGAGGCCAGTGTGATAGTAGCAGCAGTCAGCAGCTTAAGGGAAGGTGACCAGGGAAGGAAATCTATATGTCCTTGGCCCAGAAGCATATATCATGAATGGTCAATAGTTATATGTACTGGTGTTTTTTCTTATTAACAACAGTTCATCGTTTGGTGCATTAAAGGTATATTTGGAGACACAGAGGTTCAGCTTGGCCAATGGGAGTGGTAAATGAAGATCAGGTCATACAAAAAATTAGAGAGGTGCTTACCAGAAATATTTCGAAGGGGACCCTGGAAAAGACTGGCTTTTCCCTTTGGAGATATGAATGAGGGCCCAGAGCACCTATGCTTGTTGAATTGTAGTACAATTGAGGTAGGAGGTGAGGCTAGAACACCAGACCAAATTGAAGACTAGATAAAACACCTCCCCATAAGACATGCCCACCGCCCTGCCATGTCGGTTCACCATTACCATGGTAGCACCCAAAACTTACCACCCCTTTCCATGGTAACGACCCCAAAACCTGAAACTTACCACCATCTTCCTAGAAATTTCTTCATAAACTACTGCTTAATTTGCCTATAATGTAAGGCAGATGCGAGTGTAAGTGCAGAACTGACTCTCCGCTGCTACTCTGGCTTCCCTGGCTGTGCAGCAGTCCTGACCAGCTGCTGATGCACTCTGATGCTTCAGTAAAAGTTCCTGTTTAATACCGCCAGGCTTGCCTTTTAATTCTTCTCTGGGTGAAGCCAAGAACACTAAGCCCCGATTTTGTGGTTTGCCTCTCTTACATCTCAATGACTGCAGGTATGAACTCTAGAATCATATGACCTGGGTTTAAATTCTAATGCCACCTTTTAATAGCTATGTCAATTTTGATCATATTACCTAGCTTCTTTATTCTTCAGTTTTCCCATCAGAAAAAGAGGAGTAAAGCCATATCTATCATACAGGGTTGTTACGAAAAGTAAATGCATGTATCTAAAATAGCATCTGTGATATTGTCTTGCTTTTTATTTTTCTCTTGGCATAGGTGCCATTTCTGACCCCCTATGTTCACTTTTGAATTGTAGGAGTGATAGTCTGTAAACTACATTTCCTTTGCTAGTTAAGTTCAGAGACCCGAAAGTAGGAGGACGAGAGATACTATTTTGCCTACCTTTGGAGATGGCCACACAGAAACAGCAGCAGTGTCGGATGAGCTTTTCAACAGCTGTGTGGCTCCCAGGTGCTCGCTAAACTGCAATACCAAGAGGAGCAGAGCCCCCAGACAAGAAGTGGCAAGGCAGGGCTACAGCCAGGAGTCATAAAAACTCCATATCCTTGAATAACCCCCTGTACTCTTTGGTTCACCCTGCCCTTCCAACCACTTTGTAACTAATTCCCTACACTAAATCCCTCTGCAGTTGACATATCCAGAGTGGTTTCTGTTTTCCTGACTGATGGACATGGCTGTTGCTATTACTAATCAGAGTACTCTTGCTATTATTGTCCTCTGAAACATTACCCAACGAACAAAAAGTCTAACAATATAACCTCCCTACCTGTTTTTCAAGTTCGCTGTTCTAATACTTTTTCCCCATAGACTTTATCATTGGCCCAGAAGTATATATAATGAACGGTCAATAGCTATATGAACTGGTGTTTCATCTAAATACTCCACTGTAGGTTTAGTTCTTTCACTGATCAATGACCTAATGGGAGGAGAGATTTAGTTCATTTGAAGCCAGTCTAAGAAAGTTCACTGGTATTTTGAAGAATAGATTTTGAACAATTATAAATGTATAATCAATAATAGGAGAGCTGTTATGTCCTACATAAAGCAAACGTGTCTCGAAATAATGTGTGATTTACCTTTAATACTTTATTTTTTTCTAGTTCTGTATTGATTACCCATGACTTATAACAGTTTGAAGGAGAAAATATATACTACACAGGTAACCTTGTTTCATAGCTGAAGCAAAGTTTATTTTCAGTAGTCGTTTTGCCTTGGTAAGTGAAACTTTGGTTAATGAATTTAGTATCCAGAACTATAAATTCACAGAAGAATTTGTGAATATGAGGACTTAAAACTGAAGAATAGTTCAAAAAATGATCCAGAAAAGACAGAACTGATATAAAGGGTATCTGGCTCAGAAATTGATGTAAATGATATAGAGATCAGTGTAAGTCACATTAGGGTTTCCTAATTTTTTGATTCTTATTCTTCTCTTCCTTTGAGGGTTTGGTTCTGTCTTTTAATTGTCATATCATCTTTTTTTATTGTCCTCCTCTTTTAGACTCTGGAGAAGACTACTGTTAAACTTGTCATCCCCGTATAGTGGCTTCTGCTGGCAAACAAAAGATTTCTCATTAAACAGTTATGCAGATTTGTAGCTTGTCGTGAACAATGTTAACTGAAAAATGTCCTTATTTTGAATGACTCTTTCCATCAGCATACTTTATCAAACGGCTTCCTTGGCTAGTTTTATTAAACTATTTTAAAAAGCCAAGGAATCTAGCTTTATTCATCTAGCTTGTGTTTATTGACAATTTATAGTACATAACTGTACAATATGTGACTAAAAATAAATAAGATCAATAAACAGGTATGACATGTAGAACTGGCATCACTGTTACAGTTGTACCACTTACAATATCTGATTAATCTACATGAGATAATCTACTATTTTCTGAAAGCTGGGAAAAATAACACAGAGAACTTCTAGAATATAATTTGAAGAGCTGTGGACTGAAAAACAGTGGAACAGAATTAAAATAGCACTAGTTTTATAATCATACCACTTAAGATCAATCCCTAACTTTTTCCTCTCTAAAGATTATTCCCCTCTCTCTCTTTCTCTTTCCTCCTCCCTAAGTCTCACCTTCATTCTCTCTTGCACTTTATCCTTCACTTACGTACTCACAAGCCACACATATACACCCTTCACTCAGGGGCAGCAAATTATGGAATGTGGACCAAACTTGGCCTATCACCTACTTCTGAAAATAGTTTTGATGAAACACAGCCACACCCATTTCTTTACATATTGTCTGTAGCTCTTTTTTACTTCAAAAGCAGTTTAGTAGTTGTAACAGTGACCATATATCTGCAAAGCCTAAAGTATTTATGTGCTCACCCTTTACAGAAAACATTTGCTGGCCTCTGCTTAAGGTTATAGTGTAAGCTCAAGAAAGATCAGTCCCCTTTCCATTAGTTTGAAAAAATACGACAGAACACTTAGTACTGTTATCTTGGTTTCTAATAACATTCTCCAGGGCTCCTTGGAAAAACAGCTGATTTTATGACTGGCACAGAAAATATACAAGATGAGCCTGGAGCATTTTGTGCAGCCAGAAAGTAAAGAAGTGCTAAGAAACAAAAACAAAACAAATAACAGAGATATGTCAACGAGGTAAAGGAGACAAATGAAAATGCTCCCAATGGCCAAGGCTAGAGCAATTCAAGTACATTAATAAATAAATAAACTAATTAAAATGGTATTGAATTATAACTTAAACTTTAAACTGATGTCCATGAGTCTATGCTGATATAAATAACTGACTGAATAAAGAAACGAGAGGGTAACAAACAAATCTCTAGTGCAGAAGAATTCCAAGTAACTTACGTAGACGCTGCCCTCAAAGAGGTGGAGAGTAGCTATCCACTCCTCAAGTGTGGGCTGTGCATTCTCATCGTCTTCCAAAGACATACCAGTGATCCTTGGAAAAATAGCTGATTTTATGAATGGGACACAAGATGAGCCTGGAACATTTTGTAGAGCCAGAAAAGAGGAAAAAAGAGTAACTTTACAGTGGAGAAACCTGACAAACACTACCTCAGCCAGGCGACCACCATTAACAACATTGTTATGTCAGACTGATAGTACGTACCCTTGATATTGTGTGATAAGACTGGTACTTTGCCTTCCTCCACAACATATGTGCTACAGGACTGATCATGAGAAAACCAATGGACAAATCTCAGCTGAGAGATATTCTACAAAATATTTGACAATCCCCAAAACTATCAAGGTTATCGAAAACTAGGAAAGTTGGAGGAACTGTCACAGCCAAGAGGAGGCTAAGCGGCCATTAACTACTAAATGTAATGTGGCTTCCTAGATGGAATCCTGGACAGAAAAAGGCTATAAGTAAAAACTAAAGAAATATGAAGAAATTATGAATTTAGTGAGTGATAATGTGCCAATATTGTTGTCATATTTATTGTAACAAAGTTATCATACTAATATATTAGTAATAGTAGAAACTAGGTATGGGATATATATGAACTCTCTGTACTATTTTTATGATTTTTTCTGTAAACCTAAAACTATTTTAAATTATAAGTTTGTTTTTATATTTGGCAGAAAACACCTGAAAAGGTACTGTATTTCACGACCATTATCTTATACATTCAGATGTAGAAATTATTTCATCATAGATCTAACAAAGCAGATTGAAATAAGTTCCAAATATATTTATTCTCTTACAGTAATATTCAGTGCTTAAGTGTTTTATTTGAAAACTTTTGAAGCTTTTGCATTTACAACTAATGGGCTCCTATCCCAGAAATGCTAGAGAAATACAAAACTCTATTTCAAGTAGAAAAGACAAAAATAGCAAGAAATAACAGTCATGCTCTGAATATAATAAAGTCATTCAGAGGTTCTATGTGATAGTAGTATAAAAAAGAAAGAAAGGCACAGTTAAAGGATAAAATCTACTGGGAACATATTTAATTCGAGTATTGTATTTTGGAAACTACCCAAAAGCAGTAAGAGAGTTAGCACGATGTCTGGGAAATTATAGTGAGCAATACAATGGCATGGCAGTTCATTTGTATATTTGGAGGAAAAAAATCAGCATAAGAAAGAAAACAATTTTTTTCTACATTTGAAAGGAAAAATAGTCTAAACTAAAAATATATTTCCTAAGAAATAGAGCTATCTCCAGGTAGCAAATATACAGCAAGGACAATTCTGTGCCAAGACTAAATCTAAAATTGGCATGCAGTTCATCCTAGACATTGCTAAACTTTGAATGGTTTAAAAAGTTAAGCAAAGAAATCTAAAACTGTCATCTGAAGCATTTTAAATCCATGACAACATACTTATTTATAAAATGACAGCTCTAAGCCAAATTAAGTCATGAGGGCAATCTTTCTAAAAGGGAAACTGATACTACAATAGAACTGTGTCAGGTCATATCAAAATAAGGTGTCATTGGCACCCTTGGCCTCTGATGCTAAAAGCAAAGTAATAAACCCCCAATCTGAACCTCAAGAAATCTCTTTTTTATATATACAAATAGAAGAAAGCACAAAGTAATAAACCCCCAATCTGAACCTCAAGAAATCTCTTTTTTATATATACAAATAGAAGAAAGCAAGTCAATCATTTAGATCAGCGGTCCCCAACCCTTTTGGCACCAAGGACTGGTTTTATGGAAGACAATTATTCCATGGATTGTATTCCACTTGTGGGATGATTTCTGGATAAAACTGTTCCACCTCAGATCACTCAGATCATTAGACATTAGTTAGATTCTCATAAGAAGCATGCCACCTATGTCCCTCACATGCACAGTTCACAATGGGGTTTGTGCTCCTATGAGAATCTAAGGCTGCCACTGATCTGACAGGGGGTGGAACTCAGGTGGTAAAGCTTTTCCACCACTTACCTCCTGCTTTGTGTCCTGGTTCCTAACAGGCCCTACCAGTTTGTGGCCTGGGGGTGAGGGACCCCTAATTTAGATGACTGATGGTATTTCCACATAAAGAAACATTTTTGTGCCTTAACGTAGAATATAGTTAACCACAGATCAATGTTATCAAAGGCTTTTCCCAATATAGTAGAAAAATATTTAAAATCCCCTTTCCTTTCCCTTGAAAATACTTTTTAAAAAACTGTTAGTCCCCAAACAACTCAAGATAATCAAGTGATTTCACTTATCTATTCCATAATGCTAGATCAGAAAATGTCTGTTATATAGAAAATATGTATTAGCTTAAAAGTGCTATATATTAATGCTGAAATATTGTGCAATTAGGAACTGAATTGTCCAAATAATTTTCAAAATGTGATTATACTGATTAAATTGAAGTATATAGATTCTTCATGTTTGCTTTAGTGTGATATCATTGTTTGGATCTTTGGGAAAAAAACAATATTTCTATCAATGAAGAGTAAAATAGTGAAGGAGAAACAAACGTAGACCAATTTCTCTGACTGCTTGATAGTTATACTGTTTAACTTCTCAGCTAAAGGGAAGGAATTGATTTTACTCATTCCATTATAGCCTTAGCACAGATCACTTATCAACATTCATTTACTTAGCAAATGTTTCTTGATTACAAAATTTGCATCAGTTATTACAATATAGCTGTGGGAATACAACTGTAAGCAAAATCAGAAAGAGTCTCTGCCTTCACAGAGCTTCTATTCTTATAGAAGAAACCATACTAATTAAATACTCACATGAACAAACATGAAATTGCTCTTGCTATAACTGCCAGGTAAAAGAGGTTAATCGTGCTATGTGATTTAGTTGGAGAATTGGAAAAATCTTCTCCTAGGGAGTCACACAAGATATAAATAAAGAGTAGGTAAAACTTTATTCAACCAAGGGCAGAGGGAAAATTTTCCAGAGAGAGGGAAGAATATATGCTAATATCTTAGGTGAAAGATAGTTTGGACCATACATGAGCTTTAAAAGTCATAGTAAGAAAGTTTATCTTTTCCTTAAGGAGGCAGAAAGGAATTTAAGAGTTTTAACCAAAAGGAAGATGACTATATTTTGCATTTTTTAAAATGTCAATGTAGTCTACAATGTGGGTAAATGATTAACAGGGCTCGTCTGGATGCAAGAAGGTTAGTTAAATGGTTATTATTATATCCTGGAGTCAGATAATAAGTAAACCATTATGTTTTCCCTGGAAATCCAAAAGGTGGATGGATTTGAGAGTTACTTTGGAAATGATATCCATTGGACTTGGTAATTGATTAAATATGGGGTAGGGGAATAAAAGAGAGAAACAGAAACAGGTGCAAAAATTAGCATCTAGGTTTCTAGCTAATGAAGTCTGATCAATATTGGGATTATTCATTGAGCTAAAATGTGGAAAAGGTGATGTAGAGTAGAATTCATCATTTTTGAGTTGTTAATAAAGCACTGAGACATTCAAGGAGAATTTGCACTTCCAGAGTAAAAAACCCTGAAAATAGGTCATAAAACAATTTTACCCATAAAAACAATGAGAAAACTGGCAGCGAGAGACAAAATCAACTGTTTAAAAACTGAAAATTAACCAAAGATCTACAATAATCACAGCTTTTATGCAAGAAAAATGACTGAATCTCAGTAAGAACAATGAATTTTGTGACATTTTAACTTGCACTACTCCCATTAACCTCTTTCCTATTCCACAGCAGCGTTGAAAACCAACAGGCTCACAACTATGTTAGTTGCCAACCAGCAGTCTACCAGCCAATGGAAGAAACAGTGCATTTGAGGCTTCCTAAAAGTGCCATCTCCTAAGAAATGTTACCATTGGACTTTCTAGCAGGTTCCATGTAAAGTGCCATTCTTACAGCCTTCACCTGACATCACTCAAAAGGCCCTCTGTGTGAGTCTTGTCTCTAGGATACTTGTGAAAACTATGGCAGTTGTTTAACATTGCAGCTGGTTGAGGGAGTGATAGCAGTTGTAGCCAGCAAGAGGCAGACTCAGAATTTTAGAAGGAAAAAAGGGAATGAGATGTCCACTGGAGGATTTGAAAAGGCCCAACATATTCTTAAAAATCTAGAAAGTCATGTTCATATGAAGGGATGTGAATGTACCTAACAATGACCTGTGAAAACCTTAATCTGTCACATTTGGCAGATGTTTATGCTCTTTCTAAACAGGAAGTAGAGACTAAGGCAGAGTTTTAAATGTGTGATGGAATATTGAAGGTGTACAAACAATACAAACAATATAGCTTGGCCAAGATTCGGAGACTTGTTGGTTCAAAGTCTCTAAGGAAATCTCTGTGTAATTATTAACTGATCATGAAGTTAACTGAGAAAAAATTTCACTGTCTGCAACAACAAAGTACAAGGACATTACAAAATTAGTCCAAAAAAATCATCAAACAAGCAATGCTCTTTGCTTTGCTAAGCATCAGTGACAAAAACAATGGCAACAGTAACAAACCCTGGGTAGTGAGGAGTTATTTATTTTCTAGAATTACAATGTTATGTTATTTTACATGTCTAGTTTTTTTAAATTAGATAAATTATAAACACACAAATAGGAAAGCAGGGCCTGAACACATAAAAAAACAGTCAGTTAAAAAGTGGCCCTAAGAAAGTCAGATGTTTGACTTACTAGACAGTGATTTCAAATCAGCTATTATAATTATGTGTGAAGAACAACAACAAAAAATCAAATAGAATATGAATGAAGAGACAGAAATTATTTAAAAGGGCCAAATAAAATTCTGGAGTTGAAAAGTACAATAACTTCTATACTAATTTTCAATAATGGATAGAACAACTAGTCAGAAAAACAAGAAAATGAAAGAGTTGAAAAACACTACAAATAAACTGGACCTAATAATCATCTACAGAACACTTAACCTAATAAAAACATAATACACACTTTTATCAAATATAAATAGAACATTCTTCAGTATAGACTATATGTTATGCCATAAAATAACTCTCGGCATATTTAAAAAAATTGGAACCACACAAAGTTTGCTTTCCAACTGTAATGAAATGGGATAACAGAAGGAAGGAAACAGAAGGAAATGTAAAATACACAAATAAAAGGAACATAAACAACACATTCCTAAGTAACCAGTGACTTAAAGAAGAAATCCAAAGGGAAATTACTTTGAGATGAATGAGAACAAAAGCACAACATACGAAAACTTACAGGATGCAGCTAACATAGTGGTTAGAGGTCCACTTATATCTGTAAGTGTCTATTTTAAAAAAAGAAAGGTCTCAAATAACCCATCTTCTCATTTTAAGAAACCAAAAAACAGAAAGTTAAACTTAAACCAAGAAGAAGGAAAAAAAAAATAGATTAAATTAGAGGCTGGGAGTGGTGGCTCATGCCTGTAATCCCAGCATTTTGGGAGGCTGAGGTGGGTGGATCACCTGAGGTCGTGAGTTTGAGACCAGCATGATCAACAAGAAGAAGCCCCATCTCTACTAAAAATACAAAATTAGCTGGGTGTGGTGGCATATGCCTACAATCCCAGCTACTCGGGAGGCTGAGTCAGGAGAATCACTTGAACCCAGGAGACAGAGGTTGTGGTGAGCCAAGATTGCACAATTACAATCCAAACTAGGCAACAAGAGCAAAACTCTGTCAAAAAACAAAAACAAACAAACAAACAAACAAACCTGATATTAGAATACAAATTAGTGAAAGAGAGAATAGAAAAACAGTCATCAAAATCAGCAAACCCAAAAATTGGTAATTTGAAAAAAAAATCAACAAAATTAATAGAAATTTTAGCTGGATTGTCTAAGAAAAAATGGGAAAAGATTTAGGTTATTATTTAATACTAAAATCAGGAATAAACAACTACCAACCTCATGGAAATAAAAAAAAAGATTAAAAAGAAATATTTCAAGAAATGGAATGCTAACAAATTAGATAACATAGATGAAATGGACAAATCCTAGAAATACAGAAACTATCAATACTAATTAAAGAAAAAAATCTGAATAGACCTAACTAGTGAAAAGATTTAATTAGTAACTAGAATATTTTCCACAAGGAAAATCCAGGCCCAAATATCTTCACTTAACTACAAATACAAAGGTATTTACCTTCAGGAATCGCAACACTTAATATTATCAAATGACAATACTTCCCAAATCGATCTATAGATTTAATGCAATTCCTATCAAAGTCTCAGCTGTCTTATTTGCAGAAACTGAGGCTCAGAAAATAATACCCTGAAATAAAGGCCTCAGCAGTGGCCTCAGAAGAATAAGTTTTTCCTTGACCTTCTCCTGCCCTCATGAGTCTCAGTCCCATCCTTCCTGAAGACTAGCCATAGAAATTAGATTGTCTCTTCCACAAAACAAACCACAAAACCTATAAATATTACTCTAATTTTTCCTCTGCTTTTCTTTGCAAAAATTGGATGCAAAGAAATTATCTGACTTACTTTGTTTGACTACATATCATAAAACTCCCATTCCAGAGAAGAATGCCCTATACTCAGAAGAAAGGAATACTTACTTAGAGAGGCCAAGGGAAGTGCAGAGAGACAGACCTTGCTGAATTTCCCCACTGCGTCTATAAAAATCAGATCAAATTCATTTTGTCCAATCACATTTCCACACAGCTGTTTATTATAGTTTGTTGAATCTAAGCATAAAAATAAACAATTTCCCCTGTATCTTTGGTTCTTTATTCTGAATGATCCCATGTATATACGTTAAGTAAATTTGTATACCTTTTCTGTTATTAATCTGCCTTTCGATAGTTGATTTTTCAGCAAAACTTCAGAGGTTTGTTGGCCCCCACAATTCTAATATTTATATTGAAATGCAAGGGATCCAGAATAGATAAAATAGTCTTGAAAAAGAATAAAGGAGGACAATGCACACTTTTCAATTTCAAAATTTACTACAAAGCCGTAATAATCAAGATGGTATGGGACTGGCATGAGAATAGAAATGTAGATAAGTGGGATAGGAACAAAATTTCAAAAATAAGCCTTTACACTTACGGTCAACTAATTTTCAACAAGGGTGCCAAGACAGTTCAATGGGAAAGAATAATTGTTCAACAAATGGTATTAGAAAAACTGGATATTCATTCTTTTGCTTCTGTAATAAATAGACAATGACAGTAACAAGTATTGGATAGGATGTGCTGAAATTGGAATCTTCTTACATTTCTGGTGAGATGTTAAAGTGGTATAGCCACTTTGGACAAAAGTTTAGCAGTTCTTTAATATATTAAACATGGAGTTCACATAAAGAATGAAGACATGCCCCTACCTCACACCATATGCAAATATTAAATGTGTATGGACACAGACCAAAATATAAGAGTTCAACCTTTAAATATTTTACAAGACAGTGTAGGGGCAAATCATTGTGACCTTGGATTAGGCAGTGCTTTTTTAGATATAAAACCAAAAGTATACACAACAAATAAAAAAATAGATAAATTGAACTACATAAAAATTAAACATTTTTTGTTTCAATGAACATCATCAAGAAAGTCAAAAGAAAACAGATTAGAAAAAATATTTGCAAATAATATATTTAAAAAGGGAATTCAAGTATATGAAGAATCCTTACAACTATAATAAAAGGCAAGTATCTATTTTTAACAAGATAAAATATTTGAATATAAATTTTTCTGAAGAAGATATATAAATAGCCAAAAAGCATAGAAAAATATACTCAACCTCATTAGCTGTTAAGAAAATACAAATTAAAACCATAGTGAGATAGCACTTCACACCTACTCCTATGGCTAAAATGAATAGACAATGACAAAAACAAGTGTTGGCTAGGTGAGAAACTGGAACACTGGGCTGGGCATGTAATCCTAGCACTTTGGGAGGCCAAGGCAGGCAGTTCACTCAAGGTCAGGAGTTTGAGACCAGTCTGGCCAACACAGTGAAACTCTCTCTACAAAAATACAAAAAATGAGCATGATGTCACATGCCTGTAGTCTCAACTACTCAGAGGCTGAGGCACAGGAATCGTTTGAACCCAGGATGCAGTGAGCCAAGATTGTGACATTGTACTCCAGCCTGGGTTACAGAGAGACTCTGTCTCAAAAAACAACAAACATCTCCCCATCCCCCGTCCCTCCCCCACTTCCCCCCAACGGACCCCAGTGTGTAGTGCTCCCCTCCCTGTGTCCATGTGTTCTCATTATTCAACACCCACTTATGAGTGAGAACATGCGGTGTTTGATTTTCTGCTCTTGTGTCAGTTTGCTGAGAATGATGGTTTCCAGGTTCATCCATGTCCCTACAAAGGACATGAACTCATCGTTTTTGATGGCTGCGTAATATTCCATGGTGTATATGTACCACATTTTCCCTATCCAGTCTATCATTGTTGGGCATTTGGGTTGGTTCCAGGTCTTTGCTATTGTAAACAGTGCTGCAATGAACATTCGTGTGCATGTGTCCTTATAGTAGAATGATTTATAATCCTTTGAATATATACCCAGTAATGGGATTGCTGGGTCAAATGGGATTTCTATTTTTAGGTCCTTGAGGAATCGCCACACTGTCTTCCACAATGGTTGAACTAATTTACACTTCCACCAACAGTGTAAATGTGTTCCTATTTGTCCACGTCCTCTCCAGCATCTGTTGTCTCCAGATTTTTTAATGATCGCCATTCTAACTGGTGTGAGATGGTATCTCAATGTGGTTTTGATTTGAATTTCTCTGATGACCAGTGCAACAATCTTGCATGTCCTTCACATGTACCCCAAAACCTAAAATGCAATAAAAAACAAACAAACAAAAAAGTGGAATTTTAGCATTAAAAAAAGAAAAAAGGAGGCCGGGCGCGGTGGCTCAAGCTTGTAATCCCAGCACTTTGGGAGGCCGAGGCGGGTGGATCACGAGGTCGAGAGATCTAGACCATCCTGGTCAACATGGTGAAACCCCGTCTCTACTAAAAATACAAAAAATTAGCTGGGCATGGTGGTGCGTGCCTGTAATCCCAGCTACTCAGGAGGCTGAGGCAGGAGAATTGCCTGAACCCAGGAGGCGGAGGTTGCGGTGAGCCGAGATCACGCCATTGCACTCCAGCCTGGGTAACAAGAGCAAAACTCCGTCTCAAAAAAAAAAAAAAAAAAAAAGAAAAAAACTAAGGTGATAATATGTTCAACATCATAAAAATAAATAAGTGTATGTAATAATATGAAATACAAAAAAACAAAAATAAAATAAAAAAACAACCAAACACACACACACACACACACACACACACACACACACACACACACAGGAAAATAAAAATAAAAGAAACTGGAACACTCATACATTGCTGGTGAGAGTGTAAAGTGGTAGTTACAGTTGGAAAACAAGTTGTACCATGAGATTCAGCAATTCCATTTTTAGGTATTTGCCCAAGAGAAGGGAACATCTATGTTCACACAGAAAGTCATGCATACGTGGAGTGTGGTAGCTCACACCTGTAATCCCACCACTTTGGGAGGCCGAGGTGGCAGTATCCCTTGAATCCATTAGTTCAAGACCAGCCTGGGCAACATAGTGAGACCTTTGTCTCTCTAGGCATGGTGGCCTTTGTGCATAGTCCCAGCTACTTAGGAGGTTGAAGTGGGGGATCACTTGAGCTCCAGACATTAAGGCTGCAGTGAGCCATGATTGTGCCACTGCACTCCAGCCTGGGTGACAGAGTGAGATCCTGTCTCAAAACAAACAAAAAAAAACAACAAAAAATACATGAATATTCTTAGCAGCATTACTTATAGTAGCAAAAAAGGTAGAAACAACCTACATACCCTCCATAAACTGAGGAATCGTTTTTAAAAATGCAAAGGAGGCTGGGCACAGTGGCTCATGCCTGTAATCCCAGCACTTTGGGATGTCGAGGCGGGTGTATCACTTGAGATCAGGTGTTTGAGGCCAGCCTGGCCGACATGGTAAAAGCCCATTTCTACCAAAAGTACAACAACAAAACGTTAACCTGGCATAGTGGCGGGTGCCTGTAATCCCATCTACTCAGGAGGCTGAGGCAGGAGAATCACTTGAACCTGGGAGGCAGAGGCTGCAGTGAACTGAGATCATGCCACTGCACTCCAGCCTGGGTGACAGAGTGAAACTCTGTCTCAAAAAATAAATAAATACATAAAATTAAATTAAAAAGGCGAAGGAATTTTGTTTGGTCATAAACAGGAATAAAGTACTGGCATATGCTACCACATGGATGAAACTTGAAAATATCACGGTAAATAAAGCAAGATGTACAAGATTACACATTGTATGATTCCATTTATATAAATGCACAAAATAGATGAATCTAGAGAGAAAATTAGTGGTTTTTAGGGGTTAGGGGAGTAGGAACAGGAAGTTACTGCTAAAGGGCACGGTATTTCTTTTTAGGATGATGAAAATATTCCAAAATTAGATACCAATTACAGTGGTAAAACTTTGTAAATATACGTAAAGCAACTCAGTTGCATACTTTAAATGGGTAAAATTTTATGGTATGTGAATTATATTTCAATAAATTTTTTTTTAAAAAAGGTTTAGGCCGGGCACAGTAGCTCATGCTTGTAATTCCATCACTTTGAGAGGCTGAGGCAATTGGATCACTTAAGCCCATGAGTTTGAGACTAGCCTGGACAACATGGTGAAATCCCATTTCTACAAAATATATGAAAAATAGTTAGGCATGGTGGCAGGAACCTGTAGTCACAGTTGAGATGTGAGGATCACTTGAGCCCCTGAGGTAAAGGATGCAGTGAGCCATGATCACGCCACTATATTGCAGCCTGGGAGACAGACTGAGACCTTGTCTCAAAATAAATAAATAAGTAAATAATAACAAAAAATTCAAGGATCGAATAATACATTTGAATTGTTTACAGGAAAGCTAATTTTGGGTGCAAGTCAGCAAATATTCTCTTAATATGTTAATAGAATGTTTCATTAATGGCATTTCAAAGTAAACTCTCTCTTAAAGAATATAAAAAATAAAGTAGGGAAGATACAGAGCTCAGGGATTATATGAAGAAATGTTTGCAGACATCTTACAGGTATGATGTAGATGTTCCTGGTTTACACTGACTTAAAGCTATCATTTTAGAAAACAAAAATTTGTTAAAAGTTACTTTAGAACAAGGCAAGAAATATTAAGATAAAAGAGCTGGGTAGGATTAAAAGCATGTGGTCTTTTGCTGTTTTCAATACTTTCTTTTCAAAGGCATTGAAATAACATAACAAAGCATAAAAACAGTGAAAACTAAAGGGAGCCATTCACAGTAATTGAAATAGCCAAATGTAAAATGCAAATAGTTTTTAAGACATTGGTTCTGGCTTTGAGAATGCTTGAAGGTTTCTCAAGAGAAGCTAAAGATAAGCATAGTTCATATAGATAAAGAAAAGAGATTTCAAAGAAAAAAAAACAACATTCCTTTCCATATACGTGGTGAATTTAAACAACTAGATAATTCTTATAGTCAATTATTTATGTCTGTGAGAAAAGCTAAAGAAACCATGTTGAGTGTGTTAATTTTTTAAATAAATACATTGTAACATAAAATAAATCTATCTCTAGCCTCATTGTCTTAATTATGGTGTCTCTATCTGCTTTGTCCATATCAGAATCTTAAAGAAGTAGTCACATATATTCAAATCCTGGCGATAAGGTAAACTGCTTACCTTTTTTAGTAAAGGTAACAATTGCCAACCTTGAATAGTAATATGGGAAATCTCAACAGGGAACAGACTGGGATGGTGATAAGTGAGTTAGCTTTTAAACAGTGAATAAAAAGCTGCTATTATCCCTGATGGGTTTCTTAATGTAGTTTTTTGAAAAAAAGAAAGTTGAGCTTTGGGATCTGGCTCATTGGAGAAAGTGATCATGTTCCTTAGCCTCTCTCTGTACTAATTCCCTTACCTGTAAATAGAAAACAATACCTTAATAAAGGTACAGGAAACATGAAATAAAATAATGTTAATAAATATCCTGTGTGTACCTGGCACATACAGTAGACCCTCAATCAATGTAGCTATCATTATTTCTGTAATTATCAAATTCTATTTTACATTACAATAATGAAAAACATCAGGGAAAAAAGTAACATTGTGTGATATTATAAAATGTTGAAATATTTATAAGTCATATGATAAGCTTTGGCCAAAACAGTTTCATGTCTTAGCAACTTGACTCATATTCAGATGAGAATGATGAAAAAATAATAATCTCTATTTAAATACAGTACAAAGGTACAGTGCTTGTGAAACAGTGTTTCCCTCATTTTCCAGTTTAAAGTAAAAAGGAAAGATTCACTTCAAAGAGATGATAAAGCAATTGGCAAAATGGGACAAATGAATGAAAAATATCAAACTCTTCCCGACCCTCTCTCCTTCACAGATGAAAAGTAAAACACAGAAAAATGGTTATCAAATGGCTATACTTGTCACTCAAATTAAAATATACATATACTTGAATGCACACAAATATTTTATATTTATGTAGAATGTACTTTGTTCTAACCATTCTGCAAAGAAATGTTAGCCGCAGAGTTGTATCAATGTCATACATTACAGCAAATATTTATTAACGTAATGTTCATTCTTCCCTGCTAGATAATAGGTATCTTAAAATCAGTGTAAGTTGTTCACCTATTCATATCTTAAGTCCACCACATAATCTCTGGCATGCTGCAATGCTGAATAAATATTGGTTAAATTAATGAGATAACTGGGCATGTTAGGAATACATCTGCCACCGCTGTTTCAGTAGGAAAGGATACAGCTTGCCCTTATTCAAGCAGAGGTAAGAACTCTGAGATGATGGTAACAAAGGGGTAAAAGTTTAAACAGGTTGCAGTAGTAAAGTTGTGTGTGTGTGTGTGTGTGTGAAAGTGGAGCTGGGGGCCTCATGGCAGAGCACCTGGAAGAACCATTCCTCTGGTGATTCAAACTGGGATTGCACATGCTGTTGAGCTGTGGCCAGGAATTATGATAGGAAAGCTTTTTGGCCAATGAGCCAAAAAGATTTGTTCAGGAGGACTAACTTGGTAGGTCTTAGCGATGAGGAGTTACACTGTCAGTATATTTAACTTCTGAGCCAGGCTTAGACTGTAACTCTCAATCTGCATTTGATGCCTAAGAGCATAAGACTCTGATTCATGTTCAGTAGGGCCTCCAAAGGCAGTGACAGACTAGAAAGATAGGAGACAGGTAGCCAAGGTAATCTTTCTATCTTTTCCAAGAGTAACACGCACATCGATCTGCTCAAGCAAGATGTAGATTAAAATCCAGTAAGCATTACCTACTGCGACATTTATCTCCTTACCTCTTCCCAGGAAACTATTTATTTATATTCATTAAGTTTACAGGCTGATTTATGAAAATAGAATGGAGTATATTCTGCAGGCAAACAAACATTTTATAATTCTTATCTATCATTTGTTCTTTATTAGGAATTTTATAGTTATCATAAAGTCAGGGGGAATAGCAAACACACCTCACTACATGCTAGACCCTATTTCAAACCATTTATACAGATGATCTCATTTGGTTATCACAACAATCTAGTCCATAGGTACAATTATAATCTGATTTTACAGATGTGAAATGGATCAAGAGATATTAAGTCATTTGGTCAAGGTCACACAGCTGCTGAGCCATAGATCTCGGATTCAGAGTCAGCACACTGATTTCAAAGCAGGGACTCTTAACCTCTAAACTATACTGTCACTGAGCAATAGCTCACTCACTCACTACCCAGAGTTTTGACTTTGTTTTGTCTTAAGTTTAGCACAGTACTTCTCTAACTTTAATGCATTTAAAAATTATGATGTAGCCGGGCGCGGTGGCTCAAGCCTGTAATCCCAGCACTTTGGGAGGCCGAGGCGGGTGGATCACGAGGTTGAGAGATCAAGACCATCCTGGTCAACATGGTGAAACCCCGTCTCTACTAAAAATACAAAAATTAGCTGGGCATGGTGGCACGTGCCTGTAATTCCAGCTACTCAGGAGGCTGAGGCAGGAGAATTGCCTCAACCCAGGAGGCGGAGGTTGCGGTGAGCTGAGATCGTACCATTGCACTCCAGCCTGGGTAACAAGAGAGCGAAACTCCGTCTCAAAAAAAAAAAAAAAAAAAAAAAAAAAATATGATTTAAAAGATAGACCTCCAAAATCAAGTTTTGTACGTAGTATAAGGGATTTCAAGGGCAATTTTTGCCTAAGTAGATAACTTGAGAGTTTAACCCTTTAGAAGTAATCTCACTGTAATTTACAAAATACCAGACAGCCTGTAAAGCAAAGGCAATGTAAGTAGAAGCCAGCCATCCCTAACAAGGTGCTTGGATATGCTAATTACAGATAACTTAGGAATGCATTTGGGCTCAGACTTTTTTAGGCAACACCGGTCGGCTTACTGTATTGCAGTTAGTATACAAAATTTAAGATATAAGATAAACAGAAATATATTTGTATTATTCATCCATTTGTCCCTTTCCTCTTTCCCTTAACTTCTTTCCGTTTATTCATTATTCATTCACCACTATGTCAGATTTGTGGACAAAACAAAACCCAAACATGGCCTTATCCATGTGCAGCTTATGGCCTTTGAGTAAGGTGCTTCCACATTTCTCAGAATTTATTTAGCTCATAGAAACGTGCCATGTATTAATCAATGGAACTGCATCTTTTGCTTAAAATTACTTAAAAATTTAACATGGAGAGAAGTATGTCTTGATTTTTATATTTTAGAACTCAGATAAAACTCTGGTACAAGGTGAAGATTATAAGAACCTAGTTTAAATTGATAAATGCACTTGTCATCATGATACTTTCCTTTTATGGCTAGATAATAGAAATAATGTGTTTAGCTCTAAAAATTTTCATCGGTGGTCAAGCTGAGGGATCAATTGCAGTTGTCTATATTCTATTTTTATACTCTAACATTTTAAATCTTCTTTAAAAGTATTCTTGAATTTTTAACATCTAAGTGTTTCAAAGATACAAATAGAATTAGGCAGTAGTTTGATAGCCAATTGTTATTGTATCCAACTGAAAACTTCTAAATCATGAGCAACACCAGAATATTACTAAATGAATTCTATAAAATATAGGGATTTCAGACCAAGAAGATACAGAAGCTCAAGAGATACCTAGCTCATTCTGAAAATAACACCTTTATAATTCCCTCAATGCAATAAGGTATTTCCCATCTGAGAAGATCTCATCTGATGGAGACAATGATGTTACCAAGTTACAGAAAGATGTTCTAATATATTTTAATTTATTTTAAATTTTAAAATGAATTTGGATTTTGTATATCTAGGAAAATGAATGAATGACTCATGGTTTCCATAGAGATAAAATAAAAATTTCTCAAAATCACCAAGAAGCCTGTGAACAAATGTAATTGTATATTCTTCTCTGCCATACAGTGTATTCACACTTATAAAAATTAAGCCAGTATTTTAAATAATTATTTTATCAAAATAGACTTTTCCCCAAAAAACTTAAATTGTTATATAAGCATTTAACAGCAATTTTAAACACATACATGATACCAAAAGCTTACTAACTTAATGTGAATGTTCATTTCACTAAAACATTCAATAAAATATGTAATCTGATGGACATTTTTTCCAGAGCTCTCTTCAGAAGGCGAAGGCACAAAGCAAAAGTAGCTTATTCCGCTTTTAAAAATGATTTTTTGCATTTAATAAACATGAAAATTTACAGTTCACAGAAATTTGTTTCATTTTTCTTTTTGCTATTAATTCCCTCAGGATTTGTGTAAATTCTTTCCAAATTTAGCAATGAAATGTCTTGGAAATTAAAAATTTGGAAAAGCAATATTATCATTGATAAAAGGAATGAAAATAAAAGCAAACATAGGTGTGGAAAATTTGAAGGTGAGCATAAAGAAAAGAATAAGTATGTAAGAAGTAAAGTTAGACCAGTAGTAAAACGCAGGTGTTATTTAATTTACATAAACATTAATTTTCTGAATCAAGAAAGAAGTAAAAAAATAGCATAGTAATTTGAAGCCTCAAATTTAAAGATAACTTCAACCTAGATTTGATGAAATGTTGGATGGTAGTACCCTTGACATGTGATTATACTGTAACTCAACTCTAAATCACATTGCAAAGATGAAGATTCATAGAGAATTGGAAAGCCAAAGTCTTGAAGCTGCACATTTGAAGTTTCAAGTTCTTTTATTACACGGAAGAAACATCTATAGTCATTGAGAGGAGTGAATCTCAAAGGGCTAGAAGACTACTAAAAAAGAAAAATGACCTGTCAGATGATAATTAAAATTACCTGCAGGCTTAGCATTGTTGGTGTACTACAATCCCAAGCATGCCACAGAGACATCTGGTAAAATACCTCTTTCCTTACAAAATCTATTTTTCAATTAGATTACTTGGTAATGTTTTTGATGGAACTATATTTTCAACTCTACATTGAAAATGAATAGATGAATGACATTTTATTTTTTAAAAGTCGATTTTATGAAATATTTTCTTCAGTAAACCAAAAAGATAGGAAGAAAAAAAATCAGACATGGGATATGAATAATAATAAGGGAAGAAAATCTAACAAGTATAGAAATGAAGGAGAATTGAAAGTCAAAAACATAAATGCTGCAATTTTATCTCCACTTTTTCTCCTGATAGATGTTGAATACAACAATTAACCTGGCACTAATCTCCACCCACTTCCCATTGACTCAGTGGGAGCTCTTGATAAAGCTGCAATTATGAGCTGCACATAACACAAAATTGTTAACCTGCTCATTTACCATCTTTCTTATTCTCTAAATATTTTATCTCATTTATTAAGTGAAACCTCCACTGACAGCAAATGTAGATACTCTGTTTCAAGAATTACATCATGTGCATACATCCCACATGATAATTGTAGATAAATCCCATGTATATGTTTAAAATTTGTCTTACACACATCTTTGTTTTATATGTCCAATTGTCTGAATCAAAATGCCAGACATTATGTACGAAAACATTATGATGCTAAAAATCTATGGGGCAATGTTATCCGCATAAAGGCCTGAGATAAGGGGGGAAACAATTCTTCCCATGTGATAATATTCTGTCATTTCTGTAGGTTCCATGATATTTCCATTTTCTGTAGGTTTTGTCTTTCATTGTAAAAGTGGGATTAATGGTAATTATAACAGAACTAACATAAATGACTCAGTATATGCACCATCATTTATATCTCCATAGCCATTCTCTCTCCTCATCTAGTTCATTGTTCTCAAAACATTTCAGCTAAATGAATATATCATCATTATTTTGGAACTCATCTAGAAATAAAGAGATCTTAATAATTCCCCCAAAGCTTCCTGGAATGAGCCTCTCATCACTGATGTAGTACCAGTATTATGTTTGTATCCTATTCAGTCAAAATCTCTCTCACTTTTTTTCATTATTTCACTGTTGTTCTTTATTTACAAGTCTGTTAATACTTAAGACACCTTGATTCTTAATTGTTACCATGTTTATTTGTCATATATATATATATATATATATATATATATATATTTTATTGCGTTTTAGGTTTTGGAGTACATGTGAAGAGCGTACGAGATTGTTGCATAGGTACATACATGGCAATGTGGTTTCCTGCCTTTCTCCCCATCCTATATCTGGTACTTCTCCCCATGTTATTCTTCCCCAATTCCACACCCCACACTATCCCTCCCCTAGTTGTCTGTGTCCTTTGTAGGGACATGGATGAAGCTGGAAACCATCATTCTCAGCAAACTGACACAAGAACAGATAATCAAACACTGCATGTTCTCACTCATGGGCAAGTGTTATCATGTTTTTATACTACCTCAGGATCAAATAAACTACTACAATTGGAATTCACAAAAGAATACAGTTATTTGGGAGTTTATATAGGAACATTTTAGGAAAAGTGTGGGACATTAAAAACATGAATTTTCAGAATTTCACACTTAGGCCACAACACACTTTTCCTTTGTATGCCATTAATTTTTCTACAGTCAGACTTACAAACCTTCAAAAAAGTAATATGTTTTTTCATTTCTGCCATAGCAAACACTGAAGAAATGGTATGGAGAGCCATCCGGCCAATGAGTCAAGCTGTAGTTTGATATGAGGGCCTGTCTCTATGACCTGTGAATGAATCTGTTCTCTTCATATTAACATAGAATATCATTAGCTGATGTGAACAATTTTGACTTTCTGTAATTATACCTCTTGAAAACTCATGATCATTTTTCTATAATAAATTTTAATACATTGTGGCAAGAAGGATCTCCTATTACCTTCCTGCTTAAAAAGCTTTAGACTGAATGAATTTTAAACTCCTTAAGGTAACTCTCAGAGCTCCCTACGGTATCTGTCATTTCCCTTTCTTGCCAGCTTCTTTCTACTTTTCACAGGTTGCCACTTTCCTTTATGCCTCCCATGTTCCAGACAAGTAGACTGCTTCAATAATAAAACACATACCATTGTTTCCTGACTCTGTCCATTTAGACATTCTATTTAGTTCAACTGAAATGTTTTTCAATCCAACCTCCACCTAAAAATTCTTCTGTTTTAAAATATCCAGCATAAATGCCACTAGGTTCATGAAGATTTCCATGTTCCATGTAATCCTTTGTTCATACGTCTTATATATGATGGTGCTTACCATGTCCTATCCTATTTTGCAGAGAATTGTGATAATTGTAAGTTCCTGTAGGGTAGGGGCCACATTTTATTTATTTTTTTCTTGTAAGTCTCCATAGAACATAGTAGATAAAACATTTTGTACAAAGTGAGCAGTTAATAACTGTCATTGAACTAATTTTCCATTTTAAAATGTATTTTAAGTGAAGATTATTTGCTAGACAGTGTGGTTCTTTTACTTGCTCTTTTACTTACATTTATTTATTTATTCAGACAGGATCTTGCTCTATTGTCCAGGTTGGAGTACAGTGATGTGATCATAGCTCACTGCAGTCTTGACTTCCTGGGTTTAAGCAATCCTTCTGCCTCAGGCCCCTACCCAAAGTAGCTGGGACTACAGGCTGCACCACCATGCCAGGCTAATTTTTGTATTTTTTTGTAGAGATGGGGTTTTGCCATGTTGTCCAGGCTGGTCTTGAACTTCTGGGCTCAAATGACCTACCTGCCTCAGCCACCCCAAGTGCTGGCATTACAGGCATGAGCCAGTGTACTGGCCTTCTAATTCTTTTATACACAAATATTTATTGGGCAACAGTTAAATACCAAGCAATGAATATGCAGTGGCAAACAAAACATTGTCTCTCTACTTGCGGAATATACAGTCTAGTGTAAGAGCACAGTGTAATATAAAGGGCACTGGACTGGTTGAAACTTGGCTTCCAGTCTGAGTCCTGTTCCTCACCAGCTAGGAATAGTGGGGCAGTTGATACAATCTCTCTGGGTCTTTTTTCCCACTGTTGGTTAAATTTGATACTCATTACCATACATTATGGCTCAAACATATTTTCATATTTTATCTTAACTCTGGAGCAACACGTTCAGATAATGCAACTTGTTCAATGATATATAGGTCAATCAGGGCTGTCTTTTTTCTTTGAGTTGTTTTCTCTCTGTGTGCACCAAAGACAGAAATAGCATTTGTGGGTGCATAGTAAGTAACATCAAACAGAAATAAAGAAGTAAAAATCAGCTTCAAATATTTTAGTAGGCCCAGCATCATATGCTAAACATTAATTGTAAAAAATATATAGAATTAGCAGTGTCTTGTTTTAGGAAAATGATGGCCATATTAAAAAATCCTGGCCAGGAAGTTTCCCAGGGTCATGAGGGTTTTCTCCATCCATGTTTATTCAGTCAGGCAGTTATGATGCAAAAGACCATCTGCTCCAAATCAGTTTAGTGCTCTATAGAGAAATTGAGGCTGCTAAGCCATAGCCAAACTATAGCATGTTATGCTTTAATTTGAGGAATACTAAAAGAAGTAATTCACAAAGCAACTTGTAGAGTCCGTATTTTGGCATTTAAGAGAATTGGGGGCCGGGCGCAGTGGCTCAAGCCTGTAATCCCAGCACTTTGGGAGGCCGAGGCAGGCGGATCACAAGCTCAAGAGATCGAAACCATCCTGGTCAACATGGGGAAACACCGTCTCTACTAAAAATACAAAAAAATTAGCTGGCATGGTGGGGCGTGCCTGTAGTCCCAGCTACTCGGGAGGCTGAGGCAGGAGGATTGCCTGAAACCAAGAGGCAGAGGTTGCAGTGAGCCGAGATCACACCATTCCAGCCATTCCAGCCTGGGTAACAAGAGTGAAACTCCATCTCAAAAAAAAAAAAAAAAAAAAAGAGAGAGAGAATTGGGAGTAGAAGAATCTATATGGCCAAGGCATTATCAATCAACTCAGGTGAAGCAGATCCTTCAAAAATTGATTAAACCTGGGCCTCAATCTACTTTTACTAACTCTATGCTCTCTCTCTCTCTCTCTCTCTCTCTCTCTCTCTCTCTATATATATATATATATATATATATATATATATATATATATCTGTGCAGTATTTTTTAATACTCTCTACCCTTCTCAGATGTACTTTGGTCTCAGTACAAGGCCTTGCTTCTTATGTCACTAAATCCAGGGTCTTTGTTCAGGTTGGCTCTTATTCTCTCAGCAGTGCTTGTGACCCATTGCCCATTTCTTTTGTATTCCCTTGCTGTGTATGCTATTAGTCTTAGTTTTCCTTCCACCTCTTGTGTCTCCCTTCCTGGATCCTTTTCCTTTATATGAACTTTAAGTGTAGGATTTTCTCTCACGACACTCTTCATTCAGTCGTCTTTGTGTAGTTTCCTGCACTCTAGTAATTTCAATTATAATTCAAATGGTTTCCAAGTTTATACCTCTAGTTCAGGACTTTTATTAGCTATGAACTCATAGTTCATCAATTATGACATAACCATTTTGATATATCAAAGGTGTCAAACTTTGGTGTCAAACTTCATAAGTTAAAAACTAACTTTATTTCCCAATATTTCCTTTAATATTTCCTACCACTATTTATCCATTCATTCATGTCAGAAGTCTAGGAGGCATTTTTAAAATATCATCTCCTTTACCACTTGCATAAAATCTTACCAAAGGCTATGGGTGTTAGCCTTCAAACAGTCCTGGGATCCATCCACTTCATTAAATTTTGATTCCATCTTTATAGTCCAAGCCACCATATTTTCTTACCTGTATTGCTGAATAGCTTCTTAAATGGTCTCTTCTAATTAATACCTGCTCCCTGCACCATGATCACTCTCCACATTGCATTCAGATAATTAAAGAAAACACAAATCTCTTTATTTCACTTATTCTGCTCTTTAAGACTACTCCCACAAGTTCCCATTTCTCTTGGGATGAAATCCAAAATCCTTCATGTGGCTTTCAAGACCAATTATTTTTACCTTAGCTTGGCAGACCCTCTGGTTCTGTTTCCTTAAGCCACACTGCCTTTCTTTCTGCTTTTCTAAAGGGCCAAGTGCTTTCATGCCTAAGGTACCCCATAGGGTACCTCATCTTGGAAGGCTCTTTACAACCCTCATCTTTCCTTGGTTAACATCTAATATTCATTCTTCACATTATGTCATAAATGGTACCACTTTGGAGATACCTTTTCTGAATCCTCAGAGTGGTTTATGTACCAGTTATAGGCTTTCTCATTGTATGATGTACTTTCCTCAATCACATTTATACCTGTTTTAATCAAGGAATAATTCCCACAAATACTGATAACTCCAGTTGGGTATTGGTGGTTTTGAAAACTGCTTAATATTTAGTGCTTAGCACAGTGTGTGGCACTTAGTATCATCTAGACATGAAATTATAGAATAAGGGAAGAATATCTTTCTCTCTCTCTCTCTCTTTCTCTCTCTCTCTCTCTCTCTCTCTCTCTCTCTCTCTTTCTCCTGAGGCAAATGTATTTCATAACCACTTCAAAATTTTTTCCTAAGCTTTAAAAAAGCACCAGTAAGATTTTTGGAGTGTTTAGAAGATGGTGCAAAAAGGAGTGTTGGAGGAAAGGAAAGAAAGATCGCAAGATGTTGGTCACTCTCCACCATGATTTGCTAAATATACACACTCACCCGCTCTGCTCCTGAGAGGCCTCCACTTGTTTTCTCCAAGACAATGAAAGCAAGAATTGTAGCTGCTATTAGTTTATGTAAGGCATAATGTTTTCAGTTTCGTTATTGTTCTACATCCATCTTTTTTATATTTTTTCTTTATTACATAATTATTTGTGATGATGTATGCCAGCAACTTATTTGCAGACTTCACTACTGACTTCAGTATAGAAGTTCAAGAATGAATACTTACGCATGCACATATATATACACACACAGCCCTAAAGGAGAAAACAAAAAGAAATTAAAATACTATTAGCCTTTAGAGACAGAAGATTTTCATGATGGTTCCCATATAACTACACATTTGACACTGATTTTATTTGCAATATAGAAGATTTTCATTATGGCTCCTATATAACTGCAGATTTAACACTGATTGTAGTTGTAATAAAGCTAAGGCCAGTAGAGAGCACTACATGCACTAGCTTTTAAAGCAGTCTTTGCATTACTAACCGCTCATAAAATTTAATGAAAAAATAGTATTTATTGTTTTAAGTTGTATTTAGCTTTTTATTCAGTTAATGATTCAACATGTCATTTTATTTTAAGTTGTATTTAGCTTTTTATTCAGTTAATGATTCAACATGTCATTTTATTTGAAAATGAAAGTACTTAAACATCTCTTTGTGTTTTCATTGTGTTCCTATATTATTCCATTTAGTGGAAATAAATGGTTCAATAAAACAATTGTGGCTCTACTGTACAGCATGACTGTAGTTGGCAATCTATATATTCTTGACATGTGTTAAGAGAGTGGATGTAAAGTGTTCTTACCACTATAATGATGATATTGTAGTTAATACACAGGTTAATTAGCTAGACGTAGTCATTCCATGATATATATACCTTTACAAAGCAGTCACAGGTATTATAATCTGGAAGCACAAAATTGAAAATGGCCACATTATTACTGGACTACACAAAATGACAAGACCATAACTGAGTGGAATTCGTGCTTATAAAGATGCTATAAACAAGACTGATTTTCATTCATAGCCCTGTTTGAGATAGCAAAAACCTAGAAACAACCTGAGAATACACCTATGAGAGAAATTTTGTGAAGTCAAGAATTATATAGATCTACATGTATTGATATGAAAATATCACTAAAATAAAATAAAGATGCAAAATATGTTGTATAGTAGAATTCTACTTAGAATTTAAAAAAGATATATGCACATATAACATACAGTATGTATATTTCATATAATATATACACACGTGGTATTAAATATACCAAAAAAAATCTTTCTTAACATTGATGACTTGTGATTGAATGGGTTTCTGCAATACCTTTTGAATTGTTTGACGTGTGCATTGTCTTATGCTTAAAATTCCAAAATGAAAACTTTTTTTAAAAAAAGAATATATAAGATATATAAAAGAGTTAATAGAATAGTTTGTTTATCTTACCTTGATAAAGATGGCAGGGATTTTCTTGCTGTCTCCACTTTGGGGGGATTTTTTTGATTTGGGGTCTAGATAAAAATTTTCATTCAGATTGGTTTACTGCAATTAATCTATGCAATATTCTGTGTAACAGGAGCCTTGAGATACTAATTTAGAATTAAAACCATGTTCAATTGTCTCATTTTCCCCCATTCTGGTTAAATCCTTAGAAGACTGCACTAAACTCACAGTTGGATTTATTAGGTGAGTAAATGCTTTAAGCAAGAAGTAAAATTAAGAAATCTTTGAAAGAGGAAGTTTCTCAGAGATACTGCATTTCAGAAAGTGGATTTGCCTTGTGTAATGGCACAGACTTGGGGAATGGCATAAGGAGATTGCAGGGTCAGCGAGGCCCACCTGAGGGGCAAGAGTGTAAGAGTCCCTCCAGGACCAGAAAGACAAGAAAACCACAGAAGCTGAGAGTAAGGAACTCAGTTTCAGAGAGCATAATTTGACCCCCCTAATTAGTTTTGAGAAAAGGGCACTTTGTGTTTTAGGCTGGGCCCAGAAAGATCATCTTTAAATATAAATTAACTAAAAATTATAATACTTTTTGCTTCAAATTAGAGCATTGGAGGATAAATGCTAGAGAGAGTTTGAAATCCTCTACTGAATGTGCTGTCCATGCTAATGGTGCATTTAGCTCTTAAACTTGCTAATTACTGACATGTATGTTTTCCAGCACACTTAGAGTAAATTCTGCAACTAGCCTCAATTACTGTACAGTGTAAGAATGTGAAAAATTTGAAGATGGCCTGTTCATCTGTTTCTTCCCAATATCCTTAATTAATTCCATAGTACCAAAATTAGAGATAAATTATGCCAGTAGAAGGAATAAGTTAAGCTATACTTAAAGGAATAGAAGTCAGATATTGAAGTGCTCATCAAGAGAAAGCCATTTAACCATGTTTTAAATAAAGCTAAAGTCCCAAACAAACAAGCCCTAGCTATCATTAATGTCCTTTCCAAGTATCAGGTGACGGTGTTGTCCCTTCACCATGTTAAGATTCCTCAGCCACATTGAGACTTTATGATAATCATCATGCCCTACCTCTTTCTTTAGTTTTTGGTGAAATTCCTTAGAAGTTCCTGATCTACTTAGCAATGTTCTGATTCAAAGTTGCAAAGAGTAGCTCTCTCTGCTCAAAGGTAAAACATTCTCCTACCTACATGCAACAAAGTAAATATTTCCAAGTTTCTTCTGGAAGGCAACATAAATTGCCTGCAGAAAGTCACCACAATCCAGACTTGCCTTTTTTGTTTCTGTATGCCTTTAACACATACAAATTTATAGTATCGTTTATTCTTGATATATCATTTTGTAGTTAATGTTATGCTTTTATTTTCTAATTATTTTGTAAACTCCATAGAAATATGAATGTCTCCTTCTAACTCCATCCCACGTCCTGTGTCTTAGTCAGTACACACATCAAGTGCAGTGCAGATTTGTTATTTTTAAAAATGTTGTATTAAATACAATGTGACTTTTTCCCTGACCACTCTAAAGTAGGCTCTTTCCCTGTTGTATATTTCATCACAGCATCCTATTTTATTTTCATCATGTACTTTGTGGTATGCTGGTAAATCGTTAGCAAGTGGCTTTCTAAAGGAAGAAAAAAAATTAGTATACAGTACCACTCCCAATGATTTAAAAACTGCCACCATGGTCAATCAGAAGATGCCAGTGTGATCTAACTGAAAGTGATGTTGAGACAAAATGCACATTATTGGGTCTCACATACAGTGTGAATAGGCTTCAGCACATTAATGTTCACGGTGCTCACCAATATCAAAGATTATCTGATTGGTTGGCTAATTTGTATTTTATCTGTTTCTTTTCATCAAAACTAAGTTCCAGGCACAGAATAGTGCCTAGCATATAGCAGGTGCTTAATTTGTCGGACAAAAGCATAACTTTTTACTCAATGTTGAATATATTTTAAATGTTTAGATGACAATGGTAATAAAGATTTTTTTTAAATTGTTAAAGTTTATGAGTTTTAATAGTTTGGAAACATCTCCTGAGCAAATGTGAGAAGAGATCCTTTCACTTTTAAAAATTAGTTTGTGTAGTATTTCATGTATTTCTAGATATTCCTAACAGATGTAAATATAAGTTTGGGATGCATAAAGAAAAAGAAAAGGCTAAGCTTTGAATTTAAATTTCATTATTAAAAGATCAGTCATAACTTCCAACTGTGAAAACAGAAAAATGTTATTTCTTTTGGAGAAAACAAAAAATAATTAGAATTTACTTTAATATTTTAGTTTCATCCTGTTTTCTAACATCCAACTCCAAATTAGTAAACTCTTTATTCTGATGCTAGTAATTCTTAATGCAGATGCTACGATGCAAATATTTTTCTTAGCAAAGATTGTATTTGAACATTTTATTATATGATTGGCACAAAGAAATTAATGAAAGTTTCATTATATTTCTGTTCACTAATTATATTATCTTCCCCCACTGAAATCTTAATAGCTCTCTTTTGGCTTGTTTTTTATATTATACTCCAAAATGAACTGCTGATTTTACCCAAATACACACTGTGCCTGCTCTCTCATCCCTGGCTTTTCTCTCCTGCTCCCTGTAAGGCCCTTCTCCCCATCTCTGTCTTTTGTAATTCTGATGTTATTCCAGGTCTAGTTTAGTCATCAATTTATTCATTCTTTGCACAATATTTAGTCACTAATTTCTCTCTTTCTTGTTTGTTTCTTTATAGGCTTTCTCTTCCTTATAGAATATAAGCCAAGAGAGAACAGAAACTTTTTCTTGTTTGCTGCAATACCCCAGTGCCTAGTATAATGCCTGGCATATAGTCAGCATATTAAGTGTTTGTTGAATGAACAGACAAATAAGTAGTTATAAAGACACATATGAAGATAAATAAATATAGTAAGACATTCTATGATGGTTTTAAAAACAAATATTTACATTTCAAAGTATTGGTTGGCACTTCATCTTAATCTAGTGCTATTTTGACAAAGCCGTGTGAATTAAGAAAGATAACATGTTATCTTGAATCAGTCAAAAACAATTTCTAACACCCAGGCTGAAAGAACTCCAGTTGAAGGTGCTATTTTCTCATATGAAACTGTGCTCATTATACTTCATTTATAATCTAACTAAACACATTTCCTTGATATGCTCATGCTCTATGCAAACCTTCTCTTGATTTTGTCATATAATTTTAAAAGATTCAATTAAGTGAAACAGACCTTAACACAGCTTTGAGTGATTTTATTAATCTGTTATTATCAAAATCAATCAAAGCTATGCTAAGGTCTGTTTGAATACTAACCTATAGGTATGTAGAATGGAACCAGAATCATACTTACTTTGTCATTTGATCTCACTTTCCTTCATCCATTCCTCCCTTTGAGTATGTCTCAAGCCAACAGACACACAAAAGAGAGAGAAAAGGGGTGTGTGTGTGTGTGTGTGTGTGTGTGTGTGTACCTGTATATATATCACATATATATAGTATACATATATAATATATATCATATATATGTATTAAATATATATAAATATATAAATATATATTTCACATATATCAAATATATTTATTGATATATTAAAATATATTCTAATATATAGGTAGATATATACATTTATATCTCTTAAAAGATATATATCTTGATATATAAATATATGTATTTATATGTTAAAGTATTTTATATACATATATATACACATTTATCTGGAATTCTGAAATAAAATCACTAAATCGTTAATAACATAGAGAGTGTGATGAGGCTGTGCATGGTAGCTCACATCTGTAATCCCAGCACTTCGGGAGGCTGAGGTGGTCGGATGACTTGAGATCAAAAGTTTGGGGCCAGCCTGACCAACATGATGAAACCCCTCCTCCACAAAAAAAACACAAAAATTATCCAGGAGTGCTGAAGGGTGCCTGTAGTCCCAGCTACTCAGGAGGCTGAGACAGAGGAATTGCTTGAACCCAGTGGGCAGAGGTTGCAGTGAGCCAAGATCATACCACTGCACTGCAACCTGGGCAACAGAGTGAGACTCCATCTCAAAAACAAAAAATGAAACACGAAACAAAACAAAAAAACAGGGCGTGATGTTTCTTAGTGGAAAGCACAGGTGATCATGAAGCCAGGTGCTGCTCTTAAGCAAGTTGAAGTTGCGTAACCTCTGTGAGCTTGTTTACTTATCTCCAAAATGGCATAAAAAAAAATACCTACTTTTCTGAGCTGGAAAGAAAGGAAAGAGAGACCCATCTAGCACCAAGTCTGGCACATAAAAAGTGCTCAATAAGTATTTATTGAATAAGTTAACTCCATCAAAATATAGTTACCACTGAACTCAATTTCTACGTATCGTTTTATGAAAGAGTAGTGATTTTGTAACCAAATAGCTAAGATAAAAGTATAATTACAAATGTTTTAACAATTCTTAGGTTAATACACAGCAAAGCAACTGGCATGTAACCAGGCAAGTATAATTGACCTTGATGAAACATTGGTTAGTACAGGAGTGACCAGGGAATTATTCATGAGATTTAAGCATAAGCACATTTACCTAAGCAAAAGAAGAGGTTAAGAAAATCTTCTTATTGTATCCCTGCATGTCTCAAAAAGAAATTCACAAATATTATAGGAGAGATATTATTTATTCATAAAAACAAATTCTAATGGACAATGAATTATTATTAATTTTCTATACCTGTGTAGATATAAACTAAAGGCAATGAACTTTCCGATACTAAAAATAAGAGATTAATATACGGTGATTTATGCTTCCCCTTAATTTTTCTTTTAATCTTTATTTAAAAACAAAACAACAACCATACAGACTCACCACAGATAAAGAATGATAGAGCAAATTTTTAAATAGAAATCTCAAGGTATAAGTCCAGAAATATGCTATGAAATTGGTCCTAAGGATACATCAGGTAACAAAAAGACAAAAAACTTGGGCTTCATTGACAACACAATCAGGGATTTATGGTGAAATAGTACAATTTATGACTTTTGGGTTGATCCATCAAGCTGCTCAAATACATATTCTGTAATAAAGGATGTTATAAAATAGCTATATTAGAAGTCAAGGGATTTGTATGTTCATTCATTCTCAGTTACTGAATGATGTTTAATAATCTTATACAAAAGCTTAGAACACACTCTGGTATCATTGAGCTCAACTCAACTTCTTTCTGTTGCTTAACTCAGGGCATGTGAATAATGGTTACAAACCAGAGTTGTTTCTTCAACCTCTGTCCTCCAAGGGCACTTCCTTTCCATAGTGTTTAGAATACTTACTGCACAGAAGTTTATGGTTTGCTAACTGTTTCCCAAGAAAGACTGGACAGAGGGGGCCATCTCATTAATCTTTGCAAGGTTAGCATCTAGTGCAGAGCTTACCACATGGTTTCATTGGATATATGCTTGCATAATTAAATTTGAATATTCTTTACCGTTTTCAAAGCACAACTTGTAGGAGTCTATCAGACCCTCACAAAGCTCAGTGAGATTGCAAGATAGAATTAGTTTCCTCATATGACAGAATCTCTATGGCATTGAATATCATTTCCACTGTATGACAAAGGAGGAAAAAGGTTCAGTGAGAGATTGTGTGACTTCCAAAGAGCATGTAACTAAGACTCAAATGTCAAGATCAGCGTTCTTTCTAAAATACTAAATAAAAAGTAGCATATCAAACTACTATTTTAGATTGTTTTTAGGGTCTATTAAGTCTATATATGGCAATCGTCTTTGACTTTTCCAATCATTGGTGAAAAGCTGCTCCTTAAAATTCAATTGTAGACTATAAAATGAAAAAGACCTTCAGAAATCACATCTGTAATCAGAAGAAAATGGCACCAATTACATGCAAATATTTTGCTATAAAACAGTAGCTGCCTTTTAGAATTTATTGCTAGCCCTAACAACTGTGCCACAGGGAACAAGATGGAGGCAGCTTTGTGATTTCCAATCCTGCACCCACAGTTGCCCCTATTCGGCTTATAGGTTTCTTTATGTTTGTTGATTTCATAATCAGGAAATGAATTCCTAATAACAAGATAGTGAAAGTAGTCTGTTTCTTGGGGCGAAGGGGTCACAACCAGTATTTGAAGGCACTGGTAATTGACTCCTGATCAACTGACTCTAACGTCAGGCTTTTAATAGCATCATCTCCTGCTGCATTACAGGCTACAGAAAATCAGAGACTAAATTGAACTCCTAAATCAAGGCGTGGCACAAGGCAATGTAACTCTTCTAACTCAATTCCTGGTATATATGTTAATACGTGATATCTCTGAACCACTGGTTAGAAAACAACATGAAAATTGATAGGTGCATATGTTTCAAACGTAGTGATATGAAACCAAAATCAGTTTGGACATTAAGAGCAAAGTTTTGTTGTTGTTGGGTGGAGGGAGGGCAGAGAGCAGGGCATGTTTACGAGGTGTGGTAGGTAAAAAATTCGGAGAAAATCTGAACATCCTACTTATTTTTGAGCTACATTTACTGAACTGGTAAAGTATTAACTTGCATGAAAAAAAAGAAAAAAGAAAACGTAGTGAGAGAAACTTACCTACTTTTTTTTAATTTTGAAACACTTTCAAGAGGTTTGCCTTTTTTTATTTTTTTCACCAGGAATATACTCAGGTCCTAAATGAACATCTACGGATAGAACGCTCGCCTTAAGTCAGTTATCTTTATATACAGTTATAGATCAACGTTCCAAAAAACTTCAACAGAAATTAACTGCAAGTGTAATTACATCCCAAACATTTCTGACAGTAGAAGCATTTTCTCTCTAAAGGGGGTGGGATTATTGGATTGGCAATTTCTCTTAATCTGAGAAAACACATCTCCTACTCCTTCCCTCATATTCCTTTCCATTCTCTCTCTTCCCCGACACACACAGGCACACACACACACAGGCACACACACACACACACACACACACACACACACACACACACACGTATATTCTGACCATTTTATTTGAGTGGAAAGTTGAAAGAGAACAGCCCGCCAGCTACACCCACCCAGCGCTCCTGGGGGTGGAATAGCAAAGTTCTAGGGCAGAGCCTTCCCTCCGATCCCCGCGACGCAGTCGCTCTCGGATACCTGCTCAGCTCCGCGCCGCAACTGAACTGCCGCCGCGGAACAGTTGCGTCTCCATCTGGCTACCAACCTACCCAAGCTTTCTTCTCCACCACCACCACCACCACCTTCCTTCCCCCTCCTCCCCCTCCTTTCCGTCTTCCCTCTCCACCCCCGCCCCCAATCTATCTCCTCCTTTTTTTCTCACTACAAGCGGTTGCTGATGCTGAAGCCGAGCGTCACTTCGGCTCCCACGGCAGACATGGCGACATTGACAGTGGTCCAGCCGCTCACCCTGGACAGAGGTAAGGAAGCGGCTCGCCCGCCAGGCCACAGTGTCCATTCTCCCCTCCGACGCCCACCCGCCCCCCGCCCCTGCCGATTCCCACCGGGACGCGGGGCGCGCTCGGGCGAGGGGAGAAGGGGAGCCAGGGCGAGCCTGGAAGGCGTTTGCGCCAGGAGCAGGACACTTTCTTCCCCTTTCCTCCCCGCCACGTCCCCGCCGCCCCTTCACACTGGACTCGCCCCGCCGAGGGGACGCCTCCTGTGGGCTCTAGGGTCCCCGCAGCCACTCCCAGCCCCTCGCCGGGTCGCCTCCGGGCCTCTGGCTTTGTTGGAGCGGCTGCGCGGGGACGGCTAGGTGCCCGGGGCTTGGGGTTGGAGAGGGGCAGGGAGCAAGCTCGCCGGCCGGAGCGAGCCCAGAGGAGACCGGCGAGGGAGCCGCCTGCCAGCCTGCGCGGCGCGGGGGCCTGGGTGGAAGGAAGTTTGTCCTGGCGCGGGAGGGCTAGGGTCCGTTCTCCCGTGGGAGTCCGGGCGGCCGCTCGGGGGGCGGGCAGGGCGCACCCCGGGGCGACCGGACGCACGGCGGCTGGGCCGCTGCAGGAGCGGAGCTGCCCTCCGCCCAAAGGGCAACGCAGAGCGCGGGGAGCCGAACCCCGGCAGCTGAGCCTCAGCAGCCGAGCCCGGCTCACCCCGGCTTCGCGTTCGAAAGCGGCGAGGGTCGCGCCTGTTCCGGCGGCCGGCAGCTCCCGGTCCGTGGCAACTCTCAGCTTCTACTGCGCCAACCTCTCTCGTCCTCTCCCAGCTCGGTGCCACCGCGGCGCCCGGGCTGCTGCGGAAGGCGCGCGGGCACAGCGCTCGTCGGGTTAAAATTCAACTTCTGACCTGCGACCCAGTACGTCCCGCTCTCTGACTTCATTTGGGAAAGTGCTGGCTTCGTCCCCAGGACCCACCCCCCGCCACAAGCTCAGGGATGGAGTCCTCTGCTGCGATCCGGGCCTCGCTGATGCACCCGTACGGGGTTATACCTGTCCCTGAGTGTGTGGGTTTCCTTCCCGGCTTCCAACGTCCAGTGATGAAGGCGCTGGAGTCCCACGGCCCTGCAGAGGAGGACACCCGCTAGTCCTTCTCCGCAGCCGCCGGATTTAGGACCCTGGGCGGCCATTTGGAAATGGTGTGCTCAGACGAAAATGATTTAGTCCCACGTACCTCTAAAAATTTTCTTTCTAGAGGATTAAACTGAACGGTGGGGCAAGCCAAAAGAGCATCCTGCTGAGAGTACAGTGACAAAGCCAGTGAACTCAGTTTGAGGTTTTTAATTTGGAGAGACTGTGGGTGACTTTAACGCAATCTGTTGGCGCCAGAACAGATGCTATGTGGTGCCCATAGCAACCTTTCTTAGGGTAAGAGTTGAAAAATAAAATGTAGCTGATTTTGTATTAGAAAATGTTGATTTGCGAGCTGGCAAAATTAATAACAGTAGTTAAAGACCTCAGAAACCAGTTGTATAATCCATGATTTTGCCCACAATATCATCATCTGCACTAAGCAGGATAAATCCATTGCCAGTAAGAACCAAACAGATGGCAAGCTATCAGAGACTATGGGCTTCCCAAGTATTTATGTTTTAATGTGATGAGCTCTTATATTGTCCCATTATAAAATCACAGTCGTTAAACATCCCAAATCAAGTGACTACGTTAGGAGCAAAAACTCCAACAAGATTGCATACCTGAGTCATTTTATATAATACTGCTACTACAAAAAAAAATTCAATGTTTGGGTTTTACCTTAGCTCTTAGGTGCCTCAGTCAGTTATTGAGAGGAGGTGCTAATTGGACTAAGATTTATTCTTAAAGTTTGTTCTTGCTCACAGCCAAACTCTACTTGTCCTTCTCAGTGTGATTACGTCCATGCAGTAGCTCAGGAGGCAAGCAGCGTTACCCTGTGAATGGGTCTGAAAAAATTCACCAGCAGCTCACACAAAATCTATAACCAAGAGATGATGGGTTATTGGCATCACCACTGAGCATAAAGTCAATGTATAAAATATTGTTCTCTGTACTTTATTAAACTATGAGTCATTAATTGGTTACCTTCATGATTAAACTGATGAAAGAAAAGTTTCTGAAAATTTTTCTTCAAAAAAGGTGCATTTTAAAAGACGCAGCCCAGTATTACATATCTGGGTCCTAGTTGCAACTCTGATATTTATTCTCAATACACCAGCCTCTTAGGACATCAGTTTCTCTCTGTGCCACATCAGGAGTTTGAATTAGATGACTCCAACACTTTGCAGCTTTAGCAGTCTATAATTCAATTAATTAGATTTAAGACTCAGTTTTTGGTCACCTACTGGGAGATTTTCCAGATCACCTCTCTCCCAGGCTGCTTTGGTACCCTTTGATGTGCTCTAAATTGACTTGCTGCTTTGGCCCCATTAAAGCATTTATCATACTCTGTTGCATTTCTCTCCCGATTGGATGGAACTCCTTGAGGGAAGAGACCATTTCTAAATTCATCTTTGAATTCTCAGTGTCTGCCATAGTCCCTGACTTACAGTACAATAAAAAATTAATGTTAAGTTAGTGTCAGTAAGCTCAGGATAGCAGTAACTTAAGCAATTTAAAATATAGTGATTTGCTAGTGAACTGAGGTGCAGTTCATAGATTCACAGTATTTTGGCTGTGCAAAGGACGATAGTGATAATACAGGCCAGAGGTTCTCAACCTAGCTTTCCCCTATACACCTGATGGATTCCCATCAGTAAGAGTACCTCACCAAAACTGTAATGTTTAACCAGGAGGAGTTGCAGCAGGTGGACAAAGGAGAGGAAGGAAAGAAGTGCTTGACAAAATCTCCCAAGGGCATCCCAGTGAATCTGAATATATAATCCATCATTTTAGAGCTGCTAGTTCTTTTTTGGTATTTTCATTTTATAAATGAAAAAGCATGGAAAAGTGGTAAGATGTTTTCAAGGTTACTCTACTATTTAGTGGAGATTTTATGTTAAAATTGAATTATTTTTGTTTGCTGCCCATTGACATCATACATGGATATAGTCTTCAGGGCAAACGTTTTAAGCAAACAAATCAAAGCTATGGATTGAAATTAAGATTTACTGCATTACAAATTTGAACGATAATCTGAAAGTAAGAAACTCAGAAGCCTGCACCTAACTTCTTGGGTCTGCTCTGGGAAGTAAGCATTTTCAAAGTCCAGGCTGGGCCCTAAAAGGATGAACAAGGTGATCTCAGATTTTCATGGCTCTGTGCCTATCCAAAAAAACTCTTTTTTACTTTGCCATTAAGACCTGAGATCAACCTTGTAAAGGCCTCTGGGTGGCTATGGTCACTGTAAATTCTTGTTGACTTTGGTCCCATCCTTGATATGCTTCACTTAATGAGTGTCTATCATAAGTCAGACCTTATTGTGGGATTGTTACACACTGGTGTGATAAAGAGACATAATTCCACTTTTTGTGGTAATTAGAACTTACTAGGAGAGGGAGATTAAAATACACACAGAGGCAATTATTAATTCATTCAGTATTCATTTATCACATATTATATGCAAGATGCTAGAGGAATACCAGAAACAAAAAGTTTCTGCTTTTATGGCCCTTACAAGTCTAATGAGAGAAATGGATGATAAGCAAGGGATTAATTAATTAATTTAACAAATAAGTATTGTGTGCCAGACTTATGCCAAACATTGTTTTATACACTGTGCCAGTGCTAATGAACAAAATAAATAAAATCTAATGGCATTTGCATGCTAATGAGAGTCACACAATGAACACATACATATACAACTACAAGTGCCAAGGAGAATAAATAAAACTGGGAAAGGGAGAGTGCCATAAATGGGGGCTGCTGTTTTAGATGTGTTAGTAAAGGAACACCCTCCTGAGTCAGTGACATTTGAGAAGAGCCCTGTAGAAATGGAGGAAGCAAAGTTGCAGATACCTGGGGGAATGTCCTTAGGAGGGGGAACTCCTGAGCACACCGTGAACATCCAGGAAGGTCAGTGGGAAAAAATGAGAGAGGGAAGAATGTGAAAAATGAGATGTATGACGTTGGTAGCCAGGGGTCGGATTATGTAACTCACAATTTCAGATTAGCTGAAAATTTGAAGTTCTCTGAAGAAAATAAACGTGATTGGAATAGAGAATAATGGAGAAGGGCCCATTTGGTTACATTGGTTGAGGAAGGCTCACCGAGAAAGCAAAATTTAAACTGTGTTTTGGTATATACATTAATAAGATCCTTAGGAAAAGCATTCTGGGAAGAGTACACATAAAAGCAGGTCCACAGTCCTTGGCTGTCATTCAGTTAATACTTCTACAATCAAGAAAGTGATCAAAAACTGAAATTACCAAGAAATAATAACACATTAATTATGCATCCTGGGGTAGAAATTTAACTATATATGCCAAGAAAATCTGTAGATCAGCTTTTTGCTTCTTTGTATTACAAGACAAAAACACCATATATTATAATTAGATTTTCAGAAATATATTGAGAACTGTAATTTATGTGTCAGTGTGCACAAATTTACATGTTGAATCCAAGTGGTCATAATAAATTTATTCATTTTCAGTCCAATATTTTATGTTAGACAGTGGTATAGAAAGTAGTATATGTAATTTGCCCTCTTGACAAAGAGAAGATACTAATAAGGAGATTAGTGTGGAATTCTTCTCTTCCAGACTTTAAAATGTTCATAGCAACTCTTCTCTACATCAGAGGTTAGTTTGCACAGATTTTAATCTGTAAAGCCAGGAATGACCTTCAGCTAAACTTAAGGGAACAAAGCAGAATGCAATCCTTGGTACTCTGACACACTGATATTAAAGAACATAGAAATACTTCGGGTATTAAAGACTGCATGGATTTAGGGACTTTCTAAAGTCCAGTAGCTCCAATTCTGCTTAGCTTTCCATCTCAAGGTCAGAGAAGATAATGCAAAAGAACTCTTTAAATTTTATTTTACTCTTTCCCTCTAGTTTTAAGCCAAATGGCTTTTGAATACTCATGGCTTATGAAAGAATAATACAAAACCAACTCTTGGAGAAAAATGAATAATTAAAACATTTCTAGTACTTTCCTTATGACATGATTAGTAGCTTCCAATCTGCATTTAAGTGCTTACATAAGATACAAGGTTGGTGTTACAATCATCTAACTTTTCTGTGAGTTAAATTCATTTTGGACAAGTTGCAAAAACGTAAATGGAAATCTTTATTTCTTGGCAACCAAAATAAATCTTAATTTAAAATATTGATTAAACAAATTCTAGTGTGCTTTCTGTTTAAAACAAATCAAACTTTTGTTCTTTAAAAAATCTGCTATAAAACCAAGAGCTTTTATTTTGTGGATTTCAACCTTATGGGGGAAAAAAACATAAGAACAAAAATTGAATGCAAATAACTATCCCATGGGTGCCACACTTTTCATAGAATTTGTGATACATTACAATTTTTCTCTTTTCCCTTTTCACTTTTCAAGTCAGGCAGAGCTTATTACTTCATGTATCTTCCAATTCAAGCCCTGGGCAGCCTATAGCTTTTCTAATCAGTTCTATTCACCAGTTTTTATAAAATCTGTATTTGCCAGAAAATTGCTTTTGCTTACATTCCAGAGGGGTTTGCCCCTTCTCTTATTCCTTTTTTTTTTTTTTTTTTTTAATTTGACATGGAGAGAGATTAAGGAAGAAGGAAAATAAAAATTAAGTTAGTATTTACATGGTTTTTAAGATATATGCCCTGGGGTTTTGATCAGGGGAGGGGAAGAAGGAGGGCTGACTATATTTTATCTTTCTTTCCCTAAATCCTACCCACAGCAGCAACCACATGTGTTTTTGTATACAAACATGTGAGTGCTTGCTTGCTCTCTCATATTTTCTCTGAACTCCAGCAAATTTTTTAAAACAACTTAACTTTTAATTTCTTTGTAAATCAATAAGTGTTTCCTTTCACACTATATAGTTACAGAACACTCCAGGAGTTTTGCTGTGTGTGTGTGTGTGTGTGTGTGTGTGTGTGACAGTCTTGTTGCCCTGGCTATGTGTATGGTGATGTAATCTCGGTTCACTGCCACCTCCATTTCCCAGATTTAAGCAATTCTCCTGCCTCAGCCTCCTGAGTAGCTGAGTAGCTGAAACTACAGGCATATGCCACCAGGCCCAGTTGATTGTTTTTTGTATTTTTTAGTAGAGATGGCCAGGCCGGTCTAGAACCTGTTGGCCAGGCCAGTCTGGAACTTCCGACCTCAGATGATCCTCCTGCCTTGGCCTCTGTGCTGCAATTACAGGAGTGAGTTTTATATATAAAGAGTTTATTTATATATAAAGAGTTTGGCTAAAAAAAAAATATTTTGTAGTTATGGAGAGTTTTGTGGATAGTTTTAACATTTAAAAAAAATCAGAAATTAATGATATAGCTTCCAGAAAAATAAAAAGAAATTTTGTGAATCCCTTCTAGTTTGGTGTGTTAGCCATCTGAGCCCTGAGATGTATTTGGTGTGCTCCTGTCAGTTATGAAATTAATGCATTTGCAGGCTGGGCGTGGTGGCTCATGCCTGTAATCCCAGCATTTTGGGAGGTGGAGGTGGGTGGATTACCTGAGGTCAGGAGTTCCAGACCAGCCTGACCAACATGGAGAAACCACATCTCTAATTAGCTGGATGTGGTGGCTCATGCCTGTAATCCCTGCTACTCAGGAGGCTGAGGCATGAGAATTGCTTGAATCCAGGAGGCAGAGGTTGCAGTGAGCCAAGATGGCACAATTGTACTACAGCCTGGGTAACAAGATCAAAACTCTATCTCAAAAACAAACAAATAAACAAGCAAATGAAATTAATGCTCTTGCTTATGAGTGTTATTTTTCAGGGATCAAAACTAAGGCCTAGCTATTTAGTAAGAAAACTAAGGCCTACCTATTTAGAAAAAAAAAAAAAAAAAAAAAAAAAAAAAAAAAAAAAAAAAAAAAAAAAAAAAAAAAAAAACATATAGGGAGTACTATCAAATAGGAAGGTGTCCTGGGTATTAAAAATGCTGTTATATGCACAATGCCATATCTCTTAGACATTTGTCTGTTAGTATATACTTTCCATCGGGTCAGAGACCATGTTGGGTTTGTTTGTGTAGAACCCAGCACATTGTGTGGCACATAGTTGGCACACTTTTCATATTTGCTGATTGACTGAGTGAATGAAGGAATCAAATTGGCTTAGCAAGACTTAGCTGTCATGGATTATTCTTAACACAACAAAACAAAACAAAACAAAAAATTTCTCTAACCTAAAATAATGCAAAAGTAGTGGCTACCTTAGGATGTCAGTTTGCCTCTTTGTGTGTATGTAGCTGGCTGCAACAAGTGTAGTGCTTCCAGGGCCAAGAAAGGATGTGAGGCATTGGTTTTGATAGTCATAGCCCTCATTCGGTTGTCTGCGTTCACCCTGCTGTTTTAACTTCTGAATTGAATCAGACAAGCTAATGTCAGAATACAACTGAAAAGGTGTTTTAAATGGACGGGGTTGCTATAGAATTGCCCTCCTCCACACGTATACATATAAGGTACACATTTTTATTTTTTAAACCATAAATAGATGAATGACAGAACTACGTCCTAATAAACAAAATGGATTTAACATGAAGTCACTCTGCACTGCCAAATGTGAAATTAACCTTAAAAATTATGTTGATTTCTTCCATGCTTTACTTCTGGTCTATTCGATGGAGAACTTTTTTTAAAAAATGGTTGAATTTTGCTAAGTAATGTACTAGCTGAATTTGAACACTTGTCCAATAAAAATAAATATACCCAAAGACCACTTGAAAAAAATTATATGGGATTGAAACTTATTTTGTAGTTATACTCAAATATCTGTCTGTCTTGGACAGAAAACTAGGGCTTCTAATTTAAATTGATAGTAATTTTCCTTATAAACACTGTAGCTAGTTCCAGTCTAATTGGTTGTGCAACTTTGGTTTACTTGTCCAGTGTGGTGATAGTTATATTTCAATATAACATCTTCTGTTTTTAAATTAATCAAAGGATTACCTTTAACTAAAAAAAGGTAGCATAATGGGAGTCACAGCACGGCCATAAGATTTAAACCCCCAAGATAGATAGAGAAAAATAGCATGAAATCACAGCTGGGTCTATTTAATAATAATTTTTAAAATGGAAAATAGTTGAGGGACTGCTAAAAGTGATTTTTGAAGAAAATTGGAGAAGAGCAGTAATTGCTGATGGACAAATAACCTGGTTTCCAAAAAGATGACAAAGATGTTTTGGGAAACTATAGGACAATCTATTTGTTGTTGCCTCCTGGACCATATATTTATTTTTAAAATATTATATATACATATATTTAATATAATATATATATTTAAATATATATATATATATATATATTTAAAAGAATCAGATATTGACACTTAGAAAAGAAAGTGGTGATCCCAGAGACTATATGGAAAATCACTAAAAGTAGATCTTGCCAAATTTCAGACGTATGCCATAGTCTCATCATATACTCATGACCCCACAACTCTTATAGACGCCTTGTGGAAATGGTGGAAATACATAAAGTGGATGATTGCACTGTTGTATTTGTAGTGGTTGAAACACTTCTCCCTCCAAGCAAGTCTGGTTCATGGTCTTGTTCAGCAGTATTACAATATTTTGGATGAACACTATAGAATATATTTTAGTCAACTTTACAGATGACTAAGCTAGGAGGAATAACAAATAATTTGGCCAACCATATGGATATTCTAAAATTATTCCCAGCTTGAATGGCAGGTTACAATACAAGAGATAAAATTTAGAGGAAATGGATATAGCTTTCATTCATTAGATTGAATCAAATTAGAATGTTGATTGCATATTGATTGTACTGGTATATGACTGGAACAATCTGGTTTAAGAGTAGTTTATTTGGAAAAGATTGAGGACTTTTATTTATGAGGTTGGTGCAAAAGTAATTGAGGTTTTTGCCATTGAAGGTAATATCAAAGACTGCAATTACTTTTGCGCCAACATGATAATAAATTCACCATAAGTAGTGTAACTATATTATCAAAATATTGTAAAAACTCTCTTGAAAATTAAATATAAAACTAGTTAATATTAATAATGTAGAAAAACACTGATACACCATACCCTAGCAGGGGTTATTTAAAAAATATTGGAATAACTGTATTGGCATATTAATCACGTTAATAAGTTTTAAAACATTTGAAAAACAAATTCACAGTTAGCAGTGTTTCTCAACTGGACACCACTGGTAGTTAGGACACTAAGTTTATTTGTCATATAAGAGGTTTAGTATCCCTAGTTTCCAGGAGCTAAATGCCAGCTTGAATCACACTGTGTTAACTGAAAATACCCAGTTAATTTCCACAATCCCTTTTTAAAGACAGTTCTATCTCATCTAGTTGAGAACCATTACTATCCAAAAAAGTAGGATAGCTCAACATTAGAAAATAGTTTACTGTAACTCTTTATACTAACAAATTAAAGGAGAAAAACCATATCATATTGATAAAGCATGTGATGAAAGGTAATGTTAATATCTGATTAAAAATCTTTTAGTAATCTCTAAGTAGAGGACTTCTTTAACTTGATAAAAACTGTGCATCAAATGCTGCCAATGTGAAATATCATATTTAGAGGTGAAAGATTGAACATTTCTGTTCACATCAAAAACAGCACAAAAATGATTTAACCAATGTTATAAAACAATAATTAATAAAATATTAAGTAGAACCTGTCAAAATAATAATTTCCAGATAGATGATTAACTACAAAACTATTAGATGATATTAGTGAATTTGCTAAGGTTATACAACCATTCATAGACACAAATCAATGATCCTATTTCCAAATAGTGTCCCCAAAAAATCAATCACTTATATTCAAATAATAAGCTAATAAATTGATGGAAAATTAATTTATAATAAAGAAGGAATTTTAAAAATAGGAATGAAAAAGCTAAAATAATACTTTGGAATGCCTGTTGTATGTCATGTTTACTCTGTGTTTAGGAAGAGAGTTACAGCAGTAAACAAGATAGACAGATTCTCTGTTAGTGATGGTGCTTATGTTCTAGTTAAGTCAACACATAAAATATTCAAATAGGTAAACACATAGTATGATTCCAGAGAGCAAAGTGCAGAGAATAAAAGTAAACTGTGGAATAGAACTGAAAATTCCACCATAAGATTCTGGAAGGGTTCTCCAAGGAGGTGACATTACAGCAGAAATAATCACGCTACGATGAAAAACAAATTCACAGTTAGCAGTGTCTCAGTTTGCCACTTTGAGAAGAGGAGAGAGCTAGTGCAAAAGATGGTCCTCTTGGAGGGTGCAAGCAATAGCAAACAGTAACTAGAACAAAGAAAATAAAGAGGAGAATGGAACAGATGGATAGAGGATGGTAGTCAGGTAGGAATGCCTATTTTACAAGATTGTCATGAGGATTAAATGAGATAATGGAAAGCAAAATAATGTGCAAACAATTAAGTGGCATTTCAATACTATTTTCTTCAAGTTTCTATTGCACTCGAAGTCATTTCTGGATATTGTATTGTTTAGGAAGTCACGTCATCCTGTGTTTAAAAACATACACTCCGGAGCCCATCCTTCCTGGGTTTGAATCTCAGCTTTTCTATTTAATAGCTCTGCAACTCCCCTCAGAGTTACTTGAATAAGCCTCAATTTTCTTACCTGTAAAATGGAAAATAGTAATAATAGCACTGACCCAATACAGTTGCTGGTTTTAAACGAATTAATGTGTATAAAGTACATAGAACAGGCCTGACATATAGCAACTACCCAACAATGAAAAGTATTTCTTTGCTGAGTCCTGAACATCATGTGCTTCCACCCTCCTGCCAAGAAGCAAGAACAGAGAACATTTGCTGCCTTCAGGCTATATGAAGAGGGAAGGGCTCAGTTTATTTTGGTATCTCCCGAAGCAGGGAGCACTTGGAGATGCCTGGAGGTCCAAATAAAAGTTGTCCTGTATACTCATCTAATTTGCCGTCCCGCTGTTTCCCCAAATCACATACTTCCTGATGCTTCAATTAACACATTTTAAATAATTCTATTAGAACATTTACCACATGAGGTTGAAATTTTCTTCCACACGGCTGTCACCCTAAAAACATGTTTTTTAAATTTATCTTTCCGTACTCTGCCTATCACAGTGCTTGAAAGATATGTGCTCAAACATTTGCTAAATAAATTAGTGGTTTGTCTTTCAATATTGCATAGTTTTAGAGGATAAAACTAGGAAAATGAGTGAAGGATATAAACTGACGTATTTATTCAAGAAAAAAGTTTCTACATTTATTCTTTTTAAAACTAGATTCAGGCAGTGCCTTCTGGGAATTAATGTTCGTTGTATTAGTGGAAATGGACAGGCAAAAGTTGAATGACAACTTGTAAAAATTGTTACAGATGAACTTTGAGATTCAGTAATAGTTTAGGACAGAAATTAGAGTTTATGTAGATGTTGAGCTGTCTTATTTTTCTAATATAAGCTAATCATATACAGATATTGAATGTGTACTAAGTAACTGACTGTGTCAATATAACCCAAGTGACTTTTAACTTTTTTTTTTTAGTTCTGTTTAATTGCAAAGCATCACATGATGCTGAGAGAGACAAACATGTAGTAATTAGGAGTGTGAGCTTTGGATCCAGATGGCTGCGTCTCAGTCCCTGTCTATCTCTGCTTCGTCCTAGCCATATAACCTTGACCTGTTACTATCCTTCCTGTACTTTAGTTTTCCTCTGTAAAACTGAAAATAAATGCAGTCTCTGCCTTATAAGGTTGCTGTAAATATCAAATGAGAGAACACACGCAAGTGCTTAGAACATGACCAGGTCCATAGTAAGTGCTCAATAAGTATTGATTATTCAACACCTGTTCTCCCCAGGGGTGTATTTTCCCCAACGCAGTAAATGAAAAGTGCATGGGCTTCAGATTTAGACACATAGGGATTTGAGTCGCAGTTTTGCCACTTACCTTCTGTGGAAGCTTAGAGCATTGCTCCTCTCTCCACACTGTAATTCTTTCATCCTTAATATAGGAATCATGACAGCCAGTTTACATGGTGATACATTTCTTTGCTTAGCCATTCAAGGTAAAGTAAATGATAGCCTAATGAGCGCCGAGTACCAAGGCAAGGGCTAAGGAAAGAGCCAATATTCTAGGGAAGAAGACAGGTATTATGCAGATAATTTGGGATAACATCATTTGAGTAGGATGACAACAGCTCACATACACTGCACGTTTACTGCATACCGGATATAGTGCTTAGCACTTTTCATGCTTCATTTTAATCTCCACAACAAACTAATAAGGCAATAAACTTTCATTTCAATTAATCTTCACAACAAACAAAATATAAAACACGACTTGCATTTCGAAGAACTGGGAATTGAGGCATAAAGAGGCTAAATAAAGAGGAATGGAGTTCAGACAGGTCGATTCTCGAGAACTTAAGCTTAACCACTATACTATACTACCAACAGCAAGTGCATAGGTCAGTAATAGAGTCTATAGCAAGCTCCGAGGAACATGAACTTGTAAGAAACAATTGAGGCACAATTGCAAAGACTTCAAAAAACAGACAGGTAGGAGGCACACCAGAAGAACATGTTGTATGAGAAAAAAAAGGACAGAACTTTGTCCAATGCTTATAAAAGGAACTTACATATCAATGTTGGTAAAGCAATTTAAGCAATTTAGTTTTAAGGTCCAGCACAATTATTGAAAAATAGCAGATGCTGAATAAATGGTTGTGCTTATTAATAGTGGTTATTAATTTCTTAGTACAAAAGACAAAAATATCCATAGACAGTATATCAGGGTTTTCCAGAGACACAGAACCAGCAAGGTATAAACTATAAATTTATGAGAGAGGATTTCTTAGAGGAATTGGCTCACACAACTATGGAAGCTGAGAAGACCCTCAGAACCAGGAAAGCCAGCGGTGTAATTCTCAGTTTGATATCAAAAGCCTGAGAACCCGAAGGGGTTGCTGGTGTAAATTTCAGAGTCCAGAAACCAGAGACACTGCAGTTTTGATGTTCAAGGACAAGAGAAGAAAGGTTTTATAGCTCTGGTAGAAAAAGCGCAAGTTCACCTTTCTTCTGCCTTTTTGTTTTATCTGGGCTAGAGTGCCCATCCACATTAGGTGAAGGTGGATCTTCTTTACTCAATTCACTGACTCAAATTCCAATCTCTTCCAGAAAAATCCTCACACACATAACAAGAAATAGTGATTTACCAACTACATTAGTGTTCCCTTTTTGCAAGGGGGTATGTGCCAAGACCCACAGGGGCTGCCTGAAGCCGAGGCTAGTAATGAACCCTCTGTATACTGTGTTTTTCTTATACAGTAATGGCAGGTAGTGTATCCAGAACAAAGGGATGATACATGTCCAGAACACAGACGGAAGGCAAAAGTTTTCATCATGCTACTCAGAGCAAAGCACAATTTAAAATAGATGAATCACTCATTTCTGGAATTTTTCATTTAACACTTTTGGACTGAGATTGACTGCAGGTAACCAAAACCACAGAAATCAAAGCTGAGGATAAGAGGGGATTACTTACTGTATCCGGGTATCTTTTAATTCAGTCAAATTGACACTTAAAATTAACTATCTCAGATAAAATTATAAGAAAGTACCAGCAATATTCTGTTCCTTCTTCCCAGTCTGTGCTAGTGAACAAAGGGATCGTGACTGTGACATTCAGGTTACCTTTCAGTGGTCTGCAATGCACAGGCAAAACTTCTTTATACGGACCTGGAATATTGACAGGCTCACAAAGGGAGTGAAAAGTGGTAATAGTGCCCCAAGTCTTTCCTTCTAGTCTTTCCTTCCAAGTGAGAGGAGAGAAAGGCATTTGGGAATGTAGCAGACCCTGAATTTCAAGCATGAAGAGAGAATTATGACATCTTTTCCCCTTTAATGTTAGCTGCAAATGTCCTGAAAGACATAAACAGAATCTTCTTATCCATCATCATTAAAATGTATACCTTGAGGTTTTAATATGGATTTCAGTGGCCCAAGTAATGCCATATTTGTCTAGTGTTCAATCTGGAAGAGATATTCTACCTAAATAAACTTACAGATAACAGATGCTTACTCCTGTAGGCCAAAACTTTTATTTTTTAACCATTTTTAACCTAAACGTAGGATTTATTTCCCTTCTTATTTCATTACAGTGTATGTTCTCTAGAAAATGGGCTTTTTGTAAAGAAAGAGTGGACGATAAAACAGATAAGACAGTAGAATTTAATGTACATTAATGAAGGAATGCTAAGAGACTTATTTCATCAACTCAAACGGAAATTTTGGATGCTTACAGCTTCTCAGACCTATTTGACCTAGCTGAGTTTGACAGATACATGCCTCTGGATGAATGAGATTTTCTGTGACCAGGCAGACATTAATTTCTTCTGATGTCACACGTTTTTCAAATATTGCCAGTTTGGCATCCAAATGGTAACTACCAATAGGAAAATGTTAAGATGGGTGTATGTTATAGGCTGGATGTTTCTGTTCCCCCAAAATGCATATTTTGAAGCCTTAACCCCCAATGTGATGGTACTTGAGGTGGGCTTTTAGAAAGCAATTAGGTTCCCATTAAGTCAGAAGGGTGGGGTCCCCATGGTATGATTATTGGCCTTCTAAGAAGAGAAAAAGAGCAGAGGATGCTCCCTCACGCCCTCTCCCACCCCGCTTCGTGCTCTTTTGCTCTCCCTCTCGCTCCTGACTTGTAAAGACAGATCCAGAAGGCTGCTGTTTGTGACCAGAAGAAGGCCCTCATCAGGCTGAATCTGCTGGCACTCTGATATTGGAAGTGCCAGCCTCCAAAACTATGAGAAATAAACATCAGTTGCTTAAGCCACTCAGTGTATGGCATTTTGTTACAGCAATCTTCCTTAGTCTATTTGGGCTGCTATATATATATATATATATATATATATATATATATATATATATAAAGAAAAACATAGACTAGGTCACTTATAAACAACACACATACATTTCTTATGGTTCTGGAGTCTGAGAATTCCAAAATCAAAGTACCAGCCTATTCCATGTCTGTCTAGGGCCTGTTTTTCCTGGTTCTTAGACATCATCTTTCTGTGTCCTCACATGCAGAAGGGGCAAGGCAGCTCTCTGAGGCCTAATGGCCAGAGCCCTCTTGACCTAATTATATCTGAGTCCTTACTTTCTAATATCATCACATTGGTGATTCAGTTGCAGCATAGGAATTTTGTAGGGACATATTCAGACCATACCTCAGCCAGTGCTCAGACAGTGTAACAATGATTACATGATCTGGGCCTCAGTGATCCTCTGTTCTAAGTAGCTGAACAGATTAGCCATGGGCCAGATAGATGTACATGGATATAAGGACTAGGTATTATTATCTGGTCAATATTACAACTTAATATTGTACGTATTAAAGTGGTCCTGTTTTTTTGCTTAGTTTTATTTATTTTTTCTTCTCCGCATTTGGAAATCTTTCATGTACTAACAAGTTTTCAAAACTGCTTCTCCTGGATCACTCTCCATTGTTTTCAGAGCTTTAAAGAATATAATGTAATTAAGCATATTTTGTAAGTTTCTCCTGAGTATGTTTCAAGATGAGATTGTCTCTTTGTAAATTATAAACTTTCCAAATGTAACAGAGCTCTAATCAATTCTCTTATATTCAAATAATAGTTTAATGATCTAATGTTGATGGGAGTCTTTGCCTATTTTGCTCTGTCTTTATTTTATTGTTCGTAATGGTGGCCGCAGTGTTTAGAGTATATGTCCTTAATTTAACACAGTCTTCCTTAAAATAATATCACTTATAACCAACAATATACTTCCCATTGCTCCCTTCCATCTTTTATGCTATTGTTGCATGTACACTGTAAACCCATAATTCTTACTACCAATTTTGCCTTAGAGGTCACAAACTACAGCCCTGATACCAAATCTATCTTGAGACTTAAAAATGGCTTTTGCATATTTAAATAATTGAGAAACATCTGAAAGAAGAATATTTTGTGACACATGGAAATCATATTAAATTCATTCAGTGTTTTTAAGTGAAGCTTATTGGAGCATAGCTGTGCTCATTTACTTACAAATTGTGGCTGCTTTCCTGCTACAACTGCAGAGTTGAATAGTTGGGATGGAGACTGATTGGTCTGTCAAGCCTAAACTATTTACTACATGAGCCTAATACTTTTTAACCTCAGCTTATAAAGCATTGAAGAAAAATAAAAAGAGGAGTTGTATTTTACATTCACTTTCAATTTAACCATTGAGGTGCTCCACTCTGAGCTTTAGATCTTCACTGTGCACCTGTGTCACACACGGATTCTGTCTCTTTGCCCTCTACCTTCCACCAGGGGTAGACTGCAGTTGCTTGTTACTTGGTACTGAATGAGCCTGGTGCTGGAGACAAAGGTGTTTCTCTGGTTATTCTCACCTAGGAGCGTAAAACGCTGTGTTTTCAGATGGGAAGACAGACTTAGAAAGCACTTTTGCAGCGTGGTGAATTTTTGGTGCTTATTTGTACGTCTCAGCAACTACCAGCATGCATTCCTTAACAATGGAAATACATTCTGAGAGAAAAGAAGCATTAGGTGATTTTTATTGTGGGAATATCATAGAGTGTATTTTTAAAAGCCTAGATAGTGTAGCCTACTACACACCCAGGCTGTATGGTATAGCCTATTGCTCCTAGGCTACAAACCTGTACAGGCTGTGACTGCACTGAATACTGTAGGCAGTTGTAACACAATCATAAGTATTTGTGTATCTTAATATAGAAAATACAGTGAAAATACAGTATCATAATCTTTTGGGATCACTGTCATATATGCAGCTCCTCATTGACTGAAATGTTGTTATGTAACTCATGACTGTATTTGATTATGCAAACTATTTTCTGTTGTTGCTCATATTTCAAATTAAAATTCAATTTTGAGATTAATTTAAGTGAGTCTGTAATATGGTAGACTGAGCTAACACAGAATCTCTTCCATTCCAAATATTGAGAAGTGCCAGATAAAATTTAACAATTAAAAAACTGTAGCTTAGATTGCAAATGAAGGAGTATATTCTCCAAGTGTCAGAAATTAAAGGAAAAGTGAAAGCTGGAATGGGAGAGGTGTGAGCTGACACTTTAGTAGAAGTAGAGGAAGGGGATGAAAAGGGCGCAAGGGGTCCCAGACAGCCCCATGCCTGGTGGCAATACAGAACTGGAGGTAAGACATAAGAGTTACATTATGCCCATAAGCCAAAATGCATTACCTAGTTTAGGATCTGAATATATGCCACCTACTTGGTTCAGGAAACCACCTTTCAAGGAATGTACATAAGACCAGCCACGGTGGCTCATGCCTGTAATCCCAATACTTTGGGGGGCCAACACTGGTAGGATTGCTGGAACTCAGGAGTTCAAGACCAGCTTGGGCAACATAGCAAGACCCCATCTCTACTAAAAATTTAAAAAAATAATAAAATAAGCCAGGCGACATGGTGGTGCATGCCTGTAGTCTCAGGTACTAGGAAGGCTGAGGTGGGAGGATCACTTATGTCTGGGAGATCAAGGATGGAGTGAGACATGATTGTGCCACTGCAGTTCAGCTTGGGTGACACAGGGAGATGATGTCTCAGAGAAAAGAAAGAAATGTACATAAAGTGAATTATAGGCCAAGGTACACAGGAGATGGTAAAATGAAAGATAGCAGTCTTAAACATTTATTTTTGCTGGTTTCCCGTAGAAGAAACAGTCCCTGCCAAAAGTGTGCTTGCAATGAAACATTTAAAACACATGAGGAGGGCCAGGTGCAGTGGCTCATACCTGTAATCCCAGCACTTTGGGAGGTCGAGCCAGGTGTGTCACCTGAGGTCACCAGGAGTTAGATACCAGCCTGATCATGGGGAAACCCCATCTGTACTAAAGAAAAAAAAAAAAAATACAAAATTAGCTAGTGTGGTGGTACATGCCTGTTAATCCCAGCTACTTGGGAAGCTGAGGCAGGAAAATCACTTGAACCTGGGAGGTGGAGGTTGTCGTGAGCCAAGATCCATTGCACTTCAGCCTGGGCAACAAGAATAAAACTCTGTCTCAAAAAAAAAAAAAAAAAATCATGAGAAACATGAGAAGAGGAGCCAAAATTTGGGGTGAATCATTGCATACAACAAAGCAACGTGTGAATGTTTGAAAAGTGGAGAGATCTTGATACAAAAGTCAAAGACTATAAAATAAGCATAGTTATAATGATTAAAAGTACGTATTGTAAAATAATGGAAGCTATAAAGTAAGAGCATAACACTGAAATAATAACAGGCAAATTAGAAAAAAGATTATTTAAAAATATAAGAATGCTGATATTTTTAAAAATAAAATGGCATCAAATTTTATGTTAAAGTTTAAAAAACATTTTTAATTATGATACCATTTTTATGTACTCACAGAATAAAATAGCAGCATTTTCATTTAAACTGATGCTATAGCCTTATTTCTGAAATGACTTACGAACTTAAAAGGAAGTTATTGCGGGTTAAGCATTGAAACAGCCAGTTTATGTTTGGCTTTTATTTTCCTGAGACATTGATCTGGCCATCCTTTGCATTCAAATCTTCAGTGGCTTCCCATTGTCGAATATTCTTAATATGGCTGGCCTGCTGGGTTTTGTGCAATTGGGTCCATGGTTCCTTTGCCTGTTTGCCCTCTCTCACTTTGTAAGTATTTTTGAATTTTTCCCATTTGTAAGCCTACCTTTCTCCTCTTGAATTTGCTGTTGTTCTGCCTGGAAATGCTTTTTTCTCAGATAATAACTTATTGTGAGCTTCATTCAGTCTCTACCCAAATGTCACCTCCCCACAATTATTATCTGTCATATCTAAATAGTCTTTTCCCTACTCCCATCATTCTTTTTTCTTTATCTCAGCTTAATTTGTCTTTATAACATTTTAATTAACTGACCATATGCCAATATTTATTTGTGTATTCCTTTCCTCTACTTATGATATCCCAAATGATAGAAAACAGCCTGCTACATTGTAGGTGTCTATCAAATATTTGTTGAATAAATAAGAATAACCTCAGAGACTTGGTGTGTTGCTCTCTCTGCAGGAAAGCTCTTCCCTTCCTCTTCGTCCCTTTTCCTGGCTAATACCTACTGTCTTCTTGGCACTCAGTTTCCAAATCCTCATGAAATCTTTTCCTAATCCCACAGCCTAGGTTAGATCCTCCTGCTTTCAGTTCTAAAGCACTTGTATACCCTTTTGTAAATGCATTCATTTATCACCCAACAAATTCTTATTGAGGGCCCAATATATTTCAGCAGCTGTTCTAGGTCTTGGTGCTGCAGCAGTGAATACAATAGACACAATCTCAACTCTCAGGAAGCTTCTATTCTAGTGAGGTGGGGACAAAGGGCTAACAAGCAGGATAATTGGAAAAGCATGGCCCAGTCAGAGGAAACAGCAAATGTAAATGTTCTGAGACAGTAATGTTCTAAAGTGTTGGAGGAACAGCTATAGCTATGAGCCCAGTATAGCTGGAGCAGAGGGAACAAGGGAAAGGACAGTAAGAAATGAATTCAAGCAGAGAGAGAAAGAAAGGGAGAGAGAGAGAGAAGGGGGGAGAGAGAGAGAGAGAGAGAGAGAGAGTAGGAGGACAGGGGGGATACATGAGGCTCAGTGCTACTATTTTAAAGACTTTGGCTTTTACTCTAAGATACTAAGCTACAGGAAGCATTTTGTGGAGTAGTGACATGATCCAACTTGTGTTTGAATAAACTCACTCAGCTATGTTGATCATAGAAAGTAAAGACTAGACAGGGAGATTAGTAAGAAAGTTATCGAAGGAATTCAGGTCAGAGGTGGTGGTGGATGGTATCAGGTTAGTAGCAGAAAATATAATGAGAAGTGGTCAAATTCTGTCTACATTTCGAAGCCTTACTAAATAGGATATTTTTTCCCCTTAACTTTTGTTTTAGAATCAGGGAGACTATGTGCAGGTTTGTTAGAAAGACATATGACTTGATGCTGAGGTTTGGAATATGAAAGAGTCCATCACCCAGGTAGTGAACATAGTAGCCAATAGGGAGTTTGTCTATTCTTGCCCCTCTTGTACTCCTAATTGTCTGTTGTTCCCATCTTTATGTCCATGTGTACTCAATATTTACCTCTCATTTATAAGTGAGAACATGTGGTATTTGGTTTTTGGTCTCTGCATTAGTTTGCTTAGGATAATGGCTTCCAGCTGCATCCATGTTGCTGTAAAGCACACAATTTTGTTCTTTTTCATGGCCACATAGTGTTCAATAGTGTATATGTACTGTATTTTCTTTATCCAATCCACCATGGATGGGCAACTCGGTTGATTCCATGTATTTCCTGGTGTGAATAGTGCTGTGGTGAACATAAGAGTGCATGTGTCTTTTTGGTAGAATGAATTATTTTCTCTTGGATATATACCCAGTAATGGGATTGCTGTGTTGAATGGTAACTCAACTCTTAGTTCTTTGAGAAGTCTCAAACTATCACCAGAACAGCTGAACTATTTTACATTTCCACTAACAGTGTATAAATGTTCCCTTTTCTCTGCAGCCTTGCCTTGCCAATATCTGTTATTATTATTATTATTATTTTACTTTTTAACAAAAGCCATTCTGACTGGTGTGAGATGGTATCTCATTGCAGTTTTGATTTGCATTTCTCTGATGATTAGTGATGATGAGCATTTTTTCATGTTCATTAGTCACTTGTATGTATTCTTTTGAGAAGTGTCTGTGTATGTCCTTTACCCAGTTTTTAATGGTGTTATTATTTTTTTTGGCTTGTTGATTTAAGTTCCTTATAGATTCTGGATATTAGACCTTTGCCAGATATACAGTTTGTAAATATTTTTTCCCTTTCTGTAAGTTGTTCATTTATTCCCTTGGTGGTTTCTCTTGCTATGCAGAAGCTCTTGAGTTTAACTAGGTTCCACTTGTCAATTTTTGGTTTTGTTGCAACAGGGTCAAGTGATTTGTCCACCTTAGCCTCCCAACTAGCTAGGACCACAAATACTTACCACCACACCCAGCTAATTTTTAAAATATTTATTTTTGTAGTTGGAGTCTCACTGTGCTGCCCAGGCTGGTCTTAAGCTACTGGGCTCAAGTGATCTGCTCACAGCCTGCTGGTGTGCTGAGATTATAGGCATGAGACACGCGCCTGGCTATTAGAAGCTATTAATAGAGATTGCCCATAGTCTCACAGTTCTGTGGGAAAAGTTAATTCATTGCTAAGTGATGGTACATATTTATTTGATATGAGTCTGGGCAATTGTAATATAATGGATGCTAAGCTTAACATCTAGGTAGCTACCAATATGAAGAAAGTCATGAAAGTTAACATGAAATATGTAGGTTGCAGATTAATAAGCTTTCTTTAATGGGAAATTGAGAGTGTTTGATAATTCTGAGTAAGGAAGTGAACTAATCTGAATGGCATATTTATTAACTAATGTGACAATTGTTTGCAAGATTGAATGTATGGGGAAGATTAATGCTTCATAAACATTACTCTGAGAGATTTTATTCAATGCTCCTTGAACAAAAGTTTCAAGGTAAAATAAATCAGAAAATAATGGGTTTCCCAAACACTGGGTTAAACAAACTTTAAGCTGTTTCTTTATTGTAGGCTGCAGTATACTTTGTGACTCTCCAAGTGGTATGAAATATGCAGACTGTGAAACTCTGTTCACAGAAGCCAATCATTCTTTGGAATAGTTTGAGGATATTGGGCTATATTATTATAGCAATCTGGATGATCTGACTTTAACTTGAGGAAGAGTTATAGGAATGAAAGGAAGAAACAGATCTTGATGCCAACTCGCTTCATTGACTAATACAAGGAGAAATTTAAGAAAAGGAAAGTCAAAGAGGAAATATGTTGGTCCAGGAAGCTGATGATTTTAGCTCAGCACTTAATGAGCTTTAAGAATGCAGGAGAAATGACCAACGATATATCAGGACTCTGATGTATGAAAAGTGGTCTAAGTTAGAGGCAAGTTTTGGCATAAACACCAAATAATATATAATGATAGAGGATAATCTCAAAGTAGAGCACAAATTAGCAACATTACGGAAGTAATTGCTATAGATTTTTTTCAGAAAAAAATACAGAATAGGACAAAAGACTATTTGAAGAAAAGCTTTGGCAACAAATACTTGAAAGTAAGTACTTTTTGTTTGACTACCATTATTTCCAGTATTCAAACTGAGAATTAAAAAGAAACCCAAATAAACTCAGCATACTTATTCACTATGGCAGTAAACTGTGATGCTTCCTTCTCAAATCCTGGCATAACTGGGGTACTTGAGCAGTCGGTGATTTTTGACAAGCCAGGAATTCCTCACTGTTTGAGCTTTCGCTTTTCTCCGGTGCGTATTGCCTCATAATCCATTGTGTACACATCAAGATCACAATCCTAGGCTCTCATTTCCTCTTTTCCACATTCTCCAACATCTACCTTCTTTCTACACCTTGTAAACCACCCTTCTAGAAGCAGCATTTGTTTCTTAGAACTGTGCTTGGCTGCACTTGCAGGTGTATCATGGAAAGTATAGAAATTTATAGAATGGCTAAAAGGCTGAAAGGCATCATCACCAGAAACAAAACTTAAAGGAAAACACACACACACACACACACACACACACACACACACACACACACAGAAAACAGACTGTAACAAAGGCAACACAATATGTCCTTTGTTGTATTATATCCTTTGCAGTTAGACCGATTTAATATCTGCATTTACGGTTAGAAGGAAAAGCATGTAGCAAAATATGTATGTAGGTGAATTTTCAAGGTCATAATATGGAGTCTAGAAGAGAAATAAGGAACAGACGGTAAGCTCATAGGAAAATTAAGTCAGCCAGCTTTCCCCAGATGGTCACCTTTATACTGTTTTTTTGTAGCTTGTGAATTAGGCACCTGGGCTTTTTTCAACTCACTCTCTGCCATGTGAATTTTTGAATTTGACATTTTAATTGCAAATAAAAACAATAAATCCTGAATGTTTTTAATAAGAAACATGAAGATTTTGTTCTTGTTTTTTATTTGAATGAAATTAATGTTTTAGAATATATAGAATTTCTTCTTGCATTTTTCTGGAGGCTGGCACAGGTAACCTTTAAGATATTTCCTATTTTCAGATATGTATAATATATATTTTCTATAGAGTGGTTTTTTTTTTTTTTTTAAGACAGACTCTCACTCTGTCACCCAGGCTGGAGTTCAGAGGCGTGATCTCAGCTCACTGCAACCTCTGCCTCGGGGGGTTCAATTTCAAGGGATTCTCTTGCCTCTGCCTCCCAAGTAGCTGGGATTACAGGCATGAGCCACCACACCCAGCTAATTTTTGTAGCTTTTGCAGCAACAGGTTTTCACCCTGTCGGCCAGGCTTGTCTTGAACTCTCTACCTCAGGTGGTCCACCCACCTTGGCCTCCCAGTGCTGGAATTACAGGCTTGAACCATAGCACCCAGTCTAGGGTGTATTTTTAAAAGGAGATCTATGATTAATGATAAGAATGGGCAAATGATTTTATATCTAATTCTTACAACTGTTTCTTGAATGTGATCATCACATTAGGTATTATAAATCTTGCTCCCCTAATTCCCATGCAGGAGAACAACATAATGCCTTTTATATAACCAATGATTTTCAGGTAAACAATGTGTTTTTCTCAGTCACTGCTTTCAAACTTCTTTGGCATTTGAATTAACATTCCATTATGAAAATGTCTGCCCCGAATCGGTGCTTGACAAACCAGCATAATAATGTCCTGTTTCACTTGCATTATGTATATGCATTAATAAGCGTTGACACTGAGATGCCCACAAAAGAGAAGGTATTCCTAAGAAAGACTTGTTAAATTTTTTTCTTATCTATTAGTATATATAACAGAAAAATATCTATGTTTAAAGCATTAATAAAATGTGATGAAGTACTTGCACCTGAGTTAAGGTATTCAGTGTCTGCATAATTAAAGAAAAGAAACAAATACTCAGTAAATTATGACAGGAATAGTTCATGTTAGTACCAATTGAAAAATAATGCCTTCCAAATTAAACTTGTTTATGTATGAGTAATTTGTCTCGCATTTTTAAAATATGAATTAAATACCGGGATCTTACTTATCTTGTTCAAAGGTTAAAACAAAGCTAAGCTTATTTAATTTTCTCTCAAATGGAACAAAACCAAACTATTTACTATAAATTCAAAACCTTGTTGAATAAGCCATTTCAAGTTTATTGCGTTTGCCTGTTTGTTTTGAGTCAGTTATATCCTAATGACCCACCAACTAGAAAAGGTACAAGTACAATTTTCAGGACATCTAGTGATCTACAGGATTAGATTTGTTTTTATTTGGCAAGAAAATTTTAAGTAACTTAATCAAATATTAAGGTTCTATATCTCTTTTCATATAATTAAATGTCTTATTTATAAATTTTAAAATTAAGCCCTCATGCTTACTGTCTACAACCCAACCTCCAAATTTTCATTTCCAAGCCAGGCCCAGTGGTGTGCACCTGCTGTCCCAGCTACCAGATACTGAAGCGGTAGTATTTCTTTAGCCTGAGTGTTCAGCCTGGGGAACTTAGTGAAACCTCATCTTCTCTCCACCAAAACTGCTACTACTACTGCTAATAATAAATGACAAAGTTGTATCTTCTAGAATCTCCTTAAAATCACATTTAACATTATTTGGATACATTTGCATATATGTAAAGATTGAATTGTGATTATAGAGTCAGTGAACACGTGTACTGAATAGCACTGAGCAAGGCAAACTTTCCCAAAAATATTTCTTCCATCTTCTGGACATGTGCTGTCACTCAACAAAGGAATAAACAGAATCTGTTTTAAAAAATTAATTTGTACTTAAACATAATTTTAAAGAGAATAATTCCTGCCTTGATGGTTGGTGAGTTCTGCCAAGCATATAAGAAAGAAATACTACCAATTCGACACAAGTTTTTCCAGAAAATACTAGAAAGGAACCACTTCTCTCATTTTAGTTGTACAGAATTACCCCAAGAAATGACCAAACCAGATAAACACAGTATAGGAAAATAAATCTAAGGTAAATATTTCTCATGAATATGAATGTACAAGTGCCTAACACAATTTTAACATCTCAAATCCAGCAAAAGATACATAGAAAGGATATACATACAAAAGATAATATATTATGATCAAGTGAGGTTTATTACCAGAAGAATGATTTAACATTTTAAGTCAATCCAAATAATTTACTGTAACAAAAATCAGTAGCATCATCTCAATAGGTGTAGAAAAAGCATTTGAGTGATTCCATATCTATTCATGATGTTAAAACACCTAGCAAAGTAAAAATGAAAGAAAGCTCTCTCAATAAAGCATTTCTGCAAGAAAGCTGTAGTAGATGTCATACTTAATGGTATGACTTTTTTCCCATTGCCTTTTTTGTGTCCTATTAATTTAATAGCACACTTGATAAATGAACTATCCTTTTAGGCAGAGCATTTATTCTTTAGAGCCAGAAAAGATAAACTAGTCCAAAAACTCATTTTAAAGATAAAGATGCTGAAGCTGAGATAAATTAAACAAATTTCAAAAATTTGGCTGGGCCTGGTAGCTCACACCTGTAATCCCAGCACTTTGGGAAGCCGAGGCAGGCAGATAATGAGGTCAAGAGATGGAGACCATTCTGGCCAACGTGGTGAAACCTCGTGTTTACTAAAAATACAAAAATTAACTGGGCGTGGTGACACATGCCTGTAGTCCCTGCTACTCAGGAGTCTGAGACAGGAGAATCGCTTGAAACTGGGTGGTGAAGGTTGTGGTGAGCCGAGAACACACTACTGCACTCCAGCCTGGGTGACACAACGGGACTCTGCCTCAAAAAAAAAAAAAAAAAGAAAAAGAAAAAAGAAAGAAAGAAAAGAAAAAAAATTACAAGTTTAAGACTAGAAACAAGGATTATTGACTTCCAAGTCCATTATTATTTCCATAATGTTATAATGCACTTCAGAGCAAGTGGATGACAATGAAAGGAAGATTTGAATCAAGATAGTACATTAAGCGTATATGTTCTATTGCCTTCCACTCTAAACATCATAGTCATCAAAAAGATATAAAGCAAATTATAAATTTTGAAAGGTGATAAGAAGGATGTTACTGAACACAAAACATTTTGAAGAATTTCTGAAAGCACACAGTAAAATCAGACTGATGAGTGAAAATGATGGTAATAATCACTCACGGTAACATTTATTAATCATTTACTGTGTGCCAGGTACAATGCTAAATATTTTCGTGTACTCTCTTATTTAATCCTCAATACACACACACACACACACACACACACACACACACACACCCCACGCACTCTGAAGTAGGATCAATTATGATCATTGTTTTATTGAAAATGAAACTTAGGTTGGTTGAATTGTCTGAAAAGACACAATTTGCAAATGCTGAATTGAAATTACTGCCAGGAAGTCTGAGGTTTGAGACTCCCTCCTGTTTGTCCTCAAAGCTTAGCTTCCCCACCTTCCCCGTTTCTAGCTCCTTTCTTTTTTGTTTTGTTTTTTTACAATTTTCATTTTAGATTCAAAGAATGCATATGCAGGTTTGTTACATGGCTACATTGCGTGTTGCTGGGGTTTGGTTTACAGATAATTTGTTCAGCCAGGTAATCAGCATAGTAACTCATAGGTGGTTTTTCAGTCCTCACGTCCTCCCACCCTGCACCCTGCGGAAGATCGTGGCGTCTAATGTTCCCTTCTCTGTGTCTGGCTGCTTTGTACTCACTATGGCATCCTGACAGAGTGATTAGAAAGGAGCCAGACATAAGGTGTGGTTCTTAGAAAAGGAACCCCAAAGCATGAATCTGAGAAAGCAAATGCAAGGCAACCCCTGCCCCCTAAAAAAGCCAGAAAAGCCATAAACTCAAAGACAGCAAACAAAAGAGTCTTGATTCAAACACTTGATAACTGAATTGGAATCACTAAGTGAATCCACTCTATCTTCTCTCACTTCTTTATATTGAGAAACAGCAGCATTTGTTCCTAAAGCCCCAGTTTTGTCTCTGAAGTAGGACATGCAAATAGTAGAGTGAGAGCTGAGATGAGAAAAGAGGCATAGCAATATCCTCAGACACTTTCCAAAGGCCGGGAGTGCCTGGGTGATAACACCCAGTAACAAACCATCTCCTCATTTTTCCTTGCAGAACACTCCATTCTTTAGCCACCTGCACACCTAGTCCTAGAAACAGCCTCTTATTATTAGAAACTGTATCTACCGATGAGAGAGAGAAAATACTAATTTTTATTATGGAGGTGTGCAACTTAATCTAAATCTTAAGTACAAATATTAAATAAAAAAAATACCAGCTCTTTGAGGACAATCATCTTTATGAAAGAACTTATCTAAAATAAATTATCCGCAAGAACATAAAATTAATAGAATGATTTGATTATACACTTTAGAAAATAAATACCAGAGAACACCAAGAAAATAAGCTGCTGTGGAAAAAAAAAAAAAGACAATCATAGAAAGATTGAAAATAAAGAGATTGAAAATGAAATACTAGGAAAGAGTTAACACAAAAATATAGCAATATAATATTCAAATATCAGTCAAAATAGGATTCAAGCCTAAATTAAATGTGACAGAGTGATATTTAACTTAGAGAAACGTTACCAAGATGCCATTACCATCCTAAACCTAGAGTCAACTGTGTACCTAGCCCCATAGCTCAGAAATATATGTATATGAGGCAAAAACTGTTAGTGGGAAAAATTAGCAATTCAACCAGTTTCTCAAAAATTGTCAGCTCAAGGAGATAAAATAAGGCTATTTGATACTTCAATAAATCATTCAACAAGCTTAAGCCTATATATCATATATGTTTATTTCTGTATTATCTATTATTTTCAAACATCTGTGGATGATTTACCATATGTAATTCCAAAAATGCTATTAAAATCCAAAATGAGAAATAACACTGGTGATTTTCTCTGACCCATATATAACAAAATTAAAATATAAAGTACAAAAGTATAATCTTCTTAAAATCATATCCTTTGAGAGGCTGAGACGGAGACAGGAGAATTGCTTTAATGTGGGAGGCAGAGGTTACAGTGAGCCAAGATTGCACCACTGCACTCCAGCCTGGGTGACAGTGATACTCTCTCTGTCTCAAAAAGAAAAAAAAATCATTGGAAATTTAAAAATTATAAATAACATTTACTTTGAAGAAGATATCAAAATTAAATGGCAGGAAGAAATTTTCTCCTCTATCAAAAGAAGCAATATGTCACATGTCACTAGATTGGAATTCTGAAGAAAATCTAGGATCAATGTAAGATCATTACACACACACACACACACACACACACACACACACACACACACAAACACACACACACCTAGTCAAACTATAAAGAATACAGGTAAAAACAAGTAATAATAAGTAAATGAACATGAAGTGATGACAAGACCATCACTACATTTTTGCTTCATGTTCATTTACTTATTATTACTTGCTTTTATCTGAATCTTTGATTTAAAAAAAAGTGAATAAAAATGTCCACACCTGATCTCATGTACACAAGCATTGTTTAATGCACAAAATTATTTAAAATATTGCATAAAATTACCCTCAGCTTCATGTATAGGTATATGTGAAACATAAATAAATTTCATGTTTAAAATTGGGTTTCACCTCCAAGACATCTCATAATGTATATGTAAATAAAAATGAAAAATACCTAAAATTTGAATCACTTCTACCCACAAGAATTTTGGATTAGGGATTTTTGACCTGTATTCCGTTGTGTATGTATACCACATTTTCATGTATTATTCAGTCTTGAAAAATAAGGAAATCCTGTCAACTGCAACAACATGATGAATCTGAAAGACATGATGTTAAGGAAATTAAGCCAGACACAGAAAAACAAATACTGCATAATCTCACTTATGTGTAGAATAAAACAAATTCAGCTCATAGTAATAGGGACTATCATGGTAGTTACTAGGAGGTGGGGGCTAGGGAGATTTTGGTCAAAGGATACAAAATTTCAGATACAAAATATAAGTTTAAGAGATGTATTGTACAACATGGTGACTTTAATTAGTAACATCATATTGTATTCTTGAAAATCACTAGGAGAGTAGATTTTAAATGTTTTCACCACAAAAACATGAGGTGATGCATGTGTTGATTGGATCAGTTTGGCCATTACATAGTATGTGCATTGTTTCATAACACCAGGTTGTATGTAATGTGTGTGTACAATTTTTATTTGTTGATTAAAAATAAATAAATTTTGTAAATATATACTCCTATTTAAGCTAAAAATTTTAATTTAGTTACATTATTTTGAGTTATCTTTATAAGTTTTTATTTTAATTTTAGAAAAAAAGTGTGGTGATGGTCTGGCCAATATAGAAAAAGGTTTAAAAGATTGTTATAAACACAGAAAAATATCTAAAGTCTAGGACTAAGATTTATACTTACTCTATAAAGTCCCAAAATGCTCAACAGCACTAATCATCAGATAAATACATATTAAAGCCACAGTGAAATATATCATATATCAATCAAAATGGCCGTTATTAAGTCAATAAATGACAGATGTTGATGAGGCTGCAGAGAAAACAGAACACCTTTACACTGTTAATGGGAATGTAACTTACTACAACTTCTTTAGAAAACAATATAGAGATTCCTCACCAAAAATAGAACTACCATTTGATTCAGAAATCCTACTACTGGTTATCTACAAATAGGAAAAAAAAATCCTTATATCAAAAAGATACCTGCAATCATATGTTTATCACACAATAGCAAAGATCAACCTGAGTGTCCATCCATGAATAAATTGGGTAAAGATAATGGGGTATATATACACCATGCAATACTATTCAGTCATAAAAAATAATGAAATCATGTCTTTTGCAGCAGAATGGATGGAACTGGAGGCCATTAAGTGAAACAACTAAGAAACAAAGTCAAATACCATATGTTCTCACTTATAAGTGGGAGTTAAATAATGTGTGCCCATGGGCATAAGTGTGGAATAATAGATACAGGCGACTTGAAAGGTTAGGCAGGTGGGTGATGAAAAATTACTTAATGGGTACAACATACATTAATCAGACAACAGCTATACTAAAAGCCCAGACTTCACCACTATTTAATATATCCATGTAAAATTGCACTTGTGCCCTTTACATTTATTTTTTTAACTCTCAGTTGTTAACTTATTTTGTTATTATAAAATAAAGTACTCCACCCAGTTTTTAATGTTTAAATGTTTTGATAATGTATAAATTTTAAATTTTATTATTTTGAGGTACATTTCTTCCATGTCTAGTCTGTTTGTCATAGATAAGCTTTTATTATTTTGAGGTATGTTTCTTCAATGTCTAGTCAACTAACATTGAAGAAGGGTACCTCAAAATAATAAAAGCTATCTAGGACAAACCCACAAACAACATTATACCGAATGGGCAAGAGTTCAAACCATTCCTGAGAACTGGAACAAGATAAGTCACCCACTCTCACTACTCCTACTCAACATAGTACTGGAAGTCCTAGCCAGAGTAGTCAGGCCAAAGAAAGAAATAAAAGGCATCCAAATAGAAAAAGAAGAAGTATCTTTACTGACAATGTGATTTTATACCTAGAAAATCCTAAAGACTGCCAAAGTCTCCTAGAGCTCATAAATGACTTAAGTAAAGTTTCAGGATACAAAGTCAATGTATAAAAATCAGTAGCTTTTCTTTTTTCTTTCTTTCTTTTTTTTTTTTTTTTTTTTTTTTTTTTTTTTTTTTTCCTGAGATGGAGTTTCACTCTTGTTACCCAGGCTGGAGTGCAACGGTGTGATCTCGGCTCACTGCAACCTCCGCCTCCTGGGTTCAAGCAATTCTGCTGCCTTAGCCTCCCAAGTAGCTGGGACTACAGGCACATGCCACCATGCCCAGCTAATTTTTGTATTTTTAGTAGAGACAGGGTTTCACCATGTTGACCAGGATGGTCTTGATCTCTTGATCTCATGATCCACCTGCCTCGACCTCCCAAAGTACTGGGATTATAGGCATGAGCCACCGCACCCGGCCAAAAAAATCAGTAGCTTTTCTACACACCAACAATGTCCAGACTGAGGGTGAAATCAAAAACACAATCCCACTTACTATAGATGCAAAGAAGATGAAATACCTAGGAATACAGCTAACCAAGGAGGTAAAAGATCTCAACAAGGAGAACTGTAAACCACTGCTGAAAGAAATCAGATATGACACTAATAAATGGAAAAGCATCCCATGCTTGTGGATTGGAAGAATCAATATCATAAAAGTGGCCATAGTATCCAAAGCAATTTACACATTCAATTCTATTTGTCTCAAACTACTAATGATATTCTTCACAGAATTAGAAAAAAAAACTATTCTCAACTTCAAATGGAGCCAAAAAAAAAATTGCCCAAATAGCCAAAGTGACAATCTTAAGCAAAAAGAATAAAGCTGGAGGTTATCACACTACCTGATTTCAAACCATACTATAAAGCCACATTAACCAAAACATTTTGGTACTGGTACTATATATATATATATATATATATATATATATATATATATATATATGCACATAGACCAATGGAACAGAATAGAAAACTCAGAGATAAAGCCATACACCTATAATCGTCTGATCTTCAACAAGGCTGACAAAAACAAGCAATGGGGGAAAGACATCCTCTTCAATAAATGGTTCTGGCATAACTGGCTAACCATATGCAGAAGATTGAAGCTGGACCCCTGCCTTTCACTATACATAAAAATTAACTATAAATAATATTTTATACTGCCTTGTAGTAATAATGTTCTCAACAAAATACATGTACTATTCACCATAACAACTTCTGCAAATATCAAGCTTCACTTTGCCCTCTAATTACCCCTTAAAGATGTAGATAGCACCACACTGACCTCATCATACAACTCCTAAAATAACTAAGAATATGGATGACAGTATGATATAGTAGTGATAAGTTAAAAGAGGAAACATTATTAAGGAGCTTCACAGCGGAATTATATATCAAAGTGTCAGTTTAGATAAAAATATTCATCCGTTTTCTAGGATAGGATGTATTTGAGGACAGGAAAAGTTAAATTTGTAGTTTCTTTATAACAAACTCTCCAAAAACAGCCAGACAACTTGATGGGGTGTCTTCTCAGCAATCTCCTGATAGGTTTTCTCTTCCAATTCCATGAACACTATAAAAGGGAACTGGGATTTACTGATAATAATTACAGGGAAAAATCTCTCAATTTTTACAATGTGCACAGGTGGAACACTGCCAATATAAAAGGTAGTTTGTTTTTTTATGTACTAAGCTATGGAAATATTACAATTGGCATATTTTTGTGCCTTGCATTTTAACATGCTAGACAATAATTATTTAACTCCTGTTGAGAGATCATTAAACGGATAAGAAATTATGGAAGAAAAGGTAAAATACATAGACTTCAAATTAAATTAAAGTTAAACTTGAAGCTCTGTCAACTGAGGTCATAGACGAAATGTAAATAATGAACAGTGTGAATGGACAGGATGGGAAGCTGTCAGTGCACTATTGAGTTATACCATATTGCTAATCTGTTACATAGTGGTTTTATTTTATTCCTACAGTGTACTTCTAGTGCACTTAATTGGGTAGTGGATAAGTGCTCATCATATTCGTTTTCTAAAAAATGTGTCTGCATGTAAACTGTTGTAGTTCAGATAATGTACTTTAAAATATCTTCCCTAGAGAGCTTAAAAAAAGACTTCCCTAAGAATTTTCATGAGTGCTGATAAAATGAACTCCAGTCTATTTTCAAATCACATCCTTTAGTTTTTTCTGCTTCACTGAGACGATTATATTTGATCATTATAAAAAGATGGGGTACAGTTCCTCAAATCCTCATCTTCTTAGAATTCCTATTTATAGGAATTCTAAATCTTGTCAAGTAGAGTTTGACATAGTATCTCTGTCGACTAGTGAATATAAATATAATATAAAAATTTTATTTAATACAATCAATTCTATTCAACAATCTTACCAGACATAACACATACTCTAAAATCAACTACACAATCAGCCATAAGAAAATCCTCAGCAAATTCAAAAAACCAGCATCATACCAACCACACTCTCAGACCACAGCACAATAAAAATAGAAATCAATACTAAGAAAATTGTTTGAAACCATAAAATTACATAGGAATTAACCTGCTCCCTAATGACTTTCAGTTAAACAGTTAAATCAAAGCAGAAATCAAGAAATTCTTTGAAACTAATGAGAACAAAGATACAACATACCAGAATCTCTAGGACACAGCTAAAGCAGTGTTAAGAGAGAATTTTATAGTGCTAAATACCCACATCAAAAAGTTAGAAAATCTCAAATTAACAGCCTAACCTCACACCTAGAGTGACTAAAGAAACAAGAGTAAACCAACCACAAAGCTAGCAGAAGACAAGAAATAACCAAATTCAGAACTGAACTGAAGGAAATTCAGACATGAAAAAACAGACAAAAGATCAACAAATTCAGCTTGTTTATTGAAGGAATGAATAAGTAGAGTACTACGTAGACCAATAAATTTAAAAAAATAATAATAATAAAAAATAAAAAACAGAGAAGATCCAAATGAACAATTAGAAATGACAAAGGGGATGTTACTACCATCTCCACAGAAATACAAAAATTCCTCAGAGACTACTATGAACACCTCTATGCACACAAACAAGAAAATCTAGAGGAAAGGGATAAATTCCTAGAAATATACAACCTCCCAAGATTGAGCCAGGAAGAAACTGAATCCCTGAACAGACCAATAGAAAGTTCTGAAGTTGAGTCAGTAATACAAAGCATACCAACCAGAAAAAGTACAAGAGCAGATGGATTCATGACCAAATTCACCCAGACACATGAAGAAGAACTGGTACCATTCCCACTGAAGTTATTCCCAAAAAAAATGAAAAGGAGGAGGCCGGGCGTGGTGGCTCAAGCCTGTAATCCCAGCACTTTGGGAGGCCGAGGCGGGTGGATCACGAGGTCAAGAGATCGAGACCATCCTGGTCAACATGGTGAAACCCCGTCTCTACTAAAAATACAAAAAAAATTAGCTGGGCATGGTGGTGTGTGCCTGTAATCCCAGCTACTCAGGAGGCTGAGGCAGGAAAATTGCCTGAACCCAGGAGGCGGAGGTTGCGGTGAGCCGAGATCGTGCCATTGCACTCCAGCCTGGGTAACAAGAGTGAAACTCTGTCTTAAAAAAAAAAAAAAAAAAAAAAAAAGAAAAGGAGGGACTCCTCCCTAATTAATTCTATGAGGGCTACGTCATTCTGATACCAAAACTTGGCAGAAACACAACAACGAAAGGGAAAACTTCAGACCAAAACCCTTGATACACATAGATGAAAAAATCCTCAACAAAATGTACACAAACTAAATCCAGTGGCACATCGAAAAACTAATCCATCAAGATCAAATAAAAGCCTGCATCCAGGCTTTATCCCTGGATGCAAGATTGGTTCAAATGTACACAAATCAATAAATGTGATTCACCACATAAACAGAACTAAAAACACAAACCATATGATCATCTCTATAGAGGAAGACAAGGCTTTTGATAAAATTAAATATCATTTCATGTTAAAAAACCTCCAACAAACTGAGCACTGAGGAAAAATACTTCAAAATAATAAGAACCATCTATGAGAAACCCATAGCCTGTATCATACTTAATAGGCAAAAGCTGGAAGCATTTCCCTTGAAAATTAGAACAAGACAAAGAGGCCCTCTCACCACTCCTGCTCAACATAGTACTGAATTAGCCAGAACAATGAGGAAAGAGAAAGAAAAGGCATACGAATTATGAAGAGAGGAAGTCAAACTATCCCTGTTTGCAGACTGTATTTTCTATACCTAGAAAACCCCTTAGTATATGTGCAAAAGCTCTTTGATCTGTTAAACAACTTCAGCAAAGTTTCAGAAAACAGAATCAATGTACAAAAATCAGTAACATTTCCATACACCAACAACATCCAAGCTAAGGGCCAAATCAGAATATCATCTCATTTACAATTGCCACAAAAAGAGTAAAATATCTAGAAATACAGCTAACTAGGGAGGCAAACAGATCTTTACAATCAGAATTACAAAATACTTCTCCAAGAAATCAGAGATGACATAAACAAATGGAAAAATATTTCATGCTCATGGATAGGAAGTTAAATATTGTGAAAATGGCCATACTGCCCAAAGCCATTTACAGATTCAATTCTATTCCTATCAAACTACCATTCTTCTCAAAATCAGTAAAGGATATTTTAAAATTCACACGGAACAAAAAAGAACCCAAATAGCCAAGGCAATACTAAGCAAAACAAAAAACGAAAAGGCCACAAAGCTGGAGGCATCACAGTACCTGACTTCAAACTATACTGCAAGGTTATCAAAACCAAAACAGCATGAGAGTGGTACAAAAACAGACACCTAGACCAATGGAACAGAATAGAGAGCCCAAAAATAATGCTACACGCCAACAACCATCTGATCTTCAACAAAGTTGACAAAAACAAGCTATAGAGAAAGGACTTTCTATTCAATAAATGGTGCTGGTGTAACTGGCTAGGCATATGCAGAAGATTGCAACTGGACCCCTTTCTTATACCATACAAAAATCAACTTAAGATGGACTAAAGACTTAGATATGAGACCTAAAACTTTAAAAACCCTGGAAGATAACCTAGAAAATAACATTCTATACATAGGCTTGGCAAAGACTTCATGATAAAGATATCAAAAGCAATTGCAACAAAACCAAAAACTGACAAATGGGACCTAATTAACCTAAAAAACTTCAGCACAGCAAAAGAAACTATCGACACAGTTAAGAGACAACCTACAGAATCGGAGAAAGTATTTGCAATATTTTGATTTTGCAAACAATAAATCAATATTTAATATTTGATTTAATACAATCAATTCTATTCAAGAAGCAATTTTTTTTTAAGACAGTATCTCTCTGTTACCCAGGCTGGAGTGCAGTGGCACAATGCAACCTCCATCTCACTGCAACTTCTACCTCCCAGGTTCAGGCAATTCTCCCTCCTTAGCCTCCTGAGTAGCTCGGATTACAGGCGCCTGCCACCATGCCGGCTAATTTTTGTATTTTTAGTAGAAAAGGGTTTTCACCATGTTGACTGGGCTGGTCTCAAACTCCTGGGCTCAAGTGATACACCCGCCTTGGCCTCCCAAACTGCTGAGATTACATGCGTGAGACACTGCATCCAACCCCTATGAACAATTTTTAAGTGTCTGCAATTGTCAGGATTCTATACTGGACACTAAAATTAGTAGGAAACAGGTGCTCTAATATTTAGCATAAAGAGGACAGGCAGTAGATTGTTCAACTTCCTTCAGACATGCAAAAACATGACAGTTTTGGAAACAGGAAAAAATAAGCCAATTTTACTGTGATTAGGAATAAGGCTATAATTGGCTGCAATGATACAAAAACTTAAGTGCAAGATTAAATAAAAAAGTGAGGTAAAAAATACAGAAGGAAAAACATCAAATATAATAAAGAGGAGAAAAAAGATAGTTGAAACAGGAGGGAACCTTAAACTTTTGATTTCATGACATCTTAGGTAGTGGTAGGCAAATCAAACTTCAGTTTTAGCTACTTGGGAAAGAAAATGAGAAGAATTTTTTTTTAATAAAAGGAAAGAAGACAAAGAACAAAATACTGAATATAGTTCTCAGAGAAACTGGGGATGCATTACGCACCTTAACCATGTAACAGCAATTGTGTTTTTTTGTTTTGTTTTGTTTTGTTTTGTTTTGTTTTGTTTTTGAGATGGAGTTTCGCTCTTGTTACCCAGGCTGGAGTGCAAAGGCGCGATCTCGACTCACCGCAACCTCCGCCTCCTGAGTTCAGGCAATTCTCCTGCCTCAGCCTCCTGAGTAGCCAGGATTACAGGCATGCGCCACCATGCCCAGATAATTTTTTGTATTTTTAGTAGAGACGGGGTTTCACCATGTTGACCAGGATGGTCTCGATCTCTTGACCTCGTGATCCACCCGCCTCGGCCTTCCAAAGTGCTGGGATTATAGGCGTGAGCCACTGCAACCGCCTGTAACAGCAATTGTTTAACAAAGAAGGCTGTATTTTAAGTTTTGTATACTTAAATATTTGTTAATTGGGTAAGTAAGCAATTGTAAATGAAATAAGTACCTTCTTTTTCAGAGAATCTCTTAAGAGCTATAGTTTTTCATTTTGTGTCATATATTGTTCCTTTCATTGCAGTGGGTTTGACAAACACTTTTAGCAATCAATGCCAGGATTTTGTCATTACATAAATTCATGACTCTAGTATTGTCAGACTTTTTTTGTGATTCACTTCAGTGTTGTTCCAAATCTCATGATCATTTAGTTTTTGATAATCAATATAAAGTTGGATTTTTTTGAATATCATTATGAGTAAATTTTTAAAATTTGAACACATTTAACTTGAACTGGTTCTTCCTTGGTTTGCCAATTAGTCTGCATTTAAGGAACATTGAAAGTTGTTGGCAGATTAAAGCAGAGATGAGTGTCAGTTGAACAGGACGCATTGATTGTCATGGCTCATTAGTGACTTCTAAATTGACAGTTTCCTTTCATATCACAGTGATAAAGTACAAAGTATTACTTACCATTTATCTTGTGTTGTTGGTACATATGCGCCGCTGTATTAGATTTTAAACTGAGCATTTTCTGATAAAATTTTTAGGCACCTCAAAAATCTAGTAATAAGTCAGCATTTCATGTGTATTATCTAAAATTCACTCTTAATGGGGACTTCTACAATACTGTGCAGGAAATACTGATCTATGGCTAGATATAGTTGTTTATATCTGTTCTACCTAAACCTTGATTCTTCAAGTATATATCTTTAAAAAGAGGACATATAGTATTGTATCAAAGGATATTTGAGTTGCATAATTTGTTTCCTAAAATTTTACAATTTTTCTTCAAACATTGCCACTAATAGAACAGGAAGTGAGGACTCATAGGAGTAAAGGTTTAGGAAAAGATACAGATCTCATAAATAGGTCATATTGGAAGCACATTATATTAAAATCTTATACTTTTTTTTTGAGACAGAGTCTTGCTCTGTTGCCTAGGCTAGAGTGCAATGGTGTAATCTCAGCTCACTGCAACCTCTGGCACCAGGTTGCAAGCAATTCTCCTGTGTCAGCCTCCCAAGTAGCTGGGACTATAGGCACATGCCACCACGCCCGGCTAATTCTTGTATTCTTACTAGAGACAGGGTTTCAGCATCTTGGCCAGGCTGGTCTTGAACTTCTGACCTTGTGATCCACCCATCTTGGCCTTCCAAAGTGCTGGGATTACAGATGTTAGCCTTTACTTATATTTTCACTTAGACCTCATAATAACTGTATAAAGTTGGTATTACCACATTTTATAGTTCCCACGTCTCTCTAACTTTCAGGTCTTTACTCATATTCTCCAACTGCTTTAGTGCACTGATAAAGCATTTCACAGAATCCCTATTGACCCAAATACAGAAAGGAAGAGAATAATGGGAAAAAAATGCCACCCTCTTATTGTTTTCCTTAAAAATAATTTTGTCTTCAGGATTCTTCTACCTCATTATTCTGGGTACTTATTAAATTTATTAACACTGTTAACTTATAGATAAGACAATAGCCACAATTAATTATGAAGCACTGCTAAGACACATGACTATATTCACTAATACATCGTTTTTCTGCCTAAAATTCATTCTGTGGACACCCTTATCATACAGCTGTGCATGACTTTACAGTATTGATTCTTCTTCCACCCACCTGCACTTTAAAGCTGTCCATGTCTTGTCATTCCCACTGCCGCCATTCCGGTCTAGGCTTCCATCATCTCCTGCCAAGGCCACTATCATAGCCTATTTTCTAAATAGTTTCCTGCATACACCGTTGGTCCATGATAATTGATATTCCAAACAACATTCATAGGGATGGTTATAAAATGTGAATCACTCACATCATTCTGCTGCTGAATACTCTTGAATGGCTTTGTCTGGCAATTCCACAAAAATCTAATCCACTAATAAAATCTTTGTCCAAAGTTTGACTCCCATTTACTTCTCACACTTTGTCCCCTATCCCACGATTTACTGGCACTGGTGTTTTCTGGCTTGTGAGAGCTGACTGCTAAATATTCAAGAGTTTTTCAAGCCATTGATATCATATCGGTAGCTTGAAATTGGCTGTGGTAGGAATATGTATACCACAGAAATCTGTAACTGCTACAAATCAGGATCGAATTTCGGTCTTTGTTTTTTTGTTTTGAAGAGCTAGTGTTATTTATTTACTAGCACACCACTGTTATTTTGCTTATTGCATTGATTACATTGTTCCTCTGACACTGGTTTTGTCTGACCTTCCACAGGTAGGCTTACTCCCGCACTTGAACATCTATCTCTGCCCTTTCTGTTCTCCTGTCTGGATGCTCCTCCTTTGGATCTTCATATGGCTGACATTTCCAGTCTCAGTCCAAAGGTCATTTCCCAGAGTGGCTTCCATGACTGTCTTAATCAAAAGATCACTGTAGGTTACTCCAGTATCTCTATAGCATCAATCTTATCCCTGAAACCTAGAAAAGCACCTTTAAAGTCACCTGCTCCCACGTCAGCTAGCTTGCATTTGGTTGAAAGCCACAGAAAACCAAAGAGCGAAGCGTACACTTTTCTCACAGACAAGAATCATGGGGTTGGACAGTTCAGGGCTAGTACAACCGCTCAGTGAGGACATTAGGCCTGAGTTCTTTCCTTCTTCCTTCTCCACCATCCTTAGCACGTGGCAGTCATCTTCATGATCACGAAATGGGAGTTTTACCACCAAGGCACTTCAAGGCATTATAACTGTCAAAAGAAAGGGGAAAGAGGAAGTACGCAAAGACAAAAATGCTGAAGGCCCATGCCAGCAGTTTGTCCATTTCAAAGGCCTTCTTGGAAGCCATTCCCAGTGACTTTACACTTAAAACAACTTGGCAAAATTGCAGTAGAATCTGGAAAAAGAAGCACATTCTCTTTTCAGTTTCTGTAGCAGAAGATGGCACAGGATTAGAGGGTTGTAGATGGCTTTGAGATCAATAATTCATATTGTTAGCTTGAGTACTCAGCACATTTTGTGGTATTAGTGAACAGTAACTTTAAATGAACCAGCTGCATCATTATCCAAGTTCCAGCTTTGGATGAGTCATAAGTCAAATTCCACAGTCTAAATGTCAATGGAGTTAATCAAAACTCATCATTAAAGCATGAAAAAATGATAATTGAACTCTTCTAGATGACAATAAGCTCATCCCTTTTAAATTCTAATATTTTTAAATTCCAATATTTTGTTCTTGTTTTGTTTATAATGTCCCAGCTATTTTGAATGAAGACTTTTGACAATGTGGCACTTTACTGTCAGGTAATTGATGATGATTTGATCATCTTTCAATGATCCAGTGTTATCAATATAAACACATTGGTAATACTATAACATAATCTGAGGCTTTCCGCAGTGATATGACTGTCTACCCAAGCTCACAATGGTCTATGTTGCTGTATTCAAAAAATATGTTTACCATATCTTTATTATTTTATTTTGAATCCCTTTTCAGTGGCAGGGTAGAGGAATAAATAAGAGCACAGGCACTGAAATCAAACACAGCTAGTTTTGGATTCTGGCCTCTCCATTTGTTAGCTATATAGCTTTGGACCAGATGATTCATCTTTCTGAGCCTTAGTTGTTTTTACTTTAACTGTGTAGTATAAATAATAGTAATATTACTCTTGATATAGTAGTAAAGATTTTACATGGTGATCTAAGTAAGACAAGTAGGCACTGAATAAATGATGGTCATTAACTCACTTTGTTCTGGACCGTGTATTAAACACTCAGTGACCTGTAGAGTGCATTTGTGAACCACTTCCTCCATCAGAATCATCTGAGGTGAGTAATGAAACACTGTCTCTATTTTTTTTTTAAAGTGTCAATGTTTAATATCCCCTTATCTGCAGTTTTGCTCTCTGCAGTTTCACTTTCCAAACTTTCAGTTACCCTCAGTCAATTGCAATCCAAAATTATTACATAGAGAATTCTAGAAATAAGCAATTCATAAATTTAAAATTGTGCACCGTTATGAGTAGTAGGATGAAAATCTTGCACCATCACACTCCAGTCTGCCTGAATCCTCCCTTTGTCTAGCATATCCGTACAGTAGCCACTTAGGAGCCTTCTCAGTTACCAGCTTGACTGTCACAGTATCACAATGCTTACGTTCAAGCAACTATTATTTTATTTAATAATGGTTGCAAAGTTCAAGAACAGTGATGCTGACAATTGGATATACCAGAGAGAACCCATGAAGTGCTTCCTTTAAGTAAAAAAGGTGAAACAGGGTGACTTAATATGGAAAGGAAAAAAAAGTCAGATGCCAAGGTCCCTAAGATCTACTGTAAGAATGCATCTTCTATCTATGAAATTGTGAAGAAGGAAAAAGAAATTCATGTCAGTTTAGCTGTTGTAACTTAAACTGCAGGTTATGGCCACAGTGCATGATAAGTGCTTAGTTACAGTGGAAAGGCATTAAAATTATGAGCAGAAAACATGAACAGAATCATATTTTGATAGATGACATTTGAGTTCAGTACTAGCTGTGAAATCTTGGAATGTACTCCCCGAGGATAAGGCAAAACTACTGGTTCACTGGTAAAGTGGTATGTTAACTAAAATTTAAGAACCTCAAGCAAGAACTTGTTGATCAGATTAGCTTAGAGAACAAGTTCCTGGAATGATTTTAAGTATTTGGATTCCTGAGCCACATCTCAAATGGACCCCAGATTCTAGAGCCGTTTTGCTTAGATTTAAATCCTAGCTCTACTACTTAACAAGTTCTTTCTTTGGAAAAGTAATTTTAACTCTGTGGATCTCAGTTTCCTTCTCTACAAAACAGGGATAATAATAGTACCTACTTTCAAGTGCTGTTAAGAAAAGTAAAATGTTTAGAACAAGGACATACTAAATGCTATATGTGACAGTAATTAGTACTAGAAGTAATGTTGTTATTAGAATTCCCAGTGTGTACCTCAGGGCTAGACATCAGTGATTCACAGCATGACTATAGATTATAATCACTGGTGCCTGAAAATCCTGATTCCTGGGTCATTCCCAGACCAAGGAAGTCAGAAATACAGGTATATATGGGGAGGTAAGATCCAAGTATCTGTGTTTTTAGGGCTTCTAGGTAATTCCACTGGGCAACGAAGGCTACGAACCACTCCAGGCTATCATTTAAAAACTCTCCAGGTGATTCTGATGATCACTGAATGCTACCTGTGAGAGTTATACTGATAAATAGAATAAAAGTGAATCTTTATTGAGGTGAGGAAGATTAAGAACTCAGCCTCCGACCAAGAAAGCCTGCAGTACAGAGCTGTGGTAAAAGTACGGAATGTCAAAGAAAAAGCTTCTAAAAGTGAAGCCATGATTGAAATAAAAATAATAGGCACAGGGTTTAGAATCACTCAAATCTAGACTCCAAACCCAGATTTCCTACTTATTAGTGAATTATTTAAACTCTAAGTCTCAATATTTCATTTGCATTATAAAGATTGTTATAAGGATAAAATGGGTTAAAAATGCAAAGCTCTTAGCATACAATGACCCCGACATCATAGATGTTCAATAAAAGTTTCCTACAGTTATTATTGCTTTTAGAAGTAAGGATTAATGGAATGGGGAATGTGAGGGAGAGTAAAAGGGCAAGTGTAATATGCAAGTATTTATTTGCCTTATGCATCGGGGGAGTGGTAATCATCAGAGTTGCAGACAATAGGAGGAGGTTCAAGGGAAAAAAATCTTTCTTGCTTTCATTATTCTTATCTGGCAGCCTCCACAGTCTTTATCTAATATTCCTCTTAATCTGAGTTATACTAGTAAACTGCAAATTCTATGTTACTAATCAAATGTGATAGAAGAGTTTCATAAAACAAGCATCAGGAGGTTCTGAACAAGAACCTTAAGGGAACTGCTATAAATAAACCACACACACTTTATTCCAACAGATTTAAGAATAAAAGTATTTTGCTGACTCAAAGCCTTCTTTGCTTCCTTCTAGAACCTGGCCTTGCAGATTTCTGATAGTCTTACAGCACTTAAGGGAATCAGAATTCTGTTTAAAACTCCAGTCTCGTGTCCATTTATTACTCCCACCTATTTGTTTCTAGAATGGCTAGGCCTGGCTAGAGGAACTTGATCTCCCCCACTTCTGGTTTTCAGACTTCCTTTGGCTTTTGTCACCTGCTGTGTATCCCTGATATTATATTGCAAGACTCCCTTGGAGGGGTACCTGCAAGATGGTTTAAGGGGTACCTGCAAGATGTCTAAGGGGTACCCCCAAGATGGTTTAAGGGGTACTCCCAAGATGCTTTAGGCTCCAGTGGGCACTGGTTTTCAGCTGTCTCCCTCCGCTCAGACAGAGAGGGCAAGTGGGTCACCAAGTTCATTGCCTATGCTACCAGGAAAGAGATGCTAGTCTCCCTTCTTTCAGGCACAGCCAGTAGCTACAACTGTTCCTGTCAGAATCTTCTTTACTTAGTTGTTGGAAGAGAAGTAAAGACCCAGTACTGTCTCAAATTAATGATGTAACAATTCTTGAATTTTCTCTCATCTCCCAGTGACCTCTTACGAGGACTGGGAAAGGTCTGTGGTGTAATAGAACAGGGTCAGCTCAGCTTTTATAAGTCTTAATGGAGACATGTCTGGTTTCCTTGATGGCTCTTTTTTTAATAATAATTTTCTCAGCTCTCGATGGTCTTAGAAATCACGTGGAAACTAAAAACAGGAAATTTAAAAACCAACAACTTGTTTAGTAGATCCTACTCCTAGAAATTTCGAGCTAATTGATCTGGGGTAGTAGTCAGGTAGAAAAACTTCAGGGGTGATTCCAATGAGCACCTTTGCTAACAACCTCCTTAACACTAATTGCTGTCATCTGTGGGCTGTTATGAATAATTCTGAAACTGCTCAAAGAATCCCATTCAGTACCATGTTATGCACCATATTAAACAGTAATAGAGAGTACAAGAGTTCCTAGAATTCTGGAATGAAAGAAACCTAAAAAAAAAAAAAAAAAAAAAAAAAAAAAAAAAAAAAAAAATTCGTTCACTTTTCTCTCTCTGGGGTCTGTAAACTAACCATTAGAAAATCACTTTGAGCATGATTTTACAAGGCATACTCCTGGGCCTCATCCTCACATCTCCTGAATTAACATTTCTCAAATGGGTTGAGGATTAGGCACCTGCATTTCAATAAGCACTTCTGGGTGATTCTTAAACACATTCATGTTTAGAACCAATAATCTGTAGCAGAGGTTCTCAAACCTGGCTTCATATTGGAATCACATAGTGGCTTTAAAAAATGCCCATGCGAACTGGAGCAGTGGTCTCAACCTGGGCTGCACTTTAGCATCACGTGAAGGACTTTAAAAAGCCACATGCTCAGCCCCACACTCTGTGCCAATCACATCAGAAACTCACCAGGTGGGACAGACGGAGGCATTTGTGTTTTTTAAAGCTCTCTGGTTAATTCTAATATGCAGTAAGGTTGAGAACCACTGTTTTGCAGATTCTGGCTTAATTTGTTTGGCATGGGTCTCAGGCATTAATAGCTTCTAAATGCACCCTAGATAATTTCAATGCACAGCCCAGATTGAGAACTACTAAATATTCAGGTTAGTGTCATTTTCAATTTTTCTGGACTTTCCCCAGTGTCATCTCTAATACTCTTCAGCCTGCAGATTTAGGCTTGCCTTTTTCTCCTAGCCCAGATCCAAGTAAGGCTTCACCAAGGCTGATCTGGACTAGATTCACGAGAAGTTATAGGTCCACACAGACACAGACATCTAACATCTGACTTCCTGAGCCAGTCTCATCAATTAATTCATCATTGATTCAAAAAATGTGCATTAAACACTTAATATTTGTTAGGTATTCTGCATTTCAGGAACAGGGATGATATGTGCCAAGACACAGAGCCATGGTATTCTGTGAATGCAGTAAGATGTTTCATTCCTGACATCTGAAGAAGTGTATACATTCGTGGACATAAAGGAGGGAGATGTGCATGCAAACAGGGGGTAGTAATTATTAAAATAGCTGGGCGAACAAAGAATTGCAGAAATGCAGACATGATAGCAACTGAAGCTGTTTCAGAGAGTCAGGAAAGACATTGTGGAGAAGATGGTTTTCAAGCCAAGTCTGCCCTTATATGGCCTTAAACACCCACCACGATGTGATTTCTCTCTCCACTTATCTCTTGCTACTCTCGCCCTGTTTTTAGCTTTCGCTATAATAAACGCCTTTCATTTCTTTGAATATCCCACACTCTCTTAGCAAGCCTTTGATCTGCATTTATTCCCTTTGTCTTGAATATTCTTTCCTCTTTCTCCACTTACACCTCCTACCTAGGACTCTGCTTAGCAGTTATTTCCACAAATAGATCCTCCCTGACTTCTTTGATGATGATAAATGTCTTTGTTTTACATCCATGGACAAGCCCGTAGTGCTTCATTTATAGAACACGCCAACTTTATTGCATGTCTGTGACCCCTTCCCCATAAGCCTGTGAGTTCCATGAAAGCAAGAGAAAGGGCTGTCTCCTGTGCACAGCCAAAGGCTAGCACTACTGTGTGAATAAATGAATTGCATTTCAGAAACAGGGGATGCTATGTGCCAAGACATAGAGGTGTGGAATTCTGTGGCATGTCCTAGAAATAGCAAAAAATTTCCATGGCCCAGCTGTAGGATGGACAGGAGGAGGTGTTCAGAGATGAGCGAGAAGTCGGCTGTTAAGGTCCTTATATGTAAACCTAAGTGCCTTGAACTTTACTCTGTAGAGAGTAGGAAGCCAGGGAAGGTTTTATGTGCAGAAAAATAATAATTAGGTTGACCGTTCAAGACCATTACTGTGGAAGCAATGTGGCAGATGGACTGAGAAAGAAGACTAATTTAAAGGAGATCCATTAGATGTTCCAGTACTGTGAGTGAGAAATGAAGAAAACTTCCCTGAGAGTGAAGGGGCTGTTTTCAAAAGGCAATTCCAATAGAGAATCTACCGCACCTGCCGACTACCTGCATGCAGGAAGGAGTGTGAAAGACACCGTAGTTTAGCTTGAGAGGATGGCTTGTCTGGGGGAAAGTAATTAAAGGAAATATGGAAAAAAAAAAAAAGGAAGAGTAGTTTTAGGGGAATTGTTATTGTTGTTGTTTTAGAGATAGGGTCTCATTTTGTCTCTTAGGCTGGAGTCCAGTGGTGTAATCATGGCTTACTACAGTCTAGGTAGAGTATTTTTTGCAGTTAGAAATGCATAAAATCTCAGTTAGGCACCTTATTGATTGTGGGAGTGCCTGGCATTGTCTGATTGACTGTGTAGACTTCCCGTTTGTGTACTGAAAGATAGACCTTGGAAACTGGAAGTGTCACATTGATTTAATGATTTATGCTACTTTGGCCCACCACTGGCAATCAAAACGACTGTTTCAAAAACAGTCTCCCTCAAAGTCACTTTTTGTTATTTTATTCAGTTAGATACATAAACCTATGCTAAGCCCACTCAGATTCTGAAGTGCTAACAATTTTATTATAGGTGGCTATGCTATTATATTTCTTTCTCATTAGATTGCAAGCTTTGAAAGGAAGTATCATATTCTTGCTAAGCTGGCACGAAGCATTTATAACAAAAACTCAAATTGCTAGATGGATGGGTGAATGGATAAATTTGTAAGCTTATGGCAGGGATGTAGGATGCTTTCTGGGGCTGGGCACCTAGGAATCAAAAACCTTACGCCCTATAACATAAATTTTTAAGTGGCTTTTCGGTGAGTTATTAATTGCAACAACAGGGGTAGAAGAGATCACCCATAAGAATTTTTAAATAGATTTTCATTGTATTATTTTCTCTTGGCAATATGAAATAATCCAGGGAATTTTAAGGTTTATGGCAATAAAGACTATACATTTCTCAATACATTAACCTTTGAAATTGTCAAGTGAAAGAGAAGTATTTAAAATAATTGCTATTGATTAGTGATGTTCTAAAGGCTGGTAGGTGGGTACATGATCAGACTTTTGTTTTAGAAAGATAATTTTGAGGACTACATGAAGAGTCTGGACGAGAAGAAATAATTCCAATTGGACGAGGAGAGATGACGAGGCTCTGGAATAATGCAATGGCAGTGAAATGGAGCGATTCCATTAATTGTATTCACTGTAATATACCATACCCTGAGAATACAATGGTGACCAAACCAGACAAGTTCTCATCCTGAAGGAGTTTATGGACAAACTGGGGAGATGCACATCAATGCATTCATCATACTAATACATGTAATGTTGCCGCTGTGACAAATCAAATGAGAAAGGAAAGGTCGACCTGAAAAGAAGCATCTCAGAGGTAAAATTGACATAATTAGTTTGGTTGTTGCAGTATCAGAATAAATAATAAACTTGTTTCCAGCTCTTCTTTACTGACATAATATTCAAACTCATTTGTATGGCACACATAACATACATGAAATCCCATCAAAAAAGAGGTATGGAGTAACAAATGTGTGGCACAAATTAAAATGACCTTTTCCAAAAAACGAGACCAATAAGCTATGAATTATAAATTCTGATTTTGCAGTTTAATTCCAACCTGCTTTTCAATGTCATCATTCAATTGGAATAATGGTACTTTGCTGATGAGATACAATGTATTCTAGGTTTCTCTATTTTGATTTTTTTTTTCATTCAGATGTTGCAAGAGCAATTGAATTACTGGAAAAACTACAGGAATCTGGAGAAGTACCAGTGCACAAGCTACAATCCCTCAAAAAAGTGCTTCAGAGTGAGTTTTGTACAGCTATTCGAGAGGTATGGCACTACAATTTTAATAACTAAATTCAGCCATATGTCTTCTGCGTAGAAAACATGTTTTTTTCTACACAAACAGTTGAAATTGTTAAGATTGGAACTACATTTTAATTTTCTGTTTTTAACTACCTTGGACAGACCATAAAATATAATTTAGTCTGCTAAATTAGATCCAGCCAGGATTTATACATTCACATAAAACCAAATGTTGATCTTCTGGTACCAGTGAAGGAACTGCCTAGCAGGTGATGGTTGCATGTGGTCTATGCTGTTTAGTGGTCACATGAAGCCACCTGGAAATTCAGGTAGAAATAGTTATCATTAATGGGGGCTGAGTTTGTCTAAGAAGAACATCCGACGAATTCTTCCCCAGGTAAATCTGAAGTAGTGACCTCCTACTGACTAAACAGTACTGTTTAAGGCAATAATGGAAAATACACAGATAGGCTGGTGTGCCTTTCTAGCAAATCTTCGTAATGCTTTCTTGACTAATGGTTTTAAGAAGACTAAGCTGAAACAAGTATGTTGAAACGACTATTTGAATTTCGTATTGACTTGTGGTAGGATTGAGCATTCAACTAATGAATTTAGTTGGTTAGAATAAGCCACTTGAGATCTATAAGCTATGTTGTTTTACTTGGTAACACATTATTCCTTCCCCATCAGGAACCAGGTAATAATTCATTAGTTAGAACCTACAGTCCGTAAATCTATTTGCCCTGTCAAAAGTCTTCAGTGATGAATTACCTACTGTTATTCTCTCCAAAGTCAGTTGAATCCAGTGACTATCTAGAGAGTTTATTGCAGCATAGGGCAGGCACCGCTCATGAACCCTTGTGTCACTCTCCCTTCTCTTTACAACTCCTCTTGTGGCTAATGTATTCTCTTCTGCCTCAACAATACCAGTTTAGTCACTGTGCAGGAAGGACCAAGGTAGAGACATGCAAAACTTCTCACTACAGATTTAAACTGGTGCCCATGCAATGCATGTAAAATTTGACCTCTGTTGGAGTTCGGTGACTTAGGCTGTGCTTGTGCTAAATTTGTCAGGTGAAGTGTTCACTATTTAATTTTTGTTCATATTGAACACAGCTTAAGTACATAACCATAATAATGTTTCGAAGTTTTAACCTATAAATTTGATTGAAGGCTGTAAGGAGATTTCTCAGCATATGGATTCTTTGCCACTAGCTTCCCCTCAGTGGGAAAGGTACAAGATATCTCAAAACCATATGAGCGTCTTCTTGGGTAGTTGTCACTCCTGTGTTCACTCTGTAGACCAAGGCCAAATTGCCTATACATTGTTTTCTTCCTTCACTGAGTGCCATTCCTCCAAAAACTGATGACTGATTTTTCTTTTTGAGACTCTACCATCTCTTCTATGTCTTAGCATTCTGCTCTCCACAGAACTAACCAAAGAATAGCATACATCAAATATATACCTCTGTTCACTGGGTATTTGGCTTATGATTAATTCAAAGTCCCTACCACCATGGAACTCACAATCTAGTGAGAGAAAACTATGATAAATAACTATACAATACAATATCAGAGTGACAAGACTGGAGAGAAATAAAGCAGGATTAGAGGGGCCAGGTTGAAGCTCTATTATTTAATGTGGTCAGGAACAAAAACTACTTAAAGTAATGGATGTCATATAAATGTCAGGAGTCATAGTGTTCCAGGCAGAAGAAATCACAAGTACAAAAACCAAAACCTACTATATGTGCAGTAGAATTAGCAAAGTAGGCTCCCTAGAGGTAGCTGGAGTACAGAACACGTAGGCCTAGCAGACCATATAGTAAGTACATTGGATTTCACTCTAAGCATGATAGGAAGACCCTGGAGAGTTCTGGCCTGATTTTATTTGGTTTTTGAAAATATCTGTCTGGATGCTGTGATGTGACTACAAGTGTGAGTACAAAAGTTGAAACAAAGAGAGACTAGTGTTAAAGTAATGAGTAGATTGAGTGAGAGATGAAATGATAGCAACTTGGACAAAAGTAGCAGCACTGCAAAATGGGAAGTTGTCTGATTCTAGATATATTTTTTGAGCACAAAGTCAGCAGAAATCGTTAATGAAATAGATGGCACAATGGGGTGTCAAAGAAAGAAAACTCTATTGAATCTTAGGCTTGGGCTTGAACACTTGAAAGAGTGATGTTATAATAAGGTGGACTAGTTTTGCAGAAGACTATCCAAGCGCTCTGTTATGGACGTAGTAAGTTGATGATGATTTTGAGATATCCAAGTAGATATTTAACAGGCATCTAAGTCTGAAGACTGGGGAAGAAGTTGAGTCTGGAAATGTAAATGTGCTATGGGTATATGTTCAAATAAACACACTAGCCTTTCGTTTTAGAGTTTGCTAAGGTAAAAGAGAATGATATTGAAAAGGAAAATAAGTATGAGGGCTTTGTATAGGCATTATAAATATATCTAACAAACTCTTCCTATGGTAAATTATATTTGCATCATTGGTAGTCCATGAACGTCTATAACTGATTTATAGACAGACATAATATTTTTACAGGAAAAGCAGAAGATGTAATTTATCTACCTTACATTTTATAAATTTGAACTAGTAATATTAATTTTATATTTATAGTAAAGTCCTTAATAATAATTTTGTTCTTAAAGGCAATGCATGTTACACAGGAATTGTAAAAGATTACTTCATCTTGCCTAACATTTCATGCCATTTGTATGATATTGTTTCTACTTGCTAAGTTTTAAATTTTCTTTATTATTTTTATTGTGTTGATTTACATTTACTGTGGGAAATATAGCAATATATAAACAACAATTCTGAATAGTATTATGAATCTCGCTAGTGAAAAGTTCTTCAATTAAAATATAAAGTACAAATGCATGTTGCCAGGCAGGTGAAACCAAATGCCAGTCAAGAATAGTGCAGCAATAAAGTATGATAATAAATGTCTCAAAATTACATTTTAGTGAGCCTAGACTACTTTCTTTCCTGGTATCTTAGGTGCTGATTGTAATACTGGCAAGAAAAAAAAAAAGGATTTTGAAGTTTTGGTTTTTTATTCAAATAATGCTCAGAATTTTTGTGGTTATCTGAGTTTCTCAGAAATATTTGCTAGTTAATACTTTTCCTTATGAAAGTTATTAACACATTGTCATGCAAAACAGAGAAAAGAACAAAAATGACAGTGGTGTCATTCTGAGTTGCACTCACCAGAGCAAAAACAGACACAGGTCACACTTTTGCCGACAAGATTGTAAAACACAAATTATGCTTAAAAAAGAAAGCAGGACAAGCTTTTGCCAAAATATTTTTATTGTATTACATAAGTGTAACAGTAGCTATTATTATATGTTGAAATAATTCCATATTTTGCTTTACATTTGGATGAAACCACTGAATCAGCTCCTGACGTATATGCAGCACCTATATGAAGAGAATAGTTTGATAAAATGTTATCTTTTAACTAAAAATAGATGGCCTTAAAAGAGATTAGAAGTTCCCTTAACTGTTTTTTTCTATAACCCATAAGAAAGCATGAAAACTATATGCTGAGATCAGTACCGAAGGAACACCATCTACATGTACAACTAAGAAAAGCATTTCTCTATCAAGAAATAACTTACACTTGAATGCAAATCCTCACACATCTTTATTCACAGAATACAGATAGTGGTAAGCAATACTTTTCTTAATTGTGTTTTATTGCTGGAGGATCTCTAAAGAGCCCTGATCAATATTTAAATTGCATCTAATCTGTGCAAGTGATTTTAGAGAACATGACAGCGAAATGGGCTGACACATGATACTACTTTTCTGTAATGAGATATGCAGGCTGATAAGGGCCTATTTACACAGGTTTTTGAATGAGAGGTGAAATAAATATTTTGTAGTACCGATATTCTCAGTAAAATAATTTCTGTAATTTCAAATGACTTTAAGCTTTAGCTTCACATTTTATTAATTAGCAGGATTAATTTAAACTTATAAATCGGGGTGAAATATGATGATTATGAAATGTTGATTTTTGAATAAGAATTCTGTAAGAGAACTGAATTGCAGTGCAAATAGCTCAATTGTCAAGAGTTAGGCTTTGCCCCTGCAAAACTTCATGTTCTTTGTGCCTCAGAGAAAAAAAAATCAATAAATGTATAAGTGATCATATTTTAAGAAGACATCTAATTTCTGCAACAGAATACAAAGAAATTCTTGTGGCAACAAAGTAATAAAAAAAAAAAAACTACCTATGTACTATCATCATCTTCCAAGGTGTAAAATTTTCATTCTCCTGCTTTTCAGGATGATGTGCTCAGTGACCTGGAGGATCATGTGCTGTTAAACAGTGGTCTGTTGTAAGGACTTACTCCCACATTTATAACTGCTATATGCAGGTTTGAAGCAAAAATACAGAACAAAATGTCATAATCACCAAAAACTGCCTTCTTTGGCCAATCACCAAATTGAATGTTAGTATTTTCTAAAGTAGTAGAACTATAGAGCAAGAAAACAAATCAACCCTACATGGAATGACTGTCATTTTGTGATAATAGGATTTCAAAATTGGGCCAGTTCTCTACTTCTTTGTACATGCTACAGTTGAATTTCTCCACCCTCTCTAAAGCTATCTGTGCTTATGATAACTGCTTTAGCAAATCACATGTGAGTGGAAGAAGCTATATGTTCCACTTCTTCGTGGAAGCCTTTGAGTAAGTAAAAGACTTCCCATGTTCTCTTCCCTTTGCTAGGCAACTAGTAATGTTTTATATGAGAAATTATCAATCAGTCTGGGTTTAAGAATAAGAAAATAAAAAAATATATAGGCTCTAGCTAACCTTTCATGAACAGGTAGTCTGAGCAAGAAATAAACCTTTGTTACTCCAAATCCCCAAGGTTTAGAGATAATTGTACCTCAGCATTACCCAGATTTCCCTGACTGATGATATACAATGATCAAACCAAATTTACTTTGGCAAAAGGTTATAAGCAGTATCAATCCTTTAATTACTATTAAACAAAATTAATGTTTTAAAAACTATGTTATATAAACTGTGATACATCGTTTAAAAATTATATGAAATCTGTAACCAATATATGGCCATTAAGCAGTTCATAGTTTTAAAAATTTTGAGAAACTTTGGTTACAAATTTTATTTGCTTCTTGATTATCTTTCGTATTCTCCTACTTTTATTATTTGATTTCTGAGGATAGAGCTCATTAACCCTCTAGCACCACTCCTGGCACCATCCCCCACCACTCCATCTAAATCTTACACCATATCTTTATAAAGGGATTTTTTTGTCTTATGAACTTAAAGATATAATCAAGATAGGAGAAATATTTGGAGTCTGTCAGTCTACTCTTCAAGTGCTCCTGGTCACCAGTGAGAAATATTGTTTTGAAGGAACTGGTAATTTTCACCACAATGCCTTCCAAGAGGGATATGTGGGAAAGGTCACCATGAGACATTCTGTCAGATCAGAGACAGAAGCAAAGTCCTTAGAGGAGTGTTGTGGCCAAATTGACTGAAGTTTGAATCCCACCTTGGCTACTTATTTTTGCCTTCTCTAAAACTGTATTTTTTTTTAGTTTAAAATAATGAACTAATACCACCAGTCTTGCACTGATCCTGCTAATTAAATATCACATATGTACAGCTACCTAGTACAGTGTGTTGTAGCCTATGAATATGCAATCAATGGATGCTATCATTATAAATGAGTAGTGTCCCAAGTTATCCCTAAGTGTAGTGTTTGGTAAGTCAGGGAATGTGTAACAGATAGAAAGAGGCATGGTCGTTTCTGTAAGCTGAATCTAAGAAAACACACAAGACTAATATATTTATATTCATTAACCCACCATCAATAATTATAATAAATAGAGCTATTTCACCCTAATTCCACAGCCATATGAGAAGTAGCATTATGACACAAGTTTTTGTTCTTGATGCTCTTCAAATTAATGTCTATCAATGCCTTAATCTACTGTGTGGATTAGTAGAAATCTCCTGTGTGGATTAGAAGGAAAACTTAACCAGCTTTATGAGAGAGGCAATGATTGGTTGGTTGACACAAAGTAGACTCAGAATTACCCTAAGAAAATACATAGTTGGCTCATTAGTGACAACATGAGATAAAATAAGGATAATAGGAGAAAGAGGAATTGGAGGAAGAAAGAATGGGTGCAAGTGAAGGTTGAAAAGAAAAGAGGAAGGGAAGAAGGAAAAAAGAGAGAGAGAGAGAAAAGAAGGAATGAAGGAAGGAGGGAGGGAGGGAAGTAAAGCTGATACTGAATCATGACTTATTGTAGTATAATGGAAAAGTGCAGAAACAATATTGACAATGGGTTGTGACAAATCTGTATTCACATCCTTGCTTGAGCACTTCATTATGTAATCTAGTGCCAAGTTACTTAATTTCTGTGATCTTGGTTTTTAAGATAAAATAAGGCAGTAATAACTTCATAGGATTGTCAGAAAGATTAAATAAAATGAGATAACACATGGCTTCAAATTTTAAGATAAATGTTAATACATTGTAGTGCTTGTAGGAAAAGACAACCAGCAGAAGAAGAGATATGGATACCTTGTCAGATGACAAGAAGTTAAGGACTTGGTGATATTTAGCCACATAAAGAGAAAAGACATGTGTATCATGAGATTTACCACCCAATAGTTGATGGGATAAAGGGCAAGGGAATTACTCATGCCAGAACACTGGATGAAAAATGGAAGAATGCAGATAACCAATGATAACTAGAAATACACAAATATTACAAATGGGCTTATTTGTAATACAGGAAACTTCCTATAGCAACAGCAGAGATTAGATGGTATATTTCAGATTACTTTAGAAAAGGGATATTTTAGTTAAAGATCATATACAGACATTATGGTGTAAGTTAAGAGCAAACACACGTATATTTAACTTAGCTTTATTTTGTTTTCTTTGCTTTTCGTGCAAAAATTATTTATGATAAAATCCTTTTTTTTGTTTTTTAATGCATTTAATCTTTTAACATTTTTAATGTTTTTTTTTTTCACTGTTCAAGGTTTATTGGGGGTTTGGTTGCTGTAACACTTGGATAGTTGGTTGCATTGTTTATATGTAGATATTTTTACATTGTATGGTAATGTACACTACTGATATATATGGTGTACAAAATAAGATCCTTTGGAACAAGACATGCGATATTGGATCTATACACTGAATGCCAAGATGTGACTGACTGGGAAAAAATATTGGACTAGGCATGTTCAGTGAAGTAGCCAGGAAGTTATATAACAAATGAACATCTCTCTGGCTCAAGGGGCAACTGCAGCATGTGCAGTATTGGCAGTGGTGCCTCAGGGGTGGCAGAACTGTTTCACACCAACCAGTTTAGGACTACACAAGATTACCACCATGCAGCATCAGGATATAGCTGTAGGACTTTACAAACCACCCCTATTTCTGACTTCTGGAATTGATGTTTTTCCCAGTCCATCTTAAAATATTGCTGTTTTAATCACAGATCAGATAAAAAGGACAACATGCACAACCTCCAGCTAAAATCCTGTTGTAGCCTAGACAGTGAAATGGTATGACATCAGAAGACTTTAAAATTGCAGCTCTTTTTGGATCCCCCAAAGTGTATCCACACTCTTCTTCAAACGGGCCTTTTCCTCAGGAGTCAGAGTCACCTTCACGACATACGAGATTCCATTCTGTCCCAAAATACAAGGAACACTAAGGAAGACATCATCCTTTATTCCATATAGAACCTTAAACATGGTGGAAATTGGGTGCACCCACCTGATTCTTCATTATAGTCTCTGCCAGATCTGCCACAGAGAGTCCAATGGCCCAGGATGTGTAGCCTTTGAGTTTGATCACCTCGTAAGCACTCTTAACCAACCTGCTTGTGAACCTCTTTCCACTGTTCCTTATCTGTATCAGTCCCTAAATCTGGGTGCAGTCTTCAGGGAGACACCAGCAACATTCACTCCACTCCATACAGGCACACTGGAATCTCCATGTTCCCCAAGGACCCACCCATGACAACTTAATGGGTGAACTCCCAGCCTTTCCCCCATCAGGTAACAGAATCAGGCTGAATCCAGTTTGCAGCTACTTCCAATAAGATGTTTTTTGGGAAAGCCACCTATCTTCCAAGCCACATAGGTCAAGATATCCACTGGATTTGAACAATAAGCAACTTGCAGTTCAGGCTGTATTTTACAACAATAGGAATGATGAATTTAAAGATGTTCATGTTACGCTGGACCAAATTAAGACGGCTTTCTCCCTCTTGCTGATGTTCCCCAGCCATAATAATGACCAGCTTGGAGTCTGCAGTTAAATTACAGTCTTTGCCAAAGACAATCTTTGGTGTTCTAAGGAAAAGGCTGCCCTGTTGGAGATCCACCGTCTCTCCCTTCAGTTTGTCTTCAGTGACATCAACAAGAGCAAGTTCATCTGCCAAGTCCTTCATTAAGATACTGATGGCACAGGCCGTGCCAGCAGCACCAACCGCAACAACTGTAATCTTATTCTGGGGAGTCTGTTCTTCCTTTAGAAGATTATGAATCAGCTGATCCTTGAGAGTTGCCATTTTGGACTTGGAACCAAAAGGAACCAGGAGTGCACATCGGGTGGGCGTCGGGGGCACACAGCAGTAGGATCCGGACTTGGCAGCAGCTGCTCCAGCAACATTTTTTATGTTTTAAAATGTGTTAATGTTTTCCTTTAAACATGGACAAGGTAGCATGTATTTTCACCCAAAGTTACTATTCTTGTACAACGACATCTAGAATGGCATTGCATTCATCAGAATTAATGAAAATGCATCTGACATTATGTTTGTGCATATCTCTTTCTGTTCACATTAAACTTAGCTTAAGTTGGCAAATGTCAGAGAAAAGAAAGCTGATGGCTCCAACATTTCCTTTGATTTTATTTGCATTGCTAAATGTGAAGGGACACAAAAGCCAGACTGTTTCTTGTGTGATAAGTTTACTGCCAATGATAGGATGAAGTCAAGAAGCTTATTTCTGAGCATCCTGAAAATAAATCACACAATATAGACTTTTTTCCCCTAGAGAAGAAGTTTAATTTTAAAAGGATGGAAATTTACCAAAACTTACATTTGCCCTAACATGAAAGTTTTGACATGTTTCCAATCAAAAGAAACCACAAATAACTGGAGAAAGCTTATCAATTCAAGTATTCTAGAAATACTTGAGCTGGTGGGTTGCTTAGAATAAAAAAAATTAAAATAGCACCTCTGTTCATTTGATAGAACCTACTCTTGAACTCCGATATTTTGCCAATATTTCCAAGCTAGTTATGGTGAAAATAACAGCTGTGTCATTACCATTTGGCATGCAAATGAGTGAGTGAAAACTATTATTGTTTCAGTAAAACTCTGAGTTTTATCTCTCACCTGAATGTTGATGTGTGTGGTGTGTGTGTGTGTGTGTGTGTGTGTGTGTTGCTTCCTCTTAGCAGTAAAGAGTTTCTTTGTCAACCAGAACTCCTAATGGAACAAAAATCTTGATACTGCAAGTACCTATGGAGTTACAGAGTTTCTGGATGTAAGATCCAGCTTGATTAATCTGGTGAAGACAGAGGTTCCACTTGTCACAGAGATATATTGGCTTCACCAGCAGCATGCATTTGTGTGAAAGACTCTAATAATTATCCTAAAAAGATGTTTTGTGGGCTCCATTAAAAGCAACCTAATAATTTCACAGCCATAGCCTGAAAGCTAGAGTTTCAAAAGTTTTTATTTGGAAATGAAGTAAAATGTTCTTTTTGTAATCAGAAGGGTTTTGGCTTTTCAAAGGATATGTTTTAATGCACTTGGCTAAACTTGGGTCAGAAATTTCATTTTATCTATTTTTTAAGTAAAGGAGAGATGAATCTTAAAACAATTTGACAAGCAAGGTTTATTCATGGAAGGACTTCCTTGTAGATGTTAGGCCAAAAAAAAAAAAAAAAAAAATGAGGTCAGTCTTTCAATTTCAGATTTTCTGGTCTAGTAGGGTGGCTCTGGAAATACCTGCCATTTCAGAGAAAGAAATTAGAAGTAAAATCTTGTGACCTTTACATTGACATGAATGTGCTGAAACAAAGACTTTAGTGAGGGCAAAGGAGTTGAAAATGAGAAAGACATGTCAGTCTATCCATGGAGAAGATCTACAAACATCTGTAAAGACTGCAAAACTCTTTTAAAGGTTACTTCTGCTTAGCTACTTAAAATCAAAAGAAGGATTCAAACATCTTCCCTTGCTGACAAAGGCTGCATTGTTGACACTAATCTTTCCAAAAATAATTTCATTTGACTTGAGGACAAAGGGTTTTGTAGAACCTGAATTCACCTTGATGTGTCTTGGAGAAAGCTCAGGTGCCTTGACAAAAGTGTACTCTGTTCTGATAGGGAATTTAATTCTGTTTTGATACTGAAAGCTATGCGAGCTGCAAGTTTTAGCACATACTGCTATTAAAACAGATGAAAAATTGTTTGGATCCTAAAAATAACACCAACATTTTCATATAAAGAAAAGATCACTCTCAATTTTAACTTCTTCCTTTTTGGGGGGGTTGTGAGAGCTGCTCCACAGAAACAGCAGGATTATCCATAGGCAGAGTGTCCCAGAGTAACCTAAATTTTAACTTCTTACTAAGCCAAATAAAATAGCCTTCTCATTGAAAACTATTTTAAGCAGACACTATTTTTCCTTTTTTAAAAATATGATTTGGTTAGTAATTTGCATTTATTGTTTTATTTAGAAAGAGGTCATCAATTTTTATAAGAAAAATGAGTCACAATTCTTTGTAATATGTAAAATAACTCAATGTCAAATGCAAAAATAAAAATAAATGGCATGAACATTTACACACACGAGTGGATTTTTCTTGGGATGACTTCACAAATTAGATTTTCTAAAGTGTCCATGATATCTCCTCTTTCTTACACCCAAATAAAGACTAATTAATAAGGGACTATGATATCAGTTGAGAAACACTGCTTCAGTAGGTAGTCTGTCCCCTGGGGTCCTTCCAGTTCTGTGAATCTGTAGTTGCAAAGCTTTTTCTGTGAAAAACACAGAAAAGCAATCTATGTTTTTCTTCATGTAGATGCAGAACTTCTATTTCTGGCACCACGGATGACAACTGTTTATTTTTTCCTCCCAGTGAACAAAGTCGTTTAACCTTTTCTTGCTTCAATGTTGCCAACATAAATGGAAAGAAGTTCATTTGTACAAGCCATCTAAAATGAATGTTAAGTTACAAATTGATGTCTTTACGCCAGTTTGCTGTTATCCCTGGGAGTAATTTGCATGTAAAAAGAAATGAACTTAGTATCATTCATAATTCAAATATATGCAAGGCGATTATTAGCTTGCTCCCTTCCTTTCTTCTCTATCTTCCTTTCTTTCTTCCCTCTCATAGGGAAATACAGATTTAGGGCTGAAAATTGACCACTATACCTTTTTTCATTATTTCCTTGCTTTTCTTTGTGTATAGGCTGATTGCAGTATATTTTTTCTAAAATACATTTATTTTAATTTTATTTCTTTAAAATGTTATAAAGAGATAACAATACTGTTGAAATATTTGGGGAATGTTCTCTTTCACTTACTATAATACTACTAAGATCCAGTAACTTTTGCATTGATGTGGTTCACTTGCTTTGGCTGCTGTGTGATATATCACTGAGTGAATATATCACAGTTTATAAAATCACTCTCTCTTATTGATGGGCATTCGAGTTATTTCCAGGTTTTTACTATTATGTTAGGTGCTACTATTAACATACATGTGTCTCTCGTAAGATGACCAAGGCTTCTCTGGGATATTTGTGTACATGTAGAATTTCTGGGTCATAAAGTGTAAAAATATTCAACTTTAAGAGATGCAAAACAGTTTTCAAAATTTATTACTCGAATTTGTACACTAACAATGTATAATTGTGGAATCCATATTACCTCCAACACTTGTATATGAGACATTTAAATTTTCACCAATGGAATCTACAATGCAGTGGGATCTCATTGCAGTTACCATTGATGTTTACTTGATCAGTCAATTGTTAAATGTATCTTCTTGGCCATATGTGTTTCTTTTTCTGTGAAACATCCATTTATGTGTTTTTCTACTAATTTTGGCTTTTACATATTCTTATATATTCTTATTAGTAGTTATTTTTGGGTGGTGTATATAGTGAATATATTCTCCTCCTTCATAACTTTTCTTTAGGGTATCTTTCATGAATAAATTTCTTAATTTTAAATGTTCACATTGATCTTGTTTAAAATATGCCTTTTGGATATCTCACTTCAGAAAACTTTCCCTATCCCAGTGTCTAAAAGATATTTACCTTTATTGCCTATTGAAGTTTGCCTGATCCGACACCTTATTATCCATCATAGTCTCCACATAGGAATCTGTTTCTGGGTTCTCATCCCTTCATTAATGCCCTGCTTAATTCATCTGGGAAAGCCAAGGGAATGAGTTTGGGGAAAAGGGGTGGCACATAGTTTTGATCCTAACTACTTGTGATTGCAGCTTTTATTTCAGTGGGAGATTTCAATCTGTTTCTGTCTCTCTCTGTCTGTCTCTCTCGCCCGCACTGTGTGTGTGTGTGTGTGTGTGTGTGTGTGTGTGTGTGTGTGTAAAAGTAGGTTAAGAAAACCAAGGCACTCATGGATCAATGTGTAGTGATGAGTATGTGCCATAAACTAAAGATTATGGTGGTTCCAATTCTATTCTTTACACCTGAGATCCAAAGGGGGAAAGAAATAATAATAATAAAATACAGCCTACTGCTCTCAAAAAAAGTTAGAACAGTTTTAAATCCTTAATTTCTGGATCTCTGTTTTTCTTATTAAAGCTAATTAAAGTTTTAAGTAATAGTCATCTACCTTCTACCTAGACTGCAAGTGGAAGATGTGTATTTTAATAATAACAGAAAATTAGCATGTTATCAGCCAAATAATGAGTATGTAATAAATATTTGTTGGTTGCATGGGGAATTCCTTAAAATGACTCATTTTTATTAGTAGATAAACACATCTCTGATTTTCATCAATCTTGAATTATCAAATGGGACTCTGAGCTCATACAAATTGCAGACAAAAAAATGCTAATATTTCTAGTTCAGAATAAGATCTTACATTAAAATGGCTTCCACCCTTGAAAAGTGATCTATAATTAGAGCCAATTTTTCAGGGTTCTTTATGTATTTGCATAAATATATATATGTTGTTATGAATGTGCAAATATGTAACATATGAGTTTTCATATAGTGTATGCATAAAAGTTGGTAATATATACAGGTTTAAAAAGAACCGTACAAAGCATCTGGTGCTGTGCTTTCTTTGCCTTTGGGATATCATGAACTTCTTTGTGGATCTGGTAAAATTATGGGCTTTTTATTCCAGAAAAAAATGCATATGTGAAAATATTTTTATTAAAAATTAAAAGAGTTGGTAAATCTGAGACTGATCCATTTGGCACCTTGATCTACTGTAAACATAACTTTATGGATGAGAAAATAAGATGCAGAAAGTTTAAGTAGTCTTTCAATGTACTTAGTGCCTGAGTTAGCACCAGAACCAAAATCTCCCAGATCCCAGTCTAGTTCTAGTTTTACTTGTTATGGATAATAGCTAAAACAGAACATTCTGGAATGTGGGAATAATGAAACATTATTTTACTGCTTGTCAGTAATGAGTTAAAATAGGAAAATTTCACCATGATTCCCATCTCCCCAATCCCTATTCATATACATTCCATTTGTACCAACAATGATTTTAAAACTATATGCCTTAGGGCCGGGCGCGGTGGCTCAAGCCTGTAATCCCAGCACTTTAGGAGGCTGAGGCGGGTGGATCACGAGGTCAAGAGATCCAGACCATCCTGGTCAACATGGTGAAATCCCGTCTCTACTAAAAATACAAAAAATTAGCTGGGCATGGTGGCGCGTACCTGTAATTCCAGCTACTTAGGAGGCTAAGGCAGGAGAATTGCCTGAACCCAGGAGGCGGAGGTTGCGGTGAGCCGAGATTGCGCCATTGCACTCTAGCCTGGGTAACAAGAGCGAAACTCCGTCTCAAAAAAAAAAAAAAAAAAAAAAAAAAAAGTATGCCTTTTTGTCCTTTCTTTGCCTCAGTTAACACAAGACAATATATTGTCTTTTAGTATTATATTTTCTCATATATTTGTTATTCAAGTTTTCAAGAAACAATGTAAAAAAATTTAGTTACTAGTCATTGTATAATTGGCATTATTTCATTAAAATGGTTATGACATTTTCAGAAAATTTCAGCTCTTTCTAGAATAATTTAGTATTTTTTAAGACCAAACTTTAGCAAATGTATTTCTGGATCTACCACAAATATGCATGTCTATTTAAATGTGCCCATAGTTCTTTTCTTAGTAAGTTAGCACTAAAGCCAGAAAAATCATTTTCAACCAATAGCCACAGAGTTAGGAAGAAAGCCTGTTTTCTTAAGTGGAGAGAAAAGAAATCTGTGACATGTAATCTTGTTATCCCAAGCTACCTTGTTTTCCCATGTCAACATGTTGATCATATAAGTGACTCCCAGGCTTTGTTAAGCCTGATACTTGGAAACTTTGAACTACATTTTCTATTTCCCGTAGATCAACAGTAGGACATCCCAGACATATCCTACTGCCTAAAGTCCAGCCCAAGAGTACTTTACTGCCTATTCCCTATTTGCTAGCACCTAGAAGTGCACCTACAGAACCCAGCCCTACCAGTTGTTAGGCAAAACAGCAGTAATTTAAAAGGCATCTTTCCTAGTGTTTCAGGGTTTCAGGGACTATTAAAAAAAAAAAAAAAAAAAAAAAACAGCAAACATAAAAATCAGATAAGTAACCAACCAAACAACAACAAAAATATAAGAAAGCATTTACCATTACCAGGTGAGAGATTCAATAACATACCCTCTTTCTCTTTTCAATCTTGATTCTGGAGAGATGGACTGGTGACCAGTGGCATCAATGACAGATAAATTATTGAGGTCTAAATAGCCAATGAAAACATAACCTTGTTGAAAATCCACAGGTGTACATTTTCTGTGTTAAATGCAAAGATATTTCTCTCTTATTTCAAATCGGAATGTTTTATTTTTACTTTTATTTATTTACTTTTTTTTTTTTTTAAGAGACAAGGTCCCCCTCCATTCCCCAGGCTGAAGTGCAATGGTGTGATTATAGCTCACTGCAGCCTCAAACCCCTGAGCTCAAGCAGTTCTCCTATCTCACTCAGCCTCCTGAGTAACTAGAACTACAGGCTTATGCCACCATGTCCCGCCTTATTTTTAAAAATTGTTTGTAAAAACAAGGTCTCACTATGCTGATGAGGCTGGTCTTGAACTCCTGGGCTCAAGTGACTCACCCACCTCTACCTCCCAAAGTGCTGACATTTCAGGTGTAAGCCACTGTGCTTGACTTGTTCCTCTGTTTTAAGGTCAGGAAAGGAGAGGGGAATTAGCCTTTCTGGAACACCCAATAGATTAGATTTTTTCCCTTTCACTGATTTCCTAACATTTTCTTTACACATCTTTCTACACAATTTTCAGGTCTTACCAATTGGGCTATCAACAGGCACACAGCCATATAAAGAGAACAGTGCCACACACATCTTTCTAAAGAATACTCAAGGATAACTGTTCTGAGAGATATAAACCCACACGGAGACAATGTGGAGAAGTTTACTGGCAGTCAAGCAAAATTAAAGAATTCTGCCTTACAGTGCATCTGATCAAAAGGATATTCTGCTAATTTTCCTCTATGACCACCTGCTTAGCTGTCAGTTATTGTTGACTCCATATTTCAGAAAGTGAATTGCAACTGGATTCAATAATTTTTTTAAATCATTTGATCTCTTCATATATGGGACAGTAATTATTTTGTGTCCAGGATAGAGCCAACTACCATAGCATGTTGAGAGAATTGAGAATGCTAGACATTAACTGAGTAAATTAGACTTTCCTAAATAAGCTATAAAATATGTCCTTTCTCCAAATGTGACAAAGATTTTTGTCAAGTATATTTCAATGAAAACTAAAAATTAAAACAGCCAAATGACAAGGTTGGAAGAAATTTAAGATCTTAGAAAATTATGAATATACTATAGTAGCTCAACAGAACTTCTCAATAACAAATATTTTAAATGTTTGAAGATAGTCCCATGAGAAGGCAGTAATTTATTAATTACTATGGTTGAAGAGTTTTCAATTACGAATGTGATTCAAATCACATTGTTTATATTTCATGAAAAATATCTTGTCAAGCATAAGCAATTATTCAAATAATAGTTAAGAGGAAGAGATTCATTTAGAATATTCATTTGCCATAATTAATTTTGGCTTATCATTATAGCCGAGGGAGGAATTTTTCAAGATCTCCATGACTTAAGGACTGCAAGTAGTAGGATCACTGAATCATGCTTTACATTCAAATTTTCGTCTTAGTAATGATAAACTTGGGTAACAAAGAGTTGACTTTAAATGTTGATTGAATCACAATGGCATAAAAATAAATGAAATTGATTATTGTTCCAATTATAGTTTTATAATACTTTCATTGCCAGGCACAAAGAAAAAAAAATGCAAGTGTCCAGTATTTGAACATGTAACTATACAAATATATTTTTCTCAATTTGAATTTCTATATAATGAAAATTGGACTCTGTTGAGCTACAGCTTTAAAAAAATTAAAACATTTATGCTATCTTTAGTTAGCTAAATAGGCATAATGATCTAGCAGTGAGAAAAATACTTTAAATATTAACTAATATTCTTATATTACATAAAATATTTCCATTTTGTAGAAGTTAAAAAGTGCTTTCCTCAGGCCGGGCGCGGTGGCTCAAGCCTGTAATCCCAGCACTTTGGGAGGCCGAGGCGGGTGGATCACGAGATCAAGAGATCAAGACCGTCCTGGTCAACATGGTGAAACCCCGTCTCTACTAAAAATACAAAAAAAAAAAGTAGCTGGGCATGGCGGCACATGCCTGTAATCCCAGCTACTCAGGAGGCTGAGGCAGGAGAATTGCCTGAACCCAGGAGGCGGAGGTTGCGGTGAGCCGAGATCGCGCCATTGCACTCCAGCCTGGGTAACAAGAGCAAAACTCCGTCTCAAAAAAAAAAAAAAAAAAAAAAAAAAGTGCTTTCCTCATTGAATTCCTAGTGATAAAAAAGTTTACATTTGTCTATTATAAGATTCTAGAAATATTTGAACATCAAAAACTTATATTTAGTTGTGAAAGCTCCTTTACAATTAATGCTTATTTCAAAATGAGTTTGCAAGCAAAATATTTATAAATTAGTCTCTATCTAGCTGTTTGGTTTATTCATTGTCAAATGTTCTGATATTTACAAGTATTTTCTTTTGATAAAGCAATATTTACAATGGTTAGAAAAACATGTTTATTGAAGTCTATTTCAGTGTGTTTGGGATTGATATACATAATGACAACTAAGAAAAAAACCGTAAGATAAGTAGGTTTCCTCAATGCAATAGCTAATTTGAATACATAACACTATTTAATTTGATTTAAAAGCAGTTGCAATACAATTAAGCTTGTTGACTTGCTTTCCTAATAGAGAAATACCTTTTACAGATACTATTTCAGACACTGCAATTTAATATACATAATTTTATTGTAATGTAACAAGCTACTTAGGAAATACACTCATTATATGTTGTATGCTAACTCCAAGGGACATTTCCTATTACCCACTCTTTTCTATTACCTCCCCTTTGACTTGGTCTTTTAAAACAAAATAACCACTGACAGATTCTCTTTCCCACCTCTCATCCCATTTTTATCTTCCAGTGTGACTGAAAGAGGAAAAAAATCTGAATTAGATTGGTGTATTTCCTGCACTGTTTTCAGCCTGAGATGTCTTAATTTTGTCTAATACTGGTTCCTTCAAAAATATAGCAATTACTACTTTTATGACCTTGGACCTTAGATCATTTCTATTTGAATAATTTTTCCATTACCACAGAATTTTGCAATGACTGAGGTCAATACAAATAATTGATGTGTATAAATTACTGGGAGAGTATTTTTCCTGAGGTATACAAATAATTCCGTAGCATCTTTGCTGTTAAAATAAGACAAATATATTATATTTAAATTTTTCACATACAAAGGTAAATTTGGCCCAAAATTTGTGTATGTGAATGTACCTACCATAGTACAACAATATATCTTTCCCTGTGTAAAAGATATACTTGTTGTACTATGGTAGGTACATTCACATATGTAAAGGGAAAGATATATTGTTGTACTATGGTAGGTACATTCACATACAATTTCAATTTCAATTTCCAGCTAGCACCTGGAGGAGCACTCTGATGTGCTTGACTCTACTATACATAATCTGGCCATAGTCTTGGCTCAACAATTTTCTCCTGTTTATAATTTCTGGTTACAAGAGACTTTGTCTACCCCTTTGTGGTCTCCCAGTAATCCATACATGAGGGTGCCAAACATAATAGATATTTGTGATGGTCGTTATGACTTAGTGTATCTTTGGAACATTTCTTCAGTCCTCCATGTTGTTATAAGAACAGAGATCGTGAGATCTCTGTGCTCCCCACTTCTGTTAATCTTCTTGTTCTCCATGCTTCTCCCAGGACATGCCCAGTATTTGTATGTCCATTAGTTCTAATCATGTGCACTGGCACAATTCACCTTTCTTGTCATTGAAAGAGAGAGTATATTGACATTAGTAATAACTGAAAAATCTCAAGGGTACCAAGTAATATTATTTAATGTACAGTTTAGGGGAGTCACTCATTTTGTATTCATCCAAGATTTAAACATTCATTATTAAATTTCCTGGCAAATGGCAGTGTTTTAACAAAGGACCAACTTTTTATAATATGCATGGAAACACTAATTGTGCTAAGTATGGGACAAGATTTCCCCTAACATATTCTTTGTCATGGTGTGCCTTTATCACAGGGAGATAGATCTGGGGCCTCTCCTAGGATCATGTGCTGACATTCTCTCCATGATCTCCAAAGTTCTTGAGAAATGCTTCCTAGAAGTATTTGACTCTATAATTTTATATTTTGTGTGATAGGTTTCCATGAAACACTGTTAAGATAAGTCATGTTCAATTACCCAATGGGCCAGAGTTAAGAGCATTCAAGTGTTGCCTTCTCAGACTAAAATGAAGACCATTTGCAAAAATGAAAAAAAAAAAAAAAGATCCGTAGGCATAATGCGGTTGAATTATGATCTCAGTAGTTACATAGACATTTAAATCTCTTGACAATAGCTATACTATTTTTGGCTGTCTACTTCTTAGAATCCTCAAAAATAAATGTTATTCCATGAAATGATTCCCAACAGTTTTTAAATTAAGTATATGTCTATCTGAGGTCTCCTGAGGTATGAGAAAAATAAAGTCAGAGGGTGCCAATGGACGTGGTTTTCTGCCCACACCTCTGCAGATCTTTGCCAAGCCTCTCCTGTGGTGCTCAGACGGAGTGCAGTGCCTTCTGCCTTAGATGAATCCACCCCCAGACAACTAAGCAATCCAACTAGGCAGTTTGAGTTAGTTAGAAGTGATAGGACATGTTCACAGGTCCATAGAACTCCCCCCACTACAGAATCCTCTAAAGGGAGCTCAAAATGCTCTTTGTGTAACCAGAGAATGTATGCATCCTAAACTATCAATGTGAGTTCCCACAAAGCGTTCATTTGAGCTGCCTAGAATTCTGCTCATTTGTCTCATGAACTACATCACACAACCTCTAAAAAATAAAAAAAAAATAAAAAATTTAAAAAGTAGATTGAGATGCTTTGGTTAAAGTGCTACATACCAATGCCTTTTCTCCACCTAACCCAAACTGAGGCCGCCTTAACTTCACCTTCTCCTTCACTTTGCAACTTCTGTTGGCAATTGTGTCATTGTTTAGATAACATATTGCCTTCTTACCCATTCTTTCTTAAGTGTCAAGCGCAGAGCAGTTGAGATGCAGTGGGTCTAGCTTTTAACACTGGAAAAGTCTCTTCTCTAGGATGTCTGCGAGGGTGATCCTGTTTTGGTGCCTGATAGTAGTCATGTTTGATAGGGGCCCCTCCTGAAACCAGCCTAGAGGCAAGTACTGGCCTTTAGTGATCTGACCTGCTAGATAGTTTATCTTCAGTTAATTGAAGCTTAGCAATGGGCTCTGCGAGCAACTGAGGAGGTAATATTCCTGGTTTCTGAATTAATTACTTCCCAAAAACTTTGACCTGAATTTTATCAAAAGACACATAACACATAGCTGTGAAGAAAAGAGTTAAGTCCTGTGGTTTCTTTCCTCTTTTACCAGCAGGACAGATGTCTCCTTATCCTTGAGTATGCAAACACCTGCATGCTGGAAGAACTTTGTGAATGATTACCTTGGTCGGGCAGATGACCTCTCATGATGATTATTACACGCTTAGGGAAGACGACTTAAACATTATCAGGAAAAAGAAGTGCTACCAAGCTGCAGTCAAGTTGCTAATCTTCCATTATTTCACTAGAGGAAGCTGAAATATCTGCTTCCAGCTTTCAGTTTGCTTTGCTATCAGTGTAACATTTCAAGAAGTATTTTCATGTGGACTCTAAACCTGAAGTATATGCAAGTGAAAATTGAAATATCAGTATATCATATTGACAAGATATAATAAATGCAGCAGAAATTTCTCTTCATATTTCTGTGTATTAAGGAGATGGGTTGCAAGTACTACTAGCAAGGCATAAGTTGAAAATACTTGATGTTTACTGATATTGGGCTCTTACCACAATAACGTTTTTTTAAGAGGGAAAAACGTTTTTTGAAGTAAACGATTGAAATTTACTATAAGACCTTAATCCCTAGAGCAGGATGCTCTAGGAATGGGGTTATATATGGTTGGCATTTCTCTGAACCCTGTTATCTTCATGATGTATCCTTAAGGAGCATGGTGTTCATATAGAAAGGATGTCAAAAGAAAATTCATAGAAGTCTTCCATAAGAGAAAACTTATCCAAGTAGATTGAAAGCTATCTGTTAGAACATGGAAAAAAAGAAATACAGCAGATACTCCAGAGTTGCTACCAACAGTCTCCTTTACTTCTCTCTTAACTGGCAGAATGATTTTGTTCAAGTTTATACCACCTCCAAGCCCCTGCCTGACTCAGGGAAAAGGTGACCCTATCTCTGGCAGGTGGATAAATCTGACTGGTTTAATCTAAAGCAGGTGTCATGGTCTCATTTCCCCTGTCAGGAGGGGGGATGTGATGCTGATCCAGCTAACGGGGCATGAGTGGAAGTCCAAGGGTGAGTTTCTGAGGAAAACATGATGGCTATTAAAAAAGACATGGGACTAGGCACAGTGGGTCTCATCTATAATCCAAACAGTTTGGGAGGCTGAAATGGCAGGATTGCTTGAGGCCAGGAGTTCAAGACCGCCTGATCAACATGGCAAGACCCTGTCTCTATAAAAAATGTAAAAATTAGCTGGGAACAGTGTTACATGCCTGTAATCCCAGCAACTTGGGGTTGAGGCAAGGGGGTGCTCAGAGCCCAGGATTTGGAAGCTACAGGGAACCATGACAGCATTGCTGTACTCCAGCCTGGGTGACAGAGTGAGATTCTGTCTCTAAAATAAAAATGAAAAAAGAAGAGAAATAGGAACCAGTAATTTTCTCTTTTCTACTGGGTGTTGTCCTGTCTGTATGTGATTTTTGAAACTGCGGCAGCCTTTGGAGGATGGTGAGGAGAACAAGCCTCCAAAGACACAGCTGGCATTCTAAGAATTTCAGAGGTGTAAAAAACCTGGTGTCTCTGATGAAAAAAAAAAAAAAAAGGTCTCTGAACTAAGTCCTTAGATTTGCTTTAGCTTGAACTTTCATGTTATTAGTTTTTCTTTCCTTTTTTTTAATTGCATTTTAGGTTTTGGGGTACATGTGAAGAACATGCAAGATTGTTGCATAGGTACATTCATGACAGTGTGGTTTGCTGCCTTCCTTCCCCTCCCTTGTATCTGTCATTTCTCCCCATGCTATCTCTTCCCACCTCCCCACCCCCCATTCCTCCCCCATTACCCCCCAACGGACCCCAGTGTGTAGTGCTCCCCTCCCTGTGTCCATGTGTTCTCATTGTTCAACACCTGCCTATGAGTGAGAACATGCGGTGTTTGATTTTCTGTTCTTGTGTCAGTTTGCTGAGAATGATGGTTTCCAGGTTCATCCATGTCCCTACAAAGGACACGAACTCATCATTTTTGATGGCTGCGTAATATTCCATGGTGTATATGTACCACATTTTCCCTATCCAGTCTATCATCATTGTTATTAGTTTTTCTCATTGTTTGAGCCAGTGGTTCCCAAACTGTGCTGCACATAAGAATCACCCAGAGTGTTTTTGAAAGTCTCAATGGCCAGCTCTCAGCCCATTGCAGTTTGATCAGAATATTGGGGTGGGAGCCAGACATGACTATATTTTAAGAATCCCCAGGTGATTTCACTATGTAGCAACATTTAGAAACCATACGGTTTGAGTGACTTTGGATTATATTTTTCTTTCTATCTGAGTTTTTCACAATTGAAACAACAAAACTTAAACTAAAAAAGAAAATCCAGACTGTAAACATTATTTGTGTAAGTAGGTACCCTGGATAATAAGACAGAAAAATATTAAGAAGAATATAATAGAGTCAACAAAAATGCTTTCAGAGTTTTCAAAACAACTCCAACGCAATCAGTTTGAACTATATTTACTTGGCAATCACTTTGAACTATATTCAAATATAATCAAGTACCAACTACTTTTGATAGAGTAGTTTCACTGATTATTTCCTTTGATAAAGCTTTGTATCCATTAAATAACCTGTAGTATAATTTATGTAAAATCATTAAAAGATACTCCTTTCATCTTTATTAAATTTACTTTGAAGAATATGTCTGCATAAGAGAAACAAATATTGGATTCTATTATATCTAATTTCAAGAGAGGAAGATTGGTTATCTTTGTCACTTGTTACAAATCCCTCCACTCACACACAACACATGCACACCCTTTTAAAAACATCACTGCTAAATCCTTGATTAAGGCCCTCTAATACCTTACCTCTTGTCAGACCTAAGAATTATAATTTAGGAAACTATCTAAGAAATTGTCCATAGTGATTTAAACTCACATAGGAGACATAGGCCACAAACCTGACAGCTTCTTGTGAATCCTGGCAAGAATTCCTTGCCTCAACCAATTTACAGAAAAAACATTCTCTATCCTCTGAAAGGCTATGTCCACTTATTTTGAGGAGGGGAACTTATCATCATCTACCTCTGCAGATCACATAGTGATGTCTTAAATTCTTTTCCTTATCTGAGATACAGAGGGAAGCTGACTGTCTTTTCTCACATAAAACACTGTTCATTGGATCCAGCATCTCGCAGAGAATATGTGTCACCTTTCAGCCCAAAGTGAATATTTTGGCACTGTAACTCCTGACCATGTTTGTGATCACACTACATTGTGATCTAATATGACAGCTGCTAGAGAAAACTACCAGCTTCAAGGAAGACTGTCTTGATTTCTCACAGCTATTGTTAATCTCATTCCTCTTCTCCATTGCTCAGTTATTAGACTTGGGCCTTGATTTCCTTCTTCATCCTTTAGTAAGATTATAAAAACTGGATGGATATTATATAAGTAGGCATCCTTATTCTTATCCAACAGCAGGATAGGCCACTCAGTTTAAAAAAACAACTTGTTTTTTTTTTTTTAAATGACAGTTGAATGGGCTTTGCCTTTCATAAGCCGTATCAGTGTAAAATTTCTTTAATTTTATAATACACAGAGATAACTTGCTTAACAGATAAGAAATATGATTACATAATCTTATTCTTTAAGTGAAAGACTTTTTAAAATATGCATTTAGGTAGGTAGTAAGAACATAAAGAAGACACCATAAACTTTGAAACAGGCATGGAATCAGAAGGTTGTTTATCCTTAATGCTGATCTATGCTGACAATTATCTCCAGTAAAAATGAATGAGTAATGTGAGTGTCTGAGAGATTCTTTGCATTTACATGAATTGATAGCATTTACCAGATTGAGGGTAAGTACCAATGAAGCACTTCAACCTAATTAAAACTTTCTGAGCTTTCCTTTCCCCGCTTTACAAACTAACTTAAATTTTTATAAGATTTAATTTGAAAGTGATGGAAATACAAAGGCAGATTTTTGTCATCCCCAAAGACAGGTTAATAATGCATTCAAATTCACATCTTCTTTCACTTTGATAAAACTGACCTACTTTCCCTTTTAGAGAGAAATGTCGTATGAAATATTTTTCACATAAAAAAATGTTGTATTTTGATACCTTTCTTTTTCCATACTGTAATTAAAGCTGGCATATCACTTCCAAAAGTTAAATGAAGTTTAGTTCATTTTCAGGTCTGGGCTTTTTAATGAGTTAGTGTCTCTGTTACTTGAGACAAGCTGCATTCACTGCTTTGCATGCCAGGGAATTTTTCTGACAGTAGTGATAATGATGCAGATGTTTCTCTTTGCAGGGATTTTCCAACAATGTTCCTAATGAAAACACATGTCTACTTCCTGGCAAACAAAAAAAATCATTTTTCAAAACAAAAATTTCAGATGCTTTTATCCTAAAATGGCAAATGTAAACAGCCATTATTTTCTCCATGTTTTTGCTGGGTTTTTTTGTTTGTTTTTCTTTTTTTTTGCATCAATAAAGTGATTCATTTCTTTTTTTTTTTTTCTCTCATTTTGATATGGAAACAACTTTCACAAAATCTTATGCAAATCCCAAGTGGAGTGGAGATGGTTAGAGGAGTAGGATTAAGCCTTGGGACTTGAGTCTCGGAATTGATTTGACATGTCATCTTAAGCCTTATGTTTGGGTCAGCTGATTTCATTTCAACACAGAAACAATTACAGTGGCTACAAGTATTATGCCCTTAAACTTCTGAATGTAACTTTGTCTTTTGAAATTTCTATAGATATAAATAACGAAATAAGATCTATATAAATGTTTTAACAAATCTTTGTATTTTAAAAACTACATGAAATTTCACTCAATTCAGTGAGATATTTGCAAAAACAAAATTCCAGATACATTTTGAGGACTGAGTGAATATTTGCTGCTGCCTTTTCTTCAAAGAAACATTTTAATGTAAACAACATTTATAAACAACAACAACAAAAAGAGTCATCATTCATCAGTTAGCTGTTAAAAAAGAGTTTCCAGCTTACATGCAAAAGAAACGTCCTTACCCTATTTTTTTTTTTTTTTTGAGATGGAGTCTTGCTCTGTAACCAGGCTGGAGTACCGTGGTGTAATCTCAGCTCACTGCAACCTCCATCTTCTGGGTTCAAGCAATTCTTCTGCCTCAGCCTCCCAAGTAGCTGGGACCTCAGGCGCATGCCAACATGCCAGGCTAACTTTTGTATTTTTAGTAGAGATGGGATTTCACCATGTTGGCCAGGGTGGTCTTGATCTCTTGACCTCGTGATCCACCAACCTTGGCCCCCAAAAGTGCTGGGATTATAGGCATGAGCCACCGCGCCCAGACACTTACCCTATTCTTAAGCATCGTAAGCCATACCACCTGATGCGGTATAGGATAGGTAAGGACCAGAGATGTCTGTTGTATCTGCTACTTGGTCATTTAAAAAATGCTTTAAAGTTACCTTTCTATATTAAAAGGACTATGTCAAAATGCCACATCATGTAGACCACATCAAGATTTTTTTTTTACATGTTACTGCCAATAAGGTCATTATGAACTTTCTTTCTCTCCTCCTTGGATGATGGTGCCATCATGTCCATTAGGATGTATAATTAAACACTCATCAGAATAGAAGGTCAAGGGGCCTGGGAAACTTGGATAACTCAGGCCAAATGAAATCTTTGGTTAAATGCAGCTTGGCTAAGTTTACATGCATCTTTGGATAGATAATTATGTGCTCTTTTTCTTTCTTCTTTAAGCTGACACGTTGACTGCCTTCTTGTAGATCAAATGTTAGAACTTGATTTAGGCTCTACCTTTATAAATAAGGTAAGTTTAATTATGCATATTTACTGGTTCAATTACCTATTTTAATCTACAAGAAAGTAGAGAACCAAATCATTATTTTTGAGTGTCTATTTAGTCCTTGAAATAATGAACTCGAAATAGAACTCTAATAGAAGTCAGCCTTAAATCAGCAGCCCTTAAAATTCCCTTCCTTTCCTTCCTCATTCTTTCTATCCAAGCTGCACATGCATAAGAGCTAGAGCCCATCTCAGGTTACAAATCAGAACCTAGTGATTGTTTTATGGTCTTGACATCCATCATTAATTATACAGACCCAAGCATGTTGCATTGACCATAAGTTGAATGCAACAGAACACATGAGAAAAGATGTAATGGAAAACTCCTCTCTGTGAAGAGGGTAGTCTGGCATTTTGTGAGTCAGGATGGTGTTAGTAAAGGTAAGCCCAATCTGGAATCCTTAATTTTATACCTTCTTTTTCTGTAGAAAAAATTGAGTCATCTAATAAATACACTCAGGTTGCCGGCTGAGGATGAACAAGGCAGTGCTCTGCCTTCCTGATACAACTGGTAATAAAGTAGGCTTTTTTTTTTTTCCGTCTATTTAGTGCCCTATTCATCACATTGTTGTGCCTTTTCTTGGTGATTTTGCTGTTTAAAATGGCCCCTTACCAGCGTGCTGAAGTGCTATCTACTGTTTGTCAGTACAAGAAGTTGGTGATGTGCCTTAGAGAGAAAATATGTGTTAAATAAGCTTCATTCAGACATGCATTATATCACTGTTGGCCTTGAGATCAACGTTAATGAACCAACAATATGTATTAAATAAGAAATCTTTAAATAAAAAACATTCATAAAAGAGTTTGAATTGATTGTTGGTGAAAATGTAACCAGAGATTCAGAGAAACCTAACGATGCATTTTCTCTAGAAGCAGTATTTCAGTATTTGCTAATTCAGTCTTTGCAGAGACTTTATACAACATTACTACAAAAAAAAATCAATAGTAGCCCTTATTTTCAATATAATCAATTCAAGAAAAGAGGTCAGATACAGTTGTATCACAGAAAAGGTTAAGATCCATAATTTTACAGGATTACTGGAAATTGTGAAATCTGATGAAACTCTTTTTGCAAGCTTTACAGATTATCAAATTGTGCCTCACTTTCCATAGGGATAGTATAAGCTGAAGGACTTGGTCATAGTTGAGATGGTTATACCTCAAGCATCTAGTAACTTCTTTGGAGAAGAACCAAATCATCTATTTCTCTATTTTGAGATCTATTTTGAAGGTCACACAACTATTACCTTAAGAGTCTTTAAATAATTCTAATATCATCACATTGATGACTGGACTTTGACATATGAAACTGGAGGGGACACAAACTTTCAGACTATGGCAATATATCCATAAAGTGCTATTCATTTTTCAATGATCTTTTCATAAATGCATTAAGGTATATTTATAAGGTGAAGTATGATGGCTCCTTTAAAATAATGTAAATGAATATTTAATTAGTGGGGAAAGTGTTCACTATATATATATATATGTAAATGATGGGTTGATGAGTGCAGCAAACCACCATGGCACATGTATACCTATGTAACAGAACTACACATTCTGCACATGTATCCCCAACTTAAAGTATAATAATAATTTTAAAAAGATATTATACCAAAGATCACTTTGGAAAAACAAAACGAAATATTAGATTATAAAAACTATGTAACGATTGGCTTGATGTAACAAAACTAATGAACAGATTAAAAGTAAATATCATAGACTGTTAATCATTTTAATTTCTTGCTTATATATATATATATATATATATGTTGTACATATTTTCTGTAGTGCATATGAATTATTATTGGTTTTTTTGAGACAGAGTTTCACTCTTGTCACCAGGCTGGAGTGCAGTGGTGCCATCTCTGCTCACTGCAACCTCCACCTCCTGGGTTCAAGCAATTCTCATGCCTCAGCCTCTTGAGTAGTTGAGGTTACAGGTGTCTGCCACCATGCCCAGCTAATTTTTCTATTTTTGGTAGAGACAAGGTTTCACCATGTTGGCTAGGCTGGTCTCAAACTCCACCAGCCCTGACCTCCCCAAGTGCTAGGATTACAGATGTCAGCCACTGTGCCTGGTCGAATTACTTTTACTTTAAAATCATTTCTTAAAAGTTTGGGGTTTTATTGTATTTCCTTTCCCCTAAATATCATCCATTTTAAAAGGAACATATGTGAGTTATTTAATATTTTTAAAGATGCCTTGGCTAAATAGGTTCAATATGATTAAGGCTGGGCTTATAAATTACATAAATAGATGTTGGAGCCCCTCAAAATCCTTTCATTTTCTCATTCTCAATTTCTCCTAGAGGATAAAGTTTACCCAAAGGCTTCCTCTGCCAATTAAAGAAATAACTCACAAATTATATTTTATAGCCTACAGTTTTCCTCTAAGCTTTAGACAAGGTGTCCCCAAACTTTTTACACAGGGGGCCAGTTCACTTCCCTCAGACCGTTGGAGGGCCACCACATACTGTGCTCCTCTCACTGACCACCAATGAAAGAGGTGCCCCTTCCTGAAGTGCGGTGGGGGACTGGATAAATGGCCTCAGGGGGTCGCATGCGGCCCTCCGGCAGTAGTTTGGGGACGTCTGCTTTAGACCTACATATTAGCTATCTACTCAACATCTCCCCCTGGAGATCACAAGATGACTCAAACAACATTGTCTGAAATCAAACTCATTAACCCACATATTTTACCATGCCATCAAACTGGACCTCTTGCTTATTTTGTCATTCTGAGCCCACCATCATCAAATTTTTTATGTTGTTTGCTCCCTAATTATACTCACTGTTGTTAACATCTCTCACTTCCCAAACTCTTAGTATTGTTTTTAACCTTAATTCATTTATGATGCAATATTAACTGTGTGTCAAATGTTATATGGAACACACTTAAGCTAGAAATTTATTCATTGTTTATCTGAAGTTCTAGTTTAATTGAGCATCTTGTATTTTCATTGCTACATCTTGTATTTACATTGCTACAATTTTAATTTGATCAACTGAATAATGAGGTTGGCTCTTATTAACTGAGTTAAATTTTTTCCTCAGCGTTCATTTGATTCATGGATATGACTCTTATGACAATGACAGTGTATCCCTAATTGTTCCTAGATGATGTATTCACCTGATAAAGACCTATTTTAAGAAGTAAAACTTATTTTACAACCCTTACAAACTTTTAAGTACACTAATAAATTTCAAGTGTTCTGAGCCAATATCTAAGCACTTTGCAATCTTTCATAAAATTTTACATCAACATAATCCAAATGGTAAAAAATAAAGTACATTTGAAGCCCCAATCCTTGCTTGAATTTTACCCAAAATAAGCAAATAAAGATAATTAAGTCACTTTGAATGGTGCTATGCTAATTGGAAATGACATCTTCCCAAAATTTTGCTCAGGCATTTCCTGACCAAGGGGACTCTTGCTGCAGAGCAAAGACAAGAAAGGGAACAGCTGCTTTAAGGGAATTCTTTTGAACAACAGCAAAAAAATAAATTTCTTCCTGGTGGCCAAGCCACCTGCCATGTGGACACTGCAGAAACACCCTGCTTTGTGATCTCATTTTTTCCTTGATGTTATTAAATGATTGTACAAATTATTTAATGTGAATTACTTTATTAAAGTTATATATGTTAAGAACCACTTGGAAATAAAAACTAATTATAAAAATCAGTAATTAAATTAAAGGTTAATAGCATAGCTTTAAAATTATAGTCATTCTTCAGTTTCATGGTTTTGCAACTAATTATTCTGCTTTTAGATAATAGAATAGTTAATAGATAATAGAAATATAGATAATAGAAACTATAAAAATGAACAAAGTATTAACTTTGGAACTATTTATTTTGGAAACTTAAGTGTGTGGCATACTCATCTTAATTCATTTAAAACAAGTGATATAAATAACTTCTGGACACTTGAAAATTAATAGAGACTTTTGAGGACTGTGCTATATTACGTACCTATAGTCCTGATGCCTCCCTACTGAGCTCCCTCAAAGCCAGAATCAAAAAGATGTGCCATTTACTGTCAGACACAAGGAGACATTTAATCCTCTCTGTTAAGTGTTTCTAGAATACCATCCTAGAGGGTCTTCCCATCCTTTACACATCATTTAAGAGATAGAGTGTTGGAGATGTTTCTCATGTGTCCTTCTCATTAAACTTAATCTATAAACATTTCAGAAAAAGTCCTAGTTTCTTTGTAACTTGGGTAGGCAGATGGTTAGATATTTAAGGCCATCACTATGTCCAAAATGCTTCTCATCTTCATCTGATCTGAGCATTGGAGATGACTTGCAACTTGAGACTACATTTTTCTTCAATCTGGTAATACCATTTTCACAGAAATTGGCTTTAAGACATGAGATTCGTCATAAATTATGAACAATTTCAATTTAACTGTTCTATATCTGAAGTCTAGTTAATGTCCTTTAAAGCAAATCATAAATGGCATGTATCACATTGAAGCAAAATGTCTGAGTCACGTAGCTGAGCTCAGAAATACGCCTGTGGGCTGTAAGAAATAGACGTGAGTTTTCAGTACTATTAAAATGGTATTCTAGTAAAGGGTCCAGCAGTGCTCAAATCCTCTTCTGCATTCTGTCCTTCCTTCTCAGGGATTATTACCAAAGGAAGCCAGGTATAAGGGCCATAATCAAATGGGAAGCAAAGCACCACTTTGTTATTATCATCATGGAAAGCACCCAGATCTTCTCTAGTGAAGCCCTTTCTAATAAAACATAGATTGGAGAATGAAACCTGGGCCCAGATGCCTAAGTAAACCATCTCTTTTACTCCTCTCTGAATCTAAGATATCTGGCTTGTCCTAGAAGGTGGAATATAAAATGAGAAGACTAGCTATATCAGCTCCAAGCAAGCATCCCCACCTAAGTTCTTGTGACATGGATGCAGAAAAAGAAGAAGGTGTATCTCACAGCAGTTAACCTTTTATAGACACTATCAATATCACTAGTAAAGCCATGACCTTGTATGGTTCCTGGGTGCTGATCAATCACATGAGCACATCTTTCTTCCATAAGGATATTGGGGCAACTAATAAGAGGGTGTGCATAGGCTAAAATGTGTGCAATTAGGCAAGAAGTTTTTAATCTGAAGTATCACATTTGCATCACATTTGTTTTCAATTTTCAAATTCAGTGAAGTTTTTTTGTTTTGTTTTTAGTTATAAGTAATGCCATCCTATGGATAACTTGGCTGTCAGATACATCTTGTCAGGATACAATTGAAGTAGTAGGTTCTAGAGGCAGGCTGATTTTGTTTCTTGAAGCCAATAGTGATACATCAACGAGTGTTACCTGAAGTTTCTTCTTCAGTGCCCAAAGGAAGCACTTTCTAGCCAAAGGCACTTTACGCTGCATCAACATGGTTTAAAATACCAATGAAAGTAATAGAGTTAACAGCCTAAACAAAGATATTTTATATCCTTTGTGACTAAAAACTGGAGAGTTCATTTGTTTTTCTTCCTTGAGGACACGAAGAGTATTTTACATGGCACAGTTACCACTGAACCTAGGAGGAATGCTTCCCCTCCAAGACCTTGACCTATTCTTAGAGTTTGTCAACTGGTAAAACCAATTTGCCACATTGATTTCACCATCAAATGTCTGCTTTAATGGTGGAATTCTCTTTTGTAACTCATTTCAGCCTAATAAAGATGTTGTCTTTTGCTTCTTCATACCTGTCAGTATTTTTTCTTATCTGACACGTGATGTGTTTTCATCAAAGTTGATGGCTGCAGAGAAATGTAGAAAGATAAGACTCTGAAAATTCTATCCTTCTTGGATTTTCACTGGATGCATTTGACCTTTGATGATCTTATTGTAGTAGACATGACTTGTAAACAGTCTGTGCCATTGCCATTTAATTTTTCTTTTTTCTTTTTTTGCAAAAAATGGCTGACCCCAGGCAGTAAATTCCATACCCTAAATTTTTTAGTTTATAGGAATTCTAACACTGCAGTTTTAAACAATATTTTCCACAGTTACAAAAGTATGTAGAAAAGATATATGAAAGATATATGGATAGCTATAGCTTTAGATATTTAAAATTTATATGTGGCTGCCAGTTTTTCAAAATGAAAGAAGAAAACTTAAGATAATAAATAGATATTTTTAAAACATCTCTTCCTTAGTAGATGAATCAGTTATTTCCACAAAACATCCCAAAATAAGCAGACGAAGTTGTTGATGACTTAAGTTCTATTTCTATTTTATTCTAGTCATATCAAGTATGCACATTCACATCAGGACACTTAATTTTGCAGGCATGGACTCCCTTCCACTGAATGCAATTAAACTTAGAGCCTTAAATGATCCACAAATTCATTTTAGATACCTCCCTTGGCCTAAAATCTGCTTTCAAAAAGGCGGCAGTATGTTTATTATTTTATGATAAATACATTATGGCTTAATAGTATGAATGTTGCCCAACTACTCGGGTAGCCTATAATTGTAAAACAATTTAGGGAGCTAAACATTTTTAATGTAATGAAGATTTTTTAAATATTTTAAAGTCGGGTACTACATCAAATTTTTCTTTATTCAACTCTTATCTGAAAAATAAATCCATTAAAAACTATAGGTAGGTATAGATATTAATCTTAATTTTTAATTTTTTTAATTAAAAAACCATTCTTACTTGCTTTATAAGATAGGTCATATGCTTTCAGCCAGAACTTCCGTCTTCCAGTAATTGACCAAAATGATGAACACAAAGGGAAAGAGTGCCCGATATATGTTCTCTAAGCCTTTTAGAAAACACGGACTTGTTCCTTTGGCCACATATATGCAAATCTATAAGAAAGGTGATATCATAAATATCAGGGGAATGGGTATTGTTCAAAAAGGGATGCCCCACAAGTGTTATCATGGGAAAGCTGGAAGAGTCTACATGTTCCCCAGCATGCTGTTGGCATTGCTGTAAACAAACAAGTTAAGGGCAAGATTTTTGCCAAGAGAATTAATGTGTGTGTTGAGCCGAGATCGCTTCCTGAAATGTGTGAAGGAAAATGATCAGAAAAAGAAAGAAGCCAAAGAGAAAGGTACTTGGGTTCAAGTGAAGCACAAGCCTCCTCCACCCAGAGAAGCACACTTTGTGAGAACCAGTGGCAAGGAGCCTGAGCTGCTGGAGTCTGTTCCCTATGAATTCATGGCCTAAAAGCTGAGAAAGAAAGAAAGAAAGAAAGAAAGAAAGAAAGAAAGAAAGAAAGAAAGAAAGAAAGAAAGAAAGAAAGAAAGAAAGAGAAAGAGAGAGAGAGAGCGAGAGAGAGAAAGAAGGAAGGAAGGAAGGAAAGAAAGAAAGAAAGAGAAAGAAAGAAAGAAAGAGGAAAAAGAAAGAAAGAAAGAAAGAAAGGGAAATAAAAAAGAAAGACATTTTCATTTTTCACAATGTTGTTGAAGGGTTTACTTTTTTTTTTTCCAGTCACTTATAGACAGGGGTTTATATGATGCTAATTGTAATTCCATTGACATTTTAGTAACCAACCCATCTATAATGAGGCTCTATAAAATCTCTGGAGCATCCTATGTTTTAAAGAGATGTTCTTATCCATTAAAATATATCTACTATTTTCCATGCTTATAAACTTTGTGGAATGAGGTTGAATGTTATCTTTTTATTGTATGAAATACATTCTTAGATATATTTTTTTTTTATGTTTCAAATCCTTACTTTTAGCTTCTGAAATCATGATTAAGTTTCTAAATATTTTTATCTCTTTAAAATATTTTCTGTGTTTCTAACCCTTAAATATATTTTCTGCTTTTTTTAACATTATACTTTAAGTCAGGGGTACCCTGAGGCTATTTATCCGGCCCCCGCTGCACTTCAGGAAGGGGCACCTCTTTCATTGGTGGTCGGTGAGAGGAGCACAGGATGCGGATGCATCCGCATCCTGTGCTCCTGAAGTACTGTATGTGGCAGCACCACAAAGCGCGGCATCGCTCACATACAGTACTACTTTTGGTGACGCGGGACGCATGCATCACAGCTCCAGAAGCACGTCATATGATGCACATCCGGTCTGCGGCTGCGGCGCCCCACATCACCGGAAACAGTGTGAAATAACAGCAGAAGTAGGAAGAAAGGCAAAGCACTATAACCATTACTACACAGTACAATGGCCCCCATACTCCCCCAAATGTACAACAACATAATGGCCCCTATAACCTCCCTTTGCCAAAATTCTCCCCCCACATTACTACACACTGTGTTTCCCCTATTATAAGACCCTGTCTTATATTAATTTTACCCCCAAAAGACGGGGGCTGTCTTATTTTTAGGAGGTATCTTATAATAGGGGAAACATGCAGCAGTGGGCTTCCCACAGAAGAGGCCCACCGCTGCTGCAGATGTCCAGGACGCTGTATACACAGTATCACAGGCTGATCACCGCCATCCCTGTAGACAGCACTGGAGGCGGTGCTGGGCCTGTGGCACTGTATACCGCTGTCTGGGATAGTGGAGGCAGCAGCCCTGGCTGTGAAAGGTGTCACACCTTGCATAGTCCGGCACTCCAATGGTCTGAAGGACAGTGAACTGGTCCCCCGTGTAAAAAGTTTGGGGACCCCTGCTTTAAGTTCTGGGGTACATGTGCAGAATGTGCAAGTCTGTTACATAGGTATACATGTGCCATGGTGGTTTGCTGTACCCATGAGCCCATCACCTACATTAGGTTTTTCTCCCAATGCTATCCCTCCCTAGTTCCCTACCCCTCAACAGTCCCCAGAGTGTGATATTCCCCTCCCTGTGTCCATGTGTTCTCATTGTTCAACTCCCACTTATGAGTGAGAACATGTGGTGTTTAGTTTTCTGTTCTTGTGTTATCTTGCTGAGAATGATGGTTTTCAGCTTCATCTATGTCCCTGAAAAGAACATTAACTCATCTGTTTTGTTTTTGTTTTTGTTTCTTGAGACTGAGTCTCTGCTCTGCTGCCAGGCTGGAGTGCAATGGCAGCAATCTCAGCTCACTGCAACCTCCGCCTCCCAGATTCATGCAGTTCTCCTGCCTCAGCCTCTGAGTAGCTGGGAGTACAGGCATGGCCACCATGCCCAGCCGATTTTTATATTTTTAGTAGAGACGGGGTTTCACCATGTTGGCCAGAATGGTCTCGATCTCTTTGCTCTTGTGATCTGCCCACCTCAGCCTCCCAAAGTGCTAGGATTACAGGTGAGAACCACCGCGCCCAGCTGAACTCATCCTTTTTAATGGCTGCATGGTATTCCATGGTGTATATGTGCCACTTTTTCTTTATCCAGTCTATCATTGATGGGCATTTGCATTGGTTCCAAGTATTTGCTATTGTGAACAGTGCTGCAATAAATATATGTGTGCATGTGTCTTTATAGTAGAATGATTTATAATCCTTTGGGTATATACCCAGCAATTTTCTGGTTCTAGATCCTTGAGGAGTTGTCACACTGTCTTCCAGAATGGTTGAACTAATGCACACTCCCAACAGTGTAAAAGTTTGTGCCAATTGTGAATAAATTTGCTACAAGTATTTCCATATTGTTTTTGTATGAATATAGCTTTTTACTTATCTTGGATACATAGCTAGAAGTGGATGACTGATCTTACAGTAAATATGGATTAAGTCTGGAAACTGTTATAGGAAATAATATAGGAAACTGTTATAATATAGGAAACTGTTATTCCATTTTCTCAAATGGCTGTACCATTTTGTATTCCCACTAGCCATGTTCAAGAGTTCTAGTTCTTCAGCAGAGCACAGTGGCTCATGTCTGTAATCCCAGCATTTTGAGAGGCCTAGGCAGTCGGATCACTTGAGGTCAGAAGTTTGAGACCAGCCTGACCAACATGGCGAACCCTGTCTCTAATAAAAATACAAAAAAAAATTAGCCTGGCATGGTAGTGGATGCCTGTAAACTACTCAGGAGTCTGAGGCAACAGAACCACTTGAATCTGGGAGGCAGAGGTTGCAGTGAGCCGATATAGTGCCAGTGCACTCCAGCCTGGGTGATAGAGTGACTCCATCTCAAAAAAAGAAAAAAAATTTTTTAGTTCTCCAACATTCTCACCTACAGTAGATATTGTCAAGTATGTCTTTTTTTTTAACCTGTGCATTCTAATTAAGTATATAGGTATATCTAAGTATGGTTTTAATTTGAATTTTCCTTAGTAACTAATGGTGTTGAGTATCTTTCCATATTTGCTACCCATACATTTTCCATAATGTACCTGTTCAAACACTTTACTCATTTTTAATTGTATTGTTTACTTATTGGCTTTTGACAGTCCTTTATAGATTCTGGATATGAGGCCTTTATCAGATACATGTTTTGCAAACATTCTCTGCCAGCAGGCTTGTCTTTTCATTTTTTAACAGTGTTTTTCAAAGAGTTTCTGTTTTTTTAAAAACTATTATTTAGGTTATCTTCTTGGTTTGTAGGCCCTCATATGAACAAATTTGCACTAAATTCTAATGAACAAAATTATAAGTTTCAGAATTGGAAGGAATTGAAGAAAAGAGACCCTAAAGACAGCATAGTTCTGTATAACACTTACTCGAGGAATATAGCAATCAGTAACTTTTTTGGCTGAAAGTAGCAGAAAGTTCAACTGTAGTGGCTTAAACAAGAATGCTTTTCTTCATTATAACAAATTCAGAGATAGGCAGCTGTATGTATGCATTTGGGAGTCCCATGTAATCAGAACTGACATCTGTACACTTCCTTGGTCCTTCTCTCTGAAGTTGAAGGTTGCAACTACAGCCGATAATATCCGCACACAAAACAAGAAGTAGAAGACAGGGAAAATTGTAGCACCATGACAGCAACACTGTCCCAGCAGCTTCTCACCTGCTTCCAATTTAATTGTCATTGGACAGAATGGGTCATATGATCAGACAATACTGGGAAGAAGGGTTTGAAACTGGGGATTGTGTGAGATGTGTCTATCTAGTGTCTGCCTCAGCAGAAAGTTTTAAATAACATCAAATACAAAAGGCAATAAACCTCTGCTATAAAACTAGAAGAGAGAACAATCAAAATCCAGCTTTAAATTCAAGGTTTTTAAAAACTTGATGCTGGCTAAGCAACTAAATTCAAAAGGCATTTTTCCAACTGTATCTTATGTATATATATATAAAATAGTAATAACAGAAATAATAGCAGCTATTAGAATAAAAGCATAATAAGAATAATGGGTTATGGTTTATGAAGCCACATACTTTAACTTCTTTGATTGCCTCTTTGAATATAGGCTTTTATATAATAGACAACTAAGGTACACAGATAGTAGGGTACTTAAAGTCACATAGAAAGGAGATCCATAATGAGAAACTCACAATATAGGTTTATTAACCCTTACCTACCTTTCTGTACCAATTAGGGTTTTCAAGATCAAGAAGAACTATACAACGTAAAGCTTATATTGTGATAATGTTTGCATGACCTGTGTTTGTAAACTTGGTAAATAAAGTGAAGCTTGTACTTCATTTATACTTATTATTCCCTCAGTGATAAAACTTACATCCAGAAAAAGTATTCTATTTTCATTTCAATATAAAGAAAAATAAAATGGAAATTACTCACTTAAAAAAACAGAACAGCCCTTCTATAGTGAAAATTAAACATTAATTAAAAACAACCATTATTTTTTATTTCATAATTTAGCCCAGGTACCTAACATATTGACTAGAATTACTCCTAAATGAATGTTAGCTGAACAAATGAATAAATTAACTTTCTGAAACAACTTACTATAATTTTATTGCTTTTTAAAGTTAATCTATCTTTTTCAATTTTCAGTAACTTGGAATAGGCTCTAAATATGCAAAATGCTATTGAATCGCTATAATTTATTCAAGGTTAGGAAATTACTGATGCTGAAATATAAGGTTAAACCCCATATGAGTGTCTATCAATTATTTGGCCTACACTAAAAACTAAACCCATTTTACCAATGAAATGTGCTTACAAATGCTATAGCTGGAGTTTGTCATACATTCTGGGACCCAAAGGATTCAGGAGACAATAAGCCCCACTTATCAGCCCCTTGTTAAAGCACATACAACTATTTTCTCTTTTCGCTTTAAGAACTTTCTCAGGGTACCTGGTAAAATACTTTGGCTTTCCACAACAATTTTTTTCAAAATTTTACAAATACTTTAAAAATTGTCCTTGAAAAGTAAGATACGCATGGATATATTTTGTGCCTTAGGAAATGAGAGGCTAAGGAAGTTCATAAGGTGACACAGCTAATGGAAACAGAATTAATATCTCCAGGATTTGACCTGACTCTGCAACCAGATCATGTCCTCTTTAACTCACTTTTGAAAACCAAATCAGAATCCATTGTGTTTTGTAGAAAAAAACAAAAGACTGGCAATAATATTGGATTCATTCCATTAAAACTTCATATATTATAATCATAAAAGAAGATTGAAATGATATTTCACTCTGGACTAATGAATTTATTGGTTTCAGGATTGTTGCATTGCATATTTGTAGCCATCACTTGTTTAATGGTAGCCACTATATAAAACCTAGATTCCTTTATTGAAAATATACAAAAATGCTTGTAACACGTTCAAGTTTTTGTGCACACTGATGCTGCCAAAATAGTAGTGATCTGATGCTGTTTTAATGTAAGAAAGTCTGATATGGTTGAAAGAGGAAAGATTTTGAAGGCAGATACAAATGAGTTGGTGTACCAAATCTGCAACAAATTAGCCACGTGGTCATCAGTGAGACTCACTGTCTTTGTGTGCAGAGTGCCCAAATCATCAGCTGGGATAATTAAATGAGCTCGTAGATAAAAAACGCTTAGTGTTACATTCAGCCCATGGTGATTCTTCATTAAATATACACAAGAATTATGGTAATTTACTCCAACAAATATTTATTGACTGCTTTACAAGAGCTCAGTGCTATACAAGTATGTTTTTACAGCTTACTAATCATTGCATTTAAGAAGAAAATATATAGCTTAATTTCTTCAATCAGGATTTCTCAGCCTCAGCACTGCTGATATTTTGGCAGATAATTCTTTGTTGTGTGAGGCTTTGCTGTGCACTGTAGTAATTTAGCAGCATACCCGGCCACCACAGGCTAGATGCAGTAGCATCCCACCCTGCCCATTTATCACAACCAAAAATGTCTCCGATGTTACCAAATGTCTCCTGGAGGGCAACATTCCCTCCATTTGAGAACTACAGCCCTTGATCAATCCTATGTAAGGAGTGTTCGAGATCTGCTCATCCTAGGAGATTCTCCCCAAAAGATCCGTGGTCAAATAAGATGAGAAACATCACATACCAACAACAGTATAACAATGATAAATGACTTTTGGAACCACACAGCACATGGCAAACTGTTCTTATCTTATTTAATCCTCAGACCTAGAAGTTACTTACTATCTTAAGGCACATTTTCAAAATGAGGAAATTGAGGATCAGAGAAATCAAGTAACTGACAAACATTATACAATTAAATGGTACAGCTAGGGTTTGCTTCCAAGCCATCTCCAAAGTCTGCAAAATTATCTACTACACAGTCTTGATCCTTGAATATCCCACTTTTTAAATTAAAATCAATTTGGGGTGTTAAGGCTAATTATCCTTATATTTGTGATGTTTATTAGGTACAGGTATTTATCTCCAGTACTTACAAAATTACCTTTTGTTTTAATCAACTGATAACAGTGTTCCAATTATTTGCTAAATGAGCATCTTCATAAACATCCTTGGATGCAGGTAAAGTCACTTTCCCTGGCAATGTTAATCAAAATAACTTCAGACAAATTCAGCTGGCCAGGAACTGTGGAAGGAGAGACTCACTCCTCACTCTGCTTGAGGGAGGTAGAAATCATTTAATAAAGGAGACAATATTTGAATTGGACCTTTTATCATCATATTAAATTTGGATGAATAAGAGCCTGCCGGGTAGAAGGTCATTCCTAGCAGATTAAACGGGATATGCAGAGACCTGGGTAACTTAGAGAGTTTGATATATTTGAGGAATGGTGGGAGTGGAAGAAAGAAAACAGGAAAATAGAACTAGAGAGAAGGCTGGGTTCTGCATTAATATCTGGGGCTTGACTCCTGTTGGTATTTGTCCTTATCACCTTTGCTGTAAGGGCAGCAGACAGCCAAGAGCACAGTAGGGACATGGTCAGATGGGTACTTGATGATCACCGAAGTGTATTTTGTTTGATGGCAGGGAGACCCAATTAAGACACTAATGCAATGCTTTCAGTGAGAGATAATGAGCTAGGGTGGAATGAAGGGTCAGATTTGAGAGAGTTTATTACAAGAGAAGCAGGGCAGGGAATATCCTCCTCTCAAATGGGCTGTTAGAGCAAATAAGTAGAATTTATTTTTGGAAAGGCTGTCTTTGTGAAACCAAAGATGCATTTCCAAGAAAATAATCTGGGAGTATGTTTAGCAGCTGTTCAGGTAACCTGGAGGATTTGCAGTAACATAGCTCAGATTCCACAAATGCTCTCCTGAAAACTTGTTCTTGTCCCCATTCAGATTTCCCATAGAAATTGAATATCTCGTGATTGTTAAGTGGAGATTCAGAGCTAAAAGTTGGATTCTGAGTTGTACTACTCCCTTTTTAGTCCAGACTATTTTGTCAATCTCCTTCTAACCATGTCACTTGGGAAAGATGAGTCAGCATTAGTGGAGATTCAACCAAATGTATTTGAGAAATGATGAGCCAGCCAAAAATGTGGGGAAGAGATTAGTTCCAGACACTCGATAAATAGTTGTTGAATTGGGTGAATTAATCAAATGTTGAATTCACTTAATTAACTTTTGGCTTAAGCATGTAAAATAAGACTAATAGAAGAAAGAAAGAAAGAGAGCAAGAAAGAGAAAGAAAGAAAGAAAGAAAGAAAGAAAGAAAGAAAGAAAGAAAGAAAGAAAGAAAGAAAGAAAGAAAATCTTTTAAAACTTCTATTGTAGTTTTCCTCTTTCCTTTTTTACTGAAATAGCTAATGGATCACTACCCGAAAATACTCTAGCATAGTACCAAATGGACTTTTAATGCTATGCATTATGCAATACATTTTTACTTTTACTATTTAAATCCAAAATGAACATATAGTCCAACACATTTAACCTTGTTACTTTTTCCAAACATCTTCCTCAAAGTGTCCTTTAAGTTTTTTTTGTCTAATTTTAGTTTGCTTAAGATGAAGCAATTTATTTTAACATGGATACAAAGATTTTATAATCCCATCCCTGGCAGTTTAGAAGAAACGATTTTTTCTACCACATTTTAATGATTTCTGTAATTGTGTCTAAATTCACAATGAGTAAAAATATCTGCTGTTTAAAGAGTGCTATTAGGTACACTCCTAATCATCAAACCTATTTCATTTTGTAATAGAGAAGTGTTTTCCCACATTGAAAATGTAATTTCATTTCTGCAATAAAAGAACTATTATTCTTAATGTTCTTACACATTCTTCTTTTTATGTGAACATTTTAGGTGTATCAATATATGCATGAAACGATAACTGTTAATGGCTGTCCCGAATTCCGTGCAAGGGCAACAGCAAAGGTAAGGCTTGAGTAACTTTAAAAATATACTTGACCCCAGTTATCTAGTAATTGATTGTGCGCGTGTGTGTTTCAGGTATTCTCGTGTGTACACTGTAAGAGAATTTAGACATCAGTGGCAGCCCAGAGTCTAGAACCAGTACTACTTCTCAGGTAAAAATCCTAATGGAAAATTGAACTTTTCTGCTGCTTCTGTAGCTTAAGAAAGGAGAATGATTTCATTAAACTCACTTAATGTCCATTTGGCACAAGCAAATCTACTGGTTCATTGTATGAAATACTATATGATTTTCTGACACATTGTTCTGATCCAAAAGAACCTGTATTGTATTCAGTGCATGAAGATTTATTTGCACCAGTCTAAAGATTTGATTTCAATTAGACAGGAAAAGAATTCCCTTGACACTCACTGATCTAGTATACTTCTCTGTATTCAGCAGAGCAGTGGAAGGGTGTAGCATTGACCTGTATGTAGAAAAGGCCTGTCACCTTTTATGGTGGTGACCACATCTGCCCTTTAAAAACTCAAATCCAGAGGTTGTAGAGACCTTACTAATAAAAGTGTTATACCAATAGGATCGTGAAATTATCAGGAAAATAGACCATTAGGAAATATCAATTTTAAACTAAAATCACTGATGCAGCTCTTCTTTTACAAACACACAAATGTTGTAACAGAAACATGACTTGCTTTTAAAAATACTTTATCTTTCTAATATTGTATAAAAAATAACCATTGAATAATAAATGATTACAATTTTCCATTTAATTCTTTTGTGTTACATCAACGCTTGTTTAGTTTCTCTCTTGATTTTTTAGTTTTTACTCTGTAACTGAACACTGTAGATTTGTAAGGTGTTTTTTTTTTTGGTAATTTTATTTTGTTTTGTTTAAACTCAGGGAAAAAAAGAGGGTGTTATTATCATTGCGTCATGCTTTGCTTGTACTGAAGTGGAACACACACAGAAAAATGATCCCTACGTGGTTTAATTAAGGGGAAAGTGAATTGTGTAGTGTTTTACCATTCTCATTTCTTATTCATGTAGAACAGCAGGATAGCAGCATAATGTTGCAATAGCACAATCTTTTCTGGTTGTTTCTGGGCTGTCTGCATTGCATCCATGTCAGCCATTAAAACCTATGCATGACAACAAGGTTTGCATGAGCAAATGCATGTAGCTAAAAACAAGCCATTGTTTTCATATCATTCACTATGTTTCACTTAAATGCAGACAGTAGCATAATGCTAAACTGATGTGATAATGCTGTGTGTGGAAAAGAATGTACAGTAGTCGGGAATAAATATTTTCACATTGTTGAATAAGTCACTTTATAGTAGGCATCTAATCAACTGTGGTCAAGGTGAATTAATAAAAATGAAAAATAGGAAGCAGGCAGAGAATCTTTTCTTGATAGAAACTACCTAAATGCTGTGATTTTAGTTCTATGAGGTTAGTGGGAACTAATGGTAAGTTGTTTTCTTGAACTTATTTAATGAAATTAGTACATGAATTTTAAAACAAATTATGTCTACATTAAATAATGTTTCATATATCTATGTATAAAACCATCGACTGTTCATGTTGCCTATTTTGTTATAATAGTTGAAATATTAATATATAATATATAGAGAAAAAATCCTGTTCCATATAAGATTTCTCAATATGAAATAATAATATGGAATATTGGCATAAACTAACAATAATCTGCTTGAATCTATTATGTTATTTTAGTTTTTATTCCTTTTAAGGCATCCTTAATTTTTTAAAAAACTTAAATTTGCTAAGCCTGTGGTTTGACAAATAGCAAGATTACATATATATTCAAAAGTATATATACATGTAAGTGCTCTTTAATTTATTAAAAAAAAAAAACTTACGAACTTTTATCTGCAAGCACCAGCATCAGATTAGACTCTGTTTCATACAAAAGAGTGCAAGACATCATCTCAGCTCTTAAGGTGCTCATAGTACATGTTATACATGTAACATATGTATAAAATAATTATAATAGTAGATAGTACACATAACAAAGTTATTTGGAATCCAGGAAAAGGAAGAATTGCATCTAACCAAGGTAACTGGAAAATATTTTTATGAAGACAGGAAAAATTTGTTATCCCAGATAAGCCCTAGGAAGCTGGAAATAGATGAGTGGGGCTTTACCAAAGAAAGAAATCATAGATGGCATCTAAATGAAGAAAGGCCTCTCTTTTTTTTGTTCTTTCTTTCACAGGAGAATACTATAAAAATAGGAAAAGTTGCCTGCGCTACCCACTGCAAAGCATATGATTGGCCTTATTTCCCTCAATTTATTACCAAAAGACCATCTTTTTTTTTTTTTTTTTTTTTTTTTTTTTTCAGGCAACAGTTGCAGCTTTTGCAGCTAGCGAAGGCCACTCCCACCCTCGGGTAGTTGAACTGCCAAAGACTGATGAAGGCCTGGGTTTTAATGTGATGGGAGGAAAGGAGCAAAATTCCCCCATTTATATCTCTCGCATCATTCCTGGAGGGGTGGCTGAAAGACACGGAGGCCTCAAAAGAGGAGATCAGCTGCTATCAGTGAACGGAGTGGTATGTTTATAAAAGAACCAGAGATTTTCTCCTTAAGCACATTCTTTCTTTTTTTTTTTTTTTTTTTCTGCCATTACCAAAGTAAATGCTGAAAGCCCAGAACAAATATTAATTTTGTGTCTAAACAGCTTTCTAAGCATTGATAGATATTAAGCCTATAAAAGCTATAATCTATTTTTTATGTTTCATTTCATTATGTTCAGTTATGATAAATATCAGTGAGTTGAAAAAACATCCCAGGAAATTAATCCAACTAGCAGAATTTCTTCCCATAATGTTCCAAGTAACATTTGCAAGAAAACAGTAATTTCAAGATACTTTTATCCTAAGTTACTATAAGCAAATACATACATTTTAAGAATAAAGATAAAACACCTAACTTTGTAATGTGTGTGGGTTTTTCATTTTAAGGGTAATTTTAGTGTTTATATAATAATAACATATATGAAAAAGGCTAATGGACTCAAAATTCTTGAAGCTGGATCTACAGCTATAGTATAATAATATAGTATAGAAGCATATATTATGAATAGGTAATTTAATTAAACTTTTTTGGGAGAGGCTAATATAAACATATTATTTATGTTATATATATGCTAATATAACATAAATAATATGTTTATATTAGCCTCTCCCAAAAAAGTTTGGTTAAATTACCTATTCATAATATATGCTTTTGTTTTTAAAGAAAATTAGAGAAAATTAAAATATGGAACAATTTAAAGTATGAAGATACAGTTTTTCATAGCTTATATTACCTAGATGCCACCACCTCCACTTGTAATAATGAGTTGGTAAAGAAATCACTTCCTATGAAATGAATAATTTTCTCCCTATAACTTCCACTTATATTAAACATAAATTATCTAAAAGCATACATTTCAGAAATATAAACAGAAACATATCAATGTTTACCTTTTTATTAACCTAAGATCTTTTTTCTAAGAACTTAAACATTTTAATATATAAATCAGATTTCAGTTATTTGGGTCCAAAATAATTTAGGCTTGGAACACAATATCCAAAATAAAATGCAATTGGAACATGATATTTTATTGGTAACTATGGAATGAAATTCTTCTGTATTCATATCTTGAATTTTGTTTATTTATTTTTTATTTTTAGACTGACTAGTAGTTTCATAAAACCCAAAACTATTCCTTCAACTCTGCTGTCCTCCAATGTATGTCAAAACTCTCACCCCATGAATATTTTATATCACTTCAGCATTCTAATTACTATGTACTTTTTTCTATGTAATAATGTTTTGAGATAAGCTTTTTATTGACCTTAGATAACTGTGACTTTTTCAAAGCATGTTTCAAGTGATAATTTCAGAGTCAAACTTTCTGGTAGAGGACTCTAGAGCTAGGTCACACAATTATGTCACTCAGAGGTTTATGCCCCAGAGTATAAACTTACAATTCCTCTAAATATACTTTATAAATCAAATAAGATATAGATTTTAAAACAGTATGAAAAGTACAGAACAACTCATAATACATTAACAGTAATTATAATTGTGTAAAGTAACAATAAATATATACATACACATATATATGCATATATATGTGTATATATATATATATATATATATATATAAAATAAATGTAGTATGTGGTTGACTTTGAACTTTCTTATAAGGGAGCTAAACAGACTTTGTTTACCATAAATATTTGCAAGGAACACACTGTAGGCATTTCATAATTAGTCACCCATTCCTTGCAATGACCTTGTGCTATACCTGGGCGGTGGCAGTTACCTTATCTAGAATCAAATATGCAAGGTTCTACCACCCAATATTCATATAATTATGGATTACTATCTCCTAAACTTGAATTTCTTTGCCTGAAAAAAGGAAATAGTACTAATTTAAAGGGCAATGATGAAGAATGAAATGAGGCAAAATGTCTTTTTATATGCCAATTGGGTCATATAAACCTTTGACGGGTAAATGTGGCTACTGGTGAAGGTTGAAGTTGGTGAAGATTAACAACCTCCCAGTGATACTGCTTTTGCTACTTAGATTAAAAGTAAGTCTTACAGCAAATTCTGCTGCATTTATAGGCATATGTTAGCAAACATTTATTAGCAAGAAGGCAGTGTTCGACACACAACTTCTTTCATAAATTTGATAAAACTCCAGGTCTCTGTCCATTTAGGTGTTCTAAACATAACCTTACATAAAGGTTCACTTGAGGCAGATGATTCACTTGAGCCAGGCCAGGATTTTGTTACCTTTATATTCAGCGTCAGACAATCAGAAATCCTGTTAAGACTGACAGCTGAAAATAAGGTAGTTTAGTAATCAAACTTTGGCCCTTCATCATATGGCGTAGGCCATGGGCCTCCCTGAGATTTTTATATCCTCTTCATGCAAAGGTGAGGAATGTCTCCAAGATTTTAATATTCCACATATATTTAAACCTTTAATTTTACCAATTAAGTTCCATTTATACATTTACCTTGCTAGCTAATGGGCCACTAAATTCACCAAAGGAAATCCATTTCTGACATATTCTTGCTAATCAGTAAAGCAGCATTTGTTCCTTGACATTAGGTACAACAAGCTGCTCGTATAGTGGCCACCTCTAGAGTATTGCCTTTCCAATATAATCCTGGCTAACTACCCTAGACTGGTTTATTAAGCTCCTAAAGTGGAAGGTTAATGTATTACACATTCACATAATCAAACTATATATTGTAAGCTACCTATTTAAAACTGTTTAAAAGTAAGTTATGTGATGTTTAACAATGCCTAATGTATACCAGGTGTTCCTCAGAAAGCAGTTTTCTGTAAATTAGAGACTTTATGACCCAATGACTTGTTCACAGTCACACAAATAATACTTAATCCAATACTAGAACTCTGGGTTTCTAACAAACACCGAGTCCAGAGGTTTTATCAGTGTAAATAATTCTAGGCAGGTAGCAATATTTAGTGAAAAAAAAAATTATTCTGTAATGGAAAGGCCAAAAAAAGAAAAGTTTAACAAATGATGGAATGATTTATATTTCTACCTTGAAATAAGTCACCATTTCAGGAGATTAAATATGGAAGATTTTTAGAGCATGCCATTCTAAACTCAGAAATTTTGAAAGGAAGTGCTTGGGAGGTCTAAAAAACCTTAACTACTTTAGTATAAGTACTCTGAAAAAAATATCTAACTGTCCTATTTAAAAAGTAAAGAAATTATTCCATGGACATTTAAACATCAGAGAAGACATCTGATGTGATGTCCTGATTATCTTTGATTGTTTGTCTCATATTATATTCTGCATTTAGAAAAAGGGTATATTATGAGTCTGCATATGCATATATATATATGCATATATATACACATATACATATATATATGCTAATACAGAGCTATTAACATCATGGAATGTTAGGTTATAAAGTGTGATGGGAAGGGAGAAAATCAATAAATAGAAATAAAGACAAAATACAGCAATGGAGCAATTGATTTTTTTCTCCCAGCTTTTTAGAAGTCAAAACAGAAGGAAACTCATGCCAGCTCAACTATCATTGGAGAGAAAATTTTTCTCTATCCCTAGGTGCCAAGAGAAATTTCCCCTGGGAATGTTACAAATGAGACATTGAATTACCTAATACAATTTCACAGAAAATACAGAGGCCTTTGTGTATGGCTACTTCTTATGTCAATCCTCAGTGAAACCTTAAAGCCGAATGCTGAATTAAAATTTAACATTAATAGGAGGTCAAAATGTTACAGTAAGAATTTACAGCTTTCTAATGATCTCCTTTTCACCCTTTTATACTCAAGTGTTTTCTCAACAATTTTAAGAAAGGACTCAAGGACTGTTTATAAAGGTTGCAGCCAATGTGGAGCCAGCAGCAACAGTAAATATATTCAGTGATCGAGTCAGGATACAAAAAGTCTCAATAGAATGGTACAATAGGCCTATTTTAATAAGAATCTTCACGAAGTCCTACTCCTGTGCCCAAAAAACTAGCTACATATATGCAGAATCAGGGAGGAATAGCTAAATATCAAAGCCTGGGGAAAAAAATCTTAGGAGATTTCAATGTTGATTTCAAGAGGAATATAACGCAAGTTGAGCAAGGGGAACAAAAAATAATGTGATTGTAGGGGCACCGATAGAAATAATCTTGCATAGAACACAGAAAGAGATTGGTCCAGCTCTTGAGTGTACTGTTTTCTTTCTTTCCTTCCTTACTTCCTTCTTTCCTCCCTTCCCTTCTTGTCCCTTCCCTTCCATTCCTTCCTTCCTTCCTCTCTTTCTTTCTCTCTCTCTTCCTTCCTTCCTTTCTCTCTTTCTTTCTTTTTTGACATGGTCTCATTCTGTCACCTAGGCTGGAACGCGGTGGTGCAATCTCAGCTCACTGTAACCTCTGCCTCCTGGGCTTAAGCTCACACCCTATTGTGCTCTAATCCTCTTGCAAAGAAAAATAGTCTTATCCAGAGATGAGCAATCTTGGATATGAGGAACACGTTAAAGAAGGACTTGGGTCGTTTAGGGTGAAGAAGAGAATATTTAGGGGAATGATGACTGTCTCCAGCTATCATCCATTGTATGTGGCACCAGATGGCAGAACCAAGACCAGTGTGTAAAAGTCATGAGGAAGTCATCTTATTATAATAAAGAGCTTTTAAACACTTAGAGCTCTTTAAATGGAGAAAGACTAAATAATAAGGTAAAAGGTGCCCATCAGTTTTAATCAAAGAGTAGGATACCACCTGATGAGAGTATTTCAAAATATGAGTACCATGGAGAGAGCTGGAACGGCTGGCCCCAAGGTCCCTGCTAAGTCTGTGACTATGTATTCCATGTCTTCCAATGGGATTTTACTGAAAGTACCATATAACCCTTCCCCCACCAACACACACACACACACACACACACACACACACACACTCATACCCCGCCTTGCACTCTGAGGTAGGTGAGTAGGCTCTACCTATGTTCTGTGTACCTATTCATAAGACATTTTTCCTGAATGGAAAGATTAGAAATCTAACACAATATATGCTTTGTTTGCTTAGTGGTTTATGGTTTTTTTATTAATGGTATGTACATTATATTCTCTCATTTGTTTCTCAGAAAAACAGTCTCATGAAAGAATAGTGCCAGGAGTGTTTCCTCCCTCTCTCTCTGTGTGTGTCTCTCTATCGCACACACAGCCCAATAGATACCCACAAAAGCACATATGGGCTCACCTCCAAATACACACGCACACACACACACACACACACACACACACACACAAAGAGACACAGAGAGACAGAGAAAGTGGATTTTAACCTTTAAAGCAATCATAACTGAAGCTCACCAAATGTAATAACTGCTTATGTTAAAAACAAATCCCAGTGGAATCTGAGTAAGCTCTCTGAATTGTACCAATTCCAACTTACTGGTTTAATATTATTTAGTAAGATGTTAATACTGGGGAAAGCTGGGTAAAGGATGCATGCAATGTCCCTATACATTACTTTTCTACTTCCTAGAAATCTATAATTATTTCATATTTCTTATAAAACAAGAAAGTCCAAAAGGTGACATTCTACTGGTTCTGATGGGAGAGAGGCAGGTGAGGAACAGGAAAGAAAAGGACAGAAATATAAAATATAAGCGCGAGGACTTAAAAAATATGTTATACTGAAAAGAAGCCATCATTCGCTTCTGAAATGCAAACATTGCCTCTGAGCCCCATTGGTGGAAAAATTGCAGCTGAATTTGCCTAGCTCTATAGTTAAGCCTAAATAAAATTGTCAATACAGTGTATACAGATTGCTAATTGATTTTTAAACATGACAGATGAATGAATAAAAGTTTAGGGATGGGACAGAATGAATTGTTGTTTTCCTATAGTCTGGCTTTTTTTTTTTTTTTTTTTTTTTCATAAATACCTATGCAAAGTTAAAGGCAAGTACTCACAGCCCAAATTACTTATGCAGAATGGCTGTCAGGTGTGGGATGAAGATGAAATAAAAATTAGAACTGTAGATTCAAGATCTGTGAAGCTATAGCATCCCAGAGGAGAAATCTATATTAAGATCTTATTTATCTGTTATCAGAACAAAGAGAAAACATAAAAATATTTTTAATTGCTATGAACTACACTGCAAGATTTAAGTTCCATAATAAAATGCATGTTCTGATGACGGCAGTAATTTGTATTCATTGCCTTATCTCCATTCTTAGAACAATCCCTGTACATAGTCAAAGCTCTATAAATATTTGTTGAATACCAGACACTGCTGTAAGCACTTTATGTAATGAATTCATTAATTACTCGTAATGATCCTCAGTGGTAGGTGTTATTATCATCAGTCCCATTTTACAAATGGAGAAACTGAGGAAGAGCTCACACGGCTACTACATGGCAGAACGGGAGATTCTAACTCAGGCAGTCTGGCCTTATTAATCATGATTTAAAGGTAAATAAATATCTTAGCCATTAATAAATTAGTACTTTCATGTATGATGTAGAACAGATCAAGGTTTCTTAGCTTTGGGGTTTCCAGAAGTAAATGTATGGTGGAGAGAGATTAGTTGTTTTTCCTAACTACTCGTAAGACTCTGACCTTTGAAAAGTTAAAAACCGCTTTTAAAGACAGCAATGTTTGGAAAAGGAATTTACCCTAATTCAATTGGGTCATTACTCTAAATTCGTCATTGGAGATGTGTGAAGAGTTTGGGTGAATGTGTTTGAATTGTTCCATACCGGCATCATTGTACTTTGCATCAGGCGCTTTGCATCCCCTGGTTGACTGAACAACCCTGTTCCATCAGCACTCTCTAAAGCCACTTGGCCCTTAGAGGGGAGAACATGCTTGCATGGAGAGGGGAAAGGCAGAACCTCAGTCTTCAGTTCCCCTATAGGCCTGGTGTAAAGATCTCCGGCTTAATTCCAGCTAAGAGGCCTCAGGTAAAGCTATTTTCACAATCTCTCTCTTCCTAGAAGTCGTTAGCAGATGCTTTACCTTTCTCTGAGTAGGGGATTGTTTGGGTTATAATTAAATAGGAGTGCAAGCTGAAATTTCAGTTAAGTGCTGAAAATTTTTGTTCTCAGCATGACATCATGTGACATTTCACTCACATTTGTGAAGGAGCCAAGAGAAGTACAATTATGTTATTTTATCCCAGTCTCTTTCAGAAGAGCACAAGCAATGAGGCATGATCTGGTATATTTTGCAACACTGAACAGGCAGTATTCTAGCCCCCTTCATTGTGAGTTGGCTCACGATAAGAGATCTTTTAATTTAAAAAGCAGAACAGGGAAATATCGTGCTATCCCAATAGCACAGGTAACAATAGCTCACAGGTTAGAACGGCTACATTCCCACCCGGTGATTTCAGCCTGTAAGAATAGGCACCAGGTCTCTCATTCCTTCATAGACCAACTTGAGCCTTGAGCATACACGAGATTGTGCTGAGAGAACTGACTGAAAGTGTATCGGTGCCAGAACACACCCACAGTTAGTCGGTGCTAAAGGACAAGCCTCTAAATGAGGGAAGCATTCTCACACAAGGGATCAGACTGACCTAAATCTCTATTTAGATTGCTGGTAATGGGTATTTGACTATTCAGTTTAGTTACTGGTGCAGTCTTTCTCATAGTTATTTTTGCCATTTGTTGTTTGTGTTTTCCTTGTGTTTATGCTGTTATTTTAGCAATGCTTTTCTTTCAACAATTATTTGTAGAGCAATTATTATGTGCCAGCTACTGAGCTAAGCCATGGATATGGAGTGGTAAACAAAACAGAAAGAGATATAATCTGGTAGAGAGTAAGGACATTATGATGAGGATGATGAGAAATACATACATATAAATGTAACATATCCACCAGTTATCCCAGCCTAAGGGAAATGCCCTCCATGATCTTGTTCAGATCCACATTGGTCACAGTAACAGGATTTTTTTACTCCAGTATGTGTGTATTAGTTTCCTATGGCTGCTATAACAAATTGCCACACACGGTGGTTTTTAAACAACAGAAATCTCACAGCCCTGGAAGCCAAAAGTCCCAAATCAGTTTCACTGGCTCCAAACCAAGGCATCGACAGGGCAGTGCTCCCTCTAGAGGTGCTGCTGGAGAATTGTTCCTTGCTTCCTCTAGCTTCTGGTGACGGCAGCATTCTTTGATTTGTGGCCACCTCACTCCCATCTCTATCTCCATGGTAACATTATTACCTTATTCTCTGTGTCAAATCTCTTACCTCCTCTATAAGGATACTTGTGAGTTATTTGGGCCCACTGAGATAATGCAGGGTAATCGCCTCATCTCAAGATCCTTAACCTAATTGTATCTGAAAAGACCCTTTTCCTATAAATGCTAATATTTACAGGTTCAGGGGATTAGGACCTGATATTAATAACTTTGGGAGTGTATCTAGCCTTCTACAATGTGTAAATATCATAAATCTAGAGTGCTTACAAGTTTACAGGTCTAAGGAATGTGACCAGTTGTCCACAGACCGTGGGCACATTGGTTTTCTATTCTCAAAACAGCACACGCTGAGTATTTTCCACTCTACTCCCGGTTCTGACAACCCAAGGCCCTTCTTCCCTTTCCATTTTGAGTCTTTTCTCCTTCTACTTCTGCCTGTCCAGTCAATGAAGCTATTCAGACTCCTTTCCCTTCGTTCCCTACCCCGCCCGCGCACTCCCATCTTGCCTGGTCTTGAATGAGAAAAAAAAAAAAAAAAAAAAAAAAAAAAAAATGTACGTCAAAACATGCAACCAAAACATTCTGCTGCATAGCAAAGACCTTCAGATATTTTTTAGTCCTTTTTTGCTCCTAAGGTGTGGGCTGAAGGAAGCAGAATGGGAGGGGAAATACACAAAGAACACAAATTAATACTTCAGAATCTAACACTGCCTCATAATTAAACACCGTGACAAGTGTTGCAGAGGAGAAAGAACAAAACAAGGAGCCATGTAATGGAGCTACTTTTCTAAAAATATATTTATTTATTTGTCTATTTATTTTTTAAGACAGGGTCTCATTCTGGGGCCCAGGCTGCAGTGAAGTGGCGTGATTTTGGCTCACTGCAACCTCTGCCTCCCAGGCCCAAGTGATCTTTCCATCTCAGCCACAGACATGTGCCACCACGCCTGGCTAATTTTTTGTATTTTTGGTAGAAAGGGGTTTTCACTATGTTGCCCAAACAGGTCTCAAACTCCTGAGCATGAGCAATCCACCAGTCTTGATCTTCCAAAGTGCTGGGTTTACAAATGTTGAGCCCCCATGCCAGGGGCTACTTTTAATAGTGTTAGAAATGGCCTCTTTGAAGGGTGACATTTAAACTGAGATTAAGGAGAAGAGTCTGTTATCATAAGAAGGAGGTAATAAGGTCTTGAGATAAGGAAGTCCACGACTTGCCATGTAGGAGTGGCTGAAAAAAACAAAGTGACTAAAGTAAAGACAGTGGGATGAGATGAGGCTGAAGAACGGATTGGGAGCCAATCAATGAAGTTTTAAAGTTGGTACTCAAAAGTTTTTATCTTACTTTTGGTGCATTAGGAATCTGAAATCAATTCTGAAATCTGATGATATGCCAAGAGTTTCTAATACATCCTGAGGCTGTTTACTATGAAATGAAATGTATTCTACTTTTTTTCTGTTAGCTTGTTATTATATTTTGTATTGAAATTCTCTTTCTATACCCTTAAATCACTTGACAAGGATATTGCATATGATAACAACTTCAGGGCAATTTTTCTTTTTTTCTGTCATTATCTTTAATGAAAATTAGAAACTTTTACTTTATTGTCAATTGATAGTTTCAACATTTCAAAAGGGACTCATTCAATTTCAAGTTCTTATGGTTTCTCAGGAGTTAAGGTTATTCTAACCATAATATGTTTATTTACTCTTTGAGACTCTATTTTGTCATATGTAAAGCAAAAACAGCAATATCTTGCTCACAGGTTTAATCCAAAGATTAAATAAGAGAAAGTACGTAAGACTGTCTGCCATTATGCTGGATACCTTCTAAATACCTAATAACTATAAATTGTTTTCCTTTAAATCAGATAAAAATCTCTTCTTATTTTATCTCCTATAGAGTTAGACTCTTTGCCCAGTTTAAGTCATTCCTTCGGCTTTTTGTTTATCTTCAAGAGACAATAAAATTCCCCCATTAAATACTCTAATTTCAGAGGCAATTGATTCCATGTCATTGCTGGGCTGATTATGGGCAAGCCATTTAGATTTTTGGTGTCTTTATATCTGCAGGACTGAAGTAACAACATCTGTCCTATCTACCTTTCCTAATAGCAATTAGATTAGGATAAAGAAGAGAAATAATAAATACAGCATTACAAAAATAAGACTTAACGTTTTCACAATTATACAGCATTGTTGCTGTATATTATTATTAAACAGTCTTTCACCAGACTTCCAGATGCATCTCTCCATGTTTTCTATTGCAACATGTTTCCTTAATTTGCAAAAGCAAAATATGTAAACCAAGTAATGATCCTTCTTCTGTTCTAGCTGAGAAATGCGTGGTTTTTCTCAAATGAATAGAGTGTTTGTCTTGAAATCCTGTGCTGGTCCAAAAAACCATTATTTATGTTTTGTGGAACTCACCAAGCCCAATTACCAGTTATTGCTTTAAACATTAGTGAAAAGCCAATGGTTCAATTTAAGCCCAACTTGGGAGGAACATTCTTCTAACTTATTTATGCTGGTCTGCAGACTGTTGGCACCAGCCTAAAGCAAGGTTGGAATGTTGTTAATATACCACAGCTACATGAGTATACCTAATGAAATGCAAGCCAAGGGTAAGACTAAGGGTTTATACAATTTTACATAATGGATTTTTATCTTTTTCTGTTTTTAATTATATCAAAAATAGAAGACACTGATACACATGGGAATCAGATAATATGTCATAAGCACATGTGATTGCTGACAGGTTCATGTGAGATAACCAATCTTTTACTCAAATGTTGGTTGCTGAGTCTCAGATATGGGAAATGCAATGTCTCAGCAATTGTGGTATTAGAACCGCACCTTTCTAAGTTCATCCAGGAGGCATGAGCTGTTTCAATAAATGTCCAAATGCATCACATTAGATCATAGGCCCTTCCTCCTTGGTTTTCTTTTTCTACTTTCACAGATAGAAAATCATTAGTTGCTAATTTTATCACAGCCAACCTTACTCTGAAATGTAAATTACTGACCTTGCCCTTCAGTGACACCAAATCACTTTTGAAGAGAAGTCATGTTTTCTATTTATAGAGGTGCCTATTATTACCAAAAACTGTGTAAATGTATAGCATACCTTAAGCTTTAAGAATACAAGTTTGGGCTGGGTGCGGCTGCTCACACCTGAAATCCCAGCACTTTGGGGGGCCGAGGCAGATGGATCACCTGAGGTCAGGAGTTCACGACCAGCCTGGCCAACATGGTGAAACCCCATCTCTACTAAAAGTACAAAAAGAATTAGCCAGGTGTGGTGGTGGTCCCCTGCAATCCCAGCTCCTAGGGAGGCTGAGGCAAGAGAAGCACTTGAACCCGGGAGTCAGAGGTTACAGTGAACTGAGATTGTGCCATTGCACTCCAGCTTGGTTGACAGAGTGGGACTCTATCTCAAAATATATATGTGTGTGTGTGTATGTGTGTGTGTGTGTGTGTGTGTGTTTATTTGAGTATGAACCCAAAGCATGAGACTTTAGATCCTGAAATCAAAGTCTGTATATGTAGTGCACAAGATTTGATCTAGCATCAGCCTGAACCTACCTTACCACTAGCATTTGCATCTCAGCTCAGCTTTTTTATACTGAGCTAATCTGTGGTAGTCCTTATGTACTCAGAAATCAGGTAAAATGTGGCATCAGAAAAGTTGAGGATTCTTGGCAGTCTCTGAACTTCTACCTCTGAAAGTCAAAGGAACATGACACTGTATTAAATTTGGTTTTGCGAAGGGCCCTCCATGAAACAGGAGTGGTTAAATTTGTCTATTATAGGGTCCAGAAGGAGATTAGATAACTGAGCAGAGATAATCAAGAAGGAACAATGGCAATCTAAAGGAGAAATGCCCCATAACAATTCTAGCCAGTTATTGCCATTTGATATTGTGGACAGCGTGGCAGATAATTCAGAATTTAAAAATAAGCAAACCAGACCTTCTGCCTTTGTAGAGGAAATCATATATAAGTAGAAGCATTTTAAAGGTTAAATTGTAGTTATCTATGGAAATGTTAGAACGAATAGTTTGATGGAGGGCATTCTAGGCAGAAGGACAACATCTACAGAAACAGAAGAGTAGGGTTGAAGAGATGGGTTGGAGCCATGTCATGGAAGACACTATAAACCATCAAAGGAGCATGGACTTACCATTTGAAGGTGGTAGGAAATGGCCAAATGACATGGATTTATATAAGTTATTCTGGCAATTGCCAACATGTGGGCATAGGGTGTGTGAAAGCATGGAGGAAAATCTGGAGGTGGAAGATGAACCAGGACATTCTTAGGAGTTCTGGAGGAACATGGTGGCGGTCTTAACTGGAAGAAGGGCAATTTGGCTGGAAAGAAAGGAAAATATTTGAAAATGACTTTGAATGTAAAGGGATTATAAACAAGAACTGGTGATTGATTGGATATGCAAGGTAAAAAATAGGGAGTTGCCAGGAACTCTCAAGTTTCTGGCAAGGATCTTGCGTCTTGTTGACATGGGAGAAAAGATGGTTCAGGTGAGAGAGTGAGGAGCTAAGTACTCGGCAGGTGTGTTGTCTGTTGGTCAGCCATGTGAATGTATAAAAGGGAATAGGTTTTAATTTAGTTTTGCCTTTTGCAAGACGTAAATTTAAAGTTAATTAACTGAGCTCTATCAAACTGAAAGCATTTCAGAGTAGAACACTTAAAAATTATATTGTGTAAACTTTTCAATTACATTTGTCAACCAGGATTTCTCACCCTTGGAATTGTTGATATTTTGAATGGGATAATTCTTTCTTGGGCTGGCTATTCTATACATTGTAGGATGTTTATCTTGGCCAGTAACACCCTCTCCTCCAGTCATGACAATAAAAAATGTCCCCAGATCTTGCCAACTGTCCCCTAACAAACAAAGTTATTCTTGGTTGAAAATCATTATCTTCAACTAAATTAGTTCATTTTCATGAGAACAGTTGCAAACTATATAGTAGCTACGATATTAAAATCTGAAAACTGTACACATTGTACACTGTACTGTGAATATGAATAGAATGGATTTCTACCAAATCATAGCATGAACATGTTTGTAGCTAAAGTGTAGAGTTGAAGGGATGGGCTGGAGCCATCTCACAGAAGCTACCATAAGCCATCATAAGGAGCCTGGACTTACCATTTGAAGGTGGTAGGAAATGGTCACCTTCAAATGGGAAATCCAGGTTCCTTCTGATTCAATAAATGAGCACCATTCTGGAAAAGAGATTTTATCTAACACTTGGTCTCAGTAGAATGTTCTGTGTGGAGGAGCACCAGAGTTGATCTTAATTACCATGGATGGCAAAGGCAAAGCAACTGACAGCTTGCCATTGTTAAATTTGTTATTAAATCTGTCTCTACAGGCAAACATTACTGTAAGAATATCACTTTAAAGTCTTCAGTCAGACTGCCCATAAGATTTATTAACCATATTATCGTGCCTGGCACTGAGAAAGGAACAGTTTAAAGAAAATATAGATCATACCCTAAGGGAGATTACTTTGATCTAATTATCCTAGAAACACCAAGTTAAGTTTTTCGTAAGTTGAAATGGATGCATCACTCATAATTGCCTTAGCTTCAGCTTTGAGTGATTTGTAGAAATATTGTGCCAATATTTCTACCTTTATAGAGTTCACATTCTAGTATCGCAGATAAGCAATATTTCATAAACAGAAATATGCCGAAGCCTCATTACTCTTCTCTTTTGCCTGAATCTAGAAGGCACAGCATCTATCTGACCACTCGGTAAAGTCTGTAACCAAAACCTGCAGGGTACCTGAATGCTATCTGTCTCTCAGTTTTACAAGGGATCTGAAATGAGGCTGGCCACCAGGCTAGAGAGTGCACAGCCACTCATCCTGAAATTCCCCTTATTTTTGTGTCCATGATCTGTTTACATTTTGAAAATCTAAATTACATGATAATTATTATTTTGCTATGCACTCTTAGGCAATGTAAGAGCAACTTTAAATATCATTGCCCATGTTATAGCAATTTAGACACAGCTAATTACCCAAGGAATCCAGGGCACACACCATTTCACGAATCCTATTTTATTAGATGAAATTGACAGGAGGGATAATGCAAAGCTGCACGATGTTGGTTATCAGACCACACATCATGTTATGGGACAGGATTTGTAATTGTTTAGAGTATATTTTCTTTCAGTTGTATTGGATATATATCTGCACATATTGGCGATGTTTCACAAAGAAGCCCATTCACTCTTAGTCTCCTTGGTCTCTAACAAATTTGTTTACTTTTCTAGAAAAAGATCAATAATTTAATTATGTGCAACTTTTTAGTATGTTTATTTTGTAAATAAAACAAATCAAATATATTCATTAAAATTCTCCTGATGCACTCTCAATTATTTATAGGAATGTGAGACCTTGGGTCAGACTTTTAGCTTTAGTCGTCTTTGTTGTGTTACTCTGCCTAGATCCAAGCACATTCATCTGCTTTCAGTAATAGATTAACTGCTCAGTTACTCCACCGAAGCCTTAGTTTGAGAGATGTTAGATAGGGGAATAAATATACAAAATATACATGAACTTGTATCTAAAGCACCTGTGCAGCCAAACAAGGTTATGTAACACTGCTTGGGCAGTCTTAATAGTCATTTGCCAGTCACTCATTAAGCATTTATTAATCATCTATCTACATTGCACAATTTGAGGCAGTCAGGATTCTTTAATGAAGAAAAGAGAGACACAAGTCCTTACCTTTATGGAGTTCACACTCTAGTATGGCAGATAAGCAATGAGCAAAATAAAAAAGTAAACTCATATAGAATTAGAGATGGCAAGTGCTAAGAAAATGAATCAGTACAGTGTAGGGAGGCTAGGGAATGCCATGGCAGGGAAAGGAGGGAGTGTGGTGCTGGTCAGAATAGCCTCAGGTAGAGGGTGATATTCAAGGTTGAGATGAAAGGAGATAAGGAAGTGAGGCACACCTAGGGAAAAACATTCAGATCATTCTCCAGTGACCATCATCAGCGCCAAGTCTTTAAGGTGGAAGGGCACTGGTATGTGAGAGAAACAGCTGAAAGCCAGTGAAACTGGAGTGGAGTGGAGAAGTGGAGGAGATGAGTTCAGGGTTAGTAGCTCACTTCTCGTTTCAATTTTTAATTTTTTTCTAATTAAAAAATTCAACTTTTAAAAAATATATCTTCTATTCCATTATATGTGCCGCCATGTTAAAATGGTAATTTTTAAATCCCTTGACATTAAGTTTAGAAATAAAGCAAGCAGCCCCAAGCTTAGTAACAACATTGGTAACAAAAGTAACAGAAAAGACTTCCTTCCAGGACTTCTAGGCCAGGCATTTGCTAAACACTCTAAATGCACTGGACCCTTTAGTTCTCAGTAAATCCCTGTGTGGAATAAACTCAGTGCATGTTGTGGAGTTTGGTGAATGGTTTGCTAACTTATCTGAACCTTAGTTTTCTCATTGCTAAATGATGGTTACATAAGAAACTACCTAGTTTTTCTATTTTGGTGTTTAAATGGCATAACACAGTTCCTAAACACGTAGTAAGTACTAAATAAATGTTAGTGCTTATAATCATTGCTAGTTCATAATCAAGGCAGAAATCCATTAATTTAAATTTAAAATTATTAGGTTTTTTAATTAAAACTGGCAGCATGTTTAATTTAAAAATATTATTGATGAACATTAACCATCATAAAGCTCAAGTATTTATTCATTAATTCATTTGACAAAATGTTATTGGGCCTGGCATTGTCTTACTCACTGGTAAAATAAAAAATAAATGCAATATCTCCTGTTTCACTTACAGATATGGGGAAGAAATAAGGAGGGAAGCAGATTATCTTTGTGACATAGGTTATTTTCTAAATAATAAGTATGGGGCTCCATGGGATAACATAAAGGTAGCATCTTACCCAAATGGGGATGGAGAGGGGTTGAGCAGAGACAGTTCTCCCATAGGCAAGTAAGTGTTGGGCAGGTGAATGGAGGCAGTGAGGAGGGTGAAAGCCATCACAAGGAAGGCCCCAGACACAAGAGAAAACTGCATGTTCTCCTGTCTGGACCTTCATAGATTAGCAGATGAGGGTGAAAATATACGCAGGGGCCAGATCATAAAGGGTGGGGTAAACTAGGCTGAAGACTTTGGCCTATATCTGCAATATGGGGACATGCAATTATTTTAAGCATGAGAGTTATACGACCAATTTGTATTTTGGAATGATTACTATGATTGCAATGTGAAGAGTGGTTTAGAAGTGGTCAGAATTAAAGACAGGGCAACCAGATGTGGATGTAGTTGATATTTAGTGAGAGAAACACAGATCTCGTTATGATTTATTATGTAGAGAATGTTGATGTTTCTTTGTTATGACACACTGTTATTTGGGGAGGTGGGAGAACATCAACAATAATTGTACCACAGAAGAAAGACAAAGCCATTTCATTTTCAGAAAAATTTCTAGGTCAACTGATTACTCTCTGTGTAATCTCACATATCAAGATTGAAATCATTGCAAGTTTGTTTGTTTGTGTGTTTGTTTTTAATCTCAGGAACCATTAGATAAAAAGCAAAATTTTAAACAAGAAGTATTTTATAATCCTTCCTCACCATTTTTCAGTTGAACATTATTCCTTGAAAACATGGATTTATAGCCTATATATTAAAACAGGAATGATCTGCCAGGCCGCATAACTGATATGCTGGCCCCGACAAATAAACAACTGGGAGGAAATATAGGAAAGGAAAACTCGGGTTTCAGCAAATTAATGATACTGGAAGAAAAACCATTCAGTCATGATTGTTCAAACAGAATCTCATTGGCATTACATTATGATTAGGGTTTTGAAACTCCCACAGGCTATACTTCTACATCTGTAATTTTTTCGGTAATTTTGCTAACATTCCTTCATTTCACCTGAATTACCCAGGCAATTGCAGTATTACAGTTATAGGGATTTTTACTTTTGTTTTGGGAGACTTATTTTGCCCAAATTACTTGAAAGCTCTGCCCAAACGTACTATTTAAACAAAATGATTCTTTGTCCCACCTTCTTCGGTTTGTTCTAGAATGACCTTTCCCCTCGTTTTCCTCACGAGATGATACTGAGCTATGGTATTAAAACATATACAAGAAATATGTAAATGCATTCTTAGAAATTTTTCAAATAATTCAGTGTAAAAAGACTAAAATCAGATTTTTTTAAAAGTCACTTTAACCATTTCCCTCAATCCATTCCAGTCCCGTCCTTTCCCCATGTGTACAAACACCAATGTAGTGAGCACTCATCTAAACATTTCTCTCTGTATTCAAGCACACACATACACTACATGCACACACACACACACATGCACCATACATTTATTTATTTACTTTTAGATACAAGTATCTGAGACAATACAGGGCTGTGACTAAGAAGTCAGCCTCCAGACACAGATATGTTACCCATTACTGTTATGGCCATGGAAACCTAACCTTTCTGTGTCTCAGTTTCCTCATTTATGAAACTGGGATGATAACATTACGTAACTCACAGTGTTGTTATAAAAATTCACTATTTTGCTATGTTTAAAGTACTTGAAAAGTGATAGTAAATACTCAATGAATATAAGCTACTATTATTTTAAGTGATTTTCTTAAATGCACAGGTATTTATATGTATATATATTTATTATCTATGACTTGCTTTCTTGGTTAATCAGTTCTTGGAGATTTTGCTTCATCAATACATAGACTTTTTTTTTTTTTTTTTTTGAGACTGAGTTTCGCCCTTGTTACCCAGGCTGGAGTGCAATGGCGCAATCTCGGCTCACCGCAACCTCCGCCTCCTGGGTTCAGGCAATTCTCCTGCCTCAGCCTCCTGAGTAGCTGGGATTACAGGCACGCGCCACCATGCCCAGCTAATTTTTTGCACTTTTAGTAGAGACGGGGTTTCACCATGTTGACCAGGATGGTCTCGATCTTTTGACCTCGTGATCCACCCGCCTCGGCCTCCCAAAGTGCTGGGATTACAGGCTTGAGCCACCGCGCCCGGCCAATACATAGACTTTTTAAATCTTCTATATAATATTCTATATATGGCTAATTTAACCATTCCTCTATTGATGGACATTTAGTTTGTTAACCAAATGGGGTTTTTTGTTTTGCTATTGTGAGCACTGCTTGAGTAAAAATCTTCATGTATATGAGTAACTATTTTTCTCAGGTAGATACTAATAAGTGCAAGCCAGGTTAGGAAGATGTGGATATACTTTAATAGATATTGCCAAATTGACTTCTAAAAAACCTGTATCAATTTATACTTCCATGTTTTATGAGGATATAAATTTCACCAAATCCTTGGTGATATATTCTTTTTTTAAACCCGTGAAGGATTTTGATCTCATTTTAGATTTAATCTGCATCTCCCTAACTGATAGTAGAGTTGAGCATCTTGTAGCTGAGAACTTTATGTGAAGAAGCTAGTCATACAAAATTCTGGCAGGAATGAACTATGTATAAGCAAGAACAACAACAGCAAAAAAGCCCAGAATGATTTGAATATGAATGATGGGGAGAGTATTAGACATAAGGTTGTACAGGCCAGCTGCAAGTGAAGAGTGAAAGTCCTTGTAAGTCATCATAAAGTACTTGCTATTTCTTCTGAGCGAGAAAGTGACATAAAAGAGAATAAGTACTATTTGAAATGGGCTTTGAATGATGGGTGGAGATTTATTAAAACAGAGTGGAGGAATGACATTCTACATTGAGAGAATAAAACTGAGAGATTATAGAAACATGAAAACACCTGCTAAAATCAAAAGCATGGTGTTGCTTCTATGTTGAATATTAATATTAGGAAATAGAATTGGACCTGCCTGTTCATAGGAAGTGCTTTGCATGATATAGAACATTTTCATTTTCATTTCTAGAAAACTAGGAAATATTTATGGGGTAATGCATTTATTGGTTACATTCTGTGAGCCAGGTTTGTACTTGGCTCTTTACATGAATAGTCCATTTAAACATAAATGACTTCTATGAAGGAGATGTTATTAATTCCATTTTGCATATATGGGAACCGAAGCTCAGGGAAGTGAAATAATCTTCTTATAGCAGTAATCTTCAACCTAAGCATTAAAGTCAGCCCTCTTCAGGTTAGCTAAACAAACATTGGATGGCTACTGTGCACTGTGCTAGGTATCAGGGATAAACCATCAATGTAGCAAGGTCCCTGCAATCAAGGACGGTGTCTATTATAGCTGTTCCCTTTCTACCCATCAATGGATTTTAAGCCAGAGCATGCAAAAACCGAGCAACTCGGCCAGGCGCGGTGGCTTATGCCTGAAATCCCAGCACTTTGGGAAACCGAGGCAGAGGATCACCTGAGGTCAGGAATTCAAGACCAGCCTGGCCAACATGGTGAAACCTCGTCTCTACTAAAAATACAAAAATTAGCCAGGCATGGTGGCACACACCAATAGTCTCAGCTACTCGGGAGGCTAAGGCAGGAGAATCACGTGAACTCAGGAGGCGGAGGTTGCAGTGAGCTGAGATCGTACCACCACACTCCAGCCTGGGCAACAGAAAGAAAACAAGACAAAGCAAAAACAAGCAACTCTGACTGAAATAGAGAGAAGCATTTAGAAAAGAGAGAAGCTGGAAGATATTTTTAAATCCAGGCAAGAAATCATAAGAAATAGAGAGAGGAGAGGATGAGATGCGATTGTGGTGATTGATGCCTGAATATCAACCACTATTGGTGGTTAATTAGATGTAGGTTGAGGGAAGATGTTCCCAGGAGAGCCTAGCTTGGGTGGCTGCATGACTAGTGATAGCAGGAACTGGAGAAGAGGGTTAGAGCCAGTTAAAGCATTTAAAATTAGCAAAAAATTTTGGTATAAATCAATGGTGACAAAAGCAAAGAATATTTTTTGGCTGTGCATTTAATTGGGAAAGACATTTATATGCACAGCTACAGCGATATTGGACAGTAAACCTGAAATAGCCTTTAAATTTTGAGTTCTCCTGCAAGAAAGCATCTGCAATGTTGAATCTCTGCAGTTAAATTAAACGTTATGGCTATTACTAATGTTTTATTATTCATGGTATACATCAACATAAATGTACGTGCCATTTTACACTTGATAAGAAACACATGTGACAGTGCCAGGCTCAGACAACTTCTGCCTAGATTTGCTGTGTTTCCCCCTATGTTTTATATTAAATTGACTGGGATTCTAGGATTATAAAACAGGCTAGATATTTAAAGTGTATCTTTCGAAGGGCTGAGTTGAATAATTTCAGCAATCTATTGTTGTCTCCATGACACCACTTGAAAAACTATGATCTCTGTGAACTCGCTAGAGTAAGACACCTAAGGGGAAAAAAAATCTATTCCGATTGACAGAATTCTAGGAGATGTCAGTGCCACATAATACTTGCTGTCATCTTGGTAGAGGAGATAGGATGATGTATTCCTTGCTTAGGGGAGTACGATTTCCCAAAAACTTCCTATTGGCTAAGCCTTTTTCTAGGTTTCAGAATCTTTTATAGAACCTGCTAGCTTTAGACCTGTTTCCATCAATGTAACAGACTACCTGTCATAAAAATCAGTGAAAACCATTTGAAGGGTGGGCCTTGTTATTTATGCTGAGGGATCTCAGTCAATATCCAGGTACACAACACTGCTTCATAAACATTTTAAAGTCTTCGCCTGATTCTGGCTACTCTTTCTAAGCTAGTTTCACATTTTAAACCAGGCTGAATCATCCCTGAGATTCTGCTGTGGCAGAACGAGAGAATGACCCATAGCACTAGGTCTGCCCTTAGGGTCTTGGCAGAATTGCAGAGTGAGCAAAAGTGACTTAACCGGCCTCAAACCTAACTCTTTCAAACCTTTCTTATAACTCACATCTCTCCTTCTTTTCCCTTTCTTCGTGCTGGCAATGATGTGTTCTCTGATAAAATTCCTTCCCTTCCTGGCTGTTGATTTAAAAAAATATATTAAAGAAATAACATATAGGGTTTTCTAGGTATACAATCATATTGTCAGCAAAGAGCAGCAGTTTGAGTTCCTCCTGACTGATTCAGACGTCCTTTCTTTCTTTCTTGTCTGATTGCTCTGGCAAGGACTTTGAATGCTATGTTGAATAGAAGTGGTGAAAGTGGGCATCCTTGTCTTTTTCCAGTTCTCAGGGGGAATGCTTTCAATTTTTTCCCATTCAGTATAATGTTGGCTGTGGGTTTGTGGTAGATGGTTTTTATTGCCTTAAAGTATGCCCCCTTCTATGCTGATTTTCCTGAGGGTTTTAATCATAAAAGGATGCTGGGTTTCAAGTGCTTTTTCTGCATCTATTGAACTGATCATGTGATTTTTGTTTTTAATTCTGTTTATGTGGTATACCATATTTATTGACATATGTTAAACCATCCCTGCATCCCTGATACAAAACCCACTTGATCATGGTGGATTATCTTTTTGAGATGTTGTTGGATTTGGCTAGCTAGTATTTTGTTAAAGATTTTTGCATTTATGTTCATCAGGAATATAGGTCTCTAGTTTTATTTTTTTGTTATGTCCTTTCCTGGTTTTGGTATTAAGGTGATACTGACTTCATAGAATGATTTAGGGAGCATGCCCTTTTTCTCTATCTTGTTGGAATAGTGTCAACAAGGTTGGTACCAATTCTTTGAATGTCTGATAGAATTCAACTGTGAATCCATCTGATCCTGGGCCTTTTTGTTGTTGTTGCTTGGAATATTCTTTTATTACCATTTCAATCTCACTGCTTGTTAGTTATTGCTCTGTTCAGAGATTCTGTATCTTCTGGATTTAATCTAGGAAAATTGTACATTTCCAGGAATTTATCCATCTCTTCTAGGTTTTCTAGTTTATGTGTGTAAAGGTGTTCATAGTAGCCTTAATCTTTTGTATTTCTGTAGCATCAGTTGTAATATCTCCTGTTTCATTTCTAATTGAGCTTATTTGGATCTTCGCTCATTTTGGTTAATCTCGCTAATGGTCTATCATTTTTATTTGTCTTTTCAAAAAACCAGGTTCTTGTTTCATTTATCTTATTTATCTTTTCTTTTTTGTTTTTGTTTTTGTTTTTGTTTTGCTTCATTTCATTTAGTTCTGCTCTGATCTTAGTCATTTATTTTCTTCTGCTGGATTTGGGTTTGGATTGTTCTTGTTTCTCCAGTTCTATGAGGTCTGGCCTTAGATTATCTGTTTGTGCTCTTTCAGACTTTTTGATGTAGGCATTCAATGCTATGAACTTTCTTCTTAGCACCACTTTTGCTGTCTACCAGAGGCTTTGATAGGTTGTGTCACTATTATTAATCAGTCCAAAGATTTTTAAATTTCCATCTTGATTTCATTGTTGACCCAACGGTCATTCAGGAGCAGGTTATTTAATTTCCATGTGCCACAGAATCCTTGGAGTGTTGCTTTTCTGGCTGGAAACCTTTGTGTCCAGTGGAGCCTTTGCCCAAATTTTGCTCAGACCTGCTGGGCTCGTTCTACCCATTCAGCCTGGCAGGTTGTGCTCAGCCTGTGCTACCAGCCTGGATCCCACGCCTACCAGGAGCAAGCCAGGCATGGAGTGGTGAGGGGTGTGTGAGCAAGCAAGCATGGAGTCCAGCCATTGCGCCGCCTCCTGCCACCATTAACCTTCCATCCATGATGCCCATTGTGCCCTGGCTCTTTGTGCTGAAGGACACCTAGAGTCCTGTGCCAAGCCACCCTTAGACCTCCTTGGCTTTCCTACCAGATATGGTTTGGCTGTGTGCCCACCCAAATCTCATCTTGAATTGTAGCTCCCATAATGCTCACTTGTTGTGGGAGGGACCCAGTGGAAGATAACTGAATCATGGGGGCACTTCCCCCATATTGTTCTTTTTTTTTTTTTTTTTTTTTTTTTTTGAGTTGGAGTTTCAATCTTTTGCCCAGGCTGGAATGAAGAGGCACGATCTCAGCTCACTGCAACCTCCACCCCCTGAGTTCAAGCAATTTTCCTGCCTCAAGCTCCTGAGTAGCTGGGATTATAGGCACCCACCACCATGCCGGGCTAATTTTTGTATTTTCAATAGAGACAGGGTTTCACTATATTGGCTAGTCTGGTCTCAAACTCTTGACCTCAAGTGATCTACCTGCCTCAGTAGATCCCAAAGTGTTGGGATTACAGACATGAGCCACTGTGCCAGACACCCCCTATTGTTCTTGTGGTAGTGAATAAGTCTCACAAGATCTCATGGTTTTATAAGTGGCTTCTCTTTTCATTTGGCTCTCATTCTCTCTTTGTCTGCTGCCATGTAGCTTTGCTCCTCCTTGCTTTGTGCTGTGATTGTGAGGCCTCCCCAGCCATGTATACCTGTGAGTCAATTAAACCTCTTTCCTTTATAGATTACCCAGTCTCGGGTATCTTTTTATTAGCAGCATGAAAATAGACTAATATTTTGGGCTCATCAGTGCCCAAAGTCCACAGGGGGCTGACGTGTCAGGGGGTTGTCTTGTCAGCACTGCCCTGAGTGCACACACGCTCGGTCAGGTTGCAACAGTGCCTGGGTTTGGCCTCAGCTTTGCTCTGAAATCGGAGCAGGCACACAGAGCTGAGAGGCCAGGCAGCAGGAGCAGGCACTTCTGAGCCTGCAGGGGGAGAGGGGATTCTCAGGTCCCTGAGAGTGCAGAGATGTCTGGGTATGCACCTGCGGCTGGGCAACTGCAGCTGAGCCCAGGAGGGTGGGGCTCCTGCCCCTCCAATTTGGAAGGGGATGGGGTTTCTGCCTGTTCCTGGCTCTCACTGGCTCCCTAAAGCCTACAGCCCTGAGGCACCTCCCACACTGTAGCTGGTGTCTTTGCAGTGGCCACTCTAGACTGGCCACAGCTGCCATCACATGTATTTGCATTGTTGTCTTATTTTAAGAAATTGCCAGTCACCCCGATCTTTAAAAACCACTACTGTGATCAGTCAGCACATAAAGACAAAACCCTCCATCAGCAAAAAGGCTATGATTTACTGATGGCTCAGATGATCATTAGCATTTTTAACAATAAAGTATTTTTAGTTGAAAAAAAGAAATAAATAAAATTTACCAGGCACCACTATGCACTGTGCACATGTGCAACATCTTGAGTCTTGGGTGACTTATTATCTTGGTTTGCCCAGGCCTGATGCATTTCCTGGGACTTTCAGTGCAAAAACTGGAATATTCCTTATCTGAGAGGGGTGAGGTAATTTCCAAAGGTCACACTGTTAATAAGAAACTTATCTAAGATTCAAGCCCAGATCCTCCTGACCCAAATCCCTGGCCTTTCTGCCTGACACTGGCTCTTTTAAGGCTTTGGTGGTTTGATTAAGAAGTCACACTAAATTTTAGTGACTAAAATGTATTTGAATTTTGTAAATGGAACTGTAATGGGGTGAGTTATTGGGGAGGTAGTTCTTGGTGGATATGTAGCAGATGGTAGTGATCACCACTTCCACAACCCTCCCCTATACCAATGCAGACCTGGAGGCAAATATTGAGAATTAGCGGTCACGACACTCTGCTTAGGAATGTTTCCATTCCTAAGACTTTGCCCATTGGGGGTGTAGTGTCACAGAGTGTCATGGGTTGGGAGAACATGGGGCTGCACAGCCTGCATCTCAGAGACAAACCAGTGTGAGTCACAGTTGAGAAATGTTATCTGTTATTTCTACTTCCTGAGTGAAACCCACCACTCAAGAATTAGCAGACTGATTTTAAAATATCATTTTTGAGGAATGTTTTCCCAGGCAGCTTTGTTCTATTTTCAGACCTTCAAAGCTCACGTTTGTATGTTTGAAGATGGTTGTGTGTGTATGAGTGTGTATGTGTGTTTAGTCTTCATTCCAACAACCATCAGGATTTTTTCCCCACTTTTGGTCCAGATGTCAAGGATGAGCAATAACTATAAAGTGCACCAGGATGTAGTAGCTGTATTTGTTTCCAGTTTTAGTCTCCAGATCTGAAAGGTGAGCTGAACTCAACCAAATGTTAGGTTTGTGAATATCTGATTTCTAGAAGATAGATCTTTTTCTAAAGCTTTTTTGCTTGTTTTCAGTTTTCTGCCCCTCAGCTTACTGATAGTGCTCTGCATTCTCCACTTTCATGCTTCAAAAATTCGTATATTTATAACTGCTCTCACAGGATAAAAACATGTATAATTATATGTACTTTTTCCCATTAACCTCCTTGCTCTTCTGTGGTTTTAGTTATTTGATGATTTTCCCCTATCAAGGTCCCTCACATTATGCATGCTCCTATCAGGTGAATCTCCTGCAGGTTCCTTCTTCACTTAACAGAGCATGACACTGTTGAGGGACTGAGAGGAACAGTTTTCATGAATAACTAATGATCATTTGTAATTAGAATATCAATTGTATGAATGGAAATGATGCCACTAAGTTACTTGAGAATGATTAGCAGCAGTGGATTTACCTAAATAGTTTTAAACATTCTTCCAGCAAGCCTCACACACTATCAATTTACTTGATAAACTTTTGATTCCCAAATAGTATAAATAAAACTTCTGCCTACACCAAAGGGAAAATTATATTGTTGCTATTGTTGTCTGTAAACATGTGAAGCCCTAAACAACACTATCACCGAGAAAATAGTTCAACAAAGAACTAACATTTGTTGGACCGTTTGGAAATTCCAGGCACTCTTCCAAATGCTTTGTGTATGTTAAATTTGATGCTCATAATAATCCTATAAACCAAGTACACTATGATGCCCAATTTATAGACAAAGGAAGTGAAGCTTTGAAATATGAAGCAGCTTGCCTGTGTTCACAGAGCTGGTAAGTGAAGAAGCTCAGATTCAAACCCAGGCAGTACTGGTTCCTTAGCCTATGACACTTCATATTTTATATTGATGTTATATCCATTGACTAAGTATTTATTGAGTTCATAATAAATGCTGGACACAGAGATAAATAAATTAGACTCATCCTGCCCTTGGACAGTCTAGTGGCAACAGAATGATGGTGAACTGATAAATTATAGTGCCCTTGTGATAGATAGCAGCATAAAGCAAGAACAAAGTACTATGGAAGAGCATTAGCATATTTTTCCAAGAGATGAATGTGATACTTTTAATACATTTTCCACTTTTCTTAATCAAAAAAGGCTATATTTAGAAGAGGAAAATTAACATATTTGAAAAAAGGGAAAGATAAAACATCATAAAATTATTTTCCGAATAATGTATATACTGTATTTTTTCTTTACTGTATATACATATTTAGAATGATTTAATTTATAAATGAGGCACAATAAGAGATAAACGACAATAATAAAACAGTTATAACAATGTACTACAATCAAAGTTATGTGAACGTGACATCTCCTCTCTCTCAAAATAACCCAATTGTGCTATCCTTACCTATTTTGGGGACTTGATTGATCATGGGTAACTGAAACTGTGGATAAGGAGGTATTACTGTATATCCCATAGCCTATTCAAAGATGTTCCTTTCTTAATTAAATACCCAATCAACATCGCTTTTCTTTAATAATCAAAAAGGCCAACTATAGAGCTACAACAAGGCAAAATCATAAGATTTCCCTCATCTAACCAACACTTGTTTCTGTAGTAAGTTTGTGGAAAAACTTTCAGATGGGATTTACTGTTTTGGTTAGTTGTATTTGGGTTTACAGTAGTGTGTCCAGACACAGATCTACATGTCAGAGACTGGCTGGCTGGATCTGAGTCTTGTATTCACATATTCCTAGGTCAGATTGCTACAGATCTTAATATGGCAAGCCTGGGAACAGCCTAGTTCTCTATATTCCTCAGTCGATTTCTATGTACATCAAGGTTTAGGAGCAACTGGCCTAAACATCTCCATGAATAAGGAAAACTGCTTATGTGATACTTACTTTTTCTTTATTATTTTGTTTAAGATTAATTATTGATAGGTAAGAGCCTAGATTCTGGAAACAGATAAAGTTCATTGCAGTTTGATCATTTCCACTTACTAACTGCAGTCCTACGACAAATTTCTTAACCTTTCATTGCCTTTTTAACAGTTATGACAAAAGGATTAGATATAATGCACAGAAAACAGCCTTTTACTTAATAAATGGTCAGTAAAAACTACAGTATACATATACACACATGCATGTTTACACACATTTATGTGTATGAACATGCACACTCTTAAAATGATAGTAAAAGACCTTCATGGAACAAAAATAAAAACTATCATAAGAAAAAATAGTCATTGTTATCTTTGTGGAAGTGGAGTAGGTTGTTACTCGATTATGCTGGGCCTTTTCAAAGTCGAGACTCATAAAAAACCCTATTCCTAGTAATAGTGAGCCCTTCAGGTAGCCCCTTGCTGCTCCTTCACTCCAGCTCATACTCTTGAGCTAGGAGATGACAGATCTTTTCCTTGCTATTGGTTCCTATTGTTTTGCGTTACACAAAAATGACACTCCATGCATTTCAGTTCTGGATTACTTAAGCTAGAAAATTAGCATGGAGTTGTTGAAAGAGCAGTCATCAAAAAAACTGAGATCTAATTCAGACCTACAAATAACAGATTTATAAAATGGAGTAAGTCATAGCCAGTCTTGGTGTCTGTTTCCTTATGTATTAAGATATAAGGACATAAATTAGATTATTTCTAAGGGTCTTTTTAGGTATAATCTTCTGTTTTTCTGAACTATCTAATTCACTAAGGTATAATTACCTAGTACTCTTGATGCCCTTTACTGCCTGATAACCTGATTTGGCCTTTATTCTAAAGGAATGACTGATGTCATTTAGGAGTCTATGCATAAACCTGGCTATAGATATGCCTTGAATAACCACAAGGTCTAGCCAACTCTTGTCCCACAAAGTGTTTAAGTAACTTACGCATCAGCAAACTGGATCAGAAATGATGTCTATGTAATTCCCACAGAGAAAAAACTGCCTAAAAACTTGGCCAGTTGATGACTGATGGTGCACAGATAGCATAATTACTTCCCAGGGCAGGCATTGCTTCCATCTGAGATGTAGCCAGGGTCAAAATTCAACTCTCTATGGAAGCGGGAGAGAGAGAAAGCACATGTCATGAGCAAATTAATATATGCAGTGCAATTCAAATTCTCCCTTATAAGGGATGATCCTTAACCAGGAAATTGAGCATACCAGAAATAAGCTGCCATTTTATCTCACAGTGTGTACAAATAGAAAAACTATTGAACGATCAGAATGTAGCCAGGTTTAAAACTTGGTCGAAGGAGAAGGAGGGTAAAAAATAAATTAAAAATTAAAATAAATTTAAAAATAAAACTTGGTTGAGTTTGGGCACAGTGGCTCATGCCTGTAAACCCAGCCCTTTGCAAGGCCAAGGCAGGAGGATCACTTGAGCCCAGGGGTTTGAGATCAGCCTGGCCAATGTGGCAAAACCCTGTCTTTACTAAAAATACAAAAAGTAGATGGGCATGGTGGCAGGCACCTGTAGTCCCAGCTACTCAGGAGGGTGAGGCACAAGAATCACTTGATCCTGGGAGGTGGTTGCAGTGAGCCAAGACTGTGCCATTGCACTCCAGGAAAACCCTGGTTCATTTACCAGCCATTGATTTGCTAAATTTCAGACAAATTAACTAACTTGAAAGCTTCCTAGAGCTTACTACCATAAGAGATTGCTGATGAAACAATATTTCTTTGCAAATCAACATTATAGGAGATCTAGTTCCTATGGCTTTATATCAGTTTAGTATTTTATTAGCTTGTATTTATGGTAATACAACTATTGTATGTAATAACTAATGTATATAATAGCGTGTGTGTATATAAATATATATATATACACATATATATATATATATATATATTTTTTTTTTTTTTTGAGACAGTCTCGCTCTGTTGCCCAGGCTAGAGTGCAATGACACAAACATGGCTCACTCTAGCTCTGACCTCCTGGATTCAAGCCATTCTCTTGGTACAGTGTCCCAAATAGTTGGGACCTCAGGCACATGCCACTCTGCCCAGCTATTTTTTTAAAAAACATTCTTTGTAGAGATGGAGTCTTGCCATGTTGCTCAGGCTAGTCTCAAACTCCTGGGCTCAGGCAATCCTCCTGCCTCAGCCTCCCAAATTGTGGGGATTACAGGCATGAGACACTGTGTCTGGCCTCATATTAATATTTATGTGTATTGCTAAAAGATTTATCAGCTAAAGATAGAAGTATTTTCAGGATGGAAATGTCCAGTCTTCCTAGTGCATTTTAATTCATTTTATGTATGCTCATGGCCAGCCTAGGCACAATTGTGAGGTAGGTAACGTTTCTCTTTAGGGGTTTTTCTGTTTTAGGTTACACTTCTCTTTGTTCAAAATATTTCCTGTGTACCTACTATACCCTCAAGCTTTTCTCATCACTTCTCACCTTTTTAATAAAATTCAATTTTACTGGATGTCCATCGCAAGGGCTTGTTAAATTAATTTATGCTAATACAATAGGTACAACAAAACTCTTAAAGCAAGGGAATAAAACTTAAAATATAGAATTTTAGGTTTTAAATAAAGGAGGGGGGTTCACTTTAAAATAAGAAGTTTTTTCAGAACTCCTAAAGTCACATAAGAACCACAATTCTCAGCCTATGTAGAAAGATGGTGCTACAAGTGTTCAGTGATTGCTCAAACTTACACTAGTTCTTATAAAAGACAACTCTGAATCAGGAGTGCTTATATACAGCTTTGATAAAAATAGCTTAACTACTTACAAACAATCTATAACATTTCAAAATGTGTCTTAAATATTTAGCTAGGTATGATGCATACCTTCATTGAGAGTGAGAAATAGACTAAATCAAAAGCAAGAATAGACACTGACCCTTCAGGGCTCAAGGGATACCTATGAAGTGCTCACACATCAACATTTATACCCTAACTGAGCAGATCTTTTGACTTCTTTTTATTCACAGAACAAGACTTTTGTGGCAAGATGGTCTGATTTCTTGTTCTTACCTTAAAAGGGAAAGTAGAAAGAAGGGAAAACTGCCTTATTCTTATTACAAAGTTATGCTGAAGGACTGAAGGCATTCCAGAGATAAATAATAGGTTAAGGAGACAAGTATATGTACTCAAAAGTATTCACAAAGTAGGCAAAACCAGTGGGAAAGAAGGCTACAAAAACAATCCTACAAGCAAGAATTAAGATATTCTTCTGAAAATAATTAAAAAGCAAAGTTGAGGAGTGTTTGAAATAATAAATTTTACAAGCATGCTTATATTTCTTAATCTCTTTCTAAAACTTCTTCTTAGCTGCCTAATTATATAATTTGCAGGATTTTAGCAAAGCATTTCAGTAGTACAAATGAGGAACTGTGACACTGCCCAGATCGCTCATAATGGCTCTGTGTCTTGGTGGGAAAGACAGTAGAGTCAAACCAAGAGACCTGTTGATTCTGTTGAGCCTTAAAGAGAATCTGAATCATTGTCTAAACTGAAAATAAAGCATGAAGGCAAAATTTCTGGAATTGAAAACTGTGGAGCCTGCTTTTGAGACATTGTTAGCTGTGTGGGAGAGGGCAGACCAGGGACTGGAAGAGGATAATCTTGGTGGTTTTGCAGGGCCTGGTATGTGGTGCACCAGCCAGACATATTTTTCTCAACTTTTCCCCACCGTGGTGAGAGCCTAATTTCCCACACAGTTAGTACCACAGTCCTCCTGTGGCAACTGAATTGTAGACACAGTGCCAAAACAGACATAATGGGCCTCTAAAGGTCGGGCCTAGAATCTCCAAGCCTATTAAATAATAGCAAATAGAGCAAACGCCACAAAGAAGTCTATCATCTGGCCTAGAAAATGGGTGAACCATTATTTTTAGTATTACTATTATTATTTTGAGATGGAGTTTTGCTCTTGTTGCCCAAGTTGGAGTGCAATGGCATGATCTCGGTTCAGTGCAACCCCTGCCTCCTGGATTCAAGCAATTCTCCTGCCTCAACCTCTCAAGTACATGGGATTACAGGCATGGGCCACCATGCCCAGCTAATTTTGTATTTGTAGTAGAAACAGGGTTTCTCAATGTTGGTCAGGCTGGTCTTGAACTCCGCACCTCCGGTGATTTACCCGTCTCAGCCTCCCAAAGTGCTGGGATTACAGGTGTGACCCACCATACCTGGCTATTATTAAAACACACAAACATGTGAATTTTAATATTAAAAAGAAATTAGAGAAGGGTGTATAGACAACCAAATGACCAGGTTTTCTTTTCAAAGGAAAATTCTATGTATTAACAAATCATCGTGGGATCAGTTATAAAGAAATTACAAACATACTGGAAATAGGGTTTATATTGTACAATGCCATCAAAGTTTACCTTTTTTTCATGTTTTCTCAAGAAATGTAGGAGACTGTAATTCATAGAATAAATGCTTAATAAACATCTTAGTTGAGTAACTAAGCTAATAATCAAATGATCTCTTAAGTCTCCAAATCTGCAGTCGAAATTGTGAATCTAAAGATATAATTCAAGTGTGCTTAAGATTTCACCGCCTTTATTTTTCTGTAACTCAATTTAATATTCATTTTGAGTTTCCCTTCTGCTTGGATTGTGAATGTAGTGTCAAGCAATTGAGGGTGGCCTTCTCTGCATCTTCAGTGTGACTCTTAGGTGTTCTTACAGTCTTTAAACTTATCTCAGCCTCCATCTATCATACTGCACAGGGATTTTTTTTTTTTTTTCTCTATACTTTACTCAAGAATCAAAGCAAAAAAGGCCTTGGCCGTTCAGTCCTATAAATGAAGGACTCTGTCATCTGCCCTGGTGACCAATTTAGAGGGGCAGGAGCCAGGGTCTCCTTATTTAGGATCCTATAGAGTCTAATTACAACTTTCTTCTTTTTTGCTTCTCCCTCATCCCAATCTGGACAATCTTCAGAGGACAGAAAAAGCAGCTTTGTGTTTACCTAGAGGAAACAGTTTCTCCAAGTATTGTCTACACCCTGATGTTCAAAAGACTATTTTGAAACTCAAGAGCCAAGAATTGATTTATTTTTTGCTTTCTATCATATCTATCTTATAAGTATGTGCATATTTTATCATATCCTTAATACATTTCTTGGAATATAAAATTATTCACTTTAATAAGGGCTTATTCAATGCATAACAATATGCCCTCCAGAAAAGTTTCACCAGTTTTTGTTAAACTATTAGCAGTCTGAGTCCAATTTTCCTACATCCTTGTCTGTACACCAAATTTAAAAATACATATTTATCACTTTTAGTTAAAAATAAAATATTTTGTGTTGGTCTATACTTCTGTGATTACTAGGGAGCCTGAACATCTTTTCTGAGGTTTATCAGCCATTTATATTTTTTATTTTTTGTCCATGCATGTCAACTGCTCATTGTGCTTAGATCTTTATTGACTTGTCAGAAGAATGAAGGGGGCAGGACAGGTGCAGTGGCTCACGCCTGTACTCTCAGCACTTTGAGAGGCTGAGGTGGGTGGATCACTTGAGGTCAGAAGTTTGAGACCAGCTTGGCCAACATGGTGAAACCCCATCTCTACTAAAAATACAAAATTAGCCAGGTGTGGTGTTGCACGCCTGTAATCGCAGCTACTTGGGAGTCTGAGGCAGGAGAATTGCCTGAATCTAGGAGGCGGAGGTCGCAGTAAGCCAAGATCATGCCATTGTACTCCAACCTGGGCAACAAGAGCAAAATTCTGTGCCCAAAAAAAAAAAAAAAAAAAAAAAAAAAAAAAAAAAAAAAAAAAAAAAAAAGAGAGAGAGAGAAGAAGAAGAAAAAGAAGGAAGAGGAGGAGGAGGAGAAGGAGGAAGGGCAAATAAACCAGAAAAAATCCCTTTTGCACTAAGTGTATGACAGTCATGTACTGAAAGCATTTTTCTGGTTTATTTGCCCTTTTTACAGTGTTGGAGACATAGAAATTTATGTTTTGCACATCTGATTTTGTGGTTATTTTTCCCATGGTATTTTTACTTAAGAATTCCTTTTCTATTGAAAAATGATGAATGTTCACCTTTCTTTCATTTTAGTTGTTTTATGTTTTTATTTTGCATTTAAATTTTTAATTAATCTGTTATATTTAGTATAGTGTATGAGATGAGGTCTCCATTATTTTGTATTATTTAATTATTATTAAATTTAGTAGATAGTCCTTTTCTCCTTTGGTCTAAAGTCCACATTTATAATAAATAAAGCTTTCCATGTGATGACTCTCCTGGATTCTGTGCTGTGTTCTACTATATATTTTATATCCATAATAAGATAGCATTTTAATCAGTATAGATTCTTAATAAATTTTAATATCTGATAGATAAATTTCCCCTTTGTTACTATGTTTTAATTTTTTTCACAATTTTGTTGACTAGTGAATTTTCTTTCAGATGAAATTTGGAAATTTTCGTTCCTAATGTTAGCATTATAATGTAGGTTTTCATTGTTTTTCTCCCTCCTGACCTGAATCCCCATGCAGTCCATTCTGTGACCTAGTGCAGCCTAACCTGTTTATAGTTTAGCCACAGTGTAACAAATACTAATGATGATGGCAAGATAACTCATTTACCATGCCTTCTTAAAATTTTTAACTTTAGGTTCTTAATACGATGCTAATTTCAAATTTGTCTCTCGGGAAAAGGAACATTGAAGCTCTTCCCTTTAAGAAGTGTCATTGTCTTTTCAGAGTGTGGAAGGAGAACACCATGAGAAAGCTGTGGAACTACTCAAGGCTGCTAAAGACAGCGTCAAGCTAGTGGTGCGATACACCCCCAAAGTTCTGGAAGAAATGGAGGCTCGCTTTGAGAAGCTACGAACAGCCAGGCGTCGGCAGCAGCAGCAACTGCTAATTCAGCAGCAGCAACAGCAGCAGCAGCAACAAACACAACAAAACCACATGTCATAGGTGAGAAGTGACTTACTATATACAAGGAGTCATATAAATATATACATTTATGTGTGTGTGTGTGTGTGTGTGTGTGTGTGTATAAATTCTAAAATATATTTTCTTAGCTGAAACTAAATTATTAGATTTAAATAATCCAAACAAAATCAAATAAAAGTCTGTGATCTAAAAATGTATAAACAAGATAATTTACGTGCCATTCAGCTATATTCTCCACAAATGTAAGATAATTTGGAAAATGACGTACTTTGGAAGGGGCAAGTACAGGCTCTGGGATGCTTTTATACAAATTAAGAAAATGCAGCCTCTGTACAAACCCAGTTCCTAAGGAGAAGAGTGTGAGCTGGATTCCAGACCTCACTCACCCTCTTGGCCAGTTGCCTTTACACAGTGTATTAACTGCACAGCCTTATAGTGCTGACTGTGAGAAGATCTCTGTTAGAATACTGAGATACAATTTATTGGAAAAATGCTCCCCTGAAAAGAATGAAGTTGAGACCTGCCACTGTTCATGCTCTAAGAGATTCTGAAGTTCTCTGTGGATGCTCCTTTAAAGTATGTCTAACATACAAATGGCCCATAGCTTTATGAAAAAATGCTCAACATCTCTAATCATCAGAGAAATGCAAATTAAAACCACAATGAGATATCACCTTATACCTTTTAAATTGGCTATTACCAAAAAGATGAAAGCTAACAAATGCTAGTGAGGATGTGGAGAAATGAGAAACCTTGTACACTGTTGGTGGAAATATAAATTGCTGCAGCCAATTGGACAAACAATATGGAGGTTCCTCCAAAAACCACAAATAGAATCACCATATTATCCAGCAATTCTTCCTCTAGGGAGATATTCAAAGGAATTGAAATCAGTATGTCAAAGAGATGTTTGCACTCTCATGTTCAGTACAGCATTATTACAATAGCCAAGATATGAAAACAACTGAAGTGCTATCAATGGATGAATTGATTTTTTAAATGTGATAAGTATGTGATAGATATCTATATCTACCTACACACACACACTCACACACACACACACACACACACGCACGTGCTAGAATGCCGTTTAATACTTAGTCTAAAAAACAGAAAATTTTGTCATTTTTGTCAGCATGGATGGACCTAGAGAACATCACGCTAAGTGAAATAAGCCAGGTATGGACAAACAAATACCACATTATCTCACCTATGTGTGGAATCAGAAAAACTTGAACTCACAGAAGTAGAGAGTAGAATCTGGTTTCCAGAGGCTGGGAGGAGGGTAGACAAAGAAAAGGGAAAAGGTGTTAGTCAAAGGGTACAGAGCTTCAGTTAGATAGAAGGTAGTTTAAGATGATCTATTATACGACTTGGTGATTATAGTTAATAATACTGTATTGCATATTTCAAAATAGCTAAGGGAATGAATTGTAAATATTGTCACCACAAAGAAACAATAAGTATTCGTGGTAAAAAATTTTGTAATTAGCCTGATTTGATCATTCCACAATGTGTACATGTATTGAAACATTACATTATAATCCATAAATATATAAAATTATTATTTCTCCATTAAAAATAAAACTTCAAGAGCTAAAAAAAATTTTAAAGTGGAAATAAAATATGTCTAAGATTCTCCTGCCTTTTTCTAAATCCCACTTTGTAACAAAGAATACTAATTCAGGTTTTGCTATATATTTTCAAGAAAATTGAAGAAAAAATGTTAAGAGACTCCATCTTTGAAGTGCCTACTGTGCCCTAAGCCCTTATCACATTTTATCCCTAATACTCAGAAAAAAAAAAACCTTCAAGGCAAGTATCAATAAAAATATTTTTAGATGAAAATATGAGGCTAAAATAGCTTCAGTGGATTTCCCACAACCACATTTACAGGAAACATAGAATTATTTTCCTTTTTACTCTACCAGGTTTGTATCTGCCAACATCAGATATTCTGAGTTATATAAATTTTCATTGCTATCCTTTGGAAAAGACAGTTCATATTGTTAGAAAGCTTTACACTATGATGTCTGCAAATGTGTATTTGAAGTGAGCTTCAAATGTTCTTGGAAAAATGATCATCAGTAATAGTGGTTTTAGATTATTCAATATTAGATTACTATTTGCACAGACAGAAACGTTGGATATAACATGAGACTTTGAATTATTTGTGATACTCGTGAAAAGAAGAAGCTACATAGAAAAGGGGGGAAAAGGTACAGGATTTGTCCTCCAACAGTCCTGAGAATACAACAATCTCTATCTTTTATAGCCTGCTATTTTTTATTAGATATACCATATTTTAGTATCTTTATCTAAAATTACATTCTATCCTAAAAATATACATTTATTGAACATTAAATATTTATTTGAATCTCTTATAAATGAGGCACTGTTTAATGAGCTGCAAAAATGCGAAGTTTTTACTCTCATGCCTACATTCTGGTTGGAGGAGATAGTTAATAAACAAATAAACAAGTAAATAAATATATCCTATTGGGACCAGTACTTCGCAGAGTAAAAAGAGGGGGTTTAAATGGAGAACGACTAGGTGGCAACTTGACTGGGTGATCAGGGATGATCTCTCAAAGGAGGTAATATTTCAGATGAGACTGAATGACAAGAAGCCAGGAAAAGAGAATAAAAAGAGAAAGAAATAGCCAATGCCGTAGCTCCATGACAGGCATGTTTGAGGAACAGAAAGAAAGCCTGGGTAGTTAGAGAACACTGAGTCAGAAGAACAGTGGTGGTGAGTATGGGGTCAGTGAGATAGCTGGAGACCAGGTCACAGAGAGCTTTGTGAGCCACTGAGGGAAGTTAGATTTTATTGCACTGGAAGCCACTTAAGGTTTTCAAGCACAGGAGTGACATAGTCTGATTTATTTAAAAGATTACTCTGGCTGCTATGAAAATAGATTATTGCAGACTGAGAGTGGAAGCAGAGACCAATTAGGAGGCTAATGTATAGTAGTCCAGGCAGGAAATGTGGTGGCTTGGTCTAGGATGATGTAGTTGAGATAGAGGGCTACAGACAGACCAAGAACAAGTCATTTTGTTCACATCCTTCTTCTCTGTTATCCATTCCAAACGTAAAGCACTTTACATTTGTACTTTTAGAATTCTTAAGGTCTTTTTTTTGTAGTAATGACAACTCATTATTCCTTAAACATTTACCCGCTTTTGCTAATTCATTTTTCTCTCATCCGTGATCATATAGACTTATACCGATTCTCCTAATTGATTTGTCACAATGGTCCATAGCAAAATTGTGCGAGTATTTTGAAAGAAATATGTTCCCATTCAGACTTCTGAGGTTTCATTAAAGGCTTCCAAGATTATGCTCATTCAATCATCTTTTAAAGTATATAACTTGGCCAGAATTATTTACTGGGCCATATACTCAATTCCATTTCTCAGTTTCATTCATCTTCAGTAAATCTCCATCTTCATTAAATGTCCTATTGTTTCATCACCACAGACTAGTATTTTTAGTAAAAAGCATTTATTATACAAACAATATTTTTTCTTGCATGAGATATAGTAGAGTTTTATTTAAGTGAACGTGAAATTTATATTTGAACCTGCCAAGATGGCACTTGGAATACACACAATCATGGCCCCTTGAGGTTAAACTGTAGTGACCATTTCAGGTACAAATAAAATATAACCAAGTCATGTCATTCATGGATTTTGTGGTGAATTTCGTCAAAGAGGCCTACATTAGCTCTTAATTACATTTTAATTAATTTGATTTTTAAAGACTAAGTGGGATTTGTCACACTCACTAACTCTTACTACAGTTGCTTCTGAGAAAAGTTTGAAGCTAATTTGAACGATTTGACTTTAAGCATCTCAGGTTTTTAAAAATTTTAACCAGTCAAGCAAAAACCAAGTAAAATCAAAATACTGGTCTGATATTATCTTACTGTTTATCAAATGAAATACAATTTTACTCTCTAAATAAGAAATAATATGTTTTTTGTCTGAGATGGTAAAAGCTATAAAGCACCTAGCAATAGTAAACAGTGAATACAAATGGAAAAAAATTTAATGCAAGTACTGTGCAGAAATTTTTTTCTTATGCCTACTTTTAATTGTAAACTCTCTTAAAGTAAAAATCAACTGTCTTTTCTCCTTCCATATTTGATAATATTGAAGGATATCAATTACATTTTCTAATATGTAAAAAAATTATTCCTGTACAATAATATGCTAGAAATGTAAACAGAGAATACAAATAAAGGTTTTATTCATGCTATACCCACTTTTTTGGAGAAACAGTTATATTAGTTTGTTTTCATGCTGCTGGTAAAGACATACCCAAAACTGGAAACAAAAAAGAGGCTTAATTGGACTTACAGTTCCACATGGCCAGGGAGGCCTCAGAATCATGGCTGAGGGGTGGGGAAAGATACTATTTTTCATTTCTTTTTTTTTTTTAATACGGAGTCTCACTCTGTTGCCCAGGCTGGAATGCAGTAGCACAATCGCACCTCACTGCAACCTCTGCCTCCTGGGTTTAAGCAATTCTCTTGCCTCAGCCTCCTGAGTAGCGGGATTACAGGTCCCTGCCACCATGTCCAGCTAATTTTTGTATTTTTAGTAGAGACTGGGTGTCACCATATTGATCAGGCTGTTCTCAAATTCCTGACCTCAGGTGATCCACCTGCCTCAACCTCTCAAAGTGCTGGGATTACAGGCATGAGCCACCACACCTGGCCAGAAAGGTGCTTCTTACATGGTCTTGGCAGGAGAAAAACGAGGAAGCAGCAAAAGGAGAACCCCCTGATAAACCCATCAAATCTTGTGAGACTTATTCACTATAACAAGAATAGCACAGGAAAGACCAGCCCCCATGATTCAATTATCTTCCCCTGGGTCCCTTTCAAAACACATGGGAATTCTGGGAGATACAATTCAAGTTGAGATTTGGGTAGGGACACAATCAAACCATATTAGAGTATTACATTTATTCAGCTTTAAGCATCTCAGTTTTTTATTGTGACTCCATGTATACCCATATGTCACCAAGATTCTCAAAAAAATAAAAATAAGAAGAAAGAGGAATATCTCTAGAGATATCATCAACATTCTGAGGAAGTCGAGACTAATATCTTGTCCCTGACCTCCATGGCTGGATCTAGGGTGAAGAATTCATTCCAGTCAAAACCAGCCTGTGTCTTATCAGATTTACAAATTTGCTGGCATTTGCCAGTAGCCTCACCAAATCTCTTTTTCCACCTAATCTAATGACCCCCCCCCCCCCGCCGTTTTCTTTATTTTGCCTACCATTGAAACCCTTCTCTACCTTCTTCTAGCATTACCACATGCATGATCCTGATGATTTAATCCGGGGAATTACTACCAAAACTATTGGCCCAGTCACTGAGAAAACCAGGTTCCAAGGGATGACTCTGATAAAACTGAATGCAAGGAACCCAGAGTTTCCAAGCAGAACACTGGACAGAAATAATCATAAAGCTGACTAGCACTTATTAAACAATTAGCATGTGCCAAGAACTCCTTTAAATGTTTCATATATATCGCTTAATCTTCATACTAGCCTTATGAGGATTAGGTACTATGTTTAATCTTGTTTTAAAGTAGTAAACTAATTGGTACAACCACTATGAAGAACAGTTTGGAGGTTCCCACTGCAGATATCTGCAATATCATGTTTGTTGCAGCTCTGTTCACATTAGCCAAGATTTAGAAGCAACCTATGAATCTGTCAGATGAATGGATTAAAAAAAAATGTGGTACTTATACACAATAGATTACTATTCAGCCATAAAAAGAGAATGAGATTCGTGCCAGGCACTGTGGCTTGCCTATAATCCCAACATTTTGGGAAGCCAAGGCGGGAGGATCATGGAGGCCAGGAGTTTGAGCCTGATCAACATGGCAAAATGCTATCTCTAGTAAAAATACACACACACACACACACACACACACACACACACACACACACACACAATTAGCCAGGGCTGGTGACACATGCCTATAATCCCAGCTACTTCAGAGACTGAGGCACAAGAATTGTTTGAACACAGGAGGCTGAGGTTGCAGTGAGCCAATTTCATGCCACTGCACTCCAGCCTGGTTGGCATATCATGACTCTGATCAGGAAAAAAAAAAAAAAAATTCAGTAATTTGCAAAAACATAGGGATCATTATATTAACTGAAATAAGCCAAGCACAGAAAGATAAACATCACATATTCTCACTTATTTGTGGGATCTAAAAATCAAAGCAATTGAACTCATGGAGATAGAGGGTAGAAGGATGGTTACCAGAGTCTAGGAAAGATAGTGGAGGGGTGGGGAGGGGGTGGGGATGATTAACAGGTATAGAAACAGAATGAATGCATAAGACCTAGTATTTGACAGCACAACAGGGTGACTATAGTCAATAGTAATTTAACTGTACATTTTAAATAACTAAACAAGTATAATTTGATTGTTTGTAACATAAAGGATACTTAAGAGGATGGATGCTCCATTTTCCATTATGTGATTATTACACATTGCATTCCTATACATCTCATGTACATAAATATATACATCATGTACTTACAAAATTAAAAATTTTTTAAATTTAAAAATAAAATTGGAAACTGAAGCATATAGGAGATTTTTTAAAATGTACATAACATTTCACAACTACTATAATAAGTAATAGGGCCATGATTCAAACCCAGGAACATGGGCTTTAAAGCCTCTTGCTCTTACTCACATTACCACACTGCCTCTTTCGTTCAGTGTAACTTGCCCTTACTTTCCCTGATGCCTCTTCATAGACCTCTTTGTGTACTGTCTGGGGATTCAGTCTCATGCAGTTATCTAAATCACCCTTATCAATTACCTTTAAAATTGTACCCCATACTTCAAAGTACTTCATTCTCAAAGATGAAGTACTTTTTTCACCTTTTTCTATGGCTACCATAAAAATTACCACAAATATAGTGGCTTAAAATAACACAAATGTATTGCCTCCTGTAGTGCTGTAGAATTCAATGCACTTACTATCAAAATTTCAATGTCATTTTTCACAGAAGTAGGGAAAGATCCCAAAATTTGTATGGAACCACAAAAGACATCAAATAGCCAAATCAACTTTGGGCATAAAGAACAAGGCTGAAGGCATTACACTACCTGACCTCAGGGTCTATTATAAAGCTATGATAATCAAAACAGCATGCTATTGACATAAAGACAGATACATAGACCTATGGAACAAGCTAGAGAATCCAGAAATAAATCCACGTATTTACAGTCAATTGATTTTTGACAAAGGTACGAAGACATGCAATGGATAAAGAAAAATCTGTTCAATCAATCGTGTTGGGAAAACTAGATATCCAAAGCAGAAGAATGAAATTAGACCCTTATCTCACCCCATAGCAAAGCCAACTTAAAAGGGACTGAAAACTGTAAGACTTGAAACTGAAACTACTAGATGAAAATAGAAGAAATGCTCCACAACACTGGTCTGGGCAAAGATTTCTTGGATACGTTCCCAAAGTCAGAGGCAACAAAAGTTAGACTCAGCCAGGTGCATGGTTCATGCCTGTAATCCCAGCACTTTGGGAGGCCAAGGCAGGTGGATCATGAGGTCAGGAGCTCAAGACCAGCCTGGCCAATATGGTGAAACCACATTTCTGCTAAAAATAAAATTAGCCAGGTGTGGTGGCTCATGCCTGTAGTCTCAGCTACTCTAGAGTCTGAGGCAGAAGAAGCCCTTGAACCTGGGAGGTGGAGGTTGCAGTGGGCTGAGATTGTGCGGACTGGGCAACAGAGCAAGACTGCCTTTCAAAAAAAAAAAAATTATACTCATAGAAGTAGAGAGTAGAATGATGATTACCAGAGGCTGGGGAAAAAGGGTGAATGGGGAAAGGAGAGAAGTTGCTCAAAAGGTATAAAGTTTCAGCTGGACAGGAGAAATAAGCTTTAGTGATCTATTGCTCAGAATCATGAGTTAAATAATAATGTCTATTTCAAAATTGTTAAAGGAATAGATTTTAAATGTTTCCACCACACACAAAAAAATAAGTACATGTGGTGATAAAATGTGCTAATTAACCTGGTTTAATCATTTCACGTTGTAAACATATCAAAACGTCACATTATACATCACAAATATATATAATTATTATTTGTCAATTAAATATAAAATTTTAAAAATATATCTTGTTATTCTGTAGGATAGAAGTTTAACACAGTTTTACTGGGCTTTAGGAGGCTCTGGAAAAGATTCATTTTGTCCTGGTTCCCTTGCTTCGTCTTCAAAACCAGCAGCAGGGCTGTATCCTTCTCACATTGATTTCTCTGACCTCTGTGTTCATCATAACACTCTTTTCTGTCCCCTCTTTCATTTTTGTTGTTGTCTTGGTGCTTGTAAAACTGTTGATTTAATTTATTTCTATTGATTTACATTCAATGTTTATCATATATGCAAGTGACACTTTTTCATTGCAAAATTTTTAGACAGTAGAGAAGTATAAAGAATAACCTTTCAGCTATAATCTCACTTCATTTTAGTACACATTGTTTGTTTTTTCTACAGACATGTTATTTCTATATATGTATGCTTATATGTATGTGTTTATATATATACATATATGCTTATTTTCACTCATATTTTGCATACTAAATTATAAACTGATTTTTAAAAATTGAATAATATGAACGATATAGTTAACATTAGTAAACTTAGGTCTACATTTTAAATATCTGTGTAAAGTTTTTCTGGCTAGGTATACAATAATCTCATGAATGGATGTTAAGATCATTAACATTTTTATATCTTTTTGGATTTGATTTGCTGACTTTTATTGATGATTTTTAAATTTATGTTCATGAAGGATATGGTCTGTAAGAGTTTTTTTGTTTTTGTTTTGTTTTGTTTTGTTTTTGAGACAGAGTCTCGCTCTGTCGCCAGGCACCAGGCTAGAGTGCAGTGGCACCATCTTGGCTCACTGCAACCTCCACCTCCCGGGTTCAAGCAATTCTCCTGCCTCAGCCTCCTGAGTAGCTGGGACTACAGGTGCCCAGCTAGTTTTTGTATTTTTTTTTAGTAGAGATGGAGTTTCACCATGTTGGTCAGGATGGTCTCGATTTCTTGACCTCGTGATCCTTCCACCTCAGCCTCCCTGCTGGGATTACAGGCATGAGCAGCTTTTTTTTTTTTTTTTTTCTTGTAGTGTCTTCATCTGGCTTTGGTATTAATGTAATACTGGCCATATAGAATGAATTAGGAAGTATTCCCTCTGCTTCTATCTTCTAAAAGCAATCATAGACAATTAGTATAACATTTATTAAATTTTGGTAGAATTTTCCAGTGAACCTATCAGGATCTGGTGCTTTCTGTTTTGGAAGGCTACTAATTATTGATTCCATTTCTTTTATAAACATAGACCTATTCAAAATTGTCTGTTTCTTCTTATGTGAGTTTTGGCAGATTGTGTCTTTCAAGGAATTGGTTCATTTCATCTAGGTTATCAAAATGGTGGATATACAGTTGTTCATAATATTTTTTGACTATCCTTTTAATGTCCATGGTATTTCTAGTGATGTGACCTTTTTCATTTCTAATATTGGTAACAATTTGTGTTCTCTCTTCCTTTTTGTTAGCCTGGCTAGAAGTTTATTGATTTTATCAGTCTCTTTATTTCTTCAAGATGGGAGTCTTACTATGTGGCCTAGGCTGGAATTAAGTTTTTGGGCTACACAATCCTTCCATCTCAGTGTCCTGAGTAGCTGGGACTACAGGCAAGCACCACCATGCTTAGTTTCTGTTGATTTTTTTTAAAGAATCAGCTTTTGATTTCATTTATTTTCTCTATTTCCTATTTCCAATTTCATTGATTTCTTCCACATTAATTTTTATTAATGAAAAATTAATTTGAATTAATTTTTATTATTTGTTTTCTTCTGCTTACTTTGGATTTAATTTGCCCTTTTTCTAGTTTCCTAAGAATGAGGCATAAATGATTGATCTTTTGGTTCCCACAACTTGTCAAGACATTTTTATTTTTTATTTTTACTTGATTCAAAATATTCTTTAAATTTCCCTTGTGATTTTTTTTCTTTGACCCATCCCTCTTCCACTTTTAATTACACTGGGTTCAACTAAGTAATCCAGGATAATTTCCCTATTTTATCATAGACTGATAAGCAAGCTTAATTTCATTTACAACCTGATTTCCCTTTTCCATGTAATCTAGCATATTTATAGGTTCTGGAGATTAGGATGTGGACTTAACATTTAGGGGATGAGGCGGTACTATTCTGCCTACCACGGTGGCTCTTTTAAGAATTAATAAAGCAGCCGGGCGTGGGTGTGGTGGTGTGTGCCTGTAGTCCCAGCTACTGGGGAGGCTGAGATGGGAGGATCGTTTGAGTGCAGGAGTTCTGGGCTGTGATACTCTATGCCGATCGGGTGTCCGCACTAAGTTCGGCATCAATATGGTGACCTCCCGGAAGTGAGGGACCACCAGGTTGCTGAAGGAGGGGTGAACCAGCCCAGGTCAGAAATGGAGCAGGTCAAAACTCCCATGCTGATCAGCAGTGGGATGGCTCCTGTGAATAGCCACTGCACTCCAGCCTGGGCAACACAGTGAGAACTTATCTCTAAAAAAAGAGAATTAGGAAGGCAATTTGATCAACAAAATTCACACTAATATGGGAAAAAATGCTTTTGTTAAAAATAAATTGCTAATGAGTTAAATTATAAAATATGACTGAGGGTAATATTAACATTTGTTGCAGCTGGTTCTTTCCAAGAGGTATGTCAGTGACCCACATGTTGAATACCTCATGCTTTCTCAGCTGCTGACACATCTCTCAGGCTGACTCTTGCCCTGGATAGATGAAGAGATCAAAGACTTACCAAATTTACCTGTTCTGAGTCCCATTTCCTCAGGACACGTAGTTATATGATCATTTAATTCATTAAGAACTCAGTCTTTAGGCTGAGTGTAGTAGCTCACGCCTGTAATCCCAGCACTTTGGGAGGCCAAAGGAGGGTAGATCACTTGAGGTCAGAAGTTCGAGACCAGACTGGCCCACATGGGGAAACTCCATCTCTACTACAAATACAAAAATTAGCCGAGGATGTTGACACACGCCTGTAGTCCCAGCTATTCAGGTGGCTGAGGTAGAAGAATTGCTTGAGCCCAGGAAGCGAAGATTTACTTCGTCTCAAAGAAAAAAAAAGAACTCAGTGTAGATCTCTGGTCACTCTTGTAGCTAAGTGACCTTTAGGAAGTTATTCAATCTAAGACTCAGTAAAATGGTCAGTTGTGGAGACTAAATATGAAAAATATTATGTAAAACTCTTACCAAAATATGTGATACTTGGTGAGCACTCAGTAAATTTTCATTAGTAGTAGGAGTAGTAGTAGGAGTGGTGATGTTGTAGTAGGTAAAATGTTCATGTCCGTGTGTTGTTATATAATATCTCGTTGATGACTGCTGAGGAAACACAACGTCTTTATGCACAGTTTTCAATCTTCTTGGTAGGCTCCAGGGGAGGTTGGGCACATCTCTATAAAGCAGAGCAGCTGGAGAGTGTTGACGCAAAGTTAAGAGAACAATTTTGTTAAAATCTGTTTTCAATATGGTGCTTGGCATTCACTGAAATAAAAATATCTGCAGCTTTGAGAACAAAGATGGAAAAATCACTGTTCTCTCTGAAAAAAATGACCCCCTAAGAGTGGAAGAGTGGCAGGTATGAGGGGAGGTATCTGGGAAGGCTGTGCCCCAAATCTGACCATATAGGTAGTTGACTATTCCGTTCCACATGGTGTCAGGCTGACCTTGTAGGAGGAGAGAGAGATTTAATGTTTGTTTCAGAGAAGGAAAATTGGTGCTTCCAGCCTAGCAGACAGAGGTTTTGCTGGCCTGTACCTCAACAAAATTGCTACTAAATGTTCTAGGAGTCATAACATAAATGTTAGTTATTCTTTGCCTTCATGAAGAAAAATAGAATCATCTGGAAATGGAAGAAAGAAATGTTTTACATTTGAAATGTTTCCAAACTGGTGTTCTTTATTTCATTTTAGGGAACAACTGTGGCTTATCCATCCTCATTTGATAATTACTTCCTTTGCAAACATCAAACGATTTTTTTCATATGTGGAAGATGGTGCATGAATGATAGCACCCAAAATAATCCTTGCTGTTCTCACATAGCATATGCTCTTTTGATATTTTTAGCATATTGTAGTTGACAAATGAATACTAATCACTGATTTCTCTTCACTCTTTTTCCCTTTCAGGCCCTTGAGGGAAAGCTACTTGATCAAACATCCGATAGTCACAAATTTGAAACCGTGCTTCAGAATCCCAGCACATAGTAAAAGACAACACTGATTATTATACCTGTCAAGAAGCTGTGAACACATGGTGTATAAATTCTTTACCAAGGCAACTCGACACCTTCTTTCTCTGGGCTTGAAACGCCACTGCTCACGTGGGCTTTACATACATCAACTTTCCATTCACTGCAGTGGGAATTCTCAGTGTGCAGAAGGAGAGGTTTTCTAGTCTGCAAACTGAAACCGTATAAGAAGAATAAAGTCTATGACTTTTAAATAAATCACCAGGGCCAAGATTAAGTGAATCTTGGATCCATAGCTTTTCCAGATATTAGCAAACCCCTCATTAGGCTGTAATTCAAACTGCATCAGTTCAAATTTTTGCCACTTAACAGAAACCTACACATTGCCCCTTACCCTGACCTGTGCCACAGTCCACAGTGCTGCGTTGTCTGAAAAATTCCGGTTAATTGCAAATTCAACCTCTGTTTTCCTCTTGAAAATTGCAAGGTATCATACTATATTTGTACTGTCTTCAGGTTCTAGAAGCTATCAGCTTTTTGTTTCCACGAATTTTATTATGCATTAATAGAATGGACCAATTTTAGCTTAACTTTTAGTTTGTTAGAAGCAAGGATAGAAACTCCAGCATGTAGTTTTTAATTTAATTGTTGCTTATATCTATTATTATTAATTTCAACAGAATATAATATATATTTATTCCACAAAGTATATATTATCAGAATACATTTGTCACAACTTAGGTTCTTTTCTTACCAAGTGCTATGAATCTGGTAAGAGAATACTAGCAAAGAAGCTAGCCCCGTGAACTGATTCTTATATGTTACATAAATAACCCCACTCTCAATATTTTTTGAGTTTTATGCTTTTTGTTTGATAAACACTGAAGAAATCCAAACTCTGCTGACACTGATGTGCTGTCATGGAAGTCTATTTCATATTTTAAAGCTTAGCTTTACAAAATGCAATTATATGTGCATATGTGTTCAAATAATTATGTCATACAAAGTTTAGATCAATTTTTCCAAATAGAAACTAGATATTTTTGGCACTCAGATAAACAAATATTATTTCTCTTATAATTGGGCAGATGGAAACCAGTAATATCAATGCTGCGTCCTCTAGAGAAATATATATATATATATATATATATATATATATATATATATATATATTCCTGTAGGTAAATAGACAATGGGATATCATTCACTGGAAAAATAATCTGTTAGAACTACCTCTGCAGGTCATTATTTTTGGTTTATGATAAATCTAGGCACCTAAGTCTGATTTTACTTATGAAATAAATAGGAAGCAATAATTATTTGGGCATTTAACTACCTTAAGCACAGAAATGTAACTGAGAAAAGAATAATTGCTTAGTTGAAACATTCAAAATAGATCAGGAAAATGGAGGCAAATATTTGAATATTCTCTTTTCTCAGACATGGAAATTGATTCCCCTAGATACAATATAATTTGACACTTCAGATAGTCCCTCAAAATACAAATATATGAAGCTACTTTAGACTGTCTTCTTAAAAATAAAACAAAACCAATCAAACCTACCCAGCACATTTTATTATGCCCTGTTGGGTGATAGTATTGTCAATACCAGGTTTTCCCTGCTCTTCAGAGTGCATCCCCCACCATAGGAAAAACAGCAAGGAAACTAGGAGGTTCGCTAATTTCAACAATGCCCCCCTGTAGTAATAGATTCCCATCCTTGAATACATATCATTTTTTACTAGAGAGAACTGGGGAGGTGGGGTGGGGCAGTGAGGACCCTGAATATTATATAAAATAGATTTACAAAAGAGACAAGCCTGATGAAAGGGAATGAATGGAGACGATGTATTATTCAGTTTGAAAAAGATAGTTCACGTTTTTATAAGAAAAATTTAATAAAACATATATTTTAGTTATCATTTAACAAAGATATATTAAAGCTGTTCAGGCAATGCCACAGAATTCTCATAAAGGGAAATCATTGAACCCTTGTAATGAGAAAATGGTCATTTCAACACATTTCAATACATTGTATAAATTTGGAGCTTAAGGTGAGTGAGTATGTTTTCACTTAGTCATAAGCATTTGGTCAATATTAAAGTTATCGTATGGTTTCACGTCAATACAAATATTGTCACGATGTTACAGAAACAACTATCAAATGGTAAGATAGTTTACATTTGTGTTTTCTAGAAGCCTTTGTATTTTATGCTTCATTTACTTAATGTTAAGTGCTGATAAACACGTGCCAGGTTGTTAAAGAGGCAATCCATCACACCTAGGACATCTAGGAACAGATTACCCATAAGAGTGATCTCATATACAAATGACCAGTTTCCTTCAGTAAAATATTTTTGGTTGAAATGTAAGCTTTTTCCTAAAGTTTTTATCAGAAGTAGCCATCACTAAGACTTAAGCTGCTTGTGGGTCTCTTAGGTTTCACTGAAGCCAGAACACGAGAGAAAAAAATACCATGATTTGTATTATACTAATGATCTTCATTATTAACGATCATATTGGAGCCACTGACATGTCCCAAATTATATTAAAATAAAAACCTGCATTCCTCTGACGTGAAGCTCAATTTAATGTAATAAACAAGTTAGGTATTAAAAGCTAAAATTTTAAAAACTGCTATGATATCACCAGAAATCCTGGTGAATTTTAGTTTTTTCCCTTTTTCAGGCCAGTGGCATAGATTTTTCTAAACTTTTTCCTGCTATGATTTTGAAGACAAATACATGGAGCACAGTTCAGTAAAAGAGTTTCCAAACCTTTTCAATGGAGCATTTACATTCTGATTCTGTTGTCATTTGAAATAGAACATCTGCAGGGAGATAATGAGCTTAAGTTACAATTGACTTTGGAAAGAATAACAGATTTTTGTGCTTCCTCAATCATGTAGTCAATAGGGAATTCTCTAGTTATGTGAACAATCACAATCTTTTAAGACAATACTAAGATCTAAATGCAAACTCTAGCATGCAGAGGCTTTTTAAGGATTTTAGACTGTCTCAGAAGAACTTGGCTCGAGATGGTTTACACAAATTTACAAATGCAGTTTTCAACTGTGACATCAAACTGATTTTATCTCATTTCCTTTTACTCAACTATGCCTGGACTCCAAGAGGTGGAATATTTTGTCTACATTATTTTAAACATCTATAGATATGTGTGGATGTGTGAATAACGCCTGAATTTCTCATCTGTTAGCTAGGTTTGCTTTTGTCATACAGACACAGCCTGTTCATAAGGCCAGCTTTAGACAACATAGAGGACTCAATGCTCTGAAGATTCAGGGAGGCCAACATGGAAAAGATCTTCCAAAATATGGGTGGTCTGACCCATCTCATCTGTCTCTAGCTGGAACACTCAATAGAGAAAGGGCTGTGACTGCCTTTACCACTACTTGGCACAACGCAGGCACTCAATATTTGTTGGATGAATAAATGACTTAATCAGTGAATAGACCAAAAAAATGGATTTTGCCTTCTGAAAATTGCACAAATTTTACCAGCTTATACTGATTGACACTATGGTTTCTAAATTTCATGGTCAGAACAATAATTGAGCCTTTATAAAAACTTTTTGGATATATGAATTTGGAATTTCATTACTTTAAAGGCTTCAAAGATTTGAGGACATTTGAACAGTGGATAAGGAACAATGTTTGGGGATACAGAGATTTTACACTGAGTTGAACCCAACCTTTCTGATTTTTTATACAAGCTTCCCGAATTACTTGGCAGGAATGATTCAAACAGAGAACCCTATTTTAAAATTTTATAAAAGATGTTTTCATTTTTCACTTAAAATGATCATCAGGCATATTATCCCCTTTGATATTTATTAACAACTGTTCTCTAAGAAATTCATAGTAATTAAAGACACCATCCCTAAATCTTTTCCTACTTTCAAAAGATCACTTATCCTTTCATATTTGATTCCTAAAATGTACTAAGCTGAAATTTAATCACTTACTTATTCAAACTTTTCCATGTGTTTACTCATTTAACAAATATTTATTGTGTACCTAGTGCATGCTAGTTTCTGGAAATGCAAGAGCAAATAAGACAGACACAATCCCTCGTGGAGCTTACTGTGAGAAATCTCCAACATTTACCCTAGCAATAACTAGAGAATTTACTTTCCACTGGGTCCTCTTCACACCTGATAGAAAAAATAAAATCCCTCGCCCCATGGAAATAATGAAATATTCGCTGCACAGATTTATGTGAGCCTGGTTTTCTAAAAACACCCCTCAAAAATGCTGCTTAGTTTATCCATAAACTGTAGTTATACCCCAGTGAGGTAGGTAAGTAATAATTTATTCATAACTAACATTTATTCAGCTCTTACTATTTTCTAGTTACTATGCTCAATGCTTTCATGGACTATCTCATTAAATCCCTTCGACAACTCTATTCAATAGGTTCCATTTTATAGATAAGAAAACTGAAGCACAGATATATTATGTGACTTGTCCACGGTCACACAGCTAGCAGGTGGAACTGGGATTTGAACTCACGCAGTCTGACACAAGAGCTCTTACGTCTATCATTATCTGTGGTTTGGGGAACACCATTATGTTAAAATGAATGAGTCACTAAGTGAGTCACTGTATATAAACGTACTTGGAAATTGTAAAGTAATATATAAAAGATATTAACAAAGTATTATTTATGGAAAACAAATCACATCAGTAGTAAAAACAGGATAAGAACTCAATCTTATGTTATAGCTTACTCTTAAGAAGAATATGTGAAGCCAGGAACACGGTTAAAGGTACAGAGGAGAAAATTTCTGACATGTGATAAATATTTCAGTGACTTCTCAGAATTATTTCTTGTTAGCTACTGTGTCTACTTGGTGCTACAAAAACTGAAAGAAACAAAATCTCTGATGTAAGGGCTTATAATAAATACACAGTTTGGAGATGAACTAAGAACATTTTACACATTTATGGGGAAGCATTGGACAATAGTATCACTTTCTCACCATTTGCATGTACATCATGTCTTTGCAATTGTTTTCATTATTTTTCTGAAAAAGCTGCAAAATTGTGCAGTGGTTCAACCTGACCAAAGTGGTATTATGCTGCTGGGAAGTAAAAGTATTAGACACCAAACCGGAATTATTGTTTTCATTATCAAGTGACTTTAAGTTATTTTAAAGCATGGATGTAAAATAATTTTTAGATGCTGAAGGTACCTGAATATTGGGATGCTAAGTTTCTTGGGTTTCTCCATTCCTGGCCACACAGTGGGGTCATTGTATTGAGGGGTTAGATTCTGTAAAGGAAAAGACAAATTGTTGTTGTTGTTGTTGTTGTTGTTGTTGTTTGGCTTTCTAGTCTCAAACTCAACATACATAGCACACTTCTGTGACCAATTGTAAAAGTTTCCCCTCCAAACAGTTTTCCAAGCAGGAATCAACTGGATGTCCTATAATTTAATTCAATTCTGAAATTATTTACTTGGAGAAGGTGTAGATTATACAGACTGAGGGCTCAGTCTCACAGCACTTAGCCTACTTCAGATGCCAATTGCAAGTAGTGGGTTGTCACCTGTCCTTCAACTGGCTGCAGAAAGAGATTCCCACAAGCCTTTCCTGGAGTTCAGTTAATTTGTTGGGACAGCTCACAAAACTGAGGAAAACACCTACTTAGTTTATTGGTTTATTATAAAAGATATCATAAAAGGAATTTTTACCCCATTCAAATTATATGGTCATAAAGTTATCAGAAACCTGTATTCAAGAGGGCTTATCAGTGTCCTTTCTATCCTTTCATGAACCTCCTTGAAAACACAATATTCAAGGATTTGGCTTGCTTGTGAAGTTTTCAGAAACTGCATCAGAATTAAGCAATTAACTGTGGAAATGACTGAAGATGGGCATAAGGACACAATCCACAGGAAAATTTGGTTATTTTTGTGGCCTACAATAATTTAACATATTAACCATAATTATGAGTGATAGTATATACTTAGACATATCAGAATTTTAGGAGACCCATACAATTTTGGAATATATATTAATTACATTTATGAAATGCAACTCAAAGAAGGTTAAACATTATTTCTTATTTGATAAGCCTTCCCATGTAATTTAACACATCAAATAATACTATTTTTCTCGCCTTTGTATGCTGTAGGGGACTTCTGTAGCATCCTAACTTTAGGGTCAAAAAAAAAAGAGACAATTCTGAAGATGAAATTTGATTTTAGGAAACCTGTCAAATATGAGATTTAAAACATTTAACCAAAATATAATCACAAGCCACTGTAAAATAATTATCATTCATGTAGCCAAAATAGTAATTCAAAGATTTCTTTAAAAAAGCAAAAACCTTTGCTCTTTGAGAAAAGAGTCAGTTTCCCAAACCAAAGACCCAAGAGAGATGGCATGAGATGGAATATGTCTCTCTCTCTCGTCTGTTTCTTATATTTTGCTTTTTACTCAAAAGGTGAACAAAAACATTTTACTGACATATTAACACCACGTAAAATTTTTGTTCAAAAGAGAAAAACAAATTTTACTTTTGAATTAGTATATTATCAACACTAAAGCCAATTTTAATAAAACCTTATAAATCTATCAGATGTCATCTTTTAGCCCCACAAGATTTTCATACACCTTTTTTGTTTTACATTTTCTTGGTCTTCCTAACTTTCTATATTCATTTAGTTTTACCTAATTTTTTATTCAATTTAAAATTTTTAAGAAATTTCTATACTAGACGAAATTATGTCAACACACATTTTTATGCCTTTACAACTTTTCTCACCAAAAGCATATCCTGCTTTTGTTTATATGTTCTGTATAAAGAACTGTGGGTTTTTTTTTTTTGCATATCTAATAGTTTTAATTACATACATTAACTACAATTTTAACTCTCAGTAACCCTAATTTCTAGTGAAAATCCTAAGAAAAACATTTGAACTGTTTTATATCAGTATTTATAGATTAAAAACAAGTTTATATTTTTTTAGACATTTTCCTAAATTATTGTTAACAGATCTAAATATATTTAGCTTTCCCATACCATATAAAAATAACATGTCAAGGTATATAGACTTAAACTAATGCCAATAACTAATATTTTAGTATTTTACCTTATATAAAAATGAATCAGGCATTTTATGACTATGACTTAACAAAATATAACTTTAAATTTTTAAATTACTGAAAAGAATTTTGAAACTATGGCCCAAATGCCCTACCTAATGTCTTTTCTAGTTACCCTAGGTTCAAATCGCTACATGGCACCTAAGAGGACTATGAAAGGCAGGGCCTGAGTCCTGTATTATATACCAGATATTGAAGTCAGCGTAAAAGACAGAGCCATGGAGAAAATGCCTGAAGGATGGAACCCCTCCCAGAATAGCCAGGAGGCAAAGCTGGGGCAGGGAAAATGAGTCTATATTGGGCCTGATTCTGTCTTGTAGCTGCTGGTCTAGGTACTGAGAACATGTCTCCATGCCTCACCACGGCCACCTACTCAGAATCTCAAATCCAGAGGCTCAACCAAAAACATAAGCTTGCAGTCAAATTAAACCAGTACTGATTTATATTTGATAATTTTGAAGCCATTCCTATTTTACCAACAATTTTTAAAACTAGCTTTTTTTTTTTTTTTACCAAATATTATCACATACACATAATGTATATGATGTATAAACACAGACAGAAGCAGATCTTATAGCTTTCATAAAGGATTCTCATTTGCCAGACTCTAAGAGGTTTCTCCACATTTAGCCTATCAATCTTCCAATTACCTGTTTCATTGTTCTGAGCAATTGTTAACTAGGCAACAAATTTGCATTTCTAAAGCTACAATTCTTACATGAAATAAGATTTTTATTTCAAAAGCACAGAACTAAAACTTTAGGCCTAAATATTGTACGATTTGCTCAAACCAAGGAAAAACTGGTGTAAGTAAAAGTTCAGTTAAGGCAAGATGTGAGAAAGCAACTTAAACAAGGTATGACTTGTTATGTAAATATAAAACAATGGTACAAGTTTCTAATGTACACAGAGCTCTTACATATGGAGATTTTCTTTATAGATATAAATTGCTTTTACAAATGTCTTTTAAGATAGTTGGTTAAGTGCCAGATAGGTGTATTTTAGTTTGATAGATGGTCTTTTTAATTTAGCTACTCTTTCTTTGCTAAAATTACTGAGTTCAGGGTGGAATGTATTAAGGAATAAGACAAAGAAAGCATTCTCTATGCCTGAACTCAGCATGAATAGATCTGAAAAGAAGCAAGTCTACTTTACAAGTGTCTTCCTTTTGTACAGACTATGTCTAGGATAGCTTTCTTTTCAACTTTGGGATGGAGTAGTCATTAGTCAGGGGTCTCTAGAGGGACAAAACTAACAGGATATATATATATATGTATGTATGTGTGTGTGTATATATGTGTGTGTGTGTGTGTATGTGTGTGTGTGTGTAAGTTTATATAGTATTAACTCATATGATCATAAGGTACCACAATAGGCTATCTGCAAGCTGAGAAGCAAGGAAAGCCAGTTCATCCCAAAACTGAAGAACTTGGAGTCCAATGTTCAAGGGCAGGAAGGGTCCAACATGGGAGAAAGATGCAGGCTGGGAGCCTAGCCCGGTCTAGTCTTTTCCCTTTTTTTCTGTCTGCTTTAAATTATAGCCATTCTGGCAGCTGATTAGATGGTGCCCACGCAGATTAAGGGTAAGTCTGCCCAGTGTCACTTTCCCAGCCCAGTGACTCAAATGTTAATCTCCTTTGGCAGCACCCTCACAGATACACTGAGGATCCCACAATCCAATCAAGTTGATACTCAGTATTAACCATCAAAATAACTAAGCCAAAATATCAGCAGTTTTCACTTTTCTTATCAATTAGTTGCTGGAGCTTTTTATTTGCCTTTAACTAAAAGTCTTTTTTTGTTAAAAAAAAAAAAAAAAGTCTCATCCCTGGATGAGACTAATTAGAGAAACTTCACTTTTAAATGCACTTCTTAAAGTACAGTGTTGTTCACTTGGAATGTTCCACTCTAATTTTAAACTATCTTTAGTAAGATTTTGCCATATCTATAAGCGTTTACTGCTTCTAGGGCCTAATACTTTTTATGTGGAAATGTAGGCGTAGCTAGAAGGTAGATTACTCAGTTCTTAAGAAATTAAGGATCCCATTTTTAATTTGAATCTTGGCTTTGACTCTCAGATCTCCTTGATCAACTTAGCCAACAATTTTTCCATACCCAAATGCCCAAGAAAAATAAAAAATCTCTGCAAACTTTTGAAAGCTGAAGTTTGCATTCCATGTAATATAGCCATTTACTTCCAGTTTCTCTCTGACCCAGCCAAACATCTAAGGCCTCCAGCTAGATCCAATCTAGTTAATTAACAGAACCAATCCAGTTCTGGGCCCAGTCCAATTTCTGTTGCAACTTCCAACCCAGTTTGGGTCAGAAATTTGCTCAAACTCAGAGAACCTCAAAACACAAGTCTATGGGGCATCAGAATTCAAGGGAGAACTAACCAATAATCCCCAGTTTGTACAAGAAAACAATGAACACGATGGGCCCAGCAGGTACCTTGCTTGGTCACCCAGAGCTCCTGGGAGTTGCTGGAAGCTTTTCTTTGGATCCAACTACTGCTACCATCTGTAAAAAGAAAAACCTTAGACAAATCAACTTTGACAGGGTTTAATTGAATAAAGAATAATTGAGGAATTGAACAGCCTCCCAAGGAAGAGGAGGCTTAGAGAGACTCCAGCACAGCTGTGTGGTGGAAGAAGATTTAGGGGCAGGAAAAGGAAAATGACATACAGAAAAAGGAAGTGAGGTACAGGAACAGCCAAATTGTGTACAGCTCAGCATTTACACTATTTGAACACAGTTTTAATAGATGGAATTTGATGATTGCCACAAGAGTAGATTACAGTGTGTTTACATATCCATCTAGGTTAGGTTACAGTTCACTGTATGGAGAAAACTCTAGGCTGAATTTTAAATTTATAAGGAGGCAGCTTTAGGCTCAACTTAACAACTAACACAGCTCTATGATACAAAATATCTACCATGACTACGTCAGATTATGAACCACTAATTTCAAAGTATTTGCTTAGAATGTGTGTGTGTGTGTGTGTGTGTGTGTGTGCGCGCGCGCGCCTGCACACACATGTGTGATGGGAAGCTGGGCAAAGTTCAGTGATAGGCTAACACGCTAACATTAGGAAGTAGTATGGTTTGAAATGTGTGTTTCCCCTCTAAATGGCACTGCTTTTCTAGCCTTATTAATCTTTCGGTCCAAGTTGACTACTACCTATTCCTGGAAACTGTCCCAAACTTTCTTTTTTCTTACATTTTGATTATTCCTGAAATGCCTCTTTTTTCCTCGGGGGGGGGAAAAGAATCCCCAACTTAAAAGGCCCATTTCAAATTCTCTTCCAATAAGATTTTTCTTATTTTTTCAGACCTCACATTATCTACTCCATTATCAAACCCCACTGTGATATTTGTTATTTGTTCCCCCTCTTTAGCATTTTTCTTAGCTTGTCATATAGTAGACCCATTTGTGTCTTTGTCATTTTAATTTCTCCTTCAGTTAGTAATTACCTGCTAAGTGGGTGCTTACTATTACTTAAAAGGAATTTTCTTGCACCTGTCAACGTTATAGAATGGCTGCTGGATTATTTGAGGTCTCAGTTCTCCGTAGCTCACTCACAAAGTTCATCTGGATTGAGAACTCAACACCACACACTTTTAAAGAAAAGAGCCTTAATTATTATTTTTTAAAAAGAAGAGATAAACAATATAAAGATAAAAGTGGTCATCCTTATCTCTTATTCTCTGATCTTATTCTTATCCTCAGGGGAATATAGAGGTTAATGCAAATATTAACCATATTAATATTAAATACCCAACATCCCCACCAAATGGCTTTACTGTAAATACATATTTGGTTGCTTATTCCATGGAAGACATTCTGAAGCATAAAGTGAGTTTTAAATCAGCAAGTTGGGGGTGGGCGCAGTGGCTCACGCCTGTAATCCAAGCACTTTGGAGGCCAAGGCGGGCTGATCACCTGAGGTCGGGATTCAAGACCAGCCTGATCAACATGGTGAAACCTCATCTTTAAAAAAAAAAAAAAAAAAATCAGCAAGATGGGCACAATAATACTACTTCCATATGCCTGAGTCTGTATTAATGGTCCTGCCTATTACCACTGCCCATCAGAACACAAGCCTCGCTTACACATTAGTTCTCCTCTGTCCCTAAGCCATTACATCAGGGATAGGGGATTGTGAGACTAATTATTGTTGTCTCAGGGATAGCCTATCTAGGAAGATAAAAGGTAATCTTTGAAATCAACATTTCATGTGACTTGTTTCGTGGGCTAAAGCTCACATTGTGTTCATTTGTGTTGCTAAAACAAAGTTTTTTCCGAGTTTTAACTTTTATATTATGTACCAAACATTTTTCAACATCTAACTTAAACATTATATTAATTTGCTCCTTCTCCCACCTCCCCCACGCCAAGTATAGAAAACATAATATCTTGAAGAAAAATTCTCATACATGAGAACTAATACCTACTTTTTTCATTCTTTAAGTTATAGTGATTACAAACACAAATTCAAGAACTATCCAACACAAACATAGCTCCAAAGAGTTTAATTGCTACCTGTCCCATAAATCTTTGCTTCCTGTGAGTTTTTGTTTGTTGGCTGTATTCTTGTACCTAATAGGGCTGTAAGAGTGAGAGACTGACCGGCTGCTACAGAGAAGGGGACCCATAGATGGTCTACATCTGGATTTTTATAACACAACAGTCCAGCACCTAGTCCTCAGCTTTGCACATCCAGCTTTTCTGATTTTTTTTTTTTTTTTTTTTTTTTTTCTGGGAAACCCAAAGAGACAGTCTCAGTTAGCACTAGTTGTTTTTTTTTTTTTTTTTTTTTTTTTTTTTTTTTTTTTTTTTTTTTTTTTTCCCAGAATAATTATTAACAGCATCCCCATTTTGCTCTCAGAAGTGTCCTAATATAGACAACACAGGGTGTGGTCAACGTATCTGTAGGTGATACAGCACTGGAGAATGGTTCATATTAACCTGCCTCAGTTCACAAGATACTTAGGATTCTTTTCTTTTTGCAAGTAACTAAAACACAACTGACTTGAGCTTGAGAAGAGAAAAAATAAAGGAGAGAGAATCAATTACTTCCAAAGCAGGACAGACCCAGGCCTCGGTATCTCAGTGTTGATAGAATTCTTACCTCTTCTTACCCCTCTGTCTTCCTCAGCACTGCTTGTTTCTCCTCTTTTTGTTCATGGTTCTTGTTGTCTCCCACTGCAGTCATTTTCTCTCCTGTGTGTGTTCCTCTCCTAGTCTCTTACAGCACCAGACCTCTATTCTTACAGCTCTTCATCTAAAAGAAAAAACAGACTCTTTCCTTCAGTGCCTATATCTTACAGGCAGTCTCTGAATGACTTGGGTCTGGTGCTCACTCCTTAAGGAGATTATTGTGGGAAATGGTAGCATAATTGACCAGGTCTTGGTAACATCCTTGTACCTCCTGGGTGTACACTGATTAGCTGTAGGGAAGGCAAGATGAGTAGGACACTAACACCTCTAATAGAAAACCAGTTAAGGAAAAAACCGAAAAGGGACACAAATATAAAAATGGGGTTCAATTATAGGGGAGATAACACATCACTTGAGGAAATTAGAAAAATCTTCTTAGAAGAAATGCCAATTGAAATGAATGCTAAAACTTAAGTGAGATTTAACAGTACAAAAAGAGTCTAGAATAGCATTGTGATAGACATCTACAAGAGGAAGATTGCTCTCCCAAATTTTGGCTTAAAATAAGAATCATTTATTTTGTTCTTCATCCTGAAGGTCACCAAATTAGACTGCGCTCAGCTGGACTAACTGGGTTTGGCTGGCTGGGCTTCCCCACGTACCTGTAATAAGTTGCCCATCAGCTGAGCAGCTCTGTTTCTGGAGTTGGCTGACTTCCAATTGAAGTGACTCAGTTTTCTTCCCCATGGTCTTTTATACTCAGTAAGTGGGTTTAGGCTTGTTTTCATGATAAAGGGAAAAAATCTCAAGAGGGAGGAAAAGTCCACAACGCCTTCTGAGAGTTAGGCTCAGACTGGCATAATGTCATTTCTATCACATTCTGTTGGCCAAAACAAGTCACAAGCCCAGCCCAGAGTCAGCAATTGGGGAAAAAGTCTCTTATCTCTTAATCATTGTAAAAGGCATTTATACACAGAGGAACAGAAAATCAGGCTGCTTTTGCAATCTACAGCAGTATTTTACTGAAATAAGATAATTAGAGAAGTATTTTGAATAGACAAAGCTATACTTAACAGCTAACATTTATTGAATTGTTGTATTTTTTCCCCTCTAATTTGATTTTCATCCTGACCTTTATCTTTTGTCAGAATACTTCTTGATCTTGTCTTATAGCCTAATGCCAAAGTGTCTTACTCAAGACCAGGTATTCTTCTCACAGGAAATTGGTTTATTCTGGCAGATGCCCTGTGACTCTCATCAGACCTGTGAATAGTTTATTCCTACACAGATAGCCACTCTGTAGGAGATCCCTGCCAGGAAAGGATGTTAGCTTTGGTATGTTGGCCATGTGAGATGCAGAAGAGGCAGCACAACAAAACATGTGGTATAGTGGTTCATTTTCACACTGCTAATAAAGACATCCCCGAGACTGGGTAATTTATGTAGGATAGATGTTTAATGCACTGACAGTTCCACATGGATGGGGAGGCATTGCAATCATGGTGGAAGGCAAGGAGGAACAAGTTATGTCCTACATGAATAGCAGCAGGCAAAGAGAGCTTCTTGTGCAGGGAAACTCCCCTTTTTAAAACCATCAGATCTCATGACACTTAATCACTATCACAAGAAGAGCATGACAAAGACCCACCCCCAAGATTCAATTACTTCCCACCAGGTCCTTCCCACAACATGGGGGAATTGTGGGAGCTACAGTTCAAGATAAGATTTGGGTAGGGACACAGCCAAACCATATCACATGTAATAATAGAGTAAGTTTTATTACTTACACATATCCTAGAGAGGAGAGAGCAGTACACTTTGCAGGACTAACAGGAAAAAGGGAATCCAGGACACACACACTCAACTGTCAAGTGGGGAGCAAGAGAGAAAGAGTGAGGGACCTGTGAGCCAAAGCCTTTATTGGGGTCCAGGCCATTTCCTAGGTGGATTTCTGGTGGGGAGTTATAATTGGTGAGTTTAAGAGCAAGTGAGCAGGAGGTCCATGCAGTCCTGCAGTGACTGAGCGGTGGTCACTATGACCTACCTACAAAGTCTGCAGCATGCGGGAGTGGGTGGAGAAATTAAAGTAGGTTGAATGTAACTATCTTATAGGGAAGTAGTAACCAGGAGGCACTTGATGAGGCAGATATCTGAATGAAACACCTTGAAAAATTAGGAAGAGGTGGAGAACTGAAAACTCTGTCAAGGGTGACTAAGCTCTGCCTCTCATATGAGAAAGCCAAATGTATTGACTCACTGAATATGGAAGGTTAACCATTTATATTCAAAATGGCTATTGAAGCAACATGCAATTATAAGAATTCAGTATATTTGTACTTACTATGTGTCAAGTACTGTTCTAAGAACTTCATATATTAACAGATTTTAATTATTGTGACATCCTTTATTTCAGAGAAAAAGACTACCTGCATAGAAAGTGCAGGCAGGGTTTCCTAATAGTAAAGGAAAACTAGATGGGTTCAAAGTTAGGACTTCCCTGTACTCTGGGCTGTTGCTCCTCATCAGAAGTTAAGCTACCCTCTAGAGTCACTGCTTGGGTTTCCAGGTGCTATGTAGAATATGACAACTAACAGGATAATTTCAACATTTTTCTTTCAATTCAAATGCAATCTACTAAGGGAAATATAATAAGATATTATATAAGATCTCATGTTTACATATGAGAGTAATATGTTTTTATTGGCCCAGAATTATAGCTAAGATTTGAAGATGAAATAGAAATTAAACATAATCTAAAGAAAGCCATTGTATTACTCTATTCTCACTCTGCCAGGAAGAAATACTTGAGGCTGGACAATTGATAAAGGGAAGACATTGAATTGTCTTATAGTTCCACATTTCTGGGAAGGCCTCAGGAAACTTAACAATCACGGAAGAAGAAAAAGGAGAAGCAGGCACCTTCTTCATAGGACATCAGGGCAGAATGAGTATGTGCAGGGGAAATGCCAGATGCTTATAAAACCATCAGCTCTCATAAGAACTCACTATTATGGGAAGAGCATGGAAGAAAACAACCCCATGATCCAATTACCTCCACCTGATCCTGTCCTTGACACATAGGGATTATGGGGATTATAATTTGAGGTAAGATTTGGGTGGGGACACAGAGTCAAACTGTATCCCTATACTATCTAAAGGTAATATCATTGGCCCCACTCAATTCAAAGCACCCTTCCTCCCCCATAATCAGATAAACAGAGAAATAAATGTGTAAGAAATGATGTTTTTGGAAGAGGTTTTACTACCTCCACATTCACTCTTATCCAGCCCAAGCCATGTGAGGGAGAGGAGCTTAAAGGTAAACAATCAGAAAAATGTAGTGGGGTTAACACTGGATCACCCAGATTCATAAACTAAATGTTACTAGATCTAAAGAGAGAGATGGATTGCAATCTAATTACAGTGGGAAATTCAGTACACCACTCTCAGCTTTAGCATTAGCATTTAGAAAGAAAATTAGCAAAGAAACATTGGATTTAAACTGAACTTTAGACCAAATGGACCTAACAGATGTTTACAGAACATTCTATCCAACAACTGAAGAATATACATTATTTTCTTTGGCACAAGGAATGTTCTCCAGGATAGACCATATGTTAGGCTACAAAATCAGTCTCAACAAATTTTAAAAATTAAAATCATGTCAAGTAACTTCTCAGATTGCAATGGAATACAACCAGAAATTAATATCAAGAGGAACTCTGGAAACTATACATATACAAGAAATTTAAGCAACATGTTCTTGAATGACAATTGGGTCAATAAAGAAATTAAGATGGAAATAAAAAAATTCCTTGAGACAAATAAAAATGGACACATAACATACCAGAATGTGTGTGGTACAGTAAAAGCAGTGCTAGTAAGAAAGGTTATAACACTAAATGTCTACATCAAAAAAGCAAAAAGATTACCAACTAACAATCTAAGAATGCACCTCAAGAAGCTAGAAATGGAAGAACTAGCCAAACCCCTAATTATCAGAAGAAAGGAAATAAGACAGATCAGAACAGAACTAAATGAAACAGAGGCTTAATACCTGCAAAGGATCAATGCAATGAAAAGTTGGTTCATTGAAAAGATAAACAAAACTGAAAAACTGCTAGTCAAACTAAACAAAAAAAAAAAAAAAAGAAGAAAGAAAGAAAGAAGAAGAAGAAAACAACCAAACAAATCAGAAATGAAAAAGGAGGCATTACAATAGATACCACAGATATATGAAAGATCATCAGAGAGTATTATGAAGAACTATATTCTGACAAACTAGAAAACATATGGGAAGTGGTTAAGTTCCTGGTAACATACAACCTACCAAGATTGAATCAGAAAGAAAAAGAAAACCCAAACAGATCAATAACAAGTAGTGAGACTGAATCAGTAATGAAGTCTCCCAATAAAGAAATGTCCAAGATCAGCTGATTCACAGCTGAAGTCTACACTACATACAAAGACAAACTAATATCAATTCTCCTGAAACTATTTCAAAAAATTGAAGAAGGAGTTCTCCCCAACTTGTTCTATGAGGCCAGCAATACCCTGATACCCAAATCAGACAAGGAAACAACCAAAAAAAAAAAAAAAAACTACAGGCCACTATCCCTGATGAACATAAAGACAAAAATTCTCAGCAAAATGCTAGCAAACCAAATCCAACAGCACACAGCACATCAAAAAGAAAATATACCACAGTTAGTTGGGATTTACACAAGAATTGTTTAATATGCGCAAGTAAGTAAATGTGATGCATCATATGATCATCTCAATAGATGCAAAAAATTTTTTTATAAAATTCAACATTTCTTCATGATAAAAGTTCTCACCAGTGTGGTGGCTCACACATGTAATCCCAGCACTTACGGAGGCTGAGAAAAGTGGATTGTTTTAACCCAGTAATTTAATTTCTACAAAAAGTACAACACAAAATTTAGCTTGGTATGTCAGAGCATGCCTGTGGTCCCGCTACTCAGGAGGCTGAGGCAGTATGATTGCTTGAGCTCAGGGAGATAGAAGCTGCAGTGAGTCATGATCACACCATTGAACTCCAGTCTGATTGACAAAACGAGACCTCGTCAAAAAAAAAAAAAAAAAAATCCTCTCACAAACTGTACATAGAAGGAACATATCTCAAATAATAAGGTTATATACAGCATCCCATCTTACCAACCAGGGAAGCTTGAAAGCCTTTTATCTAAGCACTACAACAAGATAAGGATGCCCACTTTTACCACTCCTATTCAGCATAGTACTGGAAGTCCTAAACAGAACAATCAGGAAAGAGGAAGAAATAGAAGGCATCTACATTGAAAAGAAAAAAAAAAAAAAAAAAAGAAGAAGAAGAAGTCTAATTGTCCCTCTTTGCTGATAATAAGATGATATGATCTTATAGCTAGAAAAACTTATAGACCCCACCAAAAAACGTCTTAGATTTAATAAATAAGTTCAGTAAAGTTTCAGGACATGAAATCGATAGTGTTTCTATGTACCAATAATGATCTGGCCAAGAAAGAAATCAAGAAGGCAATCCCATTTATAATAGCTACAAAAGAAAAGCACCTAGAAATACATTTAACTAAGGAAGTGAAGTATCTCTACAGAGAAAACTACAAAACATTGATGAAAAAAATTAAAGGTCACACAAACAACTGGAAAAACAT